>NC_067122.1:2687843-3311910 GCF_021347895.1 Acanthochromis polyacanthus
AAGCTTCTCAAGCAATGATCGTTTTAACATGCCATCGATCTGTTCATCAGTCAGTTATTAGATTCTGTCGATCGTTGTTGCCTTGTTCTGTCAACGATCCCAAAGATCTTCAGTTTAGAGCAAAGAAAGCCAGGAAATATTCACAGGTTAAGAATAAAAAACATTCAGATTATCAGAATATTTGACGACTAACTCTAAAGGAGAAGGAAGTTCTGCTGCTGCATACACTACCGTTAAAAAATTTGGTTCTTTTTGTGATAGTTTTGGTCATTTTTGTGCTGATTTTGTCCTTCTTGAGGTAATTTTGGTCCTCTTTGAGGTGATTGTGGTCCTTTTTTGATAGTTTTGGTCCTTTTTGTGATAGTTTTGATCCTTTTGTGGTGGTTTTGGTCTTTTTAATGGTCCTTTTCTGGTAACCCTAAAGTTTCTAGATGTCTTTCAGAGAATTAAAGTAAGGTCAGGTGTTGACCTGCAGCAGGATCTCACCTTCTTGTAAACATAGTCGGTTCCCATGAAGTTAGAGTTGGAGGGACGCTGTCGGACCGGATTACGAGGAGCTGAATAACTTTAGAGTTGAACTGTGATGGACTGATAAGAGACCCAGAAGGAAGCGGAAGAAACGGCTGAAACCGGAGATCATCAGGAAGTCTTTCGAGTATGAAAAAGAGGATTTGGGGTTTGGATTGATCCGGCTGGAACCGGATCCTGCAGGTGGATCAGGTGAAGGATCGGGTTCCTTCTCTGTGCTTCAGCTTCCTGTAGAGGCTGGAAACTGATCCCAGAACCGGTTGATGCTTCATCACATTCTGTCGACTTTGTCCCGCCGTGAACTCAGAGCATCTGTTGAAACTCTCTGTATTTAGTAATTATGAGCCTTCAGCGCTGGTCTGATGACACCTCCCCGTCTGTGGAGGAGATCAGCAGCGACTCCTGACAGGTTCATCCAACCAGGCGGTGTCTCACGGCCTGTTATCCGAGCCGACAGGAAAGCGTCTCTCTGTCAGTCATCTAGAAAAACTGGTCCAGTCGGAGACGTGTAGGAAAAGTTCTCAGAGTTCAGGGGAAAGCACAGCAGTCAGGGCAGTAAATATTCACGTAAACACACGAAGCTGCTGCTGTTTTAATGCAGGTTTTAAACCCTTCGATGCTTCAGTGACGTCGTTTTATTACAATGTCTTTATAATGAAAAGTTTTTATCATTTAATTTTCCACTTATTCCTCAAAAAAATCTTTTTATATATAATCCATTTGCATGATTTTGCATCTTTTGTGGAAATTTTGCAGCTTTTTATAGAGATTTTCAATCTTTTCTTGTGATTTTGTACCTTTTTGTCGTGATTTTGCATCTTTTTGAAAAGATTTTGCACCTTTTTGCTTTAATTTCACCAATCTAAAACTTTTTATTTCAGCATTAGCGTGAACACAGGCTGTATTTTCCACATTCTGTTTCTGTGAAATCGTCTTTAATGAGTCTTTATTTTCATCCTTATTGTACTTTTAGTGTTTCTTGTTTTGCTTCAGTCTCCAGCTGCTGCTTCATGTAGATTTTCCCGATGAGGGATCAATAAAGTTGATCTTATCCTGGTTAGCATGTTAACCTGCGAGGACGTGCACATCATCACAGTGCACGTTAGCATTTTAAATTGTCCTCGGTGGGGCTGCTGCTGCTGCTGCTGCTGCTGCTAACGATTATTTAAATCACCAATTAAACGGTTTTCTCAATCGATTAGTTGGAAAAATGTAGATCAGTGCTTTGTTTGCTGTCACAGAGGAGCCAAAAAACAGCAGAAGGTTTCATATTTAAGAGGCCAGAATCAGAATATTTAGACGCTTTAGCATCATATTGGTTTATTGTAATTACTGTTTGCCATCTAATTAGCAGAATAGCTTGTATTAATTTCCATTAATCCGTCTATTCAAGCTGCAGTGTTTTTAATCTGAGTGTGTTAAACATCAGATTCAAGATTAGATTAGAATGAACTTTATTGTCATTGAGTAGAAAGACAAAAAACTGCAGCAGTGGAGTCATCTTAGTCCAGGTTCATCTGGAACTGAACCGCAGAGGATTTACTGGAGCATCAAAACCACAAGAGTGAGACAAAAAAGGACAAAAATCAACACAAACAAGACAACATATTACAAAAACGAGCCAGAAAGCGACAAAAAATAGGACAAACGACACAAGTGAGACAAGAAAAAGACACAAAAGACAAAAACAAGACAAAAAAATAACAGAAAAAGACAAAATATTCCAAAAATGAGACACAAAACGACAACAGAACAATCTAGTATTTTACTTTCTGATCTAAACAACTTGTCATGATCTAGAAGTTATTTTAAATTTATAGTTTTACTAATTTACATTCTGCTGTTAATGTCTTCTCTGGAATTTTTCCACTTTGGGGACCGGATTGGACCCTCTGAAGGACCGCTTTTGGCCCACGGACCTCATGTTGGACACCCCCTGGTTTACAGTATTGGATGCACATTTGCCAAAAAGTGATGTTTGTGTGACATTTTAGGAAGTTAGATGTTCCGTATGAGCCGTGAACGAGAAGTTAAAGAAGCAGCAGATCTTGTTTTGTTTCTCTGTGGAGGATCAGTCCTTCGTTTCCTTCCTTCCTTCGTTTCCTTCGTTTCCTTCTCGTCTCTTCCCTCATTGGTTGTCCGTCCTGAACCCAGAGCTTCATTAAAAGCTGCCGATGGCTTCGGTCTCTCCCTCGGCATGCTGGGAGAATCTGCTGACGGGGCGCAGCGAGCGTCCTACATTCACACAAACAGAAAAAAAAACAGAAGAAACGTGTCTTTTTCTGGTTTTTCTCCGTCCTTCTCCTCTTTCACTCGTCCTTCTTCCTTTTCTGCCGTTTTCCTTCCTCCTGGACGTTTATGTAACGCACAAACACAGAGGTCGGAGGCTGGGGTCCTCTAGGACGCAGAGACGGACGGAAACGTGGACGAACGGACAGAATGTGAGTTTAAGGAAATGAGATCTGTCCCTGGAAGGAGAGAAAAAAAAGCCTGTTTTAGCAGTTTCACTGTGTGACGGCTGAAACGTTAGCTGACAGGACGACAAACTGCAAGTCAGCGAATCAGGAGGCAGTGCTGGTCGCTCTGCGTTGAAGGCAGCGTGTGTGTGTGTGTGTGTTACAGTGTGTGTGTGTGTGTGTGTGTTACAGTGTGTGTGTGCGCTGTAATTGAATTTTACATCTCCAAAAAGCTGTGACATTATTGTGTTAGAGGAAGGATACGCTGCTTGGAGAGGAGAGAATCCAAAAAAAGACACAAAATCATCACAAAAAGATGTAAATTCACCACAAAAAACACAAAAAAAAAAAAAAAAAAAAAAAAAAAAAAAAAAAAAAAAAAAAAAAAAAAAAAAAAAAAAAAAAAAATTCACCAAATACACAAAATCTCCAAAAAGGAAAAAAACACTAAAAAAAAACAAATCACAACAAAAGGGGAAAAACACTAAAAAAGAAACAAATGACAACAAAAAGACACAAAATCATCCCAAAAAGGGAAAGACCACCAAAACACGTAAAATCATCACAAAAAGACACAAAATCAAGACAAATACATGACATCACCATAAAAGACACAAAAAATACACAAAATCACTGCAAAAAGACACAAGATCACTGCAAAAATACTCAAAATCATTACAAAAAAGAAAAACCACCAAAAAAGACGTAATCATCACAAGGCACGAAATCAAGACAAAAATACACAAAATCACCACATTTTTTGAGAGTGTGAGTTAATACTGCCCCTGGTCGCATTGTGTGATCATTAAGCTGTTTTTGTGTCGCTCTAATTGAACAAATAAGTAATAAAAGTAGCTCATCTTCATATTTGTGGCCTTAAATCATGATTAAACAGCGCTAAACTCGTTGGTTCTGTTTCCGTGGAGGTTCAGGACTTTCTGTTCTTCTGAATAATGAGATGACAGGAACAGAAACAGAACGCTTTAGTTCATAGTGTTAAACTTTAAATTATTCTGGAAATCTGCTGCCAGTGACGACCGTCCGACCTCCTCCTGTAGCTCACACTGTGAACGCCGTCTGCAGTCACGAAGCTCCAGAACTCCACGCTGGACAGATTCATGTTCTCTGAGGTTCTGGTCTGAGGATCTGATCTGAATTTATAATGTTTGAGCTCAGAGAACTCAGACCTGGAAGGAAAGATCATCTGAGAACCGGTTACGTCTCTAAACCATTAAAATCAGTACGCATTGTGGTGAAATGTTTACATTTTAGTGTTTTTAGGGTTTACAAAGAGTTTTAAGTGAAACAGAAGCAGTCTGGGTGGTAGAGATGCTATTATTGGAAAAAAAAAGCACAGAACAATTACAAAAACAAACAAACAGCAGTGGATCCATTATTGATCCCTGAGGGACACCTTGAGCAAACATTTTGATCATCTGGAAAGAGTTGAACCTCTATAAACGACACAATATCACCACAAAAACATACAAAACCACAGTGAAAAGACATACGCTCACCGCAAAAGACACAATGACAGCACAAAATGACACAAAATCACCACAAAAACACACAAAACCACCACAGAAACATACTAAACAGCTACAAAAACACACAAAACAACCACAAATACAGACATAACCAGAACGAAGAGACACAAAACAACCACAGAGACATAAAACAACCACAAAAACACACAAAACAACTGCAAAGAGACACAAAATGACCACAGAATCACACAAACAATCACAGAGACATAAAACAACCACAGAAACACAAAACAACTGCAAAGAGACACAAAATGACCACAGAATCACACAAAACAATCACAGAGACATAGAACAACCACAGAAACACAAAACAACTGCAAAGAGACACAAAATGACCACAGAATCACACAAAACAACCACATAAACACAAAACCACAACAAAGAGACACATAAACAACCACAAAAACACACAAAAAGACACTAAATGACTCCAGACTCTCTGGTGTTTTAGATTTGAGGAAGCATCTCAAACCTCCAGTAAGTCGAGCTCCTCTTCGCTCCGATAGCGTCTGACTGTTAGCATCTGACCGTTAGCGTCTGACTTTAGCATCTGACCGTTAGCGTCTGACCATTAGCATCTGACCGTTAGCATCTGACCATTAGCATCTGACCGTTAGCGTCTGACCGTTAGCATCTGACCGTTAGCATCTGACCGTTAGCATCTGACCGTTAACGTCTGACCGTTAGCGTCTGACCGTTAGCGTCTGACTGTTAGCGTCTGATTGTTTGCGTCTGACTGTTAGCGTCTGATTGTTAGTATCTGATTGTTAGCATCTGACCATTAGCGTCTGACTGTTAGCATCTGACCATTAGTGTCTGACTGTTAGCGTCTGACCATTAGTGTCTGACTGTTAGCGTCTGACCGGTAGCCGCCAGCTAACCAACCCCGACCCGTTAATCTGAGAGGAGGAAGAGCTGCAGGTTTCAGCTTCCAGAGGAGAGGACACTCAGCGAGCTGCTCCACCTGCAGTCAGTATCAGCTACCTGTTCGCTCTGACCTCTGACCTCGACATGATCACCTGCTGGAGACGAAGACAAGGAGGAGGAAGATGACTGATGAGATGAAAGGAAGGAAACCAGCTGCAGTCACACATCTGGACCGAGTTTAATTCAGGAGATGTTTGAATGTTAAAGCGACGGGATGAAGGTGTCATTCACAGCCCACTGACGCTGGCTTACTCTGTGTGTGTGTGATACTGTGTGTGTGTGTTACTGTGTGTGTGTGTGTGTGTGTGTGTGTGTGTGTGTGTGTGTCCTGTTTGAAATTCTGCTCGTCTGTTATCCGACTCCATCCAAGAAATCCAGAGCTGGAAGGAGAGGCAGAGAAAGAGGAAGAAAGACGGTTTGTGTCGACGGTTCAGCTGGAAACACGTTAAAGATCTGAAATCTGGACTCAGACCGGATTAAATTCACGTTAGAATGATGGGAAAACTAAAATGTCTACAGCATGTTCAACATTACCGACAAATAGACACAAAACATCGTCAATCTGACTGTAGAACTTTACTGTTTAAATGTCATTATTTTACACATATTGGCTATTTTTGTTTCATTACACACATATTCAGGACAATCACAGCAATAAAAGCAGTAATTTAGGTTCAGTGTTAACTGTAAAGAAATGATGTTTCCCTGTGTGATGAAATTCTTTCTTTGTAACCTCAACAAATGCCAAACATAGAAAAAATGAAAAACAATTAAATGAAATAAAATAAGAAAGTGAATAATTAATAAAAAAGACAAAAAAGATAAAATATGAAAAAAAGAAAAGTAAATAAAAGAAATAAAGAAAAACTAAAAAGATGAAATAGGAAAAATAATAAAATAAATGAATAAAGAAATAAAATAAAAAGATAAAAAAAAAGAATGAAATGAAATAAATAAGGAAAAATAAAAATAGAAAAAGATAAAATAGGAAAAATAAATAAAATAAATGAATAAATTAAATTTTTAAAAATCAAAAAGATAAACTATGATAAAATAAAATAATACAAATGAAAAAACACACTGAACTATATTTTTAACAAAATAATAACAGAGAAATAAAGATGAAATAAAAGAAATGAATAAATATAAAATAGAATAAACAATAGAAAAGATAAAACAGAAAATAGAATAGAAATAAATGATAGTAAAAAATAAAAATATTTAAAAAAAATAAAAAAGAAGCCAAAACCAAAAGTATAAATTATATTTACATCAAAGTCTTCTTTTTCAATTAAAATTCATTATTTTCCAATGTGTGGCCATAATATGAAACTATTTAACTCTATTTAAAAACATAAAACAGCAGATATTTGCCATATTTGCAGTGGTTTTACAGTTTTGTCGTATTAACAGCCAGTTTTACAGTGTCTTGTTATAAAACGCCTTTTTCCTTGAGCTCAGAGCTGATTTGTCTCATTCTGATCTACTTTCTTCTTGTGGCTGTTTCTCACAATATTTCAGTTCGTTTGAGGTTCTGAGTTCTGAGGGGAAAAAACTGGACTGATTGCGTAAGATTCAGTCCTCAGATCAGCCGATTCTGACGTCAGCCGACACGTTTCCTGAATCCACAGCTGGTTTTAGACTCGTCAACCTGCTGCAGCTTCTCCTGATTCTGTTTCTTTATTTGGTGGATTTTAGACTCGTCAATCTGCTGCAGCTTCTCCTGATTCTGTTCTTTATTTGGTGGATTTTAGACTCGTCAACCCTGCTGCAGCTTCTCCTGATTCTCACAGGAATCATCTGACTCCAGCCCTGAAGGAGATACAGGAGGGAATAAAGTAAAGACGACTTCATTCATTCATGTGCCCCAAGAAGCGAGTATATTAACTACTTCAGTTGAATATACTCCCATCAGCCAGGAGAAGTCGGAGGAGATGTTTCGTTCTGGTTTCCACATGTGTGCCAAGGAGATTCTTCAGTATCTAGCCAATCGTGAGGCCGATGGCGACTTCACACCATCCCATGTAATACTACTGAGGATAGTTTATTTAGTAGGTTTTAGACTCGTCAACCTGCTGCAGCTCTCCCTGATTTAACATACATTCCAGTCGTAGCGCCACCTGGTGGACATGTTTGGATTCACTGAGGCCCGCCAACGCTGCTTTGCACCATTCCCTGTTGAAACCAGTGGGTTTCTTTTTCTAATTCTTTCTTTGTGGACTTTTTCTTTGCACTTTTGAAGGCCTAAAAGTACTCAAGCATGTGAAATCTGCACATACACCAGGACCGGCGAAAATTTGATATTTTAAAAGGAGTGCACACATATGTGATAAAACGGCTCAATAGCGCCCCTGAGGAATTTCAAACATTTATTACGAGCAGTATGGTGTCACCTTGGCTTATGAAATTTGGTACGGCATGTTGTTTTGGATCTGGGTTTGGACTAGTTTTAGTCTGGGTTTGGACTGGTTTTAGTCTGGGTTTGGACTGGTTTTGGACCGATATTAGACTTTGATTTACAACCGTTTTGGACTGGTTTTTATCTGGGGTTTGGATTAGTTTTAGTCTGGTTTTGAACTGGTTTTGAATTGGTTTTTAGTCTGGTTTTGAATTGGTTTTGGACAGATATTAGACTTGATTTTAGACTGGTTGTTTATCTGGGGTTTGGATTAGTTTTGGACTGGTAATAGACTTGGTTTTGGACTGGGTTTAGACTGATTTTAGACTTGATTTCGGACTGGTTTTGACTGCATTTTTGAGGCGCTAAAAATCTTCAAAATGCGTGAAAAGTCCACACAGTGCATGACCGGTGCAAAATTAATATTTCGGTTGAAATGCAGGGATGGGTTAGGGTGACCGCTGCTTACAGGCTTTAATTCTTCTTTGTTTTCCATGTTGGAGCGTGTTCGATGTGATCATCAGGAGGTTTTTTATGACGCTCCCGTGTGCCATTCCGTTGAGTTTTACGGCGGTTTACCATCTCCACTCATTAAATCTTCCCGTGGGTTGACTCTTTCTGCCTCTTCTCATTGTGGTCTGGGTGCAGCTGTTGGGTTTCGGTTGGCGTTTTCACAGCAGCCTAAGTGGAGCGCACCAAATGGTTGAGTGTGAAAGCTCCCTCACAGGAAAAATACAATTTACTGTTTTGGGGTCAGAACCTTCTTGCTTCCTAAATAAGAGCCGCTCTGCAGCCTCCTCTGGGAGTCCCAAACCCTGGAGTTTGAATCGGTTATCCTCTGTTCTGTGACACATTTCTGAGGGAAAACGTGGGTGGAAGTGCAAATTTGTTCAGATTTGATTGGATTGGAAAAGTCTTGGCCTCCTCCCACGTCAGTGTCAAGGAGGGATGAGGGGGAAGATAATAAGTCTGACCTCAGATAGATTCTTTTTTAAAGTACAAAACCTTCAGTTTGCTCTGCTGCCAGCTGTGACCTGCGAGTTTATTTTTATGTAGCGCTGGGTACCTGCAAATCACACCTGGACAGGTACGCTCATGTAGTTTAATAAGAGTCATCAGTGTTTTAGTTGGATGTTTACAGAGACACGAAACAGCCACAGAGACACAAAACTATCAAAAACAGACACAAAATTGTCAAAAATAGTCAAAAACAGCAGCAGACACAAAACAACCTTAAAGAGAAACAAAAAACAACCACAAACAGACACAAGACCACAAGAACGATAAACAAACAACCGCAAAATTATCAAAAAAAAAACACAAAACAACCAGAGACACAAAACAACCATAGTGATACAAAAAACAACCACAAAGGTATACAAACCACCTCAAAGAGACACAAAATGACCACAGAAAAAACTGCAAAACTGATTCAAAACAGCTACTCGGTGATGCTACAAATACAAAAAGAGACAAAACTACTTTAAAATTTAAAACAAATGATAGCGTCTGCTAAATGAAATTGTAGAATTGTAGAAAAAACAAACACAAAGCAACAAAAAGAAGAGTAAAACGAGCATAAGAGTCGTAAGTTGTGACAGAAAGACACACAAGTGACCACAATGAAACACAAAACACCTGAAACTGACTGGAGACGTCTACAGAGGGATGCTGATGTCCACCAGCAGACTCAGACTGACTCCAGGAGCTTCCAGGTTTCTTTTACAGAACGTTACAGACGTGTGGTCCAACTCCTCCTGCATGTTTGCCAGGAGATAATGGAGCGATTAACTCTCTGGATTAGAGCTCCTGTTTTTATTTCTCCTCCAGGAGCCTCCTCGAGCTCCAGCGTGAAGGTCACCGTTTTTACCATCAATTAAACGGATAACTGTCACCACGACTAGTATTATGAGTGGTTTATTAGCCCCGAAACCGGCCGGCTGAACGCACAGCGGGCGGGAACAAGTGTTCAGTCAGGAAGGTAAATAAATAACGTTTAAGACGAGTCGCATCAGTGGAGAACATTACCCTGATCAAAGTCATAAAAGCCGCATCAGATGGGACTTTTAATGTCTTCTAGCGGGTGGGCGGGGCTCGGCAGACTTTTCCTTTATTTATCACTCCGTCCGTCACTCCGTCCGTCCGTCGCCCTGCCAGCTGGGCAGCGGCTCTGAGGCTCATCAATAAGACGGCAGATTTGGAGATTGATGACGGCGGCGAACAGAGAAGAAGCTGTCGGTCTGACGGATCGTCCTCCGATAGACAGTCTGCAGCTGCAGGTACAAACACAGCGGGGGGGGGCTGTTAGGCTAGCAGGTTACCATGGCAACAGTCTGTGCGCTAACAGTTACCTTCACAACAAACTGTGTGCTACTCTAAGCTTGCAGGTTACCCCGCAACAATCTGTGCGCTAAACTAAGCTAACAGGTTAACTTCACAACAGTCTGTGTGCTAAGCTAAACTAGTGGTTCACCTTTGCAACAGTCTGAGCTAAGCTAACAGTTTACCCTCACAACGTCTAAGCCAAGCTAAGCTAGTGGTTTATCCTCACAACAATCTAAGCTAAGCTAACAGTTTATCCTCACAACAATCTAAGCTAAGCTAGCAGTTTACCCTCACAACAATCTGTGTGCTAAGCTAAGCTAACCCAGAAAGCACGAAACTCCACTGTGTTTTATGTGGTGAGACAGGATTGATGCTAACGTTAGCTGCAAAACAGAACATGAGGAACTTTTTGCGTGTCTTTGTGGCGTTTCCTCTCTTGTCTGCTCATCGGCAGAAAGATGTTTCACCGTGCTGGATGGATCTCCAACAACTATCTCCTCTGTTCACTGTTTTCTGCTGCATTTATTCTGTTGATCAAAACTCAAATATTTCTCACTCTGCGGTTGGTCACAGCTAAAGTTATTTGTAGTGTCTCAGTTGCAGAATTTTAGTTTTTTAAAGAATCTGGTGTAAATCAGGATTATTCTCGGCCTTTTTTCTTAACTGCATGTTGTAAAATGTGAGTATTTACATTTTTAAAGCCTTTAAAACTCTGCAGAAACCCCCATAAAACACCTTAAACTGTAATTTAAGCTTCCCAGTATCACTAAACCAGATTTCACCTTAAATTAGCCACCAATTAATTGAATTTATTGGATTAGTTCATGAACTGCAGTTCACTAAGGCATTTCAAAATGGTTTTCTGCTTGATTTATAATCCCGGAAAATCCCAAACAACACGGCAGCCATACTTTAATTCCACCTTAAAATGCTCCAAACTCTTTAATCAAGGTGAAAGCTCATGAGATTGTGGCATATTTAGATGTTTTCAGTTATAAAGGGGGTTAAGGCCAAATTCAGGGCTGCCTTTTACTGTGTTTTTGAGTTTTTCGTTAATCTAATTTAAAGCTTATGTTGACATTATGTGTTCACAGACCAGAGAGCTGAAAGTTTTGACATTTTACTTCTGTTTCTACAGTTTCTGGCTCTGATTAATGCGTCGTTGAGGTGATTTTCTTCCCCTTTTACGGTAAAACGTGTCTCTTAAATCAACTGACTGCTGACTCCAGTTTAATATTTACAGACATGAAGACAGTGCAGATCTTCTCCTCCTCAGCTGAACGTTTTTCACTGGGGGTGAAGCTGACAGGAAATGGAGAGATTCATCATGAGACACAAACAACCACAAGAGACACAAAACAGCAGCAAGAGACACAAAACAACCACAAAGAGACACAAAACAACAGCAAAAACCCCACAAAACAACCACAAAGAGACACAAACAGCAGACACAAACAACAGCAAAAAACCACTAAACAACCACAAAGAGACACAAAACTACCACAAAGAGACACAAAACAACAGCAAAAAGACACAAAACAACCACAAAGAGACTCAAAACAACAACAAAAAAACACAAGCAACCACAAAGAGACACAAAACAACCACAAAGAAACACAAAAAACCACAAAGAGACACAAAACAACAGCAAAAGATGCCAGACAACCAAAAACACACAAACTACCACAAACGGACACAAAACATCCAAAAAGAGACACAAAACAACAGCAAAAAAAACACAAACAACCACAAAGAGACACAAAACAGCAGCAAAAAAAAACACTAAACAACCACAAAGAGACACAAAACAACCACAAAGAGACACAAAACAACCACAAAGAAACACAAAAACCACAAAGAGACACAAAACGACAGCAAAAAGATGCCAGACAACCAAAAACACACAAAACTACCACAAACGGACACAAAACAACCAAAAAGAGACACAAAACAACAGCAAAAAACACTAAACAACCACAGAGACACAAAACAACAACTAAGAGACACAAAACAAGAACTAAGAGACACATAAACACACAAGAAACACAAAGAGACGGAAAACTCCTAAATGCAGTTGAAGACAACTACTTTGTGATGCAAATAAGGTACAAAAAACCCACACAAAATAACCACAAGAGACACCAAACCAGTTTGAGCTCTTCATTTGTCACTTTTTTTTCCACTTATTGTGGCGTAAATCCTCCACTACAACAAAGCTACACCCATAAACCTGGAAGCTAATCGGAGCAAAGCGGCGTCTGGGCTGACTTTGGAAGAGACGGTAAACAGGATGAGTGAATGTCACACTTTATGTTTAACATTGGCGCTGGCAGCTGAGCTTTCCCTGCCAGCCAAACGTCCCATCACGCCGCAGATTCCTTAAAGCTGCCGTTAGGGCAACCTGAGCCGACTGCTGAGTGGGTACGCCGGCGATAATGCTAACAAAGACGCCAGCGGCGGAGAGCCATTAGCCGAGAGGAGTTAACGAGCTCCATAAAGATGGAGGGAGGAAGTTATTGACCGCCATTTGTGTGTCTGTGTGAGTGTGTCTGCGTGCGTTGGGAGTGTGTGGTCTTTTGTGTGAGGGTAAAACAAAGCCAGAGGTCAGAGTTGTCGACACGCCGCAGAACAAGGTGACAGCAGAATCCAGCTGTTAGCGCTCTGGGTGTTTGTTACAGCTGCTCCGATTGACGGACGAGACGGAGGCTAATGAACAGCAGGAACCGAGGTCAGGGGACGCAGCGTTTCAGAGGGGACGCTGTAGCCGATGCACAGAGGGAAACACAGGAGCCAGAAGAGTCACGTGCCTCACCTGAGCCGCACCTGTAATATATCATGATAGAAACAACTACAAACAGGTAAAATAACCACAAAGAGACACGAAACAACAACAAATGCACACAATAGCAACAAAGAGACACAAAACCATCGCAAAGAGCACAAAATAAGCAAAAGAGACAGAAAGCCAACACAGAAACACACAAAACAGCCAAAAACACACAAAACAGCCACAAAACACACAAAGAATCATAAATTGATGCAAACAACCACAAACAGGTAAAATAACCACAAAGAGACACTAAAACAACTACAAATGCACACAAAACCAGATACAAAACCACCGCAAAGAGACACAAAATAAGCAAAAAGAGACAGAAAACCACCACAAAATGCACAAATCAGCCACAAAAACACACAAAGAATCATAAATTGATGCAAAACAACCACAAACAGGCAAAATAACCACAAAGACACACAAAACAAAACAGAGAGACACAAAGCAACAACAAATATACTCAAAGTAACAACAAAGACACACAAAACGCACAACACAACCACAAAGAGATACAAACAACCACAAAGAGATACAAACAACCACAAAGTGACACAAAATAACCACAAATTGATGTAAAACAACCACGGGACACAAAAACCCCACAAAGACATACAAAACAATTCCAAAAGACAGTAACCCACCACAAAGACACAAAACTGCTAAAATAGATACAAACAACCAGAAAATGACCACAAGCTGACTAAAAACAACAACAGAGTCACAAACTACCAAAAAATGGCTGAAAACAATTACTTAATGATGTAAACAAAAGACACACCCCTCCCCTCAAAAACACCTAAAACGGCCACATGGAGACAAAACGCAACTACAAAATGATGCAAGAGGCTTTGTAAGAGTACAAAGAGACCATAAATGGCGTCAAAATGGCCACAAAGTGACTAAAAACAAAGACAAACAAACAGACTGGCTGCAGGAATGCAAAGTGATTACAAATAGAAGTAAAAGAGACAGAAAACAGCAGCCAGGAGGCCAGAATGACTCCAGGAAGTAATGACAAAGAGAAGTCAAACGGCCGTAAAGAGACACAGAAAGACAACAGAAATGAGCAGAAGCACCTCAGACATGCAGATGAAGTCATTTGCTCAAACATAATAAACATTTAGGTTCATGAAATGAGAAGAAACAGCTCTGATTTCTGTCAGATGAGGCACAGACTTGCTGTCAGTAAAAACCCTGAAGTGGCATTAAAACGCAGCGTCACAGAGGGTTTAGAGGAGACTAGAGGTCGTCTTCAACCATCTGAGGTCATCAGTTTTTAAAAAGTCTGAAACACTGAAGCAGCGTTTTTACAACAGTCTGCTGGTCGGTTAGAGTCTCAGTCTGTCTGTGAAACACTTTCTGCAGTTCAACCAGACAAGCTCAGGGTGTTTTCATGTTTTGATCTGGGTTTGGACTTGGTTTAGCCCGGTTTCAGACTTGGTTTTGGAATGGTTTCCAGACTTGGTTTTGGAATGGTTTTAGACTTGGTTTTGGACTTGGTTTTGAAATGGTTTTAGACTTGGTTTTGGACTTGGTTTTGAAATGGTGTTAGACTTGGTTTTGGAATGGTTTCAGACTTGGTTTTGTAATGGTTTTAGACTTGGTTTTGGACTGATTTTGGACTTGGTTTAGACTGGTTTTGGACTTGGTTTTAGACTGGTTTTGGACTTGGTTTTGTAATGGTTTTAGACTTGGTTTTGGACTGGTTTTGGACTGGTTTTAGACTTGGTTTTGGACTGGTTTTGGACTGGTTTTGGACTTGGTTTTAGACTTGGTTTTGGACTGGTTTTGGACTGGTTTTAGACTTGGTTTTGGACTGGTTTTGGACTGGTTTTGGACTTGGTTTTGGACTTGCTTTTGTAATGGTTTTAAACTTGGCTTTGGACTGGTTTGGACTTGGTTTTGGAATGGTTTTAGACTTGCTTTTGTAATGGTTTTAAACTTGGTTTTGGAATGATTTTAGACATGGTTTTAGACTTGGTTTTGGAATGGTTTTGGACTGGTTTTAGACTTGGTTTTGGACTTGGTTTGGACTTGCTTTTGTAATGGTTTAAACTTGGCTTTGGACTGGTTTTAGACTTAGTTTTGGACTGGTTTTAGACTTAGTTTTGGACTGGTTTTAGACTTAGTTTTGGACTGGTTTTAGACTTGGTTTTGGAATGGTTTTGGACTTGCTTTTAGAGCTTTTTTTGCGGTTGATCACAGCTAACATTATCAGTTGCAGAATTTTAGTTTCTTTCAGAATCTGGTGTAATTCAGAATTATTTCCATTCTTTTTTTAAACTGCATGTTGTAAAATCTGAGTTTTACATCTTTAAAGCCTTCCAGTCCTGCAGAAACCCCAATAATAACACTTTAAAGTAGGATTTAAGTGTCCCAGTATCACTAAACCAGATTTCACCAAAGTTAACCACCAATTAATTACATTTTATTAGATTAATTCATGATATTCAAAATAGTTTTCTGCAACCAGAAAAGGATGTTTTAGTCTGAACGTGTTGTAGAGTGTGTCCTCAGAACAAGCAGCTGTGGTCCAGGAACCTTCAGATCTTTGTTTTAGTTTCCAGCGTCGGGTCTGTGAAGGTGTTCTGAAGGGATTCCCCGTTTTGTTTTTTCCTCCTCCGGCTCTGTTGTGGTTCATCCATTGTGGTCCTTTTCCTTCCAGTGTATACTGTATGTATGCATGTCCATCCCAAGGGACGCCTTTAACGGCGGGACCACGGCCCACACACTTCCTGCTTCGCCTCACAGGAAGCGATGACATCACTGCTTGGGATGTAAAGAAAGGATGACACGGTTTCCAGGAAGTAGACGCATCCTTCTATTGACTATTATTCTCCAAATCCTGCTTCTGAAAGTCACCTCTCGCCTCTTTTCTGTTTATATCATTGTAAATTTGTTTTCGAAGACTTTAACACTCAAACAATGAGGCTAATTTAGTCCATAGTTCTTCTTTTTTTGTTCTTCTTCATCATAATATTTAAATTTTAACAGCTTTCGTCTATAGTTTAAAAGCAGCAGCCTCCAGCTTGATTGTTCTTGAGGTGTTTGTGGAGGATAGTGGAAAAGAACAACCAGAAAAGTATGTGAAGTATGTGGTAGAATACGTGGATATTTCTGACCAAAATAAAGACACATGCTGCGTACTGGAACTTTAAAGTCTTGTAGTTTTGATTGTGATTTAAAAAGTGTTTATTGTTGAACATCTCAGAAATCTATTTATTTGTGGAGCAGATTTAAAGCAAACTTTTGAACTGTCCTAAAAATTTGAAGAAAGAAAATGTGAATAAGGTTAATTTCCATCAATGTTGTAGACACAAAACAATCAGAGACACAAAACAAGCACAAAGAGACACAAAATGTCCACAAAGAGACACAAAAACAACCAGAGAGACACAAAACAACCACAGAGATGCAAAATAACCACAGAGAGACACAAAATGTCCACAAACAGACACAAAACAACCACAAAGAGACACAAAACAACCACAAAGAGACACAAAATGTCCACAAAGAGACACAAAACAACCACAAAGAGACACAAAACAACCACAGAGAGACACAAAATGTCCACAAAGAGACACAAAAACAACCACAAAGAGACACAAAATGTCCCACAAAGAGACACAAAACAACCACAAAGAGACACAAAAACAACCACAGAGAGACACAAAACAACCACAGAGAGACACAAAACAACCACAGAGAACACAAAATGTCCACAAAGAGACACAATTCAAAGAGACACAAAATGTCCACAAAGAGACACAAAACAACCACAAAAAGACACAAAATGTCCACAAAATACACAAAACAACCACAGAGAGACACAAACAACCACAGACACAAAATGTCCACAAGAGACACAAAATGTCCACAAAGAGACACAAAACAAACCAAAAAGACACAAAATGTCCACAAAGAGACACAAAACAACCACAAAGAGACACAAATGTCCACAAAGAGAACAAAACAACCACAGAGAGTCACATAACGTCCACAAAGACACAAAGTTCCTGAAAGTGGCTGAAAATAACCACTTAGTGATGTAAAATGTCCAAAAAAACCCAGAAAAGACCCTCAATGAGACAACATAACAGCCAGAAAATGACCACAACATGACTATAACAAGTACAAAAAGAC
This sequence comes from Acanthochromis polyacanthus, assembly GCF_021347895.1. NCBI lineage: Eukaryota > Metazoa > Chordata > Actinopteri > Pomacentridae > Acanthochromis > Acanthochromis polyacanthus. The sequence continues at coordinate 2,705,004 of NC_067122.1, forward strand.
ACAAAAGCTATTAATAATCTGATGTAAACAGTAGGATAAGGGTTAGTGAATTAACTTTGTGTACAATACAACTATATTTACAATTATAAACGTCTAAAAATTGCAGTTATCCAAATAAATAAACATTACAAACAAATCAAAATAAATGATTACGAGGAGAAGTAAAATGGCTGCAGAGACACAACGACACAACAAACGACCTCAAAGACTCACATAATGTCATTTAGTTCAGCGTTTTTTCTTTATTTAAATGCCGATGTTCTGGGAAAATGCTCAGATTTCTGTCGATAAGGCGCCTCCGACTCGCCGTCTTTTCTGTAACGGGTCTCAGAAACCCTGAACAGACGTTAAAACGAGTAGAAATGAAGCCTGCAGACGTGCAGCAGCTCCATGACGACGCCTCATAAACCGTTTAAAATGTTCTCCTAGACGGAAACGAATCAAACGAAACCCGACCGATGACCTTCAGAGCGGAGAGAAGGCTTCCCCGAGTCGGCTTTGAATCTCTGCAGCTGAACCCCCCCCAGTACACACTAAAAAAGCCACGCTAACGCACACACACTGGTGTAGGTCTGCCTGTCAGATCAGCTGCTGTGTGTTGCTTGCAGGTTTTAATGACTTTCCCCATGTGGACGGACAAACAGTTTGGCTTTCAAGCTGCTTCTCACTTTTACGGCTACATCCTGCTGGCTCGTACACCGCCACGGCGTCTGTGTGTGTGTGTGTTTGTGTTCCCGTGTCAGCGCTGCTTCAGTAAAATGTGTGTGTGTGTGTATTTTGTGGCATGCAGGTGATTTATCTAAGTCAGAGCTCGCTTGGCCGACCACCGCCGTTGAATCCTAATTCTGCCTCTCGGCTCGCCTCGCCGTCAAAGAGCTGCTGTTCATTCAGAGTAAAGAGGACGAGGAGACGCCGTTTACAACGTCTTTCTATACGTCCTTATGTCCTCCTGTATGTCCTTACGTCCTTTCTGTATGTCCTTACGTCCTTCTGTATGTCCTACGTCCTTCCTGTATGTCCTATATCCTTCTTGTATGTCTTTAACATCCTTCTAAAGTATCCCTAAGTCCTTCTATGCATCCTTACATCCTTCTATAGCACCTTCTATCATCTTACATCCTTCCTATGCATCCTTTACATCCTTCTGTACATCCTTACATCTTTCTATACATCTTTACATCCTTCTATGCATCCTTACATCCTTCTGCACATCCTTACATCTTTCTAACATCCTTGTGTCCTTCTATACATCCTGCTATACATCCTTGCATTCCTTCTATACATCTGTCCTTCCTTCCTTCCTTCCTTCCTTCCTTCCTTCCTTCCTTCCTTCCTTCCTTCCTTTTTCTAAACATCCTTAATCCTTTATACGTCTTTTCCTTCCTTCCTTCCTTCCTTCCTTCCTTCCTTCTTCCTTTTTTCTAAACATCTCTAACATCCCTTTATACGTCTTTCCTTCCTTCCTTCCTTCCTTCCTTCCTTCCTTCCTTACTTCCTTTTTCTAAACATCCTTACATCCCTTTATACGTCTTTCCTTCCTTCCCTCCTTCCTTCATTTCTTCCTTCCTTCTTTCTAAACATCTTTACATCCTTCTATACGTCCTTCCTTCCTTCCTTCCTTCCCTCCTTCCCTTCCTTCCTCTCACCCCCTGCAGGTATTTTGTTTTTTTTGCTGCTCAGAATATTTGGTGTTTTTGCAGATTTGCAGCGACGGACGCAGATTTAGCAAAACTGTGCTGTTCGACTTAATACTTTTATGACACAACAGAGTCCTCTCATCGTTCTTTTGTTTCCATCTGACAAACAACAAACACACACACACACACACACACACACACACACACCACACACACACACCACACACCACACCACACACACACACACACTCCTCCTCTGCATCTGTCTTGTATTATTATCCCAGTCTGTCATCATTCATAAGTGATAAACTCCCTGCAGAGCGGAGCAGGGTTGTGGGAACGATGAAATGAGGAATGCGGCGCCGTCGTTTCTCTTTCTGTTTTTTTGTCCCTCGTTCATATTAAGCTCCGTCCTGCACCTCGTTTCCTCCCCGCCGGGCCTGGAAAACACCCATCAGAGCCGGGTGACGTTGGAGAGCAGGTCGACCGGCATCTCTGATCAATAATTAAAACTTCTCCCGGCTCGTTTGTTCCTCCTCACGCCGAGCGGAGGAAACAAATCGTTATCCTCCAGCAAGAAACGGCCTCCGTGTGTTTTGTTCTCGTTGTGGTTTGGATGTGAATGCGCAGAGTGACGGTTTGTTTTGCTGAAATAGTTCACTAACTCTGGTCAGAAACTGGAATGTTTGACGAACAGAGGAGTGGATGAGCAAACAGACCTGATGGTGACCGAGCTGTAAATATCTGCTTTCTGACAGGTAGTTTGAAGGATGTATGCTCAGAATGATGAGGATATTTAATTATTAACTGGAGGGTGTCCTTCCTTCCTTCCTTCCTTCCTTCCTTCCTTCCTTCCTTCCTTCCAAACATCCTTACATCCTTCTATACGTCTTTCCTTCCTTCCTTCCTCCTTCCTTCCTCCTTCCTTCCTTCCTTCTAAACATCCTTACATCCTTCTATACGTCTTTCCTTCCTTCCTTCTAAACGTCTTTCTTTCCTTCCTCCTTCCTTCCTTCCTTCCTTCCTTCCTTCCTTTCTTCCTTCTAAACATTCTTACATCCTTCTATACGTCTTTCCTTCCTTCCTTCTAAACATCCTTACATCCTTCTATACGTCTTTCCTTCCTTCCAAACATCCTTCTATACGTCTTTCCTTCCTTCCTTCCTTCCTTCTAAATGTCCTTCCTTCCTTCCTTCCTTCCTTCCTTCCTTCCTTCCTTCCTTCCTTCCTTCCTTCCTTCCATAAAATCATGGATCAGTGTGTTTTCAAAACAGATAAACCAGATATCGTACCATTAAACTGCTTCTTTTTCCTTTTCATTATTAACTCTGGTTCACTGGACTGACTGTAGCTGTGTCTTCAAAAAAAAATTTTACAAATACATTTTCAAAAAGCTGAATTTGAAGCAGGGACATTAAAATTATATTGTTGAATTCACCATTTTACCGTTTTAACAGTCTATACCAGGGGTCGGCAACCCGCGGCTCTTTCAGCCCTCTGTTGTGGCTCCCTGTAACTTTGGAAAATACATTATCTGCCTTTCAGGTGCGTTTCAATGCATTTTAATATAGAGATTTATTGTGAAATTACCGCTCTTACTTTGACGTGTCACTCCACCGGATGTGCTGTGCCTGTGCGTGAGAGCGCAAAGAGAACACGGAGCTTCAGATTCCCACACGTTTCATGCCTTTTTTAACATTTTACTCCTGGAGAAGCAACGCCTGTAGTTTCACATCGTTTTTGTACTCAAGAATGGCAAGCCTGTGTATTAAAGCTCCACTCCAAGAAAGACACGTCTTTGAGTCAAAAAGTACTCATGATAGGGTAATACACGTTACTCGCAAGAACACGGCTCGATGTCACATCCAGGCAGCAGGTCAGAGTCAGAGAGTGTCGTCTTGGGAAAAATAGGGGCAGCGACTTAACCGGAGAAAAGTTATTAGCTTAAATAAATAGATTTTACAAGTTAAATAGACATTCGCAAAATATTGATTTCCAGCTAACCATTAGTAACATATGAGGTCAGGAGCAAAAAATGACATTAACCAAGTAAGATACATATTAGTGGAAGGACACAATTTAAAATGGATCTATCTAATTAGAGGCTTTGTAATTAAGTAATCGCGACTGAATTAACAAGGGCATAGAGGTAGAAAAAAAACGATATATGCAGTGTTGTCTTCATTTTAAATGCCAAAGGATTTAGCGGCTCCCGTGTTTTCTTTTCTGTGGGAAACGGGTCGAAAATGGCTCTTTGAGTGTTAAAGGTTGCCGACCCCTGGTCTATACTTATCTGTTGCCTATTATAAACCTTTATTTCCCATCGTTGGTTGGTGTTTTTGCTCCTTTATCCAAACATTTTTGGCCATTTTAAAACACTTATATGTTACATTTCCATCCAGTATTGGTGCATATCACCTCAAATATTCAAACATTCATTGAAAACTGAGTATAAAAAATCTAAATTTTGGTTGATCTACTTCACTGAATACCTGAAAAAAAAACCTATATATTTTGTGGTAATTGTCATGTTATTCACAATTATTCAGTGTTTTTGGCCATATTCTATATTTACATCTAATATTTGCTCATATTTCCACAAACTATTTTACATTTAGTGGAAACTTAATTGACAAAATCTCATTACTGATTATTCTACTTGACTGAATACCTGAAAAATCGATATATTTTGTGTAAATGTCATGTTTCTCTGGTAACATTGGTAAATGCTGCAGTATAATTTTTGGTACAATGTTATTTTTGCTGCTGCTACTGTTAAAATCTGCCATTTTACCATTTTAACATCTATACACACCAGTTATGTCCCATGTTAGTTGGCTTTTTTGCACATTTATCCAGATTTTGGCCAATATGGCCGAAATCAAATCTTTTATGTTTATTTCCATCCAGTATTGGTGCCTGTCACCTCAAATATTCTACATTAATTGAAATTCAGTGAAAAAAATTTAATTTTTGGTGACTCTACGTGACTAAATAACTGAAAATCAATATATTTTGCGTGAATGTTGTGTTTCTCTGGTAACATTGATAAATACCACACTTTTCTTTGTGGTATGTCATTTATTTAGCTGCTACTACTGTTAAATCCACCATTTACCATTTTGCATCTTTATTTCCCATCATTAATTGGCATGTTTATTCATTTATTCGGTGTTTTTTGGCATTTTGGTGAAATTAAACTTTAGATTTGTACTTCCATCCAGCATTTGGTGCTTATCGCCTCAAATATTTTACATTTAGTGGAAAAAAAATCAAATTTTTGGTCGTTCTACTTTATGATATACCTTAAAAAAATACATATATTTAGTGTAGATCTCATGTTGACATTGATACATTGAGTTTTTTTCTTCTATGCACACCTGTTGCCTATTCTAGACCTTTATTCCTCACTGACAGCTGGCATTTTACTATTGTTATTGTCCATTTGGAGCCTCTTCATTTGCTCATGAACCGGTTATCTGGTAGATCTTGCTGCTGATGTGTTTCCTTTGAGTCTCCTGTTGGAGCTCCGTTCGCTTTGGTGTGGTGACGGTTTGATGGTTTGGACTCTGGGAGGTAATTAATACAAACATCCTAAACATGAGAACAGTCTGGAGGAACGTCTTCTCTCCACTTGGTGTTTGGTGCTTGGGTTCCATCGAGGCTCCGTCGTTCTGCCCGGTTCTCTGTCATAACTCCAGAACGCTGCCACTGGTTAACCACAGCGTCAATGAGGCTCCGCCCACTCCTCCCTCTGACACACCCACCAAGCAAACCAACAAACCACAGCTCCCAGTACCACTAACCAGTGCTGCCAAAACCAATCAGCACATTCCTCACAGGGGAGGAGGAGGAGGAGGAGGAGGAGGAGGAGGAGGAGAGGAGGAGGAGGGGAGGAGGAGGAGGAGGAGGAAGATTAATGTGGGGAGGAGGAAGATTAATGTGGGGAGGAGGAAGATTAATGTGGGGAGGAGGAGAAAGAGAAGGGTAATACATGATGAAGAAGAGAAGGTATAATGTAGGATGGAGGAGGAAGAGGAAGGAGAGGGAGGAAGAGGAGGAGGAAGATTAATGTAGAATGAAGGAGGAGGAGGAGGAGGAGGATGAAGAGGAAGAAGAGTGGAAGGAAGGGCTAATGCAGGACTGTGGAGGAGGAAGAAAAAACGAGGAGGAGAATGAAGGCCGATAGAATGATGGTGATGATGATAAAGTGATGATGATGACGATAATGACGAAGGGTGATGATGAGAATTTGGATGAAGATGATGAGGATGGTGATGAGGATGGGTGTGATGATGATGATGGTGATGATGATGAGGATGGTGATGATGATGTGATGAGGATGGTGATGAATGATGATGAGGATGGTGATGATGATGGATGATGATGATGATGATGAGGATGGTGATGATGATGAGATGATGATGTGATGATGATGAGGATGGTGATTGATGATGAGGATGGTGATGATGATGAAGATGATGATGATGATGATGTGATGAGGATGGTGATGATGATGAGGATGATGATGATGATAGATGATGAATGATGATGATGATGAGGATGTGATGATGATGATGATGATGATGGTGATGATGATGAGGATGGTGATGATGATGATGGCGATGATGATGAGGATGGTGATGATGATGATGGTGATGACGACGATGATGAAGGTGATGAAGATGAAGATGAAGATGATGATGATGAAGATGATGATGAAGGTAATGAGGATGAAGGTGATAATGATGATGAAGGTGATGATGATGAAGGTGATGCATTAATCCAGTCTACAGATATAGACTGGATCTGTCTAGAATGAGTCTCCTGCTGTAGAGTGATTAAACCTGATGACTGATGGATCTTCTGTCCTCTCATCAGTCTGTTGTTGTTCTTTCTGGTTTCTGGCAGCGACTCACTCACACTGCTGCTGTTAGTGTGTGTGTGTTTTAGTGTGTGTTTAGTGTGTGTGTGTTCTTGGCTGACTCTTCCACTTAGTTGTTCCTCCTGGTTTTTAAGAAAACACTGGCTGCTTCATCCAGACGATGCTGAACCCATCCTGAACGTGATCCTCAGCAGCTCTCTGAGGGTGATGAAGATGTCTCACTTTTCATCCAGACATCACCTTAAACTCACATGTATGTTCTCTCCTCCCATTAGCTGGAGGTGTAGGCCGTGAACTAGCCAGCTGAGGAGGTGTAAACAAGACGTTAAAGGTGTTTAGAACCTGCTGTCTGTTTGGAGACGCTGCTCCGTGTTCTTCTGGTAACATCTGGACAGTTCATCTTCATTCTCAGCTACTTTCTGAACATTTATTGTCTTCCAGCTGCTTCTAAGTGTCTCTAGAAGCTCTGAAAAACTTTAAAACTAACTGTTGTCGATATATGTATATATAAAACAATATAAAGACACAGTCAGATTCAGCTAGCTGCTTATTTCTCAACAGGTTGCAATAATAGGACAAACAGGTTGCATTTGAAGGACAACAGGTCGCAATAAAGGACAATAAATCACAATAAAGGACAATAGGTCGCATTTTAAAGGACAACACCAGGTTCTTGAACAAGAACCTATGAGAGAAGTTTGTATATCATAGGAGCTTGTATAATATAATATAAGACTTTATATTATCAGGAATATAGTAGGATGATTTCCTACAATCACTATGACCTGATGACTGAGCATCTCCACAGACATATTGGAAGCTAACTCTGGATTTCTGTCTTCAGAGACTTTCTGTTTAAGACGTCTCCATGGACTTCCTCTTTAACGCAACAGTTTCACCACAACGACGCAGACACACAGGACACACACTCGGATAGGGGATAATTGGATGCTAAGTTAGACGAACGTCGTGCCTCTTTCTCAACGGCTTTAATTTATTTTGCTGTTTTATCATGAAGCGTTTGTGCGCTGCGGCTGACACGCCTCATTATTCAGCAGTGATCACCAAAAACGCTGGGGACACGCAACAGTAACACACATCAGCTGGATGTGCTCGCTGCCACACGTGACCGGCTGAGGCTTTGTTTGGGTCTCCATGGCGACGGCCCTCTGCCTGGCTACGGTCCGGTTGGCACGGTTACAGCTGGCATCCTCCGCTGACCCTTTACCTTCCATCTCTGCCATAGTAAACACACACAAACACAGACACACACCGACCTGCCGTCCGTCTGTCTGGACTAAAACCGACTGTCTGCTGCTCAGACGGAGCTGCCAGGACGCTGTTCAACCCGCTCAGTTGTTTCTACTGGTCATCTTGTGTCTCTTTGTGGTGGTTTTGTACCTGTTTTGGTCATTTTCAACAGTTTTTGGTCATTTTGCATCCTATAGTGATTTAGAGAGTCTTTTTGGAGGGTTTGCGTCTGGTTTTGGTCATCTTGTGTCTCCTTGTGGTGGTTTTGTATCTGGTTTGGGTCATTTTACATTTTTACAGTGGTTTACAAAGTCTCTCAAGTGGGGCTTTTTGGTCATTTAATGTCTTTTTGAAGTGGTTTTGTACCTGGTTTTGGTCATTTTAAAACAATTTTTGGTCATTTTGTGTCTCTATCGTGGTTTAGAAAGTATTCCTGGAGGGTTTTGTCTGTTTTTGGTCATTTTGTGTCTCTGTAGATATTTGTAGGTATATGTGGTGGCCTGCAATCGTTATAAATCACCTGAAACTGTGCCGTAGCTGGTTTCTGTTAGAAATCAGTAGCCATAATTACAGGGATGTTCCTCAAAACTGGCTTCACCCTCTGAACCTAAAGCAGCGTTCTGGTTTCTCTAGTCTTGTTTTTCTTCGCTGTGGTTCATTTTTCACTGGAAAATAAAGTCCTGCAGAACTCTTTTCTTTGACTGTATGATGCAGTTGGAGCAGCACAAATCATAAAAGATGAAAAATGAATGAGAATTTCTTAGATTTTGTAACACATGAGCTCAATCAACAACACAGCCTGCAGTTCAACCGAAAAGCCACGGAATTTTTGCTAAATGAGCGTCTGGTGCAAGAAAAGTGCAGATTTTTTTCTTATTTATTTTTATTTTTTTTACAGAATCTGATTAGAACAAACAGTTTTTTTTGGTGAATTTTTCATTAAATATAAAATATAAAAAGGTTAGAGCTCTCTTCTTTTGCTGTCTCACAGTTAGAAAGGCATAAATCATAAAAAAACAATGACCAAAAATACTCCAAAGAAAATTATTAACACTCTTAATACTTTAGTTTATTTATAATTTGTCTTATGCTTGAACACAGCCTGCGGTTTAATCGAAAACTCACAGAAAAGTGCAGAATTTTTAGTTTTTTACAGAATCTAATTGGAACAAAACAGTTTAATTTTTGGTGAATGTTTAAATGAAAACTCATTGAATAATGTGATTTCGGTGAATTATCATGACTTTAAACTTAGATTTAGCTCCGTTTTCTGATAAATCACTGAAAGAACTGTTGGATTTCCGTCTTTCATCTGTTTTTGCAGTTTATGGATCAGAAAATGAATCCATTCTGGGTTTTTGTTGTCTGTTAAACTCACAAAGTTCAAGTTTGGTGCGACTAACTGTTACTAAAATTCTCTGAGATATAAACGAGCTTTCACGTTCAGATAAGTTTGGTAGTTCGAGGATGTTTTTTTGTAGAGAATCTTGGCTTCGTTCGCATATTTAAAGAACAAAACTGTTCAGACGACCTCAAAATCCCAGCAGCTCCAGGGTTTGCTGTGTCACTCGGTTTTTAGTGATCCACTAATTGCGAGTTGCACAATTAAAATACCAAATAAAGTGATGCCTGTTCTTCATTATTACTTCATCTTGTGGTTCTGGTGGAGTGGAGGTTTCTGGGAGACAGTTTGACTTTTTGAGCTCGTGGGACCGTTTTTTTTTTTTTTTTTTTCAGGATTTTGTAGTTAAAACGGATCCAGAATGAAGAGATGATGGAGTTTTAACATCATATTTATCACTCAAACAGGATTATTATTATTTGATGATTAAGAAATAAGCCATACTGGTAGAAAATTCAAGAAAATTTCACCAAAAATCCCTGACTTGCACTGAGAACCATAATATTTGACTTTCTTGTCTCATATCTGAGCACTTAAATACAGAAAGATCACCATCTGATGTTTAGCAGTAAGACAAGGCTACATTCAAGGTGCTTTACAAAGAAATACATACAGAAAAATGATTTAACGGTAGACAACATTAAAATCACAGAAATAAAATTAGACATTGAGATCATAAAAGTGCATTAAATTCAAGAAAACAGATTGAGGATCTAAGAGAACGGGGCAGCTTTTGGAGGAGGACTGGGCTCTCTGAGGGCTTTTCTAGTTCTCCAGATGCTTCAAAAATGATCCACAATTACAAAAGACTTTCCAGAAAATGATCTAAAACGATGAAAATTTGCTCACAATGATACTAAATTTGTTCAAAATGCTGCGAAAACATCCATAAATGACTTGAAATGATCCGAAATTGCAGATAATGTGTCCAGAATTACCCAAAAGTTGTCAGAAATGACAAAAATCTTCCCTAAATGACTGAAAAATTGACCAAAATGACTTAAATCTGTTCTGAATCAAACTATCATGAATAACTAATAAATGGTGCATGCCTGCTGATATGGGGGAATGGGCAGCCTTGGAGGAGGACTGTGACTCTGAGGGCTTTTCTAGTTCTCCAAGATGCTTCAAAAATGATCCAAAATGACTTAAAACAATCCACAATTACAAAAGACTTTCCAGAAATGACCTAAAACGATGAAAACTTGCTCAGAATGACACTAAATTTGTCCAAGATGCTGCAAAACATCCATAAATGACTTGAAAATGATCCAAAATTGCAGAAAATGTGTCCAGAATTACCAAAAATTGTCAGAAATGACAAAAATCTTCCCTAAATGACTGAAAAATTGACCAAAACTACTTAAATCTGTTCTGAATGAACGGAAATAACTATCATCAACAACTAATAAATGCTGCATGCCTGCCGTATGGGGAATGCGCAGCCTTGAGGAGGACTGTGGACTCTGAGGGCTTTTCTAGTTCTCCAAGATGCTTCAAAAATGATCCAAATGACTTTAAAAATGATCCACAATTACAAAAGACTTTCCAGAAATGATCTAAAATGATGACAGTTTGCTCACAATGACATTAAATTTGTCCAAGATGCTGCGAAAACATCCATAAATGACTTGAAAATGATCCGAAATTGCAGAAAATGTGTCCAGAATTACCCAAAAGTTGTCAGAAATGACAAAAAATCTTCCCTAAATGACTTAAATCTGTTCAGAATGAACTATCATGAATAACTAATAAATGGTGCATGCCTGCCGTATGGGGGAATGGGCAGCCTTGGAGGAGGACTGTGACTCTCCTGCTGGTTCAGGATGTTTCTGTCTCCCAGTCAGAACTTTCTGGGTCCACCAGAATCGGATCACATTCCTCCTTCTTTAATTACAGATCTCTGGTTTGGTGTTTGCAGTGAATCAGTTCAACCTCTGAGCTGCTGGAACGCATTCGTCGTTCCTGGAAAAACAAAAAAACCGACTCTTTGGCTCTCCGTCTCTGGCTTTACAAACCGATTTATTAAATTAAGTGAGCAGCTCCTGTTTGCGGCCGTAAACATGTTCCTGTCCGACTTTAATTAAAGCCACACTGGAGCTCAGAGGGGAGATAGGAGGTTTCCAGCCTGCAGCTCTGTTCAAACATCTCTATATTCTGCTTCATTATGCGGCTCCTTTCATTCTCCGCTAATTTCAGAACCGTTTTCTGGTTTGTAACTCTTAATTTTGGACCGTTTGCTGCAGAGCGCTGTTTTCTGCGGCGGTAATTCCAGGCGCTGAGACGCTGCAGCTCGTTATATTTGTCTGAAGGAGGATAGAACCGTGAGAAGCGACAGAAGAGCTGTGTGAACTGTGGAAACAGATCGGTACAATAATGATTCCTGGTTAAAGCGTCGTAATTGGCCCTTCGTTGGAGCCGCCGCCTTGGTACCGTTGCTACGACTCTGTCTTTGAACAGCGAACACATCATCAGCTTGCAAGTAAAACAAGTTTTAGGCAAAGCAAACCCAAATATTCAGAGTTTGTTTGAGTAATAATAAACCCCGGAGGAGAAGCACCACAAAGAGTGGAAACAAACGGAGAAAAGTCCATCCCTGCTGCATTTTTCTTTTCACTTGAGCCAAAGTTTTGCGATATTTGAAGACTTTCTGTTAATTTTCTGCTGTTTTTCTTGTTTTTTATTTTATTGCAATTCGATTGTTGGTCCTTTCAGTAATGGCCAGAATGGTTTTAAAACTGGTCTTCTGTGTGAACACAGCCTGCAGTTCAACCAAAAACTCTCTGTATTTTTGTTAAGTGACCATCTCGTGCAGCTGGATCAGTCGTGGCTTCACAGCTGCAGAGAAAAGTGCAGAATTTTTTAGTTTTTTACAGAATCTGATTAGACCAAACTGTTTATTTTGTGGCTGAATTACAGTCAGAAGTCTGGATTTAATGACTGAAGTTACTCATTTATACACTGGAGTTAGCAGGAGGAGGTCAGGGTGGATGGAGGGCGTGTGAAACTGGTGATAATTTTGATAATTTATGCCTCTAATTTGGTAATTTCTGCCTTAAATTTGGTAATTCATGCTTTAGTTTGACAATTTGTGAATATAATTTGGTAATTTGTGCCTTTAGTTTGATAATCTGTGTCTTTAAATGGTAATTTGTGCCTTTAATTTGGTAATTTGTGCCTTTAATTTGGTAATTTGTGTCTTTAAATGGTAATTTGTGCCTTTAATTTGATAATTTGTGTCTTTAAATGGTAATTGGTGCCTTCAATTTGATAATTTGTACCTTTAATTCATCCATTCATGCTTTAATTTGACAATTTATGCCTTTAATTTGTCCATTCATGCTTTAATTTGACAATTTATGCCTTTAATTTGTCCATTCATGCTTTAATTTGGTAATTTGTGCCTCTAATTTGGTAATATGTGCCTTTAGTTTGGTATTCATGCTTTCATTTGATAACTTGTCTCTAGTTTGATAATTTGTGTGTCTAATTTGGCAATTTGTTATTTTAATTCAGTAATTCATCCTTTCATTTGGTAATTTCTGCCTTTAATTCTGTAGTTTTTGTCCCTAAATATTCAGAAGGAGAACTGAAGCAGAGAGACGAGGTTCGTTTCAGATTTACGAATGGAGAAGAGTTTCACAATCAGACCTGAATGTTTGCCAGCAGTCAGGAGGTTAAATGGAAGAACTCTGATTTATGACCAGTGAGTCAATATTTACCGTAGACGGATTCACCGGAAGATTACATCAGATTGTTGAGAAACTTTTACGTGAAGTTTATCTGAGCTGGAAGTCGGAGGACGAATAAAACCCTCGACTTTCACAACCAAACTATTTACCAGCAGTGATGACAACACTTTTAATGATCATCCTGAGTCAGTGTTTTACTGTGAAAGGTCCACACCTACCTGCTGGTTACACCTGATTATTGAGAAACTTTTACAGTATAACAAGTATTTATGTATGGGAGGAGGTCGGGGTGGATGAGGGCGAAAAAACCCTCTGCTTTCACATGAAATTAGGGTTTAAACTACGTAAAAACCTCAGATGGAGATCTTTTTCTGTATTAAAGTGCTCAGATATGACAACAGGAAGTTAAATATTGTGGTTATGCTGCAAGATCAGATTTATCACAGAATTCAAGGCAGAAATTACCAAATTAAAGGCAGAAATTAGCTCATTAAAAGCATAAATTATCAAATTAAAGGCACAAATTACCAAATAGAGGCACAAATTTACCAAATTAAAGCATAAATGACCAAATTAAAGGCACAAATTACCGAATTAAAAACAAAATTACCAAAATAAAGCCAGAAATTAGTAAATTAAAGGCACAAATTAAGGACCCAAATTACCAAATTAAAGGCAGAAATTACCAACTTAAATGGACAAATTACCAAAATATAGTAAAATTACAGAATTAAAAGCACAAATTACCAATTTGAAGGCACAAATTACCAAATTAAAGGTGCAATTTCTAAATTAATCACAAAGTACCAAATTAAAGACTCAAATCACAAAATTAAAGGAAAAAATATTGCATTAAAGAAAAATATTACTAAATTAAAAGCATAAATTAGCTAATTAAAAGCATAAATTATCAAATTAAAGGCACAAATTACCAAACTGAGGACCCAAATTATTGAAATAAAGACACAAATTACTAAATTTAAAGCACAAATTACTGAAATAAAGGCATAAATTACCAAATAAAGGAAAAATTATTGAATCAAAGGCACAAAATGCTCAAATTTGAAAACCCAAAGTTAAATGTTGTGGTTAAATTGCCAGATTGGGTATTTTTTTGTGAGTTGGGGATCTTTTTTCTGTGTTAAAGTGGTTAAATGTAGTGAGAACAGTTTTATTTCTGATCAGTGAGTCAGTATTTTACTGTGAAAGGTCCACACCTACCTACAGATCTGATTATTGAGAAACTGTTTTACGTGAAGCTTCCCAGTTTGTTTCTCTGGAAGTCGACTGATAACAATGAGAAGAAGGAGCTGTGTGTCGGTGTGTGTGTCGGTGTATAAATGTGTGTGTGTGTGAGACCTCATTTCACGAACACCTGCTCGGTGTGCTGAAGGTCACCTGGCTCACCTGGAGCAGAGTGAAGGCGCTGCAGCAGGTCGGAGGTCGGTGTTGTGCTGACGCTCATCAGTGTCTCTGGGGCTCAGGTGAGAGCTCAGGTGAACCCTAGAAACACTGATGACCTCAGGTGAGAGACAGGAAGTGAGTCAGGACTTCACAGGTAGAGCTGTCCTCTGACCGAGCTGCTGTTTTTCATAATTTGTGCCTCTAATTTGGTAATATGTGCCTTTATTTCTCTAATTTCTGCCTCTATTTTGGTTATTTGTGCCTTTAGTTCCGTAATTCATGCTGTAATTTGGTCATTTCTGCCTTTAATTTGCTAATTTCTGATTTAATGTGGGAGTTTAGACCTTTTAAATTCATTTTAGCTATAATTTGGCACTTTGTGCCTTTAGTTCTCTCATTTGTGCCTTTAATTTGGTAATTTCTGATTTAATTTGGTAATTTCTGCCTTTATTTTGGTAATTTGTTCCTTTATTTTGGTAATTTGTGCCTTTAATTTGAGCTTTGAATTTGGTAATTTGTACCTTTAATTTGGTAATTTGTGCCACTAATTTGGTAATTTGTGCCTTTAATTTGGTAATTTGTGCCACTAATTTGGTAATTTGTGCCACTAATTTGGTAATTTGTGACTTTAATTTGGTAATTTGAGCTTTGAATTTGGTAATTTGTGCCTTTAATTTGGTAATTTGTGCCACTAATTTGGTAATTTATGCCTTTAATTTGGTAATTTGTGCCTTTAATTTGGTAATTTGTGCCACTAATTTGGTAATTTGTGACTTTAATTTGGTAATTTGAGCCTTTAATTTGGTAATTTGAGCCTCTAATTTGGTAATGTGTGCCTTTAAGTTGGTTACTTGTTCCTCTAATTCGGTAATTTGTGCCTTTAATTTGGTAATTCATGCCTTTAATTTGCTAATTTGTTTCTCAAATTGGATAATTTGTGCCTTTAATTTGGTAATTAATTTGTGCCACTAATTTGGTAATTTATGCCTTTATTTGGTAATGTGTGCCTTTAAGTTGGTTATTTGTTCCTCTAATTCGGTAATTTGTGCCTTTAATTTGGTAATTCGTGCCTTTAATTTGCTAATTTGTTTCTCTAATTGGGTAATTTGTGCCTTTAATTTGGTAATTAATTTGTGCCACTAATTTGGTAATTTGTGCCTTTATTTGGTAATTTGTGCCACTAATTTGGTAATTTGTGCCTTTAATTTGGTAATTCGTGCCTTTAATTTGCTAATTTGTTTCTCTAATTCGGTAATTTGTGCCATTAATTTGGTAATTAATTTGAGCCTTTAATTTGGTAATTTGTGCCTTTAATTTGGTAATTCGTGCCTTTAATTTGCTAATTTGTTTCTCTAATTCGGTAATTTGTGCCATTAATTTGGTAATTAATTTGTTCCTCTAATTTGGTAATTTGTGCCTCTGATTTGATTTTCATCCTGTTTTGAGGAAACAAATGCTTTGTTTGATGGCGGTTCTGATGAAAACATTGGAAATTAAATGCAGTCATTTATAAAATCTGAGAGCAACAAGTACAAATTAAAGGAGTTATTTCTTAAAAATGTGCTTTTATGACCCCTCCGGCGCTCAGTAGTGTTTTATTTCAGGTCACTTTGTAGATTTATTATTTGTTTGTACATTTTCTCATCTTATTTTCTGTTCAATCAGATTTTAAAAGAGCAGCTTCCTGTTGTTGTTGACCGGAGTAATCCTTTAAATGCTAATAAACCCCGCTGCTGCTGCTGCTGCTGTTGTTGTTGTTGTTTGTTGTGACTCTCGGGGTGTAAAAAGACACACCAGTTGTGTCGCTAATGGATCCTTAAATTCCCTCTGGTTTGGAGAAACGCTCCGATCCTGGAAATCCTTTAGAAAGAGCAGATTTCTTCCCCTGCAGCTAAACTCCGACACTTCGCCTCTGGTGTGTTTTTCTGCCATGAACAGTCTCCAGCTGTGGAATGTGTATATTTATATGATTTATTTCTGCTTGAAGCTCCTGTTTCACTGCGTTTAACCGGAGCTTTATTCACTCTGCAGTGGTTTAACTGTTGAAATGCCGATCGGTCTTTAATCCTGACTGATTTCTGTTTCGTTTTCCTTCACTGTGGTTCGTTTTTCTCTGCGATCTAAAGTCCTCCGTTTCCATGGAAACAGGACAACCAGAACTAGAATGAGAATAATAATTTTATAAGAAAAACAACATTGAATAACAGAAAAAAATGGTGACAGAATTTTTATTTTATTTAAATTTATTTTTACAGAATCTGGTACAAATACTCTTTTATTTTTTTAATTTATTGAATTTTTATTGACATATTTGAATGAACTATCAACACTTTAAGCTTAGATTTAATTCTTTTATTTTTAATTTTTTTAATAGAATCAGACCTGACAAATGATTCATTTGCACATTTCTGTATACTCTTAAAAAAACGATAATTTCTGTTTGTAATTTGGCAATTTGTCCCTTTAATTTTGGTAATTTGTCCCTTTAATTTGGTAATTTGTCCCTTTAATTTGGTAATTTGTGCCTTTAATTTGGTAATTTGTGCCTTTAATTTTGGTAATTTGTGCCTTTCGTAAAAGTACTGCCACTCTTGTATATTCTGTTGATTTTTTCTAATTATGTTTTCTATATTTTAAAAATCTTATTTTACACTCTAATATTTCATGTTGTCTTATTATTTACTGAATATCCACGCTGCTGTAGCGACTTCATTTCCCTCTGGGGATTAATAAAGTCGTATAAGTCTAAAAAAATAGTCTAAGGACCTCCTGAATGTTAAAAATCAGATGTATTTTTCTGTTTTTCTAGTTTTTCTCTCTGAAGGATGGTGTTGTTTTGGAAGTCCTTTAAAGAAAACTTAACTTTAGTTCACAGCAGTTTGTTTTAGATAAGACAATGAGCAAGCTAATCAATCAGTCAGTTAACAGAAAGTGGACAGACCCGGGGATATTTTGGTGATAATTCTGACTCAGTAGCATTTTGAAGGCAGGACGGTGTAATTTTAGAGCCTGTTGTTGGTAAAAGATGTGAATATCTCAAGTAAAAAAACGTTTCTATTGTGTTTTCTCCTTTAAAAAAATGCTAAACGGAGGAGATCTTCTGATTGTCTGTGATTTTCATGATGCTAGTGTGACAGGAAGTGACTATATGGTGGTAATCTGATTACTAAACCATCCAGTACCGCCTACAGCATCGTAAGCCGTCTCTGTATTGTTCCTCTGCTGTACTTCTGTGTTGGAGCTCATTTGTCGGTCCGAGCCTCTCCTGGTTTGTGTTTTAGCTCTGCAGCGTGTCTCGTTGTGCGTCGACTCGCCGAGTTCGAGCTCCTTCATTGTGATTCTGCAGGACCTGCCGCTGTCCCGCTGCCATCTCCGGCTCTGCTGCTGCCGGCTGCTGATTAGACTTGGCGTTAGCGCTAGCATTAGCCTGTCCAGTCGTTCCCTCCGGGCCTGTTGTCTCTTTTGGCTAACTGCAGCCGGTCTTGGCAAAGTTTGCGGCTAATCCAGACTGGATGCTAATGAACTCTGGCCGGCGTCCACCTCGTTCCTGTAGAGACGTCTGTTTCTGTAAAGCCCGACGGCTAAGCGGCTAGCGGGCCAGCACACAGACAGAAAGACAGACACACACACAGACACACAGATAGCAGGCTAACTAGCCGCCTGCTCAACAGATCTTTAGTCCGTTTTTCTCCATGACAGAAAAGACACACGTCATAAAAGAGCCAGAATGTTTAGTGTTGATGAAAATGGACAAACGACAAAAATATGAGACAAAAAACTACACAAACGAAACCAAAAATGACAAATGGGAGACACAAAATGACAAAAAGTAGAAAAACAACACAAGCGAGATGAAAAGGAAACACGCAACCACAAAAATGAGAAACAAAACGACAAAAACCTGAGACATACAACGAAAGTCAGACACAAAAAGACAAACGCCAACAAAAACAAGACAAAATATTACAAAAATGACACAAAATGATAGAAACGAGACACGAAACAGCAAAAATGAGACACTGAATGACAAAAGCAAGACACAAAATGACAAATGACACACGAAATGACAATAACCAGAAACAAAACAACAAAAGTCAGACAAAAAACAACAAAACAGGCCAAATACTAAAAAAAAAGTGCCACAACAAAAACAAAAACAAAATTACAAAAGCGAGACAAAAACGACAAAAACGAGACACAAACCCCCAAAATCGAGAAATAAAATGACAAAAATAGGAGACAAACGACAAAAGTCAAACAAAAAACTACAAAAATAACACAGACTATTACAAAAATGAGACACAAAATGAAAATAATGAGAAAAACAACCCAACCCCCCCCCCAAAAAAAGACCAAAAAAACCCAACAAAAACAGACAAGCATTACAAAAATGAGACACAACAATACAATTAATTTTTAAATTTTAACACTTTGAGGGCCGCATGTTTGACCGCCCTGGGGCTGAACTTTAGCATCATTTGGCCGTAGTTCTTCTCTGAACCTCTGAAGACTTGTCCACGATGATCTCAAAGCCTCCTGAACTTTAGCATCATTCGGCCGTAGTTCTTCTCTGAACCTCTGAAGACTTGTCCACGATGATCTAAAAGCCTCCTGAGCTTTAGGATCATTTGGCCTTAGTTCTTCTCTGAACCTCTGAAGACTTGTCCACGATGAACTCAAAGCATCCTGAACTTTAGCATCATTTGGCCGTAGTTCTTCTCTGAACCTCTAAAGACTTGTCCACGATGAACTCAAAGCCTCCTGAGCTTTAGCATCATTTGGCCGTAGTTCTTCTCTGAACCTCTAAAGACTTGTCCACGATGATCTCAAAGCCTCCTGAACTTTAGCATCATTTGGCCTTAGTTCTTCTCTGAACCTCTGAAGACTTGTCCACGATGATCTCAAAGCCTCCTGAACTTTAGCATCATTTGGCGGTAGTTCTTCTCTGAACCTCTGAAGACTTGTCCACGATGATCTAAAAGCCTCCTGAACTTTAGGATCATTTGGCCTTAGTTCTTCTCTGAACCTCTAAAGACTTGTCCACGATGATCTCAAAGCCTCCTGAACTTTAGCATCATTTGGCCTTAGTTCTTCTCTGAACCTCTAAAGACTTGTCCACGATGATCTCAAAGCCTCCTGAACTTTAGGATCATTCGGCCGTAGTTCTTCTCTGAACCTCTAAAGACTTGTCCACGATGAACTCAAAGCCTCCTGAGCTTTAGGATCATTTGGCCTTAGTTCTTCTCTGAACCTCTAAAGACTTGTCCACGATGATCTCAAAGCCTCCTGAACTTTAGGATCATTCGGCCGTAGTTCTTCTCTGAACCTCTAAAGACTTGTCCATGATGAACTCAAAGCCTCCTGAGCTTTAGGATCATTCGGCCGTAGTTCTTCTCTGAACCTCTAAAGACTTGTCCACGATGAACTCAAAGCCTCCTGAGCTTTAGGATCATTCGGCCGTAGTTCTTCTCTGAACCTCTGAAGACTTGTCCATGATGATCTAAAAGCCTCCTGCGTTTGTCTCCGTCTGCTCCTGGGTTGTTGTCTTCTCGTTTTCCTTCCTCTTAGACGCTCTTTATTTAGATTCTGTGCCGCGGTCCATCAGCGTTTTCTTTCCCTCTATTGTTTCCAGACAATCGAGTCGACCCCGGCTCCTCGTCCCCCTCAGACTATTTTCACCTCCTCAGGCGTTCATCACGTGTTCTCCTGGACACGCGTGTGGACCGGCTAACGGGTCCAGTAGATCTGAGCTGTGATTTACGACCTCCACGTCTGGAGATGAGAGGAAGGAACATGTGGAGGATGAAGGAGAAACTGGCGCTTCATGTTCCAGGGGATATAATAAGAACACGTGTGTTCCCGTTAATCCGTGTTCCTCCATAAAGCCGTCGATGCAGGGATGTAAATAGACGTTACACTTCTATTGTTTGCTCCGTTACAGAACACGATTGCTCCTTAAATATGGTTTTATTCAGCGCTGGGTGGAAGAATCAGACAAAAAAAAACACATTTCTGTCCGATTATTTCACACGTTTGACGGATCTTTAGTCGGTTTTTCTCCACGGCAGAAAAAAAACACGTTATACGATTTAAAAATGAAATGAAAATGAAGAAACGACAAAAATGAGACAAAAATTACATGAACAAGACAAAAAATGACAAAAGCCAGAACGTAAAGGACAAAAAGCAGACTACCAACACAAGACAGACCAAAAGGAAACAAAGTGAGAAAAGTAAGACAAAAAAAAACACAAGCGAGAAACACAAAACGACAAAAACATGAGACAAATGACAAACGTCAGACAAAAAAAGTCGCCAAAAAACAACAAGATCAAGACAAAATATTAGAAAAATCTGAGACAAAGCAGCAAAAACATGAATCAAATGATAGAAATTAGACAGAAAAATGGACAAACGACACAAAAAATGAACGTAATCCAACTAAAATATTACAAAAGTGACACACAAAGACAAAAGCAAGAAAGAACACGACAAAAAATGAGACAAACGACACGAAACAAAACAAAAACAGAAAAAAATTTGACAAAAGATTGGAAAAGACAAACAAAAAGACCAAAAAATAGAGAAGTGATGGAGAAAAAACACAAAATGACAAAAATGAGAAACGAAACAGTTGTTAGATAAAAATAGTTTTATTTTCAACTTATTCTGTAATTCTACACCAGGTTTCAGTCATTTTGAGTCTTTTTTTTTATGTCATTTTGACACATTTTGAACCATTTTTGAGTCATTTACATATTTTGTGTAATTCCAGACATTATTTTGTCCTTTAAGATTAATTTTGAGTCATTTTTGAGTTGTTTTGAGTCACTTTTTGGTCATTTAGACTCATTTTGAGTCACTTTGGACACATTTGTTGTCATTTTGGACAGGATTTGAGTCATTCAAGACACATTTTGAGTAACTATAGACACTATTTTGTCTTTTTGGAAGAATTTGAGTCATTTTAGTCCATTTTTTAGTAGTTTTGAGTCATTTTTTTTTGGGTCATTTAACGCACTTTGAATGTTTAAAACATTGTGTGTGTTCAGTTAATGACTCAGATTTGTAGTTTTTGTTGACTTTCTGTCTAAATTATCCACAAACCGATGGAGTTTTTCTGTAAAAATCATCCTGAACCGTCCTACAGAACTCTGTGTGACGTTCTGCCTCCTACTCTAATCTCTGAGTGAATCTTTGTCGGATTGAAGCAGCAGCTCTCAGATCTCAGCAGAGTTAGAACAAAAGATTTCAGAGTCGAAGCTTCATACTTTTTGTTTTTCTGGACGGCAGCCGAACAAATCAATACCAAAATACCGAGGTTTTCTGTCACTAATTTTGGATGTTTTTGGATGTTTTCTGTCGCTGTTTTCAGATGTTTTTGACGTTTTCAGGTGGTTTTGATGTTTTTGATGTTTTGAGATGTTTTTGGATGTTTTTGGATGTTTTTGGATGTTTTCGGATGTTCTCGATGTTTTCGGATGTTTTCGGATGTTTTCAGATGTTTTCGGATGTTCTCGATGTTTTCGGATGTTTTTGGATGTTCTCGATGTTTTCGGATGTTTTCAGATGTTTTCGGATGTTTTTGGATGTTTTCAGATGTTTTCGGATGTTTTTGGATGTTTTCAATGTTTTTGGATGCTTTTGGATGTTTTCAGATGGTTTCTGTCACTGTTTTGTAAGTTTTCAGATTTTTTTTGGATGTTTTCGGTTGCTGTTATCGATGTTTATGGATGTCTTTGGTTGTTTTTGGATGTTTTCAGATGTTTTTGGATGTTTTTCGGATGTTTTTGGTTGCTGTTCTCGATGTTTTTGGATGTTTTCAGATGGTTTCGGTCACTGTTTTTGGATGTTTTCAGATGGTTTTGGATGTTTTCAGATGGTTTCGGTCACTGTTTTTTGATGTTTTCAGATGTTTTTTGATGTTTTCAGATGTTTTTGGATGTTTTCAGATGGTTTTGGATGTTTTCAGATGTTTTCTGTCACTGTTTTTGGATGTTTTCAGATGGTTTCGGTCACTGTTTTTGGATGTTTTCAGATGGTTTTGGATGTTTTCAGATGGTTTCGGTCACTGTTTTTGGATGTTTTCAGATGGTTTTGGATGTTTTCAGATGGTTTTGGTCACAGTTTTTTGATGTTTTCAGATGTTTTTCGATGTTTTCAGATGGTTTTGGATGTTTTCAGATGGTTTCGGTCACTGTTTTTGGATGTTTTCAGATGGTTTTGAACGTTTTTGGATGTTTTCGGTCGCTGTTTTCGGATGTTTCGGAACGCTGTCTGACATTTTGCCTCCTTCGGTTTCCAGAAACGCTGTCTGTTATCTCTGAGTGTAAATTTAAACTGGAGCGGTGTAAATTTGTCCGACTGCCGGTGAATCTTTGTCGGATTGAAGCAGCAGCTCTCAGATCTCAGCAGAATTAGGAGGAGAAAAGATTTCTGAGTCAAAACTTCACACTTTCCTGCTTTTTTTCTCTTTTTCTGGACGACAGCCGAGCAAATCAAAACCAAATCTCCTGGCTGCTCGTTCACATCTCTCCTTCTTTTTTATCACTCCACCTTCCCTCTTTCATCCTCCCTCGCTGGGTTCTGGAGCCAATTATAACCTCCGTCTGCATTCCTGCTGCAGGAGGAGGAGGAAGGAGGTGTTTTCAGGGATTAACATACCGGAGCTGTCAGCTGGAAAACACTTCATCTCCTCCTCCTAAACTTCTCCTAAAGCTCGTTATGAGAATAGCCTTTACAGTAAATCACTGGCTCATGTTCACCGTAAATAAACTGCTTTTTTTACGGTCTTCACGGTTATAAAATTGGAAATATATGTAAAAATACTGCAGACAGGAGGAGATATGAACGGAGATAAATAGTTAGAAATACATGTTTATGTGTAAACAGAAAGTTCAGATTGTTTTAGACAGATTTCAAGTCATTCTTTACATATTGGGGGTCATTTTTGTGGTGATTTTGTGACTTTTTGTTGTAACTTCACCTCCTTTTGTTGTGCAGAAATCATACAGTTATAAAGGCACAAATCAAACAAAAAGACAAAAGCAAAAGTGGAAAGTCTTTAGGTTTTTATTCTATTAAAATTTAAAAAAATGGAATCATGTACAGAATTTTTCAAAGTGCTCACACATGTTGTTAATACTGAAAAAAAAATCTTTACACACTGCAGATGTTTTACTGTTTAGATTTGTATTCGTTTCCTCTGTGTTGTGTGTGACACTGCCTGCAGTTCAGCTGAAATTCACAGAATTTTAATCAGGCGACTGTTGGTTTCAGACGAGTCATTCAGAGCTTCTCAGTTAGGCAGAGGATGGAGGAATTTTTAGGTTTTTACAGAATCTCTTTAAAGAGAACCGCTTATTTTTGACAAATTTTTAAGGATGACATGTAGAGTGAAGTGATTTGATGAAATACATGTTTGTGTCACACAATTAGTTCAAGGACTGCTGGAAAATCCAAAACTTGTCTCTGTTTTTACAGTTTCTGGGCTGTAAATCGTTTAGTTTGTTCATTTCTTGCTTTTCAGACATTTGTGGTGAGTTTTGCTTGAGTTCAGGAGGTTCAGAAAATGAGCTAAAAATAATTCTTTTCTGTTTTTTTATACCTCTAAATCTGTTTTCTGCACTCGTCTCCTCTGTGTTGTGTGAGAACACTGCCTGCAGTTCAGCTAAAATTCACAGAATTTTAATCAAATGACCGTTGATCATAGATGAGTCATTCGGAGCTTCTCAGATAAGCAGAAGACAGAAGAATTTTTAGATTTTTACAGAATCTGTTTAAAGAGAACGGCTTATTTTTGGCATTTTTTTTTAAATGACACATGCAGAGTAAAATGATTTTGATGAAATACGTGTTTATGCCATACATGATTAGTTCAAGGACTGTTGAAAAATCCAAACCTTGTCTCTGTTTTTACGGTTTCTGGACTGTAAATTGTGTAGTTTGTTTATTTCTTGCTTTTCACACCTTCCTGGTGAGTTTTTTGGGTTCTGGAGGTTTAGAAGTTGAGCTAAAAATGAGGAAACTCTGATGAATCTGCTTCAGCACACAAAGAGAAAAAAACTGTTTTACATGACGGACGGCTGGAATTCATCAGCAGGTCAGAAATGCAAAGGCACACAAAAAAAACGTGCACACTGGTCAGTTTGCGGTGCGTTCGCTGTCCGTCCGTCAGCCGTCAGCGCTGCGTTCGATGCCGTCGGGGATTCGGAGCTCCGAGTGACGGAGCGGCGAGGCAGCAAATTGAAAAAAGACGAAGCGGAGAAGGAGATTTATTCAAGCTGGTTTCTCTGATCTGTGTGTGTCTGTCGGCACTGGATGCACAACAACACACAACCCGCGTGCACGTACATGCACGCTCACCCAGTGTGTGTGCGCGTGCATGTACGTGCACGTGGGTTGATGTGGAGCAGAGTGATGCTGAGTGACAGTTGCAGCGATACAGTTGGTTTCAGAGGCAGAGCTGAGCAGCAAAGTCTATATTTCTACTCCAATAATACACACTAATACACAGTAATACACACGCTACTGCATATTGTATATAAATTATACTGTAACAGACTGAATATTAGGCCGTATTTAAGTGCCATCGTTGAGTTCGACACCAAAATGTATCCAAGAGTCTATTTATAAAACTGTTTGTAGCACGTTAATGCTGAATAAAATACATTTCTGTCATGAGCTTTCAACAAAATGCTTAAAAATCTTCATGCAAACACTAATACATGTGTAAATATATGGAAAATACTGAAAACGGGAGAAAATATAGATGGAAAAATGTGCAAAAACACCTTTAAACAGTTAGAAATACATGTTTATGCATGAATGTAGGAGTGTTTAAACAAATAAAGTACAAAAAAATATACTTTAACATGAAGTAAAACACAGATTTGTTAAGAAATTAATTTATTGTAGAGGAGAAACTTTTCATAAATACTACATGTAAACAAATACACAATTTTTACTGTACTAAAATCAGCAAAAATATAATTTTACATAATTTTGCTGCCAATTTGAAGAACAATTATGTGTATTAATATATACAGAATATTTTTTTTTAACAGATTTTTCTTGTTTTGGTAAATTACAGATAATATCTAATAAAAGAAGAAACTTAAATATCTGTATTTTTACAAAAATATAATTTAATCTTTTACTGTTTATGACCCTAAAATTACAGTTTTTCTACATTTAAATACAAATTAAAGCTTAATTTCAAAGATACTTGTTCAGTTTTTACATATTTAACGTACTTCAGTGTTTTTTTAACTCATTTTTTTGTCCCTTTCTGCCACATTTTTTTATCATTTTTTAGACTGATTTCAATTGTTTTTCACAAATCAATGAGCTTGATCAGCGCTGCGCTGTTAGCTTGTTGCTACTGCTAACCTTAGCATAACGCTAACAACAAAATGACGACTTTTTGTCCTCAAAGGACCGCCGTAGCCGACATCAAAATGTCTATAAACAGCTAGAACAGTGTTTGTGTTTAGAACTGGGAGCTCCGTTGATGATTTCAGTCGTTTTCAGACGTTATTCGTCTAAAATGTGATTTTACGTGAACGAATGTTTTAGTCGCTGTTTCTTGTTGTGGTTTATTCGTTCTCAGTCAGTGTTTTATGTTTGGTGTTTCCAGATGTTTTCACTCTGTTTTCAGTTGTTTTTGGTCACTGTTTGTCACTGTTTTCACTTGTGACAGTTACTTGCATAATGTGAGTACACTTGGCTGACCGTGAAGTTTTTGGTCGTTTTTTATCAATAATTTAATATGTTTTCAGTCACTGTTTTTAGAGCTTTTCAGTCACTGTTTTGGGATGTTTTCAGTCACTATTTTTAGAGGTTTTCAGTCACTGTTTTTAGAGGTTTTCAGTCACTGTTTTTAGAGGTTTTCGGTCACTGTTTTTAGAGGTTTTCGGTCACTGTTTTGGGATGTTTTCGGTCACTGTTTTGGGATGTTTTCAGTCACTGTTTTTAGAGGTTTTCGGTCACTGTTTTTAGAGGTTTTCGGTCACTGTTTTTAGAGGTTTTCGGTCACTGTTTTGGGATGTTTTCGGTCACTGTTTTGGGATGTTTTCAGTCACTGTTTTGGGATGTTTTCAGTCACTGTTTTTAGAGGTTTTCGGTCACTGTTTCGGGATGTTTTCGGTCACTGTTTTGGGATGTTTTCAGTCACTGTTTTTAGAGGTTTTCGGTCACTGTTTCGGGATGTTTTCGGTCACTGTTTTGGGATGTTTTCAGTCACTGTTTTTAGAGGTTTTCGGTCACTGTTTTTAGAGGTTTTCGGTCACTGTTTCGGGATGTTTTCGGTCACTGTTTTGGGATGTTTTCAGTCACTGTTTTTAGAGGTTTTCGGTCACTGTTTTTAGAGGTTTTCGGTCACTGTTTCGGGATGTTTTCGGTCACTGTTTTGGGATGTTTTCAGTCACTGTTTTTAGAGGTTTTCGGTCACTGTTTTGGGATGTTTACAGTCACTATTTTCAGATGTTTTTAGATGTTTTCAGTCACTGTTTTCGGATGTTTTTTGGATGCTTTCAGTCACCGTTTTCAGATGTTTTCGGTCACTATTTTCTGATGTTCTCAGCCATTATTTTCTAATGTTTTCAATCAGTATTTTAGGATATTTTCAGTCACTGTTTTCAGATGTTTTCGGTCCATATTTCAGATGTTACGGATGTTTTCGATTGCTATTTTCGGATGCTTTCCATCAATATTTCTGGATGTTTCAGTCAATATTTCCGGATGTTTTGGGTGTTTTCAGTCTCTATTTCCGGATGTTTTCAGATGGTTGCTGGTCACTATCACACATTTTTACCATTTTTTACTGATTTCAACTTTTTTCAGTGTCAGTGTTTGATTTTTTCAGTCACAATTTTCAGATGTTTTCGGATGTTTTAGCTACTTTTTTCAGATGTTTTCGACCGCTGTTTTCTCATGTTTTCTCATGTTTTTGGTCATGATTTTTGGATGTTTTCAGTCACGGTTTTCAGATGTTTTCTGTCACAGTTTTCAAATATTTTCGGTCACTGTTTTTAGATGTTTTTGGTCACTGTTTCAGATGTTTTCAGACATTTTTTTCGGAGGTTTGCGGTCACTATTGTTGGATGTTTTTAGTCACTAATTTCAGATGTTTTTGGTTGTTTTCAGTCACTGTTTTTGTTCACTATTTTCAGATTTTTACCAGCCGCTATTTTCTGATTTTTTGGGATATTTTTCAGCCACTGTTCTCCGATTATTTCGGTCACTATTTTCAGATGTTTTCGGATGTTTTTAGTCACTGTTTTCGGTCACTGTCACGCGTTTTTATCATTTTTTAAAAAACTGATTTCAGCTTTTTTCAGTATCGCAACACAAACGGTTAGAGGTTTACTGCATTTAAATCAGTTAAAATACCTTTATTTACAGATATTTGTGTTCAGTTTTTTTTACCTTTTCTTTCATGCGTTCTGTGGTTGTTGTGTTGCAGTTAAACATTTTGTGCTTTTGATCATAATTGGATGAATCTCTCAGAACTAAATGACTCAGGTGTTTTTTTTTAGACTCCCTACATGGGTGTTTATGAATTAAAACAAAAGAGGAGCTGCATTAGCGGTTAAAGAGCAGTTTTCAGGTCATTTTTGTGGCTTAAAATCATCTCTAACTCTCCAGTGATGGGGAGCAGACGGCTGTTTGGTTTTAGTGGATCAGGAAGCAGCAGGAAGCCGCCCGAAGCCCAAACAGACGCCGAAGCGCCGAGCTGCAGGTTGATTCCTTCTGCCGGATCAACTTCATTTAACACGAACAGGAAGAGAACATCTGCCTGCAGCTGCAGAAGCAACGCATGCAGGGAAGGTCTTCATCACGTGTCCTTCAGCGCCGTCGATGTCTGCTGCTGGACGATCGATCCGCGGCTGATCGATCGGCGTTAGTGCACGGTTTAGGGAGAAAAACAGGAAAAAATCAGTAAAAGCTGTGAAGCAAAGGGGGAAAAAATCATTTAAAAACACTGAAAAGATGCTGAAAATAACACAGGGAACGTGTTTGAAATAACACTTCTTTTTATTATTTAAATGCATTAAAAAACAAATTTTAAGGCATAAACCGTAATATGGGATATTTTTTCAAATAATGCAAATTATCTATAAAATATATTCATATTCTTTGAAGATAAAAAAATACAATAAGAAATTGTTTAAGTTTACAAATAAATACAGATTTTGGATGTAGCAATTCTGATCTTTTTAACAGTTAATATGTAAATTATTTCTTTTTTTTTTGATAAACCCGTGTAAAAAGTGTCCAGAAAATTGCAGAAAACAAAGTTTATTTTCTGTTTGTGCCTGCTTTGCACCTAAAATCAGACAGAAAACAGTAAAAATCAGTAAAATAACAGGAAATCACTCAGAAAATTGCAGAAAACGACGTTTTTTTAAAACCGTTTTTTTAGCAGTTAACGTGTAAATTGTTCCTTTTTTTTCAGCGATTTTACAAAAAAGTGTCCAGAGAATTGCAGAAAACATTTATTTTCTAATGTTTTATTAGAGATGCACAATACCGATCCGTTGCTGATATTTTTTTCTATTTATTCTACCAAAATATTCACATATTTTTGTAAACACCATCGGGTCTGTAGTGGAATAAATCTGTTCTTATAGCTGCTGACAGAAAACAGTAAAAATCACAACGTTTGCTCATTAAGATTGCAGAAAGAAATCTTTGTTGTGACTTTTTTAACAGTGAACATGTAAATTATTCCTTTTTTTGATAAACCCGTGTAAAAAGTGTCCAGAAAACTGCAGAAAACAAAGTTTATTTTCTGTTTGCACCTGCGTTGCACCTAAAATCAGACAGAAAACAGTAAAAATCAGTAAAATAACAGGAAATCACTCAGAAAATTGCAGAAAACGACGTTTTTTAAAAACTTTTTTTTAGCAGTTAACGTGTAAATTGTTCCTTTTTTTTCAGCGATTTTACAAAAAAGTGTCCAGAGAATTGCAGAAAACATTTATTTTCTAATGTTTTGTTAGAGATGCTGATATTTTTTTTCTATTTATTTTACCAAAAATATTCTCATATTTTTGCAAACACCATCGGGTCTGTAGTGGAATAAATCTGTTCTCATAGCTGCTGACAGAAAACAGTAAAAATCACAATGTTTGCTCATTAAGATTGCAGAAAGAAGTCTTTGTTGTGACCTTTTTTTAACAGTGAACATGTAAATTATTCCTTTTTTTTTGAGTAATCCTGCAATAAATTGTCCAGAAAATTGCAGAAAACGTTTATTTTCTGTTCACGCCTGCAGAAAACGGTGAAAGTCGGTGAAGCAGCTTCTAAAACGTGGCGACTGAACGTGTTTTTTGGAGCAGGTGTGTTATAATAGAACGACCGGCGGCGGCGTGTCGATGCTCAGATGAAATATTCAGACTTTTCTGCATCCAGTTTTCATTCATTCTGTTTCTGTTGTTGCTGGCAGCGGCTCCTCTTCTGCTGCTTCACGTGGGCCGAGTGTGTGTTAATCAGTGTGTTGTTGCAGGCTGTGTGTGTGTGTGTGTGTGCATGCATACTTGATAAGGACAGACTTTTATAAGCATGCACAATGCAGCCTCACACACTCTTATCTCCCAGCGAGCTCCGTAATGAGGATCTCTCACACACACACTCCTTATCTGCAGCTCCGTGTCTCGGCTGACAAACAGCCAGCGAGGCGTCCTGCTTCCTCCTCGCTGCTTTTTAATCATCTCTCAACAATGTGGCCCTGCAAAGCTGTAGCAGAAGCAGAAACCTCCTCCTCCTCTATCACCTCCTGCAGGAGCTCCAGGAGGAGGAAGAGGAGGAGAGGCGGCCTTCGTCTCATCGGCCTCGACCCACAGCTGGAGTCTTTCCTTCTGTTTCCAAGCTGTTCTACTTCTATTTTATTTTATTATTTGGGGAAAAAAAGGCACAACAATATTAAAAGAAAACAAAAGTTGATCTGAAGATGAAAAATCACCACAAAAAGGTGCAAAGTTTCCCCAGAAAATGCCGAATCTCCACAAAACATTGCAAAATCACAACAAAAACATGCAAAATCACCACAAACAGATGTAAAATCACCATAAAAAGGTGCAAAGTCGCCACAAAAGGTTGCAAAATCCTCACAAAAGATGCAAAATCCTCACAAAAAGATGCAAAATCACCACAATAAGATGCAAAATCACAACAAAAAGTGCAAAATCACCACAAAAAGATGTAAAATCACCACAAAAAGATGTAAAATCACCACAATAAGATGTAAAATCACCACAAAAAGTGCAAAATCACCACAATAACATGCAAAATAATAACAAAAAGTGCAAAATCACCACAATAAGATGTAAAATCACCACAATAAGATGCAAAATCACAACAATAAGATGCAAAATCACAACAAAAAGTGCAAAATCACTACAATAACATGCAAAATAATAACAAAAAGTGCAAAATCACCACAAAAAGATGTAAAATCACCACAATAAGATGTAAAATCACCACAATAAGATGTAAAATCGCCACAAAAAGTGCAAAATCACCACAAAAAGATGTAAAATCACCACAAAAAGATGTAAAATCACCACAATAAGATTTAAAATCACCACAATAAGATGCAAAATCACAACAAAAAGTGCAAAATCACAACAAAAAGGTGCAGAATAGCAAAGAAAAGATGCAAAATCACAACAATACGATGTGAAATCACTACAAACTGTAATTACAATATATTTTCTGTCACTCTTGCTGCCAGATTTGCAAAATATTAAATAATAAAAAAATATTTTTGCTCTAATGTCACATCAAAAATCTGTAATTTTACAAATATACATATATATATATATATATATATATATGTATATATATTTATTTATTTATTTTACAATGTGTTGGTGTAAAATTAGACAGATTTGATGCAATTAAATCACCAAAAAAATATAAATTTTAGTGTTAAAATACTAATTCTGCTGTTTTTTTCACCGTTTTTAAACATTATAAAGAAATCAAGCATTTTAAAAGTATTTTTTTCAGGCACCAGTTTTAAATTTAAAAATTACACAAAATATTTTTTTTATTAACATCAATTTTCTGATTTACTGTTAAAATATTAAATCTGTTATTTTCAACATTTTTAGAATTAAAAATTTAAAAATATTTTTTGAAAAAATATGACACATATCTATATGTGCATTTTAATAAATATTAATTTTATTGTCATTCACAGATCCAGGTTTTATATATTAATTCACATTAGACATTAAAACAGTATTTTTAAAATTTGTTTGGAGTTTTATTATGAAAATCTTGAAATGAAGTTTAAATTGTGGTGTTTCCTGTGAACTTAAACCTCCAGAATAAAAGTAAATTTTCATGTAGACTGAAGTGAACATCAGCAGCCTCTTTCTTCTTTTTTTTTCTGAATCTCTGCATAATTCTGCGTCTTTTTGTGTCTTCCTGTTGCTTTTTTGTGGCTTTAAAGCGTCTTTAATTGGTCCTTCCTGCAGCAGATTCGCGGCCTCGCTGCTCCGCTCCGCTAATGAAGGTCACTTATTACCGATTCAAGGAAAAGTGGTTCATCACGGCCTCTTGTTTTACATAAAAGTGCATCCAGACAGGAATTAATAGAAACTTCCGTCAAAGTGCAGCATAAACAGTTTGAGAGCCTTTTCCTTGAATCCGTAATTCCTGACCTTCGGCTCCATCACGACGTATTCAGCCGTTATTTTTCTGTTGTTTTTCTGTTATTTATGTTTTTAGGGTCAGAATATGAGCAGACCAGAATAAATAACGGTCCAGAGGTCGACTTTATTCCAGCTCTGAGACCAAACTTACAGTGAAAATGATGTTTTACTTTTGAAAACCAACTTTTATTCTCCAACCGAACAACGTCAGAGAGGCTTTTATTGATTATCAGACCCTCGACATGGATTGAAACGGAATATCATTGCTTTGTTTAACTTTATGGAGGTGAGAAAACATCATAAATGTATTAGAATCACAGTTTTGGACCATTTATTTCTATTTCTATCCACTTTTGCAACACATTTTCACTTAAAAATCCCCCAAAATAATTCCTCTCTGCGGTAAAACGTGCTGCTTTCTACTGATGAGGGTTTTAGTTTGTAGATTCTTAAACATCCCATCTGAGCAGAACAGCAGCAGATTTTAAAAAACTACAGTTCACATCATTTTCTGGCTGAATTTCTCTTTTTTTCTCAGCTAAAGCTTGATTCAAAATCATGACGAAAAGATGCGAAACGGTGAAATGACAACCAAAAAAAGGTGAAATTAAGACAAAAAGATAGAAAATCACCCCAAAAAGATGGAAAATCACAAGGAAAAGACGTGAAACTAAGACAAAAGATGCATAATCACAAAAAGGTGCAAAATTACAACAGAAGGATGCAAAATCACCACAAACGGATGTAAAATCACCACAAAAAGATGCAAAATCACCACAAAAAGGGATGAAATTGAGACAAAAAGATGCAAAATCACCACAAACGGATGTAAAATCACAACAAAAAGATGTGAAATCTCTTCAAAAAGATGCAAAATCACCACAGAAATATGTAAAATCACAACAAAAGGATGCAAAATCACCACAGAAATATCTAAAATCACAACAAAAGGATGCAAAATCACCACAAAAAGATGCAGTCACAACAAAACGGATGTAAAATCACCACAAAAAGATGTAAAATCACAACAAAAAGATGCGAAATCACGACAAAAAGATGCAAAATCACCACAAAAAGATGCGAAATCTCTTCAAAAGATGCAAAATCACCACAAAAAGAGATGAAATTAAGATGAAAAGATGTAAAAATCACCATAAAAAGATATAAAAATCAACACAAAAAGATGTAAAATCACAACAAAAAGATGCAAAATCACCAGAAACGGATGTAAAATCACAACAAAAAGATGCAAAATCTCTTCAAAAGATGCAAAATCACCAGAAACGGATGTAAAATCACAACAAAAAGATGCGAAATCCCATCAAAAAGATGTAACATCACAATAAAAGCTGAAGCTGAAGCTCTTCCATCTCCAGCTGTGGACCTTCTCAGGCTGCTTTCATCTGGATTCCATGCAGAACGTTGGAGGTCAGAGTCCCACCAGGAGCTGGAAGTTGTGCTGAAGGATGACGTTCTAGAGTTTAGGGAGGTTCAGGACGGAGGTGGGGCAGGAAACGGGGTCAGGCGGCCATTTTGTGGCGCGGTGGGACACAAGATGGCGGCTGGAGGAGTCGGTGGTGGAAGGTCTTTATCCTCCTCCCCTCTGATCTGCTCCAGTTTGGAGCGACCTGCTGAGGCGGCGTTTCTATTTCCAGCAGCAGCACAGTGTTGTTGTTGTTGTTGTTGTTGTTGTTTAGTTGGTCTCTCTCCATGTAGATTTCTCTCCTGAAGCAGCAGCCGCTTATTATCTGTGTTTTTATTGAAACTAACTCACCTGCTGCAGGTAGAAGCAGCCGTTTGGTGTTCGTGTTCGTGTTTATTTGTTCTGGGAATCCGTAGACGGGGAAAATCAATCTGTCGTCTTTACGGCGAGTTTAGCAAAACAAACTGAGGTTCAGGTGCTTCAGAGACGTTTGAAAGCTGCTGCTGGTTGTTTTAAAGAGAATTAAATCTGTAAAAACATGATTTCTACTTTTAATTAATTGATTTTAGGTGTTGTTGGTTGTTTTCTGTGAGACTTAGGGGTCTAAAAACATGATTTTTTCCCCATTTAACAAACTGGTTTTAGCTGCCGTTGGTCGTTTTATTTGGGATTTATGCGTCTAAAACATAATTTTTCTCATTTAACAGACTAGTTTTAGCTGCCGTTGGTCGTTTTATTTGGGATTTATGTGTCTAAAACATAATTTTTCTCATTTAACAGACTAGTTTTAGCTGCCGTTGGTCGTTTTATTTGGGATTTATGCGTCTAAAACGTAATTTTTCTCATTTAACAGACTAGTTTTAGCTGCTGTTGGTCGTTTTATTTGGGATTTATGCGTCTAAAACATAATTTTTCCCCATTTAACAAACTGGTTTTAGCTGCCGTTGGTCGTTTTATTTGGGATTTATGCGTCTAAAACATAATTTTTCTCATTTAACAGACTAGTTTTAGCTGCTGTTGGTCGTTTTATTTGGGATTTATGTGTCTAAAACATAATTTTTCTCATTTAACAGACTAGTTTTAGCTGCTGTTGGTCATTTTATTTGGGATTTATGTGTCTAAAACATAATTTTTCTCATTTAACAGACTAGTTTTAGCTGCCGTTGGTCATTTTATTTGGGATTTATGCGTCTAAAACATAATTTTTCTCATTTAACAGACTAGTTTTAGCTGCCGTTGGTCATTTTATTTGGGATTTATGCGTCTAAAACATAATTTTTCTCATTTAACAGACTAGTTTTAGCTGCCGTTGGTCGTTTTATTTGGGATTTATGCGTCTAAAACATAATTTTTCTCATTTAACAGACTAGTTTTAGCTGCCGTTGGTCGTTTTATTTGGGATTTATGCGTCTAAAACAAAATTTTTCTCATTTAACAGACTAGTTTTAGCTGCCGTTGGTCGTTTTATTTGGGATTTATGCGTCTAAAACATAATTTTTCTCATTTAACAGACTAGTTTTAGCTGCCGTTGGTCATTTTATTTGGGATTTATGTGTCTAAAACATAATTTTTCTCATTTAACAGACTAGTTTTAGCTGCCGTTGGTCATTTTATTTGGGATTTATGCGTCTAAAACATAATTTTTCTCATTTAACAGACTAGTTTTAGCTGCCGTTGGTCATTTTATTTGGGATTTATGCGTCTAAAACATAATTTTTCTCATTTAACAGACTAGTTTTAGCTGCCGTTGGTCATTTTATTTGGGATTTATGCGTCTAAAACATAATTTTTCTCATTTAACAGACTAGTTTTAGCTGCCGTTGGTCATTTTATTTGGGATTTATGCGTCTAAAACATAATTTTTCTCATTTAACAGACTAGTTTTAGCTGCCGTTGGTCATTTTATTTGGGATTTATGCGTCTAAAACATAATTTTTCTCATTTAACAGACTAGTTTTAGCTGCCGTTGGTCATTTTATTTGGGATTTATGCGTCTAAAACATAATTTTTCTCATTTAACAGACTAGTTTTAGCTGCCGTTGGTCGTTTTATTTGGGATTTATGCGTCTAAAACATAATTTTTCTCATTTAACAGACTAGTTTTAGCTGCCGTTGGTCATTTTATTTGGGATTTATGCGTCTAAAACATAATTTTTCTCATTTAACAGACTAGTTTTAGCTGCCGTTGGTCATTTTATTTGGGATTTATGCGTCTAAAACATAATTTTTCTCATTTAACAGACTAGTTTTAGCTGCCGTTGGTCATTTTATTTGGGATTTATGCGTCTAAAACATAATTTTTCTCATTTAACAGACTAGTTTTAGCTGCCGTTGGTCATTTTATTTGGGATTTATGCGTCTAAAACATAATTTTTCTCATTTAACAGACTAGTTTTAGCTGCCGTTGGTCGTTTTATTTGGGATTTATGCGTCTAAAACATAATTTTTCTCATTTAACAGACTAGTTTTAGCTGCCGTTGGTCGTTTTATTTGGGATTTATGTGTCTAAAACATAATTTTTCTCATTTAACAGACTAGTTTTAGCTGCCGTTGGTCATTTTATTTGGGATTTATGTGTCTAAAACATAATTTTTCTCATTTAACAGACTAGTTTTAGCTGCCGTTGGTCATTTTATTTGGGATTTATGTGTCTAAAACATAATTTTTCTCATTTAACAGACTAGTTTTAGCTGCCGTTGGTCATTTTATTTGGGATTTATGTGTCTAAAACATAATTTTTCTCATTTAACAGACTAGTTTTAGCTGCCATTGGTCGTTTTATTTGGGATTTATGTGTCTAAAACATAATTTTTTTCATTTAACAGACTAGTTTTAGCTGCCATTGGTCGTTTTATTTGGGATTTATGTGTCTAAAACATGACTTCTC
This sequence comes from Acanthochromis polyacanthus, assembly GCF_021347895.1. Classification (NCBI taxonomy): domain Eukaryota; kingdom Metazoa; phylum Chordata; class Actinopteri; family Pomacentridae; genus Acanthochromis; species Acanthochromis polyacanthus. Next base: position 2,741,251 of record NC_067122.1, read on the forward strand.
TTTTAATTAACTGGCTTTAAGTGCTGCTGGTTGTTTTGTAAGAGACTTATGTAAATACCAATTTATTGTGTCATTTTTAAGTCCAGAATTTATTCCATCTTTTTTCTTTTATTTTATTCCTCAAGAGGATTACGTAAGTTTAAACCAGTTTAGAGTTTCAATCTTTAATCTGCTGATTTCAGTCTGTAAATCTGGTTTGGTTCAGGTTTAAGATCATAAAACAATTAAAAGACAATCTTTCTGTTTTAGTCTCCTGCTACGTTCTCTCCAGGCCTGAAGCTTCTGGATCAAATGAAATGAGCAGAATTAAACGTCACATTAACATGAGAACTAAAACCATCCCAGAGCTGAGATGACTGGCAGCAGTAATGAATGACCAAACCAAACACAGATCGCTTTCTGACCCCTCTGAGCTCCTGTAGTTCCTGCCATCCTTCGGGGATGAAGCTCAGCAGATCTGCAGCGAGTCTGGATTTACTTTTTACCTGAGAGGAGCCTGCAGCTGCTCCGACAGCACGTCGTACAGCGCTCGATTTAAGGCCGAGAGGTCCGGTCGCCCAAATGACATTTTTTGGGCCACCAACATACGTCAATTTAGACATTTTTAGGAGCCAAAATCAACTTTTAGTGGCCAGAAAAATTAATCCTACTTTTTTTTTTTTTTTTTTTTTGGGGGGGTGGGGTGGGGGGGATCCAGTTCCTCCTCCACGTCAACTTGTTAGCTGGAGCCGCCGAGCTATCGCTGGTCGCTGGGCAAAGTGTGCCTTAAAACCCCCCACGGCCGTGAAAAGTCACCCACGAATGAGCAGCGCATTGTCCGGAGCTCCTAGCGGGCGACTGGGACGTTGACAGCCGGAACAGGTGCGGTTTGTCCCGGGCAGATGAGCGGCGAGGAGCGGCAGGTGTTAGCCGAGCAGCTAGCGGGGGATAGCTAGCCGGCCGGGGAGTCTGAGCAGTCTGTGACCGGGGACCCGCCGAGTTAAAAATGACAGCTCCGGTGGCTTGGTGCTTTCCGTTCGCGGTGCTCAGGCTCAGTTGGGGCTGTCCTCCGGATGCCGCCACCACATTCTGGGCTGGTTCTGGATCCGACGGAGTCTCGCGGACTCCCGTGAGATGTTAACGACGTTACCATCAGCGACAATAAAGTGTTCAAATTTGAAATTAAATCGGCGGAAATCCACGGATCCGCGGAAAATTGCCATCCCTGAAACTTGGATTTGGAGGTCAGTAGCCCAAATCAAAATATTTGGGCCCCTAACCAGCGTGTTTTTTGTCATTTTTGGTCGCCAAAATCGGTTTTTAGTCGCAAATGGCGACCTGGCGACCGTCTAAATCGAGCGCTGTCGTATAAACTTAGTCTGGAGGACGAGTGGACTCCGTTTACTCTGCTGTTTTACAGAGGGACAGTCACAGATCATTTCAGTCCTCTCAGGCTGCAGAAAACAAGAAACAAACTGACACAAATGAGACACAAAATGACAAAAACGAGACACAAAATGATCAAAAATGAGACACAAAATGATCAAAAATGAGAAATAAACTGACACAAATGAGACCCAGAATGACAAAAACGAGACACAAACAATAAAAAGAAGACAAAAAAACGACAGAAACAACACATAAAATGACAATCGAGACACAAAATGGCAGAAGTGAGACAAAAAATAAAAATAAAACACAAAAATGACAGAAACACCAAAAATTACAAAAAGGAGAAATAAACTGACACAAATCAGACACAATATGACAAAAACAAGACATAAAACGAGAAAAAAACGAGATGCAAAACAACAAAAGCAAGACACAAAGTGACTAAAAAGAGACAAAATGATAAAGACACAAAATGGAAAAAAAATGAGACCCAAAACGACAAGACGCAAAACGACAAAAACGAGACGTAAAACAACAGAAACAAGACACAAAGTGACTAAAAAGAGACAGAGAATGACAAAAACGAGACACACTGTTTCAGGATTTAGACGCAGCCGGTTTCAGGATTTAGACGCAGCCGGGTTGCTGCTGTGAAAGCTGCTCAGAGTGGAGATGAAGGTTTAATGGAGGAGCTCAGTGCTGGTGTGTTTCCAGATCCACTGGTTTTACTGTTTCGGGTCCTGACAGCGCCCAGTTGCCATGGCGACAGAGGGACGTTGGTGGGTGGCTGGTCAGGTGTGTGTTTGTGTTTTAATTACAAAACCATCAAACGCACAATCACTCCAGAACTGGAGGACATTTTACGTCCCATAATTTACGACATTTTCTGTCTCGTTTTTGTTGTTTTGTGTCTCATTTTTGTTGTTATTGGTCTCATTTTTGTTGTTATTGGTCTCATTTTTGTTGTTTTGTGTCTCGTTTCTGTTGTTATTGGTCTCATTTTTGTTGTTATTGGTCTTATTTTTGTTGTTTTGTGTCTCGTTTCTGTTCTTATTGGTCTCATTTTTGTTGTTATTGGTCTCATTTTTGTTGTTTTGTGTCTCGTTTCTGTTGTTATTGGTCTCATTTTTGTTGTTATTGGTCTTATTTTTGTCATTTTGTGTCTCGTCGTTTTCCTGTGCTGCCAGCATTTTATTTTGAAATTCCTGTAAAATCACACCAGTTTCTCCGTATTTAATGTAGTTTTCCTTGATATAAAGGCTCATGTAAATAAAGATGGAGACATTGTGGTCTTAAATGATGGAACAGGTGGACAGTCCGATAAAACAAGCCTCTGCTGCTCTGGTTTCTCCTCATAATGACTGAGATGAGAGGTTTAAAGTGAAGGTAGTGGAGTTCCTGGAAGCAGCCTGAGGTCTTCGATTCATATCTGTCTTTATTGGAGCATGTTGAGGTCTTCATGCTTCCCCTCGCCGTCACCGCTGTGTGGTTTGTCGGCTTTTTAACCGTATTTCTGCCTCCTGCGCTGAAGGCTGAATGGACGTGGACATGTTTGGGTTAATGGCGGTCAGTCGCTGAGAAGCTGGAAGTTATTCATCAGAAAACCACTCGTCTGAATCCGGTTCTGACTCCGGCGTTGTGTCTCCAACATCTTCCTCCTCTGTTCACTGTTTCTGAGCCGTTTGTCCATTTATTCTGTTCATCCGGAAGGCTTCATTCTCCTCTTTTCACATCTTTCTTTGGTGGTTTCAAGCATATTGTTGGTGATTTTTTTGATTTTTGTGATGATTTTATGTGTTTCTGTGGTGGCTTTGAGTCTTTTTTGGTAGTTTTTCCACCTTTTGTGGTGAATTTGTGCCTTTTTCTGGTGATTTTCAGTCTTTTTTTGTTGATTTTACATCTGTTTGTGGTGATTTTAATTCTTTTTTGGTAGTTTTGTCTGCCTGTTTTATGAATTTCTGTCTTTTTGAGGTGATTTTTAGTATTTTGAGGTGATTTTGTGTCTTTTTGAGGTGATTTTGAGCCTTTTTTGGTAGTTTTCCTCCTTTTGTGATAATTTTGGGTCTCTTTTGGCGATTGTACATTGTTTAAAGTGATTTTGAGTCGTTTTGAGGTGATTTTGAGTCTTTTTGTGATGATTGTGAGCCTTTTCGTGATGATTTTGAATCTTTTTGTGATGATTTTGAGTCTTTTTGTGATGATTTTGTGTCTTTTTGTGACGAGTTTGAGTCCTTTTCGTGATGATTTTGAATCTTTTTGTGATGATTTGGAGTCCTTTTGTGATATTTTGAATCTTTTTGTGATGATTTTGAATCTTTTTGTGGTGATTTAGAGTCTTTTTGAGGTGATTTTTCGTATTTTGAGGTGATTTTGTGTCTTTTTGAGGTGATTTTGTGTCTTTTTGGTAGTTTTCCTCCTTTTGTGACAATTTTGGGTCTCTTTTGGCGATTGTACATTGTTTAAAGTGATTCTGAGTTGTTTTGAGGTGATTTTGAGTCTTTTTGTGATGATTGTGAGCCTTTTCGTGATGATTTTGAATCTTTTTGTGATGATTTTCAGTCTTTTTGTGATGATTTTGTGTCTTTTTGTGATGAATTTGAGTCCTTTTCGTGATGATTTTGAATCTTTTTGTGGTGATTTTGAGTCTTTTTGTGATGATTTTGAATCTTTTTGTGATGATTTTGAGTCTTTTTGATGTGGTTTTGCATCTTTGAAGTTGCCGTTATTCTCACTACTCTGCTCATCATCAGTAGAAAGATGTTTCACCGTGCTGAATGGATCTCCAACAACCTCTGTTCACTGTTTCTGAGCCATGCTGAATTTATTTTATCCGTCCAGTAGCTTTGGTATTCCTCTTGGGATCGTTGGGGACAGGTTTTAAGGAATTGTAATGAACTTTTTCAAACATTCTGGATACGTTAATGCCCTTTTAGATGTTTGGTGCCTTTTTTTTTGCAACATCGAACAGTTTTTGAGTCACTTTGGACATTTCTGAAAGTTATTTTGCACATTACGCCATTTTTAGACATAAAGATGTTTGGGTTAGTAGTGTCTGAGAAGCTGGAAGTTATTCAGTCGAAAACCACTCGTCTGAAACTGGTTCTGACTTGGGTTTTGTGAGAAAACACGTCAACACGCCTGACTTGTTTGAATAATGAAACGGTTTGTTGCTAATCGTTAATCCGCTGCAGATCGACCGAATCTCAGGACGCATCAAGACATGAAGGTTTTAAATAAACCTCCTGCAGCAGAAACTTGTAGTTCTTTGTTCAGCGCTGGAGTTTTCCTGGTGGAGCTTCTGATAACAGAACAGGAGAGACAATAGATGTCTGTTAAAACAGTTGAATCTCTGTAAATAATTCACCAGCGGATCGACTGGATCTTTAACATTCAGAACCACGTCGAGGTGGAGAACCAGAGACGCAAATCAACAGAAGATGTAGAGGAAATGTACCGATAAAAACTGAACTAATTAGGAAATTAAATATTAAAGAGGCAATAGAACCATTAAGAATAAATAGAGGAATTAAAATAAAGTTGTGCAAACAGAACGACCCTGAGTATAAGGAGAGTCTTTGGTGTTGGAAGTTATGCCAGAAATCAGGAAAACAAGACAAAAGTTGAAATTACTTCATTATTTATTTGAAGAAAACTGAACTCAACATGTACAAGATTCTTCCAAAGCCACACTGGAACAAACGGAGGCTCCACATGCTACAGATATTTAGCTATTTATTCTGTTTTTACATCCATCTTTTGTCTGTTCTCTGTGGAAACACTGCCTACAGTTCAACCGAATTCTCTGAACTTTTGTCTTTTTGTAGCCTTTGTGTTTGCAGTTTTTGGATAAAGGTTTATTTTTTGTGTAGAATTGAGCAGTTTTGATCAAATATTCCCATTTTAAGCTAGGATTAGTTTACTTTTGGCATTTGAACGATACGTCGGACGTGGTTTGCTTGCAGCCCGTTGGAAGACCATTTCTGTTTTTGTGGTTTCTGACTGATGAATGATATCATTTTTCAGGTTCAGATGTGGTGAATATGACTTTTTAAGCTTGTCGATTGTACTTCCTGTCGACGTGTTTGGCTCACTGGTGTGTAAATAAGAAGAGATGAAATAATCAGATGGTATAAAACGAGATGAAAGTTGACGGTTTTGAGCTTCAGAATCAAAGCAAAACTTCGAGACCAGTAATAAAAGCATCTAAATGTCTTCTTTCAGGTTATTTTTACAGCATGACATCAAACCGAAGCTAATAAAACCGCTCCTCGTGTTAAATTTAACTCGTCAACATGAGCCTCGAAACTAACCGAATCCCTCCGTCTGCCAATCACAGCTGCCCCACCGCCGAGTCACCTTCTCCACGGCCAATCAGGCTCAGGATCTGCAGGATGCCTCCCAGCACAGCTACTACGACAGCGGCCTGGAGGAATCGGAGACGCCCAGCTCCAAGTCGTCGTCGGGGCCCCGGATCGGGCCCCTGGCTCTGCCTGAAGACCACTACGAGCGGACCACGCCCGACGGCAGCATCGGCGAGATGGAGCACCCGGAGAACGGTAAGACCAGGTGGAGTTTCCCTCCCTGTTCTCCTGCTTCATCCATCATCACACAAACACACACACTGACAAACACACACACGCTGCACACACACACCTACACACACCTCGCATGTCAGCAGGAATGTTAACGTCGTGTGTTTAATCAGATTCCCACAATTCCCTGCGCTGTGTATACCATCGCTAAAGAGGTGTGTGACCTCACAGCAGCACAACACAATCAATATGCAACATAATCAAGTCCCACGGCTTAACGAATTAACATCCCAATTATGTAAATCACACTGAGTCCAACCTTCCATCAGCTCCACTTATGGATCCACAGAGGGAGGCTAGCGGGGGATGCGCTAACACAACACCCTGCTCAGTGTCTACAGCGGTTAGCATCCTGTCAGCTGTCGGCGTGTCGCCACGTTGACTTTTATACGTCTTCCCCCGTTCACCGTCTGCGGCCAAACAGCTCGTCTTCATAAAGCTAACAGGTTGTGAGAGTAGCAGGCTTGGCTAATTAGCCGTAGCCTGTTAGCAGATGTGGGAAACAGAGAGACGCTAATGATGCTAATGTCCCTACAGATTCTCAAGACAACAGTGTTGGCGGTTTTTCTTTTGAAGCGTGTTGACACAGGGTTCTGGCTGTTTGACATGAAAACTGAGCAAATAAAACATCCTGTAATTTCAACAAGTTGTTAGCTGACAGTTAGCCTTTTGACCCCATGTATACATCTTATTAGCGGATAGTGAGAGATGCTAATGATGCTAATGTACTAGTAGTGTTTTCAGCTTTTGTTTTGATGCGTGTTGACTCACACTGTTCTGGCTGTTTGACATGAAAACAGTAAATAAAACATCCTCTAATTTCAACAAGTTGTTAGCTGACAGTTAGCCCTTCAAGCCAAAGTATACATCTTAGTAGCAGACAGTGAGAGATGCTTATGATGCTAATGTAGTAGTAGTGTTCACAGTTTTTCTTCAGAAGCATGTTGACTCACACCGTTCTGACTGTTTTGACACTGAAACAGTAAACATCTAACTTTAGCATTAAACAATTTAACTGGGGTCCAATGTTCGCCTCTCACTACAACATGTTGTTAGCTGACAGTTAGCCTTTTGACCCCATGTGTACATCTTGTTAGCAGATATGAGAAACAGAGAGATGTGCTCATGATGCTAATGTCCCTACAGATTATGAAGACAACACACTACAGCGTTTTCATCTTCAGTTTGAAGCACACTAAGTTTTCCTGTTTTGAACTGAGTTAACAAGACATCCTTTAACCCTACACAAGCTGTTTGCCAATTATTAGCTTACAAGCTAGCATTTTGTCGGATTAAAATTGTGTAAATGCTAATAATACTGCATTTAGTGCAGATTTACTTTTGATGTGCTTGAAGCTAGGTTAGCATTAATGAGCTTCACTGGGATTAACCGTACATATTTTGTTAGCAAATGAATGAAACACTGAGAGATGCTAATGATGCTAATGTCCATACAGACCATAATGTTTTCAAATGTTCTTTTCAAACATGTTGACACCAAAACAATAAAACTGCATAAGTAATAAGTCTTCTAACAAGTTTGTAGCTAGTTGTTAGCTGAAAAGTTGGCCTTTTGACTGATGATAAATTGCTAGGTGTCAAAAAGCTAGCTAGACTTTTGACAGCTAGCATTTTGTCATCAGTCAAAAGGCCAGCTTGTCAGCTAACAACTCAGCATTTTGACTGACGACAAAATGCTAATGAAGCTACATCGCGGCAGACTTATCTTTGGTAAGTTTTGAAGCTAGGTGAGCATGAAACAACTTAGCCAGGGCCTGTATTATCATGACGTTAGCATGCTAAGAAACAGTTTAATTGTGTGGTATTATTTTTTCCCCTGTAGCACTTGTCTGCTGACATTTACGTTGTAGTTTTGGTTTAAGTTATCACACTTTCTGCTTAACATTATGCTAAAGCTAGGAGCTAGCTGCTTTGTTCGTAGCATGGCAATTAGCTGTAGTGGTTAATGGAAACAGCTGGACTTTTGTCATAGTGAAAATGGTAGGTTGTCGGCTAGCAATTAGCCTTTTGACTGATGGCAAAATGCTAATGATGCTACATCATGGCAGACTTAGCTTTGATAAATATTTACTTATTTGTCAATATTTATGTCGTAGTTTTATTTTAAGTTGGCAGTTTAACACCTTGAATTTGTACAAGTGGCTAACGTTTGTGTAAAGAAACGCAGCTTCTGACTTTTATCGGTGCAGTTAGCCATAGCGGTTATTAGAAACTAGCATCTTCTGCACAGATTAAAGCAGCTGAAGTTGCATTTTATTGCATGTTTTCGACGAGCCGAAACGGATAAAGAACATTTGCATCATATCTCAGTCCTGCTTTTGCTCACAGCTGAGTTGATTGTGAGCTCCTCAGTGGGACTTGGTTTGTTGGTTTGTTTTGGTCCACGTTTGACCCGAGCGGCGCCGCGGATGTTGAGTCCAGACACCAAACACGCTTCCTTGTGTGAGCACAGCTGCTGGGGAACATAAAACCAGTCAATTATACTTGTGCAGAATATAATTAATACATTGAACATCCACAGCCGCTGCATATTTAAAAAGCCTCATTTAAATCTTTAAAGTCCAAAAACATAAACCAGCCCAAGCATAAAAAAGCCTTCATTTATCCAAATGAAGAGGACTAAGACGTCTTTATATCACTAACCGAACACAAAGACCGAATTAGAAGACGCTGCTCTCACTTTGGGCTGAGAGCTAATTACATATTTTAGGGTTTTAGAGTATTTTTGCTTCGCGGCGGTTGTGTGGCGTTGTCGAGATTGGCTCTCGTTCTGCCTCCCACCTATAATATCGCTTTTAGATCACGATATTCAGCTTTTAGCCGTTGACTTTTAACAAACGAAGTGCTTCAATTATCTCCTTCATGGAGCCAAACGATTATTGAGACGCACATGATTCAGTTTCACCGACATTCATCCTCAGTTTATCATTTCCACATTACAACTTCCAGATCACAGAGTGTCTACAAAGGAACACAACATTTAGTCACCTGGAACTGAACCATAGAGGATCAAAACCACAATAGTCCGACGAAAAGCAATAAAAACAGACAAAATATTACAAAAATGAGACGCAAAACGACAAAACATGAGACAAATGACGTGAAACAATACAAAAAAACACAAAAAATTTGACCAAAAAGTGAGAAAACGACAAAACAATGGACAAATGACACAAGAAAGACAAAAAAATGACAAAGATGAGAAACAAAACCAGAAAAAAATAGACAAACAACACAAGCGAGACACAAAACAGTGAATAAAGCAAAACACGTGACAAAAATGAGACAAAAAAACACAAGCGAGACAAAAAGGAAGCACAAAATGACAAAAATCAGCCAAAAAATGATAAAAACAAGACAAAATACAAAAATGAGACATTAAACAAAAAAAATGAGACAAACGCCATGAAACAAAACAAAAAAGAGAAAAAAATTACACAAAAATGTTGCAGAGTGACAAAAACACAAGACAAATAACACAAATGAGAAATAAAACAATAAAACGAGTAATAAAATGACAAAAATGAGAAACAAAATGACAAAAATGAGACACAAAATGACAAAAACACAAGACAAACAACAAAAATGAGAAATAAACAAAAATGACAAAGAAAACAACAAAAATGACAAAACAACAAAAATGAGAAACAAAAGCACAATGAGACACAAAATGACAAAAACACAAGACTAACAACAAAAATGAGAAATGAAACAACAAAATGAGAAATAAAATGACAAAATGAGTAAAAAAATGACAAAAATGAGAAACAAAATTACAAAAACATAACACTAATGACAAAAATGAGAAATAAAATGACAAAAATGAGACATAAAACAACAAAAATGAGAAATATGATGACAACAACAAGAAATATAACAACTAAAGACAAATAACAACAAAAACAAGATAGAATGTTATCCTCAGGAGGACTGGTTCTGGACAGCGTTCCGCCTGTTTGACACCCCAGCATTAGACGTACATCTGAACAAGTAAACCAGGTTTTATTTTTTACTTCTGTCGCCGCTCGTTGTTCTGTTAGCGCCTCATTAGCGCTGATGCTAACTGAGCTAACGGAGGTGAGGAGTGAGGAGAGGGCGGGCGAGCGAGGTTAGGTCTGACTGATCCACTCTCTCTCTCTCTCTCTCTCTCTCTCTCTCTCTCTCTGCGACCCACAGGTCCAACATATACCATCTGTAAACACAATTATTCACAGCTGCTCGCACGCCCACCGGCTACTGCCACCCAGTGTGTGTCTGAGTGTGTGTGTCTGAGTGTGTGTGTGTGTGCACGGGGGGCGTGCACGGCAGAATGAGGTCAGGGTGAAGCCGAGTGTGTGTTGGCGGTGATGGTGTTGTACGATCTTCCACTTTGATGGTCAAACATGTTTTAGCTGCAGGTGTTCTCCCAAGAAACTGTGTGTTCTCGTGTGTGTGTGTGTGTGAGGTCAACAGATTACAGCTGGTCTTCTGAGGATTAACGCGCCACCACAGATACACTCTACTCTCCCCCGATTCAAAACTGAAACCTTTATTGCTCAGATAAGCCGAGCCGCTCATATTCATAATCTAATATAAAAATAATCCCCGCTGCTTTTTCCCCTCTCCTTGCTCTTATTCTTGTAATCTGTAAGTAGATCATCCCTCGCTGCTTTGTCCGTTCAGAATGCTCTGCAGGGATGATTCAAAACACAGGGTGGGTTTATTGGAGGACGTACGCTCTAAAAAATAATGTTTGGGTTCAAGAAAAAAAAACCCCAGGAGTATATTTAGGTGAAGACAGCTTCTAGATTTTTTTTTTTTAACTTTTTTTATTTTCTTTATTTTTTTGCACATTTTTATATTTATGTATTTTAGATTTTAATTTAATTCAATTCAATTCAATATACTTTATTGTCCCACTTGGGGAAATTTGTCTTGGACTCAGAGCTACTGAGCTATGATAATATATTTTTACATTTATTTTAAACTATTATTATTATTATTATGTACACATTTTAAATTGAACAAATATTTGATTCAAATTACATTTTTTTGTAGTTTTTGTCTTTTAATATAATGTTTGGACAGTTTCTAATGAAAGCTTGTTCAATTACTTTTAATATTTAATAATTTTCTTATTTTAATACATTTTTTAAATATATATATTTAGAATATATTATTATTATTCAATATTTTAATAGATTTTTTATATTTGTTTTAAGCCATTTTGTGTGTTAGGTAGTTTTATTATCATTATTATTATTATTATTATTAACACAATTTTTTAACTGGACAAATATTTCTTTAAAATCAGATTAATTTGTGTAGTTTTTGGCTTTAAAAAATAATGTTTGGGCTCCAGAAAAAACATCAATCTTTTTGGATGAAGACATCTAATGACATATTTAATTTCCTTTAATATTTTGCATATTTTTTCAGTTTATTTTGTATTTGTTCTTTATGCATATTTCATTTTTATTTTATATTTTAATATTTATTTTATTCCAGTTACTGTTATTATTATTATTATTATTGTTATTATTGTTATTTTTATTATTATTGTTATTATTGTTATGGACACACATTTTAATTGGACAAATATTTGTCTGAAATGAGTGAATGAATGAATGAATGAATTATTGTAGTTTTGTAGGCTTTTTAATGTTTTTATTCATTATTAGCTATTTAATAAATTATTCAATTTATTTTAAGCTGTTGGCAGTTAGCTTGTGTTAACTGTATTTCTACACACAATATTTCAATCCTGAAAGCAAAATAGTATTTAAAAATATAAATTATAAACTCGAAAAGCCCTCTCTGGTTGCGCAGATTAGCAAAATGAAATTTTATCAGTTAATTAAATCAAATTAAATATGATTAGCATTAGCATTAACATTAGCATTAGCTACGTGCAGCCGAACAACTTCTTCATCGACTATAAGCAGCTGGAAAATAAAATCTGTCTACTGTTGGTCAAATTACAGCTAAAATATTCCAAAATAAAGTAAAACTGACACTAAAATGTCTTCTATATCACGTTAAAACTGTGCCGGTGTGTTTAGTAGATAGAAACCTGAACTCAAAGTGAAAGAAAATGAAGCTATCAAAGCTAATTTCATTAATTAACTCAGCTCTAATTTAGTTCTGATTGAGTTTAAATTAAACACAAAATGCAACATTATTACATCAGAATGATGTTTGTGTCAGAAAAGGTTCATTTAAATCAGTAAATTAGATTTTTTTACCTTGTATTTATATTTTAATTTAGTCCATTTAAGTCCAGCGCTAATTAAACACTAATTACTAACTGTGGCTCGTGTTAGTGGTGATTTTGAGCATATTATTGGAGATTTCAATCATATTTTTGGCGATTTCATGACTTTTTGTGACAGATTTTGCTTCTTTTAGTTTTGATTTGATTTTGAGCATATTATTGAGAATTTCATGAGTTTTTGTGGTGATTTTGGTGCCTTTACTTGTGATTTTGGGCATATTGTTGGTGATTTTGCTTCCTTTAGTGATGATTTTGAGCACATTATTTTGGATTTCATGGCTTTTTGTGAGGATTTTGCTTCCTTTAGTGGTGATTTTGAGCACATTATTTTGGATTTCATGGCTTTTTGTGAGGATTTTGCTTCCTTTAGTGGTGATTTTGTGCATATTAATATTAATTTTAAGGCTGTCAGTGGTGATTTTGTTTCCTTTAGTGGTGATTTTGCTTCTTTTAGTGGCGATTTTCTTCATTTTATTTTCAGTTTTCCTCCTCCGCACGTCGAATCGATCATCCAGTTGTGTGACTGATTGTTGATCGGTCAGATCTGAAGAGCTTCAGACAGATTGATGAAGAGCTGCAGCGCCAAACACATCTTCTGTAGTCTTTTATTACCGTTTGTTCAGCCTCTCTAGTTAAATTATGCGTCTCCGGTTACTCCGAGCGTCGATTTAACCTCCAGGAAACCGGCCTCCTGTCCTCCACAACATCTCTGAGCTGCCGTGGTTTCAGGGCGGATGCTGGGAGGTGGAGATCTGCAGATGTTTGAGGCCAGAGTGTGTCTGTGGAGAGCTGTGAGGGATTTCAGGCTCTCCTTAATGCATCTTGGTTGCTTTTCCACCGCTTTTTATTGGTGGATTATCCACATATAGTCCTTTAATCTGGACATAATCCTTGTGACATGTGACGCCGTGGTTCAGCTTTAAGGAGACTCCATGAAGGCGGTGAAGGTGGATCATCTGGTGCTCTTTGACTAGACTCTCGGTGTGAAAACGTTCCACCGCTGTGTCGTTATATTTATTTTTAGAAAAAGCTAAGCAGGCCTCTGTTATGAATGCAGATTAGAGCAGTTTCTGTTACATTTATGATGCCTTCTAGAGGACGAGGATGTTTTTTAGCACCGAAGAAGCTATTTGCAAGAACGTTGAAATGATTCTGGGGTGGGGTTTTTTGTTTCTTTGTTTTTGTTTCGCAATGTGTCCAGAATGAGTTAAAACTTGTCCAAAACCACAGAAAACACGTCCGAACTGACTCAGTTTGTCCAAAATGACTTTAGACTTGCCGAGAATTTCATGAAAGTTCTCCAGATTGACTCAAAATGTGTCCAAAATCACAGAAAATGTGTCCAAATGGACTAAATTTGTCCAAAATGACTCAAAATTTCCCTAAAAGCACTCAAAATGTGTCCAGAATGATTTAAAACTCGTCCAAAACCACAGAAAATGTGTCTGAATTGACCGAGTTTGTCCAAAATGACTGTAAGCTGGTCGAGAATTTTACGAAAGTTCTTCAGAATGACTCAAAATGTGTCCAGAAGGACTTGAAACTGGTCCAAAATCAGATAAAATATATAAAGATTGACTTAAATTGTCCAAAATTATTTGAAAACTTGTCCAAAAGTCCTAGAAATTTGCCCACATTTTTCCTCACTGTTGTTAATTTTTCACTACAATCTAAAGTCCTGCAGCTCTGTGGAACCTTGAAGGAGAGAGAACTCAGAAATAGTCCAATATAACTCACAACTTGTCCAAAATTACTCAAAATGTGTCCAGAAGGACTTGAAACTTGTGCAAAACCACAGAAAACACTCCAACTGACTCCGTTAGTCCAAAACGACTTTAAACTGCTCCAGAATTTCATGAAAGTTCTCCAGAATGACTCAAAATGTGTCCAGAATGATTTAAAACTCGTCCAAAACCACAGAAAATGTGTCCAAATTGACTGAGTTTGTCCAAAATGACTGTAAACTGGTCGAGAATTTTACGAAAGTTCTTCAGAATGACTCAAAATGTGTCCAGAAGGACTTGAAACTGGTCCAAAATCGGATAGAACTTGTTTCAGTTTTGAGTAATTTTGAATACTTTTTAACCATTTTGGACAAACTTTGAGTCAATTTGAATGTTTTCTCCCCATCATTTTAAAAATATTTGCTGTTTTTGATTTAATTTTTGAGCCATTCAGCCTCTCTTGTTGTCCAAACACTGCCTGCAGTTCATCCGAATCCTCACAGAGGTTTTTGGTTGTCACAGCTGAGTTGGTCAGGACGTCTTTGTTGCTCAGAATTTAGAATTTTTGCAGAATCCGGTGGTTTTTTATGCATTTTGTCTAAATGACACATGTAGATTGAAGACACTGATGAAACCAGGGATGTGCTTGTGCAGTTTGTGGCTCATAAATTCTCATACTGGCAAATAAAAACGTTTCTCTACGACACATAGAGGGTTGAGAAAACAGCCTCTAAAGCATTTTAATGTTTTTATTGGACATTTATGGTCAGAATTAGCAATTATCGTTCAATAACTTTGATTATATGTGATTGTAGGACGAAGCTAATGTGATCAAAACCCACAGTTTGGTTTTGTGCTCTCAGATCCGGACATATTCTGTTCCATCTACTGTCCCTGAACAGCATTGGACATCTGATTCCAGTCCCACTCTCCAACCCGTCCTGCTGCTCCAAACACCCAGCTAATGTGGATTAATCTGCTGCTCAAAATAGCCCCTAATAAAAGCATCATTCCCCCTCTTTGGTTGATTAAAAGCACAGGGATCAGCTGTTTAAGGGAATTACCGGACCGTTTTTTTTAAATTTGAAAGATTAATGTCCTCAGGTTTTTTTAAAAAAAAGATAAAAACACAACAAAAACAAAGCAAAACAACAAAAACAAGATGCAAAACGATAAAAATGACATACTAAATGACAAAAACAAGACACAAAATGACAAAAACAAGACACAAAATGACAAAAATGAGATGCACAATGACAAAAACGAGACAAAATGATAAAAATGAGATACAGAATGACAAGATGAGAAACCAAATGACAAAAATAAGACACAAAATGACAAAAACAAGACAAAATGATAAAAATGAGACATTCAGTGACAAAAATGAGACACAACAACAAGAATGAGACATAAAATGAGAGAAACGACACAAAATGACAAAAACGAGACGCAAAATGACAAAAACCAGGCACAGAATGACAAAATGAGAGACAAATTGACAAAAATGAGACACAAAATGACAAAAATGATAAAAATGAGACATTCAGTGACAAAAATGACACACAAAATGACAAAAACAAGGCACAAAATGACAAATGAGAGACAAAATGACAAAAAAGACACAAAACGACAAAAACGACAAAAACAATCAAGACAAGAAGGGAACTCAAATCAACAAAAATGAGACACAAAACGACAAAAATGAGAGGGAATTACAAAAAGGAAACACAAAACGACAAAAGTCAGACAAGAAGCAACACGGTGTTTGAAGCGGGGTTGGATGGGAGGTCTCCAGGTTCGGCTCCGACCGCACAAACAACACAAACAGGCTTCGAAACACGCTGTGGTTTGTTGTGCAGCGCTGAGAGCAGAGATGCGGTGAGATTTCTATCATTTCCTCCTCCCTCTTTCATCCTGTAAATGGTCAGATAATGGACGCTAATTCCATCATCCCGTCCTCGCTCTGCTAATGCACCCGCTTCCTGTCCTGATGGACAGATGGAAACCAAACTGTGAGCGACCAGAGGCTGCCGTTTGTGGGATTTGATTGCATGTGTGGAAGAAAAAGAAGACGTGAAACGGGGGAGGAGGAAGGGAGGAAGGTGAAAAGTGGGAGAGAGGAACGCTGCCTGACACCGATGCTGCCGGATAACAAGCTGCTTCATGGAGTGTGTGTTGGACGTGCGCTCGTCTCCGTGGACTGAACCTCATGTGAACATGTCGGCCTGCACGTGCACACGCATGCACGCACACGAGCTCTTTATCTGCTGATTGCATCAGTCTGAGAGCTGCAGTAATCGCTGCACAGCAGAGACGCACAACATCAGGGAGTTTCTCTATCTCGCCTCTTAATCAGCCACCGGTTTGATTTCCAGATAAAAACTGCAAAAACACAGAAAATGTTCGGTATGCAGGCCGACGTGTTCTCTTCACAGTTAGATCGGCCAGATAGCACTGGAAGACAGAAGTTAAAATGAAAATACGTTTCAGTTTTTGTATGCTAGAGATGCACGGGCATTAAACTGAGAACAAGCTATGCTGTGAAATCACCAATAATATGCTTAAAATCACCACAAAAAGAAGCAAAATTGCTACTGAAGGAAGAAAAATGACCACGAAAGGAAGACAAATTACCACTAAAATAAGCAAAATCACCGCAAAAAGAAGAAAAATCACCAATAATATGCTCAAAATTACCACAGAAAGACCAGAAAACAACACAAAAAGAAGCAAAATCATCACAAAAAGCCATGAAATCACCGAATGTATGCTCAAAATCACTACTAACTGAAGCAAAATCACCACTAAAAGAGTCAAAATCACGACAAAAAGAAGCAAAATCACCAATAATGTACTCAAAATCACCACTAAAGGAAGCAAAATTACCATAAAAAGAAGCAAAATCACCACTGAAAGCCTTGAAATTACCCATAATTTGCTCATAATAACCACTAAAAGAAGCAAAATCACCACAAAAAGAAGGATAATCACTGTGTTCAAAATTACCATTAAAAGAAGCAAGTCACCACCAAAAGAAGCAAAATTACCACAAAAAGAAGCAAAATCACCACAAAATGCCTTGAAATCACCAAAATTATGCTCAAAATCACTATCTAAAGTAAAATCACCACTAGAAGAAGCAAAATCTCCACAAAAACAGTCAAAATCACTACAAAAAGAAGCAAAATCACCAATAATGTACTCAAAATCACCGTTAAAGGAAGAAAAATTACCATAAAAATAAGCAAAATCACCACTGAAAGCCTTGAAATTGCCAGTAATGTGCTCAAAATAACCCCTAGAAGAAGCAACATCACCAAAAAAACTGCCACAAAATGAGTCAAAATCACCACAAAAAGAAGGAAAATCACCAATATGTTCAAAATTATCATTAAAAGAAGCAAAATCACCTCAAAAATAAGCAAAATCACCACAAAATGCCTTGAAATCAACACTAATATGCACAAAATCGCCTCATAACTAAGAAGAATCACTGCAAACAGAAATCATCATCATCTTCGTTATCGTCTGGCACTGCTCTAGAAAGCAGTGTCCAGATTTGTCTTCTGTCACAGGAAGAGGTTGTTTTTCATACGTTTCTATGTGGGAAAATGTTTTACAGTTTGAAAAGCGTTCCGAATTTTTTAATAAAAACAGAAATCCGTGGAGTCTGGACTTGTTCTGTGCTGAAGCGGGTTTAAAAGCTGCCAGTGAAGGAGGTGTAGAACTAACGGGAGACTCGGCTGCTGGAGTGGATCTGATGAGCTTGTTTTTAGGGAAACAGAGGAGGAGGTCATGTGTTCTCCTCACTGAAGCGAATCGCCTCCATCTGTCTCCTACATGAGGCCTCTGACTCCTCCTGCTCCTCCTCAGGGATCCTCCTCCTTCCTCCTCCGGTGGGTGATGATGGGGGGCAGCGGTTCTCCTCCAGCCTGTCAGAAAAACTCCCCCAGCACAACTGTTCTCCCCGGGACGTTATTTTTAGTTTTTCTCAGGCTTGTGAAGGCTTCGTGTCCAAAAGTTCAGAGATTTCCAGCAGCAGTCAGCGTTCTGCAGCTGCCAGCAGTTCTCTGGCAAAAACAAGCTCTGATGTTCCAGATAATTGATCCAGGAGAAACTAAACTTTCAGTAAAACACAAATAAAATGGTGGTCAGAACCACCAAAAGAAGGAAAAGATTCAGTTCTATTTGTAAGTCTCAGGTTCGTGAAGGAGGTTTCAGATGTTGTCTTGAGGAGGTACCAGGATGTCTTAAAGAAGACCCAGAGGTGGAGTCCAGTTGAAGATTTAGGACCCTCTGAGTCACTGGGGAGGTGTCAGGAGTCAGTTAGGATCTCCTTTTAGGGTTCATCTTGGATCATTCAGCTTCTAGAGGTCATAGAGGTGTCCTGGTGTTAGAAGAGGTTTTAGGGTTCCTTCAGGAGGTTCATCGAGCAGGATCCGGGAGTCACTAATGGTACCAGAGATCCTCCTCCAATGGTTTGTGGTGCTACTGGTGCTTGAGATAGTCAAGTTCTTACAGACCAGGATTCCTCATTGACGAGGTTACAACGATCTTTCAGAAGGAACAAAGATTTTAAAAATTCTGTAAGTGATAATTAGGCTCGAGATATTCTTTAGGAAGTTCTGGGAGTGGTAACAGAAGGTCTTCAGTTCCTTCAGCAGCTCCAAGGGAACAATGTTGTGGTTCTAAAAGTTAGGCTCCTTTTGGTTTCCAGAAAGTATTATTATCGTTTATTTGGCAAGGCCCAAGAGTGCTACAACTTCCTCAGCGTCTAATGTGTACAAAACTGAATTCAGAGGTTCTTGAAAAGGTTTTGAAAACCTCCAGAGGTAATTTCAGATCTCCTGAGTCTTTCAGGAGTTTCCACAAGTTAGGATAGCAGGGTCCATCAAGGACATCCTAGTCCTTCAGGTTTTGAAGTACCTAGTAGAGATACTAGAGAAGGTACTAGAAGGTATTAGGTTGGTCGCAGTTATCAATATAATGACGAAGTTCTAAGACGTTTCATGAGATTCTGAAGATGTTTTAAGTCTCCATGAAGAGGTTCCTGAGTAGGTTCTAGGGTTTGATGGGTTGAGAAGTAACCAAGGATGGTTCAGAGTCCTGTAGTTGAGAAAATGTCTGGATTCATGATGTAGTTTTTCACCAAAACCAACTGGTTCTGAGATGTAACATGAATTCAAATTTTCCACAAGTAATGAAGAAACTTAGTGGTCTTTACTTGGATTCAGAAAGAGGTTCCAAGGATCTTCAGTAAAGCTGAAGGTGTTGTCAGAGGTTTGCTGTTAGGTGAGATGTCCCTGAGATACCTAACAGTTAAGTTGAGGAGGTGTGTATTTAGATGGCAGCCTCCTGGACGTTCCTTGAAGAGGTTTCTTGGTTCCTTGAAGAGTTTCCAGACTGAGGAGTCGTTCAGGAAGTTCTGGTTCCAGGGTCGGTGACCGTTGTGTAGCTGAAACACCAACAAACACGACAATGGCAGCTCACTTCCTGTTTTGGCATCTGCTTAGTTTGCAAAATCCTCACTTAACTGCCTCATCATGGACACACACACACACACACACACACACACACACACACACACACACACACACACACACACACACACACACACACACACACACACACACACACACACACACATAAACTACACACACTTCATCTACATACACACTGAGTGTACGTGCACAGTCTCATTAGAGCCGGTAGTGTTACTGCACTCTATACTGAGGAGAGAGGCTGAGTGTTCAAAGGCTTTCTGGGCTGAACAACACAGACACAGACACACACACACACACACACACACACACACACACACACACACTCTCGCTGTACGTTACATAATGCTTTAAGCAGCGGTCCATAGTTGTGGAAGTGGGACACTCGCTGAGAGACGGTCTGACGAAACCAGCGTCCTGAGGAGGTGTTCGCATGCATTTGGCTTTTGGAGTGTGTGTGTGTGTTTGTGTGTCTGTAACAGAGTGTGTGTTTGTGTGTATATATCTGCTCCTCATTAGCCAGCAGATAAAAGGAGTGTGTGGAGCGATAGAAGAGGTGATTCCTCCCAGTGGAACCATACCTCCCTCTCTGTTTCTTATTTGTATCGCCGAGTGTTTGGTGTGTGTTGTGGTTGTGTGTGTGTGTGTGTGTGTGTGTGTGTGTGTGTGTGTGATGTGGAGAAGCTTTATAGTAACAGGCTTCGTTCTTTGGATGCCCTCTCTCGTCCCCGGGGAGGGGGAGAGAGAGGGAGGTGGATTTATTTTTCCAGGTCTGTTGTTTATTTGAGCTTATCTGCGGTGGCCGCTGCACTACAGAAGGAGGTGTGTGTGTGTGTGTGTGTGTGTATTTGGCAGTAGCTGTAAATCGGAGCTCGGCCAGCATTCGACTGATGTACAACAGCAAGGATGCTGAGAGCTGCAGCACACACTGTGGTGTGTCCATGATTGGATTATTTTGCCAGTGTTGTAGTGCGATATAGATAGTGTGTGTTTGTGTGTGTGTGTGTGCACTCTCTCTGTCTGTTTGCCAAACTAGTGTTTTTTTCTTCTTCTTCGTCTTCAAATTCAGAGCTGTGTGTGGAGCTTCGTTGGTGTTTTCTGGGGTGATTGAGAAGTTCCAGTTCTGCTGAAGGAGGTCTCAGGTTTAGTTCAGGAAGTTCTGGAGGTAATTGGATCAGTTTCAGAGATCGTTGGGAACATTGGAGAAGTTCTACAAATCACTTCAGGGTCCATCAATAGTGGTCCTTAAAAACCTTCTACGCTAGCTGCCAAAACAAACATGTTAAATACGTTGAAATATTCCAACACTGTGACAAATAATAACAGTTGTTCTGTCCATGAGAAGGTTTCAAGTGTTATTAAGGATTGTAGATGAGTGTTCAAGATCTTTTAGGAAGTATATGTAAAATTATTTACAATGTGGGACCTTTCAAGAATCAGTTCAAGAATCTGAAAGACGTTTTATTGGGTAGAAAAGTTACTTCCATCTTTCACATATTCATTTTGTGAGTACTTTGGTTTTCCGAGTCATTGTCAAGGTCTTGGAGGTCACTGAAAGATGACTTTGTTGTGTTCAAGGTTTCTTGGAGTTAACAAGGAATGAATGATGTCTTTACAGAAGTTCTGAAGGGAGCAAATGTTCACGGACTGATTTATTCGACGACCAATGTCCTGTCCGTCTGTATTTTTCACTTCTTTCCAGAGGTTTCAGTGTGTTCACCCTGTACTAACCTTGTACAAACATTTGGAGTCCAGGGTTGCTTGAAGAACTCCAGTGTTGTTAAAGAAATTTAGTTTATATAGAGCCAGTTCACAACATGTCATCTCACAGCATAGTGAGGTGCAGAACGATCTGATTTTAAACAAGGAAAAGAAGAAATTATGGAAGATTCAGGAGACTTTTGGGAAATAATGCAAATACTAAATCTTAGAAAGGTTACACAGAAAGCTTAGGAGGAACCACTGAGACGCTTTTAGGAGGTTCTTGAGAAGATTTCGTGGGTCATTGTTAAGGATCAAGAAGCCTCTGAATAGGATTAAACCATTAAGTGAGTGTTATTTAGATGGTTCTTTAATCGGTATTAAATATAGTTTGGATATTAACGCTAAAGAACCACTGTGTTATGTCTCCTTCAGCGGTTTCTTTGCTTTTCTCTGCTTCATACCTCCATAAGAACACAATAACTCAGTCCTTATCTCCCAGATAACACCCAGCCTGAAATTAATAACAGGCTCCTGTCTTCTGAAGGTGAACTCTTCACATTTTCTTCAAGTGTCTGTACCTCAGTTTTTGGTTTATTTGCTGACACATAACCTTTAACAAATAGTATCTTCAGAAGCCACGTGTTTTACTAGAATCATGAATATTCAGCGCCGTGAACTGCTCTGTATTCTCTTCAGAGTTCGGCCTTCTTGGCTCTTAAACTGCAGCTTGAATAAACTGTCAAACTGTCCTTTCTGTCAGCCCGAGTTTTCTTTATTGGCATAAAATATAAAAGCACTTGAAATATGAAAGTCCTTCCTGCCGAGTGGGAGAAAAAAAAACCCTCAGAGGCACGAAATCAGTTTTCAGGCATGATAAAACAAGACTGATCCAATATCAGTCCTCTGAAAGCGTTTCAGGCTAATTGGTGATGTTCTTTATGTTCCAGGATCCATTTAGTAATTAGACCTGTGTTTGTGGATGCTGTGATATCAGGTCCAGGTGAGTCACAAGGAAAGGTTTTAGGGAGGAATATAGGCCTACATTACTGTACAATTCAGAATAATAGGGAGCTTTTGGTCTGTTTTCCAGGCTTGGATGACATTTGTTAGTTTCAGTAAAAGAAAGCTGCTGATGTGGATGAATGGAAGCAGATTCCTGCATCAGCTTCTAACATCTGGAAACCTGATGTTAACTACGGGCCAAACGTTTGGAAGCACCTTCAAGTTTCTGCTCACAGCGTCTTTCTTAAAAACCAGTATGAACTCTGTGGATTCTGGGATGTATTTAATAATAATAATGATGATGATAATTAAACATTTTATTTAGAGGCATCTTTCAAAACACACAAGACTGGTTTTAGATTTGGTTTTGGACTGGTTTTGAACTTGTTTTAGACTTGGTTTTCGACTGGTTTAAAATTAGGTTTTCGACTGGGTTTAGACTTGTTATGAACTGGTTTTAGACCAGTTTTAAACTTGGTTATGGACTGTTTTTAGACTTGGTTGTAAATTTGTTTTGAACTGCATTTAGACTTGGTTTTAGACTTGGTTTTGTGCTGGACTTAGACTGGTTTTGGACTGGGTTTAGACTTGGTTTCGGACTGGTTTTAGACTGGTTTTAGACTGGGTTTAGACTTGGTTTTGGACTTGGTTTCGGACTGGTTTTGGACTTGATTAGATCCCAGAGATCTATCCAACATTTGTCGTGCTGCTTCATCTCTTTTTCAGCTTTCTGTGTTTGCTGACATTCAGATCTGTGTATTTTTGCACATATTTCCTCCTGGTGGTGATTTTCTGGTGTAATATTTTCCCAGAGCTCTTCAGTGAGATTATCTCTAAGATCAAAGTCACCACTCGACCGTCCGCCCTGAACAGGATGCGACTGGCCGCTCCAGCGCCGAGCGAGCTAAAAGCGGCTCGGCTAAAGCCGCCTCCCGCCGGGCCTTGGCTCCGGTTAGCCGCCTCCGTTAGCGTCGGCAGCTGTTCCTGGTGGGCTTCAAGGCGGCGTCTCCAGGGCAGATGGCCGGCCGGCGGGGGCATCGCGAGGCCGTGACCCCCGGGAACCCGTCCAATGAGAGCGCGGCGCGGCGGGGGAGTTAGCCACAGGTCGGGTTGCATCATCACGGCTAATGAACAGAGCAGCCGGCTGGAGTGTGTTCGCCGAGGTGATGTCAGGCCGTTAATGGGCAGAGAGCTGCAGGTAAACAGGTACGACTCCCCGGAGCATCCAGCACTGTTTCTCTGATGTCCTGCTGTGACCCTCGGTGGGGATGGATCGCCATGGAAACAGGCAGACAGGTGGAGGTGTGCGGGGTTAGCTGGAGCACACACACACAGTAATGCAGAGACAACAAGTTTCACTTCTCCAAACAGAGTTATAAAGAGCTCCACAATGCCAAATAAAACTAAAAGACTCGTCATTCTTCTGAAGGCCTCTGCATTAATGTTGATTTATAGATGGGATTCTAAAGTAAAAGCGGCTGCATCACAAAGGAAAAACACAATCAGAAGGCCACATTATCGGCAAAGTGTACAGTTTCCAGGATTTAGTTTAATACTACACTATCGTAATGATTTTGGTCAAGTTTTGAACTGATTTTATTTTGATGTTCGACAAGTTTTAGACTTGGTGTTTGACTAGTTTTGATCTCTTTTGGACTCGTTTTAGACTTAGTTTTGGACTGGATTTGTTCTGTTTTGGTCGAGTTTTACACTTGGTTTTGGACTAGATCTAGAATGATTTTGGTCTGTTTTAGTCTAATTTTAGACTTGGTTTTGGACTGGTATCAGACTTGGTTTTGGACTGGTTTTGGACTGGTATTAGACTTGGTTTTGGACTGGATCTGGAATGATTTTGTTCTGTTTTAGTCTCATTTTAGACTTGGTTTTGGACTGGTATCAGACTTGGTTTTGGACTGGTTTTGGACTGGTTTTGGACTGGTTTTAAACACATAGCTTTTTGCTTGTGACCAGGGCGGTTCAGAAGTTGAAAATCTGGCTCCTCTCTTGCTGCTATACTTCACATAATGCAGAGACAAGAAGTTTACTTCTCCAATCAGAGCTACAAAGAGCTCTACAATGCCAAATAAATGTGGTGCTGGCTAAAAGACTCTTCATGAGGCGAGCAGTGATGAAGGTCGACTGTAGAGTAATGGAGGTAAATATGGAGCCTGAAGGCCTCTGCATTAACATCACTTTAAAGATTCTGTGCCTCCACAGTAAAAGCACAGCCAGAGGTCCATATTATCAGTAAATGTAGTTTTCAGGATTAAATTGGATACTTCAGGTAAATTCTTGAACTTTTAACGAGACCGTCACGGCCGACTCTCCAGCGTAGAAAAGGATCTTCAACACAACGTAGAGTTCTGCCTCTTTGTGCTTTTAAACCATCTGCTGCTAGACGAGGTTCAGCGCTGATTCAAAGTAGTAACTGTCTGAAAATAAAGCCGTTTTTTAACCTAATTTTTGATTTGTAATTTTGACTTTTAAAATAAAACATTTGAAACTTTTATGTCATGACTGTCTTTTTTATCTCATAAAAAGTAACAGAATTTCTTTCATGTTTGGACTAGTTTTAGACTGGTTTTAGACTTGGTTTTGGACTAGTTTTAGACTGGTTTTAGACTGGTTGTGGACTAGTTTTAGACTGGTTTAGTCTAGTTTTAGACTGGTTTTAGACTGGTTTTGGACTAGTTTTAGACTGGTTGTGGACTAGTTTTAGACTGGTTTTAGACTGGTTTTGGACTAGTTTTAGACTTGGTTTTGGACTAGTTTTAGACTGGTTTTAGACTGGTTTTGGACTAGTTTTAGACTGGTTTAGTCTAGTTTTAGACTGGTTTTAGACTGGTTTTAGACTGGCTTTGGACTAGTTTTAGACTTGGCTTTGGACTGGTTGTGGACTAGTTTTAGACTGGTTTTGGACTAGTTTTAGACTGGCTTTGGACTAGTTTTAGACTGGTTTTGGACTAGTTTTAGACTGGTTTTTGTTGGTTTTGGACTGGTTGTAGACCTGGTTGTTGGTGGTTTTGGACTAGTTTTAGACTGCTTTTTGGTGGTTTTGGTCCGTTCTGGTCTAGTTTTAGACTGGTTTTGGACTAGTTTTAGACTGGTTTTGGACTAGTTTTAGACTGGCTTTGGTCTAGTTTTAGACTGGTTGTGGACTAGTTTTAGACTGGTTTTAGACTGGTTTTGGACTAGTTTTAGACTTGGTTTTGGACTAGTTTTAGACTGGTTTTAGACTGGTTTTGGACTAGTTTTAGACTGGTTTAGTCTAGTTTTAGACTGGTTTTGGTCTAGTTTTAGACTGGTTTTGGACTAGTTTTAGACTGGCTTTGGACTAGTTTTAGACTGGTTTTGGACTAGTTTTAGACAGTTTTTGGTGGTTTTGGACTGTTTTGGTCTAGTTTTAGACTTGGGTTTGGACTGGTTGTGGACTAGTTTTAGACTGGTTTTGGACTAGTTTTAGACTGGCTTTGGACTAGTTTTAGACTGGTTTTGGACTAGTTTTAGACTGGTTTTTGTTGGTTTTGGACTGATTGTAGACCTGGTTGTTGGTGGTTTTGGACTAGTTTTAGACTGGTTTTTGTTGGTTTTGGACTGGTTGTAGACCTGGTTGTTGGTGGTTTTGGACTAGTTTTAGACTGCTTTTTGGTGGTTTTGGTCCGTTCTGGTCTAGTTTTAGACTGGTTTTGGACTAGTTTTAGACTGGCTTTGGTCTAGTTTTAGACTTGTGTTTTGACTGATTTTATACTTTACTTTTTAAGTAACTTTGATTAAATATCTTCATTTTATGTTTAAATTTGTCTAATGGAACAACACATCGCATGTGATACGTTCAAGGATTGTTGGAAAGTTGAAGATTTGGCAATTCTCTCCTTTTTAATTTTTCTTTTACAGATTCTGGTTCTGATAAATGCCGTCTTGTTTGTTAATCTATTTCTGAGGGCCACAGAATTTATTTGGATTTGAATCAAATTGTTTATTTTTTCTTACATTTTTTAAAGGGCAAATGTGAAAAAAAGTGATTTTATTAAAATATCACATTTTTCATCTTAGATTTGGTGAATTTTTTATAATTGATCCTCATGTCACACGTGATTAGTTTAACAACCGTCTGAAAGTAGAAAAATCTAACAATTATTTCTGTTTTTACAGTTTCTGGTGCTGATAAATGGCCTGAATTTGGTGATTTTTTTTAAAGACGACATGCTTTTTAAAAAAAAAAACCTGTGAGTGGATTTTAGAGTTTAGAGGGTTCAAGGTTACGATGTGAAAAAATACTTCATTAGTTTTCCAAATGTCAGTTAAGCAAAAGTGCACAATTCTGAAGAGGGAATTCATGAATGAGAAGCAGAAGCAGTTATTAAGCAGAAAAACAGCAGCTTGTTAATGTTCACTTGAGTTTTATTTTTGCAGAATTAGATGTCAGTGCCGTAAATAGTTCCAGGGTTCATGAAATAAAATAAAAACCAGCAGAAAATTTAGAAACACAAATCTACAGTGACTTTAGACATATTAAAGGCATCCAGAACTTAAAGGAGACACATGAGATTTAAACTTTACGGTAAAGGCTTGAAGAGCCCAGTTCATGCAGCTCGATTAGTAGAAAGTGTAAAAGTAAAAGTTCTCGAAAGTCAAAGGAAGAGCAGTGAACAAAAGGTCTAGCCCTTAACTCTCTATGCAGGAAGTCTGTGTGATACATGGATGCAGCTGCATATCTGTGTACTGGTTTTACACTGGTTTTAGAGCTGGTTTTGAACTGGTTTTAGAGCTGGTTTTGAACTGGTTTTAGAGCTGGTTTTGAACTGGTTTTAGAGCTGGTTTTGAACTGGTTTTAGAGCTGGTTTTGAACTGGTTTTAGACTTGGTTTTGAACTGGTTTTAGAGCTGGTTTTGAACTGGTTTTGAACTGGTTTTAGACTTGGTTTTGAACTGGTTTTAGAGCTGGTTTTGAACTGGTTTTAGACTTGGTTTTGAACTGGTTTTACACTTGGTTTTGAACTGGATTTAGAGCTGGTCTTGAACTGGTTTTAGAGGTGGTTTTGAACTGGTTTTAGACTGGTTTTAGAGCTGGTTTTGAACTGGTTTTACACTTGGTTTTGAACTGGTTTTGAACTGGTTTTAGACTTGGTTTTGAACTGGTTTTACACTTGGTTTTGAACTGGATTTAGAGCTGCTTTTCAACTGGTTTTAGAGCTGGTTTTGAACTGGATTTAGAGCTGCTTTTCAACTGGTTTTAGAGCTGGTTTTGAACTGGTTTTACACTTGGTTTTGAACTGGTTTTGAACTGGTTTTAGACTTGGTTTTGAACTGGTTTTAGAGCTGGTTTTGAACTGGTTTTGAACTGGTTTTAGACTTGGTTTTGAACTGGTTTTAGAGCTGGTTTTGAACTGGTTTTAGACGGGTTTTAGACTTGGTTTTGAACTGGTTTTAGAGCTGGTTTTGAACTGGTTTTAGACGGGTTTTAGACTTGGTTTTGAACTGGTTTTAGAGCTGGTTTTGAACTGGTTTTGAACTGGTTTTAGACTTGGTTTTGAACTGGTTTTAGAGCTGGTCTTGAACTGGTTTTAGAGGTGGTTTTGAACTGGTTTTAGACTGGTTTTAGAGCTGGTTTTGAACTGGTTTTACACTTGGTTTTGAACTGGTTTTGAACTGGTTTTAGACTTGGTTTTGAACTGGTTTTACACTTGGTTTTGAACTGGATTTAGAGCTGCTTTTCAACTGGTTTTAGAGCTGGTTTTGAACTGGTTTTAGACTTGGTTTTGAACTGGTTTTAGAGCTGCTTTTGAACTGGTTTTAGACTTGGTTTTGAACTGGTTTTACACTTGGTTTCGAACTGGATTTAGAGCTGGTCTTGAACTGGTTTTAGAGGTGGTTTTGAACTGGTTTTAGACTGGTTTTAGAGCTGGTTTTGAACTGGTTTTACACTTGGTTTTGAACTGGTTTTGAACTGGTTTTAGACTTGGTTTTGAACTGGTTTTACACTTGGTTTTGAACTGGATTTAGAGCTGCTTTTCAACTGGTTTTAGAGCTGGTTTTGAACTGGTTTTACACTTGGTTTTGAACTGGATTTAGAGCTGGTCTTGAACTGGTTTTACACTTGGTTTTGAACTGGATTTAGAGCTGGTCTTGAACTGGTTTTAGAGCTGGTTTTGAACTGGTTTTAGACTGGTTTTAGACTGGTTTTAGAGCTGGTTTTGAACTGGTTTTGAACTGGTTTTGAACTGGTTTTAGACTTGGCTTTGAACTGGTTTTAGACGGGTTTTAGACTTGGTTTTAGAGCTGGTTTTGAACTGGTTTTACACTTGGTTTTGAACTGGATTTAGACTGGTTTTGAACTGGTTTTAGAGCTGGTTTTGAACTGGTTTTACACTTGGTTTTGAACTGGTTTTACACTTGGTTTTGAACTGGTTTTAGACGGGTTTTAGACTTAGTTTTAGAGCTGGTTTTGGACTGGTTTTAGACTTGGTTTTGAACTGGTTTTAGAGCTGGTTTTGAATTGGTTTTAGAGCCGGTTTTGAACTGGTTTCAGAGCTGGTTTTGAACTGGTTTTGAACTGGTTTTAGAGCTGGTTTTGACCTGGTTTTACAATTGGTTTTGAACTGGTTTTGAACTATTTTTAGACTGATTTTAGACTTGGTTTTAGACTTAGTTTTAGACACAACCCGTGATGCATTTAAGGACAGTTGGAAATATGGCATTTGCTGATAATAAAAGCAATAAATGCTCTCTTTTTTTAACATATTTGCACAATAACAACCTCTGTCTACCAATGAAGGCTGGAAGAGCCCAATTTAGTGTAAAATACTGGAGTAAAAGTACTCTATTACTTCCTGCTTGTGCCGGTCGATTTAACCGGAAACTTCTGCCAGAGTTTGGTTGGCGGAGGCTGCTGGATTAGCGGAGGCTTAAGGTGTTGCCGGTCGCATGCTGCTGCTCCTCTTGACGGCCTATTAAGCCCCCAGATTAATGCTGTGGGTAATTAACGAGCAGCTTAGAGGCCAATCAGAGCCGACCTGCTCTCCTAAACCCCGATTGTTTCTCATTAGTCATGAAACCTCGAACGTAGCCGAGCGTTTCCTGACCCGTCGCTCAGCGTGGCCCTGATGGATGAACGCCACCGCCGCTAGCGATTAGCGCTAAACGCTGCAGCCGGTAGTAAAACGAAGTACTTTTACTGCAGAAGAGTGTATCTGAGAGGAGGGGACAGTACTTTATGCAGCACCTGAAGGAAAAATTAAACACTTTATTACCCAGATGAGCTCAGTTTGATTCGTTCTGGACACACTTTAAGACATTTTGGATGATTTATGTGTCATTGTCAATGTTAAAATAGACAAATATTGAGACTTTTAGATGTTTTTTAAATCATTTTGAACAAATGTGTTTCATTTTAGACATTTTTTTTTATGTCATTCTGGACATTTTTATGTAAATTAGAACAGATGTGAGTCATTTTGAGGAGAGTTTATGTCAGTTTGGACAAATTTTAAGTCACTTTGAACTGATTTTGAGTTATTTTAAACCTCACAGAGCAGCAGTTTGGTCTCATTGACACTTTACAGGTTTCTATCTGCTGCTTTTCTGCCACCTTCACATGAATCCTCCTACAGAAGCTCCCATGTTCTGCTGCTGATGAATCAGACGTGGGCTGAAGTCCTACTAATAATAATAATGTGAGATAGTGGAGGAGCAGATTAAACCGACTGGCAGCAGATAGCGTCACCTTCTCACCATAAAAACATCTGGAGGTTCAGACTCATCCTGCTTTCTGATAAGATGCAGGAAACGTGAGGAGGATGACCCGAGCGTGGAAGAAGTCCAGATAGAATCCAACGTTTGTGATCTGGAGGAGGTTTGGAGAAAGGAAGAGCAGCTTTTAGACTTCTGAGCTCAGAATCTGAAGGTTTCTACGACTCCAGGAGCTAAAATCTGAACCAGGACGGCAGGAATCTTTCTGACAGATAAACTCAATGAATTCTCTTTAAAACTGTAGATGTCTGACATAAGAAGCTTCTCTTCACTGCAGAAAATCACCAAACTACCGTGAAAAGCTGATATTTGTAACTCTTTTTTTCAGTCCTTCTTTAAAGGCTTTTGGTGAAACAGAAAGAAAGAAAAAAACATTACATTTTTTCTAAATTTTCCCTCGTAGTATTTCACGTTAAAATGATTTCAAATATATGAAAGATAACTACTTTTGTTTATTTAAATACAGTAAAAAAAGCAAGACAAAAACGAGACAGAACGACAAACATGAGGCAAACGACAAAAGTCAGAGAATAATCATACACAAAACAACAAAAATGACACACAAAACAACAAATGTGACACACAAAACAACAAAAATAATACACAAAACAACAAAAATGACACACAAAATTACAAATATGACACACAAAACTCCAAAAATTAGACTCAAAACAACAAAAATGACACACAAAATAACAAAAATGACACACAAAACAACAAAAATCATACACATAACAAAAATGACACACAAAACAACAAAAATGACACACAAAACTGCAAAAATGCGACACAAAACTACAAAAATGTAGACACAAAACTACAAAAATGAGACACAAAACAATAAAAATGAGACACAAAACAACAAAAATGAGACACAAAACTACAAAATGAGACAAAACTACAAAAATGAGACACAAAACTACAAAAATGAGACACAAAACTACAAAAATGGCACACAAAACAACATAAATGATACAAAAATGTTGCAAAATGACCAAAACGACACACAAAACGTGTAAAGCAAAACACAAAATGACAAAAATGACACACAAAAAACTACAAAAACATGAGAAAAATGACAAAATGAGACAAAAAATGACAAAAAATGAGATGTAAAATAACAACAAATGAGACAAACGACATGAAACAAAAGAGACAAAATATAGGCAAAAACACAAAAAGGAAAGATAATTGACAAAAACGAGACAAAATATTACAAACGTGAGACACAGAACCACAACAGAACAAAGATCAATCTGATATTTTACTGTAAGATCTAAACAACTTGTCATGGTCTGGAAAATATTTTAAATTTATAGTTTTATAAATTTGCTGCAGCTGAGTCTTTAGGGGCTTCAGTTTTACGCCAAAAATCACAGAATTTTCTCTTTTTTTTACAGAATTTAATTCGATCAAACTGTTATTTTTTGAAGAATATTTAAAGAGACGTTTAGAATAAAATTACTCTGATTAAATCTCAGCATTTTAAAGTTAGATTTAGTTCAACTTCCTGCCGAAAATGTCTGACAAGATTTTAGAAATATGTTAAATTTAAATCTTTATATTTTCTGGACGACTGCTTTTTGTTTTTCTATTGTAGTAAAGTTTAAAGCGGCTCACATAAAAGCTAATTTCACGGCCTTTAATGCTGATTTTTGTCTTCAATTTCCTCCTGAGACACTGAGATCTGCACTAAATACAGTTTTGTTGGTTTAAACTCGGATTTTCTGCCCGTTTGTCCTGAAGGTGACTCCGTTCTGTTAATAAATCTATAATCTGTGTTTAATGGAGTGTTTGCAGATTAACAGGCAGGACTTGGCATGTAAATTCTGGAGCTCTTCTGTTGTTTGTTCTGGATTATCAGCTCATTATCCGGGATCTTCAGCTCCTCGTTAGCTCCCGTTAGCTCGTGGTCGTATCGTCAGATTTAAGCTCCTTTAAAGGTTCGCTTGTTGGGAAACAGTCGGCTTAAACAGCAGCGTTTAGCGGCTGAAGATGGCTGGAGGAATCGCTCATGAATTCGTTGAATTATTTCCCAGAAATCCCTGTTTCTGTTGTTTGACGTTTAACCGCTCCTTCAGAGGAAGCAGGACTTAAAGCCACAGCAGAACAGAAGCACGTTTAACGTGTACACCTGGTAACCGAGGAAACGGAGCAGACGACCCACGATGCACCTGGGTCTGCAGATCGTCCTGGAGGTGTAAATCGAACCAGAACCTCTGAGAAGCTTTGAGGAGCTTCAGTGTCTGCAACATCTGTCAAATAGTGATTTTAAGGCTGGTTTCAAAACAGCAAAACATTTTTTTTTTATGTTCACAAGTTGGCAAATAAAAATATGCAGGTTTTTATTTTATTTTATTTTTATTTTTTGTTAATGTGTAAATTAATGTTTTTCTTGGACTTTTTCAGGGGATTTTTTTCAAATAAAATATATATTTTTATTTTTTGTAATTTGATTTTTTTTTGATTTTTCTAATTGTTGCTAGATATGTCTGTCATTTAAGAAAACAGGAAAAATCAGTAAAATAGTGATTTATTTTTGCAAATTTCAAAGCAGCAAAACAGTTTTTTTGTTCACAAATTACCAAATAAAAAATACAGATTTATTTTTATTTTATTTAATTTTTTGTCAACATGTCAACTAATATTTCCCTTTAATTTCACAGTTTTTTGGTTTTTGTTATTATTATTTTTATTACATTTTATTTAATTTAAATATTTTAATTTTAATTTTGTTTTATTTCTTTTATGTCAACGTGATAGATCTGTAATTTAAGAAAACAGAAAAAAAACTGTAAAATAAAAATGTCATAAAATTATTTACTATCATTTAGTTGTTAATATACAGAGTTTGTCTTTATAATAAATTGCTAATATCTGTTAAAAAAATGCGGATTTAAACTAAGTTTCTTTTCCAGTGTGGAACGTCTGGTTTGAATGTTTTGTTTGTGAAACTGAAGCAGGATTAAAATTTGGACGCTCGCTCAAACCAGTCTGGACCGAGGTCAGTTGGGCCGGTTGTCACGGCAACGGCAGCTTTGATGTTTCAGCCTCGGTGTGAACGACGGAGAGGGAGGACTGGATGGAGGTCTGGATGGAGGTCTGGATGGAGGGGAGGAGAGCAGAGACGTGAGGAAGCAGAACGTCTGGACCTCTCCAGGATTCCTCTCCAGGATTCCTCCTCTAATCCCTCTGACCTCCTCTAATCCACTTATTTGGAGGGAATTTACCAAAACAATCCTCCTAAGCTAATCAGGTTCTCCTCATCCTGCCTCCCACTCAGCAGGAAGCAGCAGAACCTCCTCTCTTAGCTCCTAAAACCTCCTCAGACCTGTGCAGAAATGTTCAAAATCTGTAAAAAGTAACACAAAAATGTTTAAAATTTAAATTATTTTTGCACATTTTCAAACAGTAAAACTTTCTTTCTTTGGTCTCAAATCGTGAAACAAAAATACAGATTTATTTATTTTATCTTATTTTTTTAAGCTAATATTTTCATTTGACTTTACTACATATATCTGTAATTTAAGACAATTTGTTGTTTTGTTTCTCATTTTTATTGTTTTGTTTTTGTCGTTTGTCCATTTTTTTGTCGCTTTGTAACTTTGTCCAATTTTTTGCCTTTTTTTTGTTTCGTGTCGTTTGTCCCATTTTGTGTCTCGTTTTTGTAATATTATGTCTTGTTTTTGATATTTTTGTCTTTTTTTTTATCAGACTTTTGTCGTTTTGCTCCTAAAGTAGAATCCTATCGTTCAGTTCCAGCCCATGAATGTGTGAGTAGAAGTGATTCTGAACCAAACTTCTGGAGCTTAAACCGATGCTTCTCTACATTTCTAACTTCTCTCCGTCCGTTTGTGTCTCTTTGTTCGTCTTCCCGGTTTCTCTGCTGTTTCTTCAGCCTGTAAGCTGCTTGTAGCACAAATCACATTTTAATTAGCCGGATCCGGCTAACGAGCTCCTCCTCCAGGATTACCTGCCGGCGTCCGGCTAATCCTCGTCTCTGACCTCCTCTCTCTCTCTCTCTCTCTCTCTCTGCCGGCTTTACGCTCTGCAAACATCCTCACATTTATATATATTTATATACATTTATATATATATATTCCACCTCATTCTGTCTCCTCCGTTTGCTCAGAACTCTAACAAAGCGTTTCTCTTTTTCCCTCCACATATTCCTGCTTTCGTTCACTCCTGTTCTTTTCTGAAACTTTCACAGATTTAGTGAGAAGAGATGCGGTAAAATGGGAAAAATACCGAGCTGACCACAATAAGTGGACAGAAAAACATCCTCTACAAGCTGCAAGAAGCAAAATCAACATTAAAAGTCAAGAAAATATTCTTCTTATATGAAATGTAAGCATTAGTAGAAAAAAGACAGAAAAACGACGAGACAAACAACACAAAACGAAACAAAAAAGAGGCAAAATTAGACCAAAAAAGTTACCAAGTGACAAAAAATGGTCAAAGTCAAGCAAAAACTACCAAAATATAGAAAAAATATAGACAAAAAAACACAAGTGAGACAAAAAGGCGACACAAAACAACAAAAGCAGG
The DNA here is from genome assembly GCF_021347895.1 of Acanthochromis polyacanthus. Lineage (NCBI taxonomy): Eukaryota > Metazoa > Chordata > Actinopteri > Pomacentridae > Acanthochromis > Acanthochromis polyacanthus. Next base: position 2,775,718 of record NC_067122.1, read on the forward strand.
CATGAAAAGATAAAAACAAGACAAAATATTACAAAAACAAGACACAAAATGACACAAAACAAAGCAAAAAAAAACAAAAAGAGATAACTATACAAAAAAGTTACAAAGCGACAAAAAAGGAAAACAACAAAAATGAGACAAAAAACAACAAAAATGAGACAAAACAAAACAAAACAAAACATACAAAAAAATTGGACAAAAACAGTTACAAAGCGACAAAAAAATAAACACAAATATATAAAAAAGGAGGCAAAAAATGACTGAAGCGAGAAACGAAGCTACAAAAAATAGACTAAAAACACAAGAAAAAGAACAAAAACAAAAAAGAAATGCAAAGCGACAAAAGCAAGATAAAATATTACAAAAACGAGACACAAAATGATAAAAATGACACAAAAAAAGACCAAAAAGAGACAATAATTAGACAAAAAGTTTCAAAGTGACAAAATAACATGAAACGACAAAAATAAAGCAAAACACAAAAAAGAGACAAAAATGAGACCATAAAAAGTGACCAAGCGACAAAAAATCAGCATAAATTTAAAAAGAAAACGAGACAAAAACTGGTCAAAGCGAGAAACAAAACTACCAAAAACAGACAAACGACACAATCGAGACAAAAAGGAAACACAAAATGACAAAAGCAGGCAAAAAAAGATAAAAACAAGACAAAATATTACAAAAACAAGACACAAAATAGCACAAAAGACCAAAAAGAAACAATAATTTGACAAAAAAATTACAAAACGACAAAAATAAACACAAATATATAAACAAGTGAGAAACAAAACTACCAAAAAATAGACAAAAGACACAAGCGAGACAAAAAGGAAACACAAAATGACAAAAGAAAGACGACAAGAAGACAAAATGTTAGAAAAATGAGCCACAAAGCGACTGAACCATTAAACCTGCTGCTCTGCTGGATCAGATTCTTCCATTCAGAGGAAACTTCTTCTTCTGCTGCTGTTTCTTCGTGTTTCTCCTCCTCTGGTTCTGAAATGTTTCTGTCCTATTGATTTCTGCTTCCACACCGGCTCCTCGTCTCTTTTCTTCTTCCTGATTTACCGTCCGCTGGGCTCGATGTTTGCTGTGAGGTCCAGAGGAAGCCGGGAGGTCAGAATGTCTGCAGCGTTTTCATGTTTTCACGGATTCTACCGACCAGAACCTCAGGTGTTCTGGTTAGAAATGATCAGAAACACATCAGCGAGCTTTTCCTGCTTCCTGCTCTGCATCGCTCGCTTTCAGAGTTTTAGTTTTCATGTCGGTAAAACGTCGAAATAAGTGAGAACTGATGTTATAAACTGGCAAAAATGAAGCAAAAACCTGACATATCTTCATCTTTTTAGCTCTTTCTGTCCAAAAATGGTTGAAACATGTGAGGAAGCGTCGTCTTTTTGCCAAAACAAGCCCCTGATTTATGCTTGTTTGAGTAATTATTGCTTTGAATCATCAAAAAACCTGATTTATGTTGGTTCTTTGAGCCGCCGTCGTCCAAAAATGATTAAAAAGCAGCAGTGAGTCCTGCAGTTCTCTCCTGGTTGCTGCATTTCTAGCTTGTTTTTTAACGTGAAATGTCAAAATAAGTGAGAGCAGATGTTAGAAATGGGCAAAAATGAGTCAAAAATGAAGCAAAAACCTGATATATTTTCGTCTTTTTAGCTTTTTTTGTCCAAAAATGGTTGAAACATGTCAGGAAGCAAAAACAAGCCCCTGATTTCCACAGAAATGAAGTAAAATACCAGATGTATGTTAGTTCTTTGTGGAATTCTTGCTTAAAATACTCAGAAACACAGCAGTGAGAATAAATCTTGCTGTTTTTCTGGTTCTTCTGCTGCTCAGGCATTGATTACATTTATAGTTTTTGTTTTCATTTCAGTAAAATACCCAAAAAATGTGAGGAAATGATGGAAGTTTGCACAAAATTACTCCCTGATTTCTGCAAATTTGAAGCAAAAACCTGGTTTATCTTCATCTTTTGAACTCTTTTTGTTCATAAATGTGAGGCTTTTGCTCTTTTTCTGGTTCTTTTGCTGCTCGTGCATCATAAAATGTCCAAAAAACGAGAAGAGATGACGGAAAATCTGCAAAAATTACTCCCTGATTTCACAGAAACGATGCAGAAAGACGTGATAAAGCTTAATCTTTTTAGCTATTTTTGTCCAAAAAGGATTGGAAACATGTTTGTTTTTCTCTCTGCTTTGTTTGTATTTGTAGTTTCTGTTTGCATGTCAGTAAAATGTAAAAAAAAGTGAAGAGATGAAGGAAATCAGCAGAAACAAATCCCTGATTTCCACAGAAATGAACACAGGAGAGTCCTGCAGTTCTCTCTTCTGCTTCTGCTTTGATTGCATTCATAATTTTTTTTGCATATCGGTAAAAATGTCAAAAAAACGTGAGGAGATGACAGAAATTTGCAAACACGAGTCGCTAATTTCTGCAGAAATGAAGCAAAAAGCCTGACATGTTTTCATCTTTTTTTACTATTTTTGTTGAAAACCGACTAAAAACACGCCAGCGAGAATAAATGCTGCTCTTTTTCTGAGTATTTCTCTCTGCTTTGATTGCAGCTCTGCTTTTTGTTCGCGTGTCAGTGAAAATAAGCAGCTGGAGACGCTGTGAATGAGCAGAAATGAAGCTGAAAGCGTGTAAAACGTGACGGGATGAAGTGGAAAGAAGCTCAAACGCCGCCGATGGATTCCGGTTGTTGTGAATAGATGTAAAAATATCTGTAATCAGGCCGCGGGCTTCATCAGAACGGCTGTGATCGGAGTGTTTTCTGCTTTCTGAACGTGAAGGAAAAGAAAGGCAGCGGGGGGTTGGACGGACAGACAGACGGATTCAGGTGGAGCCTCTCCATGAATCGGCTTCCCGTGATCCGCTCGCTGTGATTGGATTATCCGTCATCCGTCCACAGATCCGTCCGCTCCCTAAGCAGATTGGACAGACAATAGCATTAAGACGGCACCACATGTCCTTCATTAGCGGCCCGCGGGGACGACGGACCTCATCTGGACCAGGAGGGGAGCTGCAACTCCAAGTTTGGGTCCTTTATCGACAAAAAGTGTTTCTCCAGTGGACCGGAGCAGTAAAACCACAGCAGGATAACCGAGAAATAACCACAACTCCTGATGCAAACTGCTACAAAAACAAGACACAAAATGACAAAAGTCAGAGAAAAATAGACAGAAGACAATAAAGACAAGACAAAATATTACAAAAATGAGACACAAAACAACATGAAGCAAAACCAAAAAGAGGCAAAAATGGACACAAATGAGACAAAAGGGAAAAAAAACCCGACAAAAACACGATACAAAATGTTGCAAAAGTGAGACACAAACCGACAAAAAATGAGACGAATGACACAAAACAGAACAAAAAAGAGTTACAAAGCCACAAAAAGTAGACACAAATGAGACAAAAATGACAAAAGCGAGAAAGAAAATGACCAAAATATGGACAAACAATGCAAGCGAGACATGAACGACACACGAAACAAAGAATAAATATATAAAATGAAAATTACACACAAAATGACGAAAAATTGACAAAAGTCAGAAAAAAGACATAAAACAACAAAAATACATGACAAAATATTACAAAAATGAGACACAAAATGATATGTAACAAAACAAAGAGGCAAAATGAGACAAAAAGAGACAAAAAATGGAAGAAAAATGACAAAAACAAAAGAAAGACAACAAAAATCTGACAAAAAAGTGAAAAAACAACAAAAATGAGACAAAATACTTCAAAAATGGGACACAAAATGACACGAAACAAAACCGAAAAGAGACACAAAGTTACACAAAAACATTACAAAGTGACAAAAAATGGACACACATGAGGCAGTCCTCCTCAGACCTCCTCAGTCCTACTCAGACCTCCTCAGTCCTCCTCAGACCTCCTCAGACCTCGTCAGACCTCCTCAGACCTCCTCAGACCTCCTCAGTCCTCCTCAGTCCTCCTCAGACCTCCTCAGACCTCGTCAGACCTCCTCAGACCTCCTCAGTCCTCCTCAGTCCTCCTCAGACCTCCTCAGACCTCGTCAGACCTCCTCAGTCCTCCTCAGACCTCGTCAGACCTCCTCAGTCCTCCTCAGACCTCCTCAGACCTCCTCAGTCCTCCTCAGACCTCCTCAGACCTCCTCAGTCCTCCTCAGACCTCCTCAGACCTCCTCAGACCTCCTCAGTCCTCCTCAGACCTCCTCAGACCTCGTCAGACCTCCTCAGTCCTCCTCAGACCTCGTCAGACCTCCTCAGTCCTCCTCAGACCTCCTCAGACCTCCTCAGTCCTCCTCAGACCTCCTCAGACCTCCTCAGTCCTCCTCAGACCTCGTCAGACCTCCTCAGTCCTCCTCAGACCTCCTCAGACCTCCTCAGACCTCCTCAGTCCTCCTCAGACCTCCTCAGTCCTCCTCAGTCCTCCTCAGACCTCCTCAGTCCTCCTCAGTCCTCCTCAGACCTCCTCAGACCTCCTCAGATCTCCTCAGTCCTCCTCAGACCTCCTCAGTCCTCCTCAGTCCTCCTCAGACCTCCTCAGTCCTCCTCAGACCTCCTCAGTCCTCCTCAGTCCTCCTCAGACCTCCTCAGACCTCCTCAGATCTCCTCAGTCCTCCTCAGACCTCCTCAGTCCTCCTCAGTCCTCCTCAGACCTCCTCAGACCTCCTCAGACCTCCTCAGTCCTCCTCAGACCTCCTCAGACCTCCTCAGACCTCCTCAGACCTCCTTCTGCATCCTAACCTCCGCCGCTCGTCGTTTGTGCATTCTGAGCGCGCTCAGTGAGTGAAGGCCGACGCTTTCACGGCCTCGACTCCAGAAAATCCCCAGAACCAGAGGAGGCTTCAGGTAGGACAGCTGGTCCCCGAGGAGGAGGAGGAGGAGGAGGAGGAGGAGGAGGAGGAGGAGGAGAAATAGAGTGAACTGGAGAGAAGGCAGCAGAAAGGAGGCAGATGAGGATGATGGAGGAGATGGAGCGATGAGAAGGAGAAGAGAAAACAAATGAAGATAGATGGAGGTGGATGGAGTGTCAGAAAGAAGAAGAGGAGAAGATGAGGACGGTGAAGGAGAAAGAGGAGGAGACAGAAGAGGAGGACTCAATCAGTAGGAGATGAAAGAGACGTAAACATGGAGAAGAAGGCATGAAGGTGATTCTTCTGGTGGAGGGAGGAGAAGGATGGAGGGAGGAGATGGAGATAAAGATCTGGAGGATGGAGGGAGGAGAAGGAGAATGAAGATCTGGGAAGATGGAAGGAGAAGACGGAGATTTAGGAGGATGGAGGGAGAAGGATGAGGATCTGGAGGATGGAGGGAGAAGGATGAGGATCTGTAGGATGGAGGGAAGAGAAGGAAGTCTGGAGGAGGGAGGAGAAAAAAGGTTCAGTAGGATAGAGGGAGAAGGATGAAGATCTGTGAGGATGGAGGGAGAAGGAGGAGATGTGGATTTGAAGGATGGAGGGAGGAGGAGGTCTACGAAGACTGAAGGAGTGGTCCATGTGTGAGCTCCTCTCCAGCTCCTCTGCTGCTGTGATTCATCTCCTGGTCATCAGTGACTTTCCTCTATCACGCCTCCAGAGTTCTGCTGCTGTTTCACAACATTTACACGAAAATGCTCAAATGTCAGAATATTTCTCAGCCTCACAGACAGAATCATCCTGTAGATGTGGAGTTTTTTATGAGATCGTCAGAAGAAAACACCAACTACTGACTGGTCCAAACTCTGTAAACACAGTTCAACGTGTTCAAATGATTTTAAATCGAGCTGTTTTTATTTATAACGTAAAGCAGCAGATGTTTTTCATGAGAAAAATGAAACAGGAGCAGAAAAACGTTTTGTTGACCCGACTTAAACCCCGACCTCCTCCATGTACCGACTCATAAAAACATCTCCTGACTTCCTGCTTTGGTTTAATCATCACGTCTGTGGCCACTAGGGGGCGTATGGGGGTGTTACTGTTCCTTATTATTGTCATACAAAGATCTGAACAAAGATCCATAAATACGTACGAAGATCTGTAAATGTCTACAAAGATCTATAAGTATATGGAAAGGTCTGTAACTGTGTGTAAAGATCCGTACAAAGATCCACAAATACGTACGAAGATCTATAAATACGTACGAAGATCTATAAATGCGTACAGAGGTCAGAGGTCTATAAATGCGTACAGAGGTCTATAAATGCGTACAAAGATCTATAAACGCGTACAAAGGTCTATAAATGTGTACAAAAATCTGTAAACGCATACAAAGATTCGTACAAATATCCATACGAAGATTCGTACAAAGATTCCTATGAAGATTCATACAAAGATCAATAAATGCTTACAAAGATCCATAAATGTGTACAAAGATCAGTAATTGCGTACAAAGATTTATACATAGATCCGTATAAAGATCTGTAGGATCTTAAATGCGTATAAAGATCCGTATGAAGATTCGTACAAAGATCCATAAATTCATGCGAAGATTTGTGCAAAGATCTGTAAATGTGTACAAAGATCCATACGAAGACTCGCACAAAGATCTGTAAATGTGTACAAATATTTGTACAAAGATCCGTACGAAGATTCGTACAAAGATGTGTAAATGCGTACAAAGATCCATAAATGCGTACAAAGATCCATGAATGCGTACAAAGATCCATGAATGCGTACAAAGATCCATGAATGCGTACAAAGATCCATGAATGCGTACAAAGATCCGTATGAAGATTTCTGCACTTACAGATCTTTGTACACATTTTTGGATCTTACAATGTTTGCTAATTTTAATATAGATTGGCAGAATTTTTACACATTTGAAAATCTAATTACAGAAACACAGGTTTTAAAAAGACATTTCTAGATTCTTTTACTCATTTCCAGATAGTTTTACTGCAGTAAAAGCTCCATAGTGTTCACTGGGTGACTGACGCTGAAGTTGTGCACATCAGTAGTTTGTAGTGTGTAGACGCTGAAGTTGTGCACATCAGTAGTTTGTAGTGTGTATTCGCTGTGCATCCGTCTCTGTATACACTAGCACAATGCTAACACAACGCTAACACAACGTTTCCACCTGAACACGCTCTAACCGGCTCTGTGTCGGCGCCCGTTAGCTGTAGAACATCCGTCATGCTGCTGGCAGCTTCACTGAGGCCCAGAGGTCAGAGGTCACAGGTCGCCATGGAGACAAGGACGCAGCCCGAGGCCTCAGACACACACACACACACACACACACACACACACACACACACACACACTGACGTCCACAAATGAACACAGCGTCCGTCCCTGATGTCACCTCCCCTGCAGCAGAACAATGTTTCCTCCCCCAGAGAACCACAAAGTCACAACTCTGCAACCTTCATCCATACGTCCTCCTCTTCATCCTCCTCTTCTTCATCCTCCTCCTCCTCTTCATCCATACATCCTCCTCCTCTTCCTCTGTTCTCCTCTTCCTCCTCCTCTTCCTCCTCCTCTTCCTCTGTCCTCCTCTTCCTCCTCCTCTTCATCTCTTCTATAGACCAGCATCCCTTCAGTCTCTCAGATTTTTTCATAAAATCCTTCAGTGTTTCTGGTCTTCTGGTGATTTTCTTTCTTTTCTGACGTTTTTGTGAGTTTTATCAGAATTCTACGTCTTTCTCTGCCTATTTTATGTTTCTTTTTTTGGTGATTTCACGTTTTTTCTCGATGCGTCCGATTGTTTTTGTGTCGAGCAGCTGAAGCTCGTTGGAGTTTTGCGTCTTTTTGTGGCGATCTTACGTCTTTTTTGCGATAAAGTTAGCACCTTTTCATGATGTGTTTGCGTCTTTTTGTGGTGATTTTGCGTATCTTTGTATTTTTTGCTGAAACAATGACAACGAATTGGGAGTAGAGCAGCTGCACAGATTCATAGGATTTCTGAAAATAGACTATATCAACGTACTATTTTGTCTTTTTGCGTTGATTTTGCATCTTCTTGCGGTGATTTTACGTCTTTTTGTGATGATTTTGCTTCTTTTTGTGGTGATTTTACATGTGTTTGTGTTGATTTTGCATCTTTTTGTGGTGATTTTACATGTAAACTAGATAAAAGTCTGCAAAAACAGGACACAAAATGACAAAAATGAGATAAAAACCAACTAAAACGGCCAGAGTCAGGAGGAAATGCTGCTGTGTGTGTTCGGGATCGACGCTCAGATTTAAAGCTGTGTGTTTTATTTGTGCGTTTGGTGACGTTCCTCAAAGAAAGGAAGTCATGAGTCACGAGGAAACGTGTCGGGTTTCATGCTTGGCTTTAGTGTGTGTCTGTCTGTGTGTTTTGGTGTGTGTCTGTGTGTGTTACGGGGTGTGTTTTGGTGTGTGTCTGTGTGTGTTACGGGGTGTGTTTTGGTGTGTGTCTGTGTGTGTTTTGGTGTGGAGTTGTTTCCTCAGATATCTCACCGTTCTGACAGGAAGTCAATTTCCTATTTGCAGTTTGTTCTGCCAGCGATTGGTCTGGTCTGAGTTGATTTATCTTCATCAGAACCAATCAGGTCCTTCCGGCGAGCAGCAGAGCGACATCACACGTCGTCATGATCGCCGGACGACGTCTCGTTGCCTCGTTTTTCTGCGTTTGCCCCTTCCAGTGTGCGTTTCTTTGTGTTGAGATTAGTGGTTAGTGGGGAGAAAGGGAAGCAGGAAAGAGCTTTTACCTGGTCGATTTTACATATGTTTGTACTTTCTGCATCTTTTTGCATTGATTTTACGTCTTTTTGTGTTGATTTTACATCTTTTTGCATTGCTTTTGCGTCTTTTTGCGTTGATTTTGTGTCTTTTTACGGTGGTTTTACATCTTTTTACATTGATTTCACATCTTTTTGTGTTGATTTTACATCTTTTTGCATTGATTTTGTGTCTTTTTATGGTGATTTTACATCTTTTTGCATTGATTTGACATCTTTGTGTTGTTTTGACATCTTTTTGCACAGATTTTGTGTCTTTTTGCGATGATTTTACATCCTTTTGTGTTGATTTTACATCTTTTTGCATTGATTTGACATCTTTTTGCGGAGATTTTGTGTCTTTTTGCGATGATTTTACATCCTTTTGTGCTGATTTTAAATCTTTTCGTCATGACTTTAGCATATTTTCATGATATGTTTGTGTGTATTTTGTGCAAAGTTCACGTATTTTTGGTTAATTTCTGTCTTTTCTTGGTATTTTAGCACATTTTTGTAGGTATTATTCGTCTTTCTGTGGTTTTTTTTATGTCTTTTGTGGTGTTTTCACATCTTGTCATGGTGTGTTTCTGCAGAGACGCTTCTGTATGTTGGAGTTTTGCATGTTGTTGCACTACATTTTGCATCTTTTCTTCATGTGTTTGTGTGTTTCTGTTCAGAGTTTGTGCTGTTTTGGTTCATTTCTGTCTTTTCTTCATGTGGTTGTGTGTTTTTTTGTGGTTATTTTATGTTTTGTGGTGATTTCACGTTTTACGGTGTGTTTGCTTGTTTTTGCATCTTTTCTTGTGGTGATTTTGCGTACCTTTGTATGCACGGATTCTCATGATTTCTAAAATATGACCATCGGCTCGCAGTGATTCAGTCGGCCGGCGTGTCGTTGTCACGTTTTTTCTGCATTTGCACCTTTGAATCTGCGTTTCTGTTGAATTTCTGTTGAGATTAGTGGCTGTGAAAATCCATCCAGGGGAGAAAGAAGTCAGAAAGTGGCTTCTTCCTGGTCTGCTGCGACTTTCGCTATTCATCGCTGTCATTAGAGCGTCTGAATTATTCCGTTTGCTGCTTTGTGTGCGTGAAGTGGCTCAGCTCTATCTGGGATTGAATTCAGCAGCGATCCAGCAGCTATTTTCTCCTCTGACTCTGACCTAATTGTGGACTCACTCGACCGACCGCTGAGTTTGTTTGGACGCTTCTTTCGGCGTCCAAACGGAGCTCATTAAAGCGGCGACTCCAGTCTGAGCAGAGACGCTACCGGACGTCGGGAATCCTCCTCCTTTTCATTTAGATGCTTTATTTTTCAGATGTTTTTCTCCCTAATTTGCTCAGCGGTGATTCCCCCATTCTGAAAACCCTCCGCAGATCTCCGATTCTTCTAGAAGTCACCTCTGCAGTGGTTTACGTTTGACAGGAAATCTGTTATTAAAAGTTGAAGTAACCATGATGCAAACCCAACCTCAGCTCCCCGAGTTCAGCTCTGACTGACACCTTTACCTGCTCAGCTTTATCTGAGCTCTTTTTCGTCACATTTCTACTTTGAATTCCTTTTTTCTGTCGCAATGCTTCCTATACTGACCCAAGAAGTTGAAATCGTCATCCGAGTTTGAAGCGAACTCCTGAAAAATAGCAAAACATTCAACATAGAAATCAGAGTTGAGCTTGTTTCTGTTAACTGAGCTCATCAGCAGGTGGCGCTGTAGAATAAACAAGATGAAATAAACACAGCAGAAGAAGCAAGCAGCGGTTTCTGGATGTTTTGCCTTAAATCGTGAAGAAATAAATGCTATTTTATTTTACAAAAATAAAAATAATTGGTCAAAATACCTAAAAAAAAATGTTCAGAATGACTGAAAACCTGCATGAAGCTACATAGACTTGTCAAAAATCTGTCTAAAGACTGGAACTCTTCCAAACTATCATCTAGATGTCTCAAAATGCTCAGAAACAAACATGTTTTATTAAATTATTCACACATAAGTAGTCAAAATGGAATCAACACCTGCACCATTTTTAAAGACAAATTATTTGTTTCAACTCGTTCCGCCTCCAGTTCAGCTGAAAACTCTCTGATTTTTAATCTCATGACCGACAAAACTGAGATGAAAACCAACAAAAACGAGATAAAAATCAACAAAAATTAGATAAAACCCAACAACAAATTTTTAATCTCATGACCGCTGGTTGCAGCCGAGTCACTCAGATCTCCTCGGTTGTGTTGAAAAGTTTAGAATTTTTTTTGTTTTTTACAGAATAAAGTTCATGTAAATGGCTTATTTTTAGTGAATTTTTAAACAAGACATGTAGGATAAAGAGATTTGAGTAAAATGGAGGATTTTTATCCTTTTAAGATTCACTTTTCCACACCAGAAATCAAACGTGGTGAGTTCAAGGACCGTTTCTTTCTGTTTCTTGCTCTGATAAATGCTTTACTTTTGTTATTTGATATATTTTTCGCGTGCCTTCTGAACCCGCTGAAGAGTTGTGGAGTTCAGAGGTTTAATTAAATACGTTCCTCCTCGTGTCAAGCATGTTTTTCATAGAGTCTCTGTGCAGGACGATGTTTTGTTAAAGCAGGTGTTGGTGGTTGGAGGTCAGAGAGACGGCGGCTTCAGAATCGATGCCGTCTTTAACCCGTCGTCTGACTCCAGGACTGGATGTTTCTGACGCTCCTTCACCTGCATGAGCTCTGAGCTGATCGATAACTCCGCTACGCTCTGAGTCGCTTCTTCGAGATGTTCAGCCGTGACTCATCCCGCTCACCAGAAGCCAGCAGGAAGTGATGTCGACCGCGGAGGAGGACCTGGTCGGCATGGCGACCTCGGCCCTCCAAAAGTTGGATCATGAAAAGATTTGTTTCCTTTTTTCTCTTTTTCAAACTGGTTGGAGTGGAAGAGATCAGAGATACTCGAAATCACCACAAAAAAGAGTGAACATCAGCACAAAAAGATATAAAAGCACCACAAAAAGATGCTAAGTCGCTGTAAAAAGATGCAAAATGCGAGTAAAAGGACACAAAATCACCACAAAATATAGATAGATAAAAAGCCAACAATGGTGACACAAAAAACAACAAAAACAAGATATAAACCAACAAGTACGAGATGAAAACCAACAAAAACAAAATAAAAACCAACAAAAAAATATAAAAACTAACAAAAATTATATGAAAAACAACAAAACAGGAGATAAAACAAGATAAGAATCAACAAAAATAAGATAAAACCAACAAAAACGTGACACAAAATGAGAAAAATAAGATAAAAACCAACAAAACAAGATAAAAACCAACAAAAAAAATATAAAAAACTGACAAAAATGAGATAAAACCCAACAACAATACAGGGAAAACCAAAAAAACGAGACACAAAATGACAAAAACAAGATAAACACCAACAAAAACGCGATAAAACCGCAACAACGAGATAAAAACCAACAAAAATGAACTTAGCACTGAAAGCACCGGGTTGGCATGGCGACCTCGCCCCTCCAGAAGCTGGATCATAAAAAGACTTCTTTCCTTTGTCTTTTTCAAACCGGTCGCAGTGAAAGAGATGAGAGGAAACAAAGTGAAGCCCCGCCCACCTTCCTGGCCGTTGTCTGGCGTTGAATGGCGTCGGCGAGGTGGTGGATTCAGCCCAGCGTCCTTTGTGAGATGAAAAGCTGCCGCTGGTGGAGGCAGGTGAAGTGTCACGGCGGTCACACATGAGAGGAAGCAGCTCAATGAACTTCCGCTTTCCTTTTCCTGCTAATTTGACACAGAGACTGGACACGAATGACATGAAGACCGAACGCACCGCTGAGGACTTCAGACTGCAGATAAAACCAACCAAACCTGTTCCACGGGTCGGTCCAAACAGTTTCTTCTAGCAAAGATACAAAATCATCCCAAAAAGGTGCAAAATCACAATAAAAGGACACAGGATCAGCATAAGAAGACATAAAATCACCACAAAAAGAAAAAACACTGTCCCAAAGATACAAAAATAACACAAAATGGACATAAAACAAGAATAGAGAGACGCAGAATGGCAAGAAACGACAAACAAAATGACCTCAATGAGAAAAATAACTGTCCCAAAGGAAAGAAAACAAGAAAACAAGACGCAGGTCCTCCACCTGGAATAAAGTCCTCCGCCTGGAATAAAGTCCTCCACCAGGAATAAAGTCCTCCGCCTGGAATAAAGTCCTCCACCAGGAATAAAGTCCTCCACCTGGAATAAAGTCGTCCAGCTGATAGACCTGCTGATGTTCTCCTGGATGGAGTGGTTCTTCCAGCTTCATATCACCTCCAATCATCGACAGAGAAAACGGAGACAGAAGTCAGAGTGGAGGAGCTGAAAGCGATTTGACTGAAATATAAAAAAAGAAGAGGGAGAGGAGAACTGAGAGAGAGCAGAACACTTAAGAGAGAAAATCGACTTTGAAAAATGAGAACGGGAGAGCGACGGGTCAGAGCTTCTCCAATAAAGCGAGCAGAAAGATAAAAGATGGGGCCTTGGCAGGAGAAAGCTCTTCAGCTTCTCCCACGGCCATTTAACTGATTTAATTCTCCAAAATGGAGTCTCTCTGTCGGTGTGAGCGGCTTCTCTCCGGCCGCCACATCTGAGACGCTCCTCAGGGTAAATCTGTTTAACAGCGGCACGTAAAAAACGACATAAATTCAAAGGATGAGTGGCAGAGAAACGGCACAACAAGCAGCAGGAACCCAATAAAGACGGAAACACGAGCTAACGCTAACCGATTGATCGCCTCAGACGGCCGGTCTGAGCTGATGCCGGGTTTCTAGAACCTCAGATCTCTGGTCCGGTTCTGACACCAACGCTGAAGCTAGAAGAGGAAGAATGAGGTCAAAATAATGTGGGGATTTTAGCAGAAACACAGAATCAGACGAGTCAGAAACTTGCTTCCTGCTGTGAAAATGAAAAAGATCATTCCAGAACTAGAAGACGTTTTACCATCAAACTTCCATTAATCCACGTAGAAAATCTTAAAACATGCAGTAGTTGTGTAAATGTTCTTGTTTTGAGACTAAATCTAAAAAAAACTAGGAGAAAAGAATGCAACATAATATTTTTAATAATAATTATTGTGCATGGAACGTGTCCCACAACATGTTAGCATAACCTGTTGGTGACGTTTTTGTCGTTTTGCGTCTCGTTTTTGTTGTTTTCTGTCTCGTTTTTTAAATTTTGTGTCTTGTTTTTGTCTTTTTAGGTTTTGTCTTTTTCTTTCTTGTTTTTGTTATTTTGTTTCTTGTTTTGTCGTTTCGCGTCTCGTTTTTGTCGTTTAGTTTTTGTCATTTCATGTCCTGTTTTTGTCCTGCTGCATCTTGTTTTTGTAATTTTATGTCTTCTTTTGTCTTTCTGCGCCTTATTGTAATTTTTTTGTCTTGTTGCTTTCTGTCTTGTTTTTTTAAAATCATTTTATGTTTCATTTCGGTCATTTTCTGTGTTGTTTTTGTCTTTTTGTGTCTTGTTTTTGTCATTTTCTGTGTTGTTTTTGTCATTTTGTTTCTTGTTTTTGTTATTTTGGATCTTGTTTTTGTCGTTTCGCATCTCATTTTTGTCGTTTAGTGCCTCGCTTTTTCATTTTGTGTCTAGTTTTTGTCATTTCATGACTTGTTTTTGTCGTTTTATGTCCTGTTTTTGTCTTTCTGCGCCTTATTTTTGTCATTTTATGTCTTGTCTTGGCCGTTTCAGGTCTCATTTTTGTCATTTTTTGTCTTGTTTTTGTCATTTTTTTGTCTTGGTTTTTGTCTTGTTTTTTTTTTTAACATTTTATGTCTCATTTCTGTCGTTTTCTGTGATGTTTTTGTCTTTTTGTGTCTTGTTTTTGTTGTTTCCATTGTCCAACAGTGTTCCTAAAGAATGGGTGGATCAAAGCTATGTCCTCTCTTCTATTTTCCATATTTTCATCCCATTGTCAGCCTTGATTGAATGTCTCACTCTACCTCATATTATCAGGATCAGACTCATTCTTTGGACTGTTTTCCATCAGTGGTCAGCAGTAACAGCTAGCTAAATATGTAGCTTCTACTGCTGAGAAAAAGCTAACATTAGCATGGATTAGAGTAGGGTTAGCAACAACACAGAAAACATGGAATAAAAATGCTACCATTGATGTGTGAGCTGAGCCAATCAATACTATTACTGATCAATATGGAGCAGAAAGCTGGAAAAGAGAAGGTTGTTTTTCCTCCACTTCTGGAATGATCCAAAAAGAAAATGTGTAAAACTGAATACAGGAGGAGATTAATGGTTTAGATCTCCAAAAATCACACAAACGCTTTAGATAATTACAGAAAAGATCAAACAGAATAGATTTGCACCACTTTATGACATTTTAGGTCCATAGTTTTGACTTAATATCTGCTTTTGAACTTCAAACTGATTCTGTTTGCTTCGTATTCTTTGTGCGTACGTCAAAGTTTCCTCAAAATCTGTGGATGAAAAATACAAAATGTCAGCAGCAAACAAAAGGAACTCAATTCAAGAGAAGAAAGAACGGCATGCAGACCTTTTTGTTCTGGCTGGTCGACCGTAACATTGGAAATAAAACCAAGCAGCACCGGGTGAAATGCCAAATGTGAAATATTAGAAGTGTGTTTCCATCCTATACAAATGGCAGATGGTATAAAAGAGAAGAATAAAATCAACACAAACTCTAGATCCAGTAAATAATAATAATATATTTCACTCCAGCTGCTGATGTTAGTTTAAAAATGATTTTCTATTAAAGTACAGTAAAATCTGACAATAAATCTACGACTACAAGGATGAAGAAAACAAGAACTGAGTTGTGTTTTGAGGCTAAACTTTTATTTTCTGCAACAAACTTTCATATTATAACTGTTTATTGTATTAAATGCCCAGCAGGGGGCGATGCTTCTGGTAGCAGAAACGCTCTGAAAATGAGCTAATTTCTCATTTAATTTATTACCTCAGTAGATATTTTTCTGATTAATTTATGGTCTCAGCTGCTAGTTTCAAGTCTTCTTAAATGCAGCATGGTGTTAATTTAACCAATGATGGTTTTATTTAGAGATAAATAGATGTTTGAGTGCTGATTGACAAGTAGCATCTGGAAGAAAAAAAACAAGATGGCAGCAGCTAAATTCTAGTTTAAAGCTTTAAAACGGTCCAGAAATGTACAGTCTACAGTTAAATCTTTTTTTTTTGACGAGAAAATTTCTCACAGAAAACAATTCTTTGCTTTCAAAGATCAAACAGTTTTTCAACCCCATCTCCTTTCTACACCCAACATTGATTTCTTTTAACCCTGACATCTACTGTTGACATCATTTTAACGAAATCCGAGTCTGTAGAAGTCAACAACGAAGCTGTATCTGGTCTTTCTTTGGTCTTTACGCACTCGTATCTGTCAGCTTTATTATTTTCCACCCCCTGGAAACTAAATTGTGGTTTCAAGTCGATCGTCTGGCTGTGTTTTTTTCTCCAAACTGAGCTGGTAGTTGAGCAGAAGCGTCCAGGACAAAGGGATTGTTTAAAGTCATGTCCAGACCCCACATACGGCCGCTGTTTATTCCATTATGGCTGGTGTGAAAGGGAGGCCTGGAGCTGTGAATAGAGTCGCTGCTGGATAGCCGCCGTGGCATTATCACGGACCTGACAGACAGACCGGGCTGTGGAGCCACACCGCCGCTTTACCGCTGCTGAAATCTGTCTTTTCATGCAGGTACACGCCGCTGAAGCCTCTCCGGCCCCTTTGTGTTGCAGACGCGACACTAAAAAGGCTCTTTATGTCTTGGGAGAGTCTGTGCAATAAACCTAAAAAAACCCCTAAAAAAACAGCATTGCACAACACCAACATCAAAAACGAGATACAAAATGATAAAAAATGAGACACAAAATGATAAAAATGAGACACAAAATGATAAAAAATAAAATACAAAATGATAAAAACGAGACACAAAATGATAAAAATGAGACACAAAATAATAAAAATAAAATACAAAATGATAAAAACGAGACACAAAATGATAAAAATGAGACACAAAATGATAAAAATAAAATACAAAATGATAAAAACGAGACACAAAATGATAAAAATGAGACACAAAATGATAAAAATAAAATACAAAATGCTAAAAACGAGACACAAAATGACAAAAATTAAATGCAAATTGATAAAAATGAGACACAAAATGATAAAAATAAAATACAAAATGATAAAAATAAAATACAAAATGATCAAAACGAGACACAAAATGACAAAAATGAAATGCAAAATTCTAAAAATGAGACACAAAATGATACAAATGAGACACAAAATGATAATGAAATACAAAAAGAGAAAAATGAGAAAAAATGATAAAAACGAGACACAAAATGATAAAAGTGAGACAAAATGATAAAAATGAGACAAAATGACAAAAATTAAATGCAAAATGACAAAAACGAGACACAAAATGACAAAAATGAGACACAAATGACAAAAATGAAACACAGAATGACAAAAACGAGACACATGAAGAAAAACTAGACATAAAATGACACAAATGAGACATAAAATGACAGAAAAGAGACACAAAACGATACAAATAAGACCTAATAATAAGGGGTAAAGGATCATGCTGGAGAGTGTTTAAAAAGAGTATCTATCTATCTGTCTGTCTATCTATCCGTCCGTCCGTCCGTCCGTCCGTCTATATCTATCTTGACTTTAATTAAAGCCTCCATTCCCCTTGATGATCGAGGACTAAACCAGCTGATCAAACTGTCGGCTGCAGCTGCTGAAGTTTATCCACTTTACATTTGGCCTCAGGATTCTTTTACTTTCTGCTCGGCGTCATTAAAACCCATCTCTGTCCTGCTCCGTCAGGGTTTCTCTCCTTCGACGGATCATTCTGACGTTTGATTCCTGATGGTTTCCTGCGTCCGTCCGTCTGCTTTCATGTTTCCTCGTACGATTTTTTCACCACCGCCTCCGGCTGCCTCCAGGAAAAGGACGGCAAACTGGGACGAAGTGGTTTCCCTTTCTGTCTCCATCCTCGTCTGGGCTTGTTTGTATGTGAAGGTCCGGAATATTTCATGAGAAAGGATCTCTCTCATGTATGTTACATCTGAAACCGGAGCCAAGCGGCCGGCTGTTAGCGTAGCTTAGCACAGATCTGGCTCCGTCCAAAGGCGTCCAATCCAAAGCTCGTTAATTAGCACTTTATGCCTTATTTGTTCAATGTGTACAGAAGCGGCAGTGAGAAGCGGCGTGGGGTGACGTCCCAGGCTATTTCCTGGCTCTGAGAGGTTGCCAGCAGAGATAGCAGCCAAGTCGCTTTTACACTTTGGTTATTTTATAGATGAAACAAACCGGATCCAGTGTGGGAATGAGTGCACTCTTGGAGATGAAGGCTCCACCAGCAGCTTCGGTCTTTGTAGACGTTGTTTGTGGATCTGAACCGCTGCCTGATCGGCTCCACGCTGACCTCCGACCTCCGACGCACAAACTTTGTCTTAATCTGCAAACGAAAACAAAGAAAGACGGAACAAACAGCGCTGGGCGCCGGCTGCATACCAAGCAGCTCCGGGTCCAGGGTATAATTGTAGGGCGTCCTTGAAGGAGAAACACATATTTATCATTTTCACAGCTTTTATTAGAGCAGCGTTGGGCAGTATTTAGGTATTGTTTGGTATTTTTCGCAGAGGAAAAAGGGAAAAGAGAACTCATTTCTCATCAGCTGAGGGGAGGCCAGACAGGCTGCATATTTATTAGAGAAACAACTGAAACATCTGGTCTGATCTTCACCAGAATCCACAGCTCTGCTCTCAGAAAAGAACACAAAACTGCTAGAAAAAACAATAAAATAACACAAAACCACCAGAAAAATGATCGGAAAAATCACAAACAACTGCAATAAATGATAAAATAACACAAAACTACCCAAAGAAACGATCAGAAAAAGACAAAACTAGCAGAAAAATCACAGCTTTTGTCAGGGCGGCAACAACTGAAACATCTGGTCTGATCTTCTTCAGAACCCACCGCTCTGCCCTCAGAGAAAGTGGAGCTTTGGCTGGTTGGAGCTCCTTCAACGCTCCTCGTTTCTCTCTGGCTCTTTGAACAGATTGACTTTAGGCTCTGTAACCTTTGACTATGAACCGTTGGTTTCCTTCTTTGATTCGGTTAATCTGCAGTCAACAGTAAGGGCAGCCATCCTGACTGCTTAAAGCCCAGAGCAGCTTGCCGGGTTTGTTTTAGACGCACAAAATCTGTCCGAGGAGTTAAAATGTGAACGAGAGCAGCGACGAATCTTTATCTTTGTTTTCCAATCGGTCTGTAAAGAAACACTAAAGACTCTGTTGGACTGAAATCATCAGGAAGTTCTGCTTCTTTCTGTGGTGGATTGTGGAGGCAACAGAATCACTTTTGTTTGGTTTAGAATACAGAAATCTTAATAGTCACACCGTTCTTTACCTAAAATTACCCAGACAATTCCATGTTTTCCATGAAAACTCCCCTTTTATTCATGTGCTAAAGTAAAGTTCAGGATAGTAGACTGTAGATTCTTCGTAAAGATTAAGATAGTAGACTGTAGATTCTTCGTAAAGATTAAGATAGTAGACTGTAGATTCTTCGTAAAGATTAAGATAGTAGACTGTAGATTCTTTGTAAAGTTCAGGGCCGCTAAACACTCGAAAGAGTGTTTAGCGGCCCTGAACCTAACCAAAAATCTACAGTCTACTATCCTGAAGTTTACCAAGAATCTACAGTCTACATATCTACACTGCCATTCAAAAGAAGGTTTATTGGACTAGTCCTTAGTGTTGCCCTGAAGTGAGCAGTAAACCTTAAAGACTTGTGGAACCATGTACAAAAGACATAAAACCATCATATTTAAGTTTCTCAGTCAGTTTTTGATAAAGGCTCTTTTTATTTTTGACCTGTTTGAGGTTATTTCAGGCCAGCCCGATCTCATGAGGATTCGTGAAACTGTCACGTAAATTTTTGTTTCGGTTTCGTGCGCACCAACACGATTTCGTCATGTTTTTCATGCCGCTCACCACGAAATGCGCACCAATGTATTTTAAACGGCGGACTTTTCGTGCCACTCAAACGAATGGGTATATTATATTTTTAATGTAAAACCGTGGCGAATCCAACGCTATATTTTGCATGACATCGTCCCTAACCATAACCCTAAACATAACCTAACCATAACCTAACCATAACCCAACCATAACCCGGTGGTACACTTACCAATTTGCATAGGAATTTAAAGAATGTCTGACGGCCGCCGGTATAAACCACTTTCAGATGTAATTACCACAGCGGGTTTCGTTGTGAGCAACACGAAAAACATTTCGTGGTGAGCGGCACGAAAAACATGACGAAATCGTGTTGGTGCGCACGAAACCGAAACAAAAACTTACGTGACAGTTTCACGAATCCCCGTGAGACCGGGTTGTTCAGGCAGAAGAACCTCTACACAGGATGATATAATTCATTCGTAGACTAATTTCTTACTACTGACCTCTTTTTAATTTCCATAAGTCGAAGTTAAACTCAAAGATTTCAGTACAAAATGTCCAACGTCAGTGTCGTTTACACGTCGGAGAGCTGCAGAGCAGAAACATCCTGGTATTTATTTATGAAAACACTTCAAAATCCAACGATCTGCATGAAATTTCAAGCTAAACTTGACTCTACACCGTGTCTGTAACATCCTTCATACGTCCACATTTCCATTTAAATCAGTCTTGTGAACATAAAAGTACACAGTGCAGGCTCTTTATGATTCATCTTCAAGACTCCTCCAGCTTCTGCAGCTCAAACCTTCAAGTCAAATTAGCTTCATTAAAGGCAGAAAACTGTGGAGTATTTTAGCTCCATAGTTAGTGCTAAACTGTGTTTATTTCTAAAGTAGTTGTAATAAAGAGTTGAATCTTTCTCTTGCAGACGATGTTGATGGTTGAAGTCCTTTATGAATAAGTGCTGCTGGTAGCTTCACGTTTTTGACATGTTATATTTC
Source organism: Acanthochromis polyacanthus (assembly GCF_021347895.1). NCBI lineage: Eukaryota > Metazoa > Chordata > Actinopteri > Pomacentridae > Acanthochromis > Acanthochromis polyacanthus. Next base: position 2,796,377 of record NC_067122.1, read on the forward strand.
AGTTACTAAAACTACTAGATTTACAGTCACTAAAGAGCGTATTAAAAGGAAATTTTTGGAACTTGTTGGCTTTCTCTGGATGATTATGTACAATGTAAAGTGTTGTGAGTTTGCTCTGTACAAATCAAACTCAACTGAACTGCGTTAATAAAATAAGTACAGCAAAGATATTTCTGTATAAATGTAGTTTCTAATAGACAGTGTTGTCTTTTGTGGGCTTACTTTCTTGTGATTTGACATGATTTTTGCTCTTTTGTTGGCTTGTGATGATGTTTAAGGGTCATTAATGACATTTGATGTGATGGAACAGTCCCGTTCCTTGTTATTCCCTGATTGGAGCGCCACTGAAAACAAGAAGAACTCAACTAGAAAAGTCTTCAGAAGGCAGATGTTTAGCTCTAACTGTTGGATGTCCAGTGGATCCAGTGTGGACGCCTCTGAGCAGCTCCTCTGGGCTTTGCTGAAGGTCATTTTGATGGAGGTGAAGACAGAAAACAAGTCTTGTTCCTTCTCTTTCCTCATCCACATTCATCTCGTCAGTCAATATCTGCAGCCGTAGTTTCTAGTAGACGGTGTTGTGTTTTGTAGGCTTACGTTCTTGTGATTTGATGTGATTTTGCCCTTTCGTTAGCTCCTCATGGTGTTTAGAGGAGTTAGTTTCTCATAATCCTTGTTGTTCCCTGGTTGGAGCTCCACTGAAAACAAGAAGAACTCAACTAGAAAAGTCTTCAGAAGGCAGATGTTTAGCTCTAACTGTTGGATGTCCAGTGGATCCAGTTTGGAGGCCTCTGAGCAGCTCCTCTGGGCTTTGCTGAAGGTCATTTTGATGGAGGTGAAGACCTTCTCCTTCCTCATCCAGATTCATCTCGTAGGTCGAGGAATCGAAACCGGCCGATGGTCGCAAACCTGCCATTCCTCCTGCAGGAATAAAGACAGAAAAACTCTGAATGTGGAATTTCTGTCAGCAGAGTGGATAAAAAGATGAAAAGGCAGCTGTCCTCAAAGGCTCTTCTTCCAAACAAGAGCTTCATGTTCAGCCTTTTGACTCCTCCAGCCTCCTTCAGAGAGCGGCTGTTAGAGAGAAGCTGAACCTTGACTATAGAATAATTTAATACAAATCTGTGTTCCCTGGATTTAGAATGAACATCCACGCTCAAGGCTACTACACTTTTATGAATATATTTCTCCTTCTTCTTAAATTTCTTGATTTTAGTTTTAAAAAAAGTCCCTTGAAGCAGCTTTACTGTTACTTATTCTAATAGTGTTAAATATATTCAAATACTTCATTGAAGCTGCAGGATGGCGTTTAGCAGAAAAGCTTTTCCGGCTCCGCTGCTGCAGAAAAATGGAAATATTCTGCACATTTCCTCTAATTCTCCTCGACATATTTGGTATCTTTGGATTGTGCTGGATCTGTGCTGCAGTTTTTAAAAGGGTTTTGTGATTCTTAAATGTTGGAGACGTGAATTAAAAGGCCATTAGTGAAGGACATGCGGCGCTTTCTGGGGTAAACCGGATGCCGAGGGATGTTTTTTGCTGTAATATTTATTTTAATGCGTCCAAGGTCGCATGATTTCATTGAAGAAGAGCACTGGAAGTGTTTTAGAGCAGGACAGTCAAACTCATCTTAGTTCAGGTTCCACATTCAGCCCAAATTGATCTTAAAAGTGAGAAACAAAATGACAAAAAATGAGAAAAAAAAGCGACAAAAAATGGACAAAGACACAAACGAGACAAAAAAATCCACAAAACGACAAAAATGAGAAATGAAACAACGAAAAAATGCCTAAAATAGACAAAAAAACACTAGCAAGACAAAAAGAAAGCACAAAAACAAAATTAGTCAAATATGAGACAAACGACAAAAGTCAGACAACAAAACAAGGCAAGACAAAATACTACAAAACAAGACACAAAATACTACAAAAATGACACAAGTAGAAAAAATGAGACACAAAACGACGAAAACAAGACGCAAAATGATGAAAAGGAGACAAAGTGACAAAAACGACATAAACTGACAAAACAAGACGTAAAATGACAAAAAACGAGACAAAAAAAGTGACAAAAAATTTACAGACACAAACAAATCCACAAAACAACAAAAACGAGAAATGAAACAATGAATAAAGTGAAACACAAAATGCCTAAAATAGACAAAAAAACACAAGCAAGAAAAAAGAAAGCACAAAAACGAAAAACAAAATGAGTAAAATATGAGACAAACGACAAAAGTCAGACAACAAAACAACAAGGCAAGACAAAATACTACAAAAACAAGACACAAAATGACAAAAATGACACAAAATTAGAAAAAAATGAGACACAAAATGACAAAAACGAGACACAAAATGACAAAAACAAGACTTAAAATGATGAAAACAAGACACAAAATTACAAAAATGACACAAAATTAGAAAAAATGAAACGCAAAAATGATGAAAAGACACGAAACAACAAAAACGAGACACAAAATGACGAAAACAAGATACAAAATGACGAAAACGAGACACAAAATGATGAAAACAAGACACACAATGACGAAAACGAGACACAAAAATGACACAAAATTAGAAAAATTGAGACATAAAATGACAAAAATGACACATAAAATGAGAAAACTGTCTGTTTTGGAGCTAAAATATTCCGAACGTGTTCCTGCTTCTTCTGAATTTCCCGTCCTATTTACACATCCGTGTGGCTTAAAAGGCCAACATCTTCACCCCGGTGCTCCTCCAGCAGCTGTCATGTCTGCAGGCTGTAGACTGTGATCACAACCTGCAAACGCTCCGAACGTCACCCGTCGCATCTCGTGTTCTCCCCCGTAAATATTCACCCACGCTAAAATTACATCCAGTGTCTGCCTGGGAGCCTGGAGTAACCTGGCTTTGATTCAGCGCCGGTGTGACCCACTTCCCAGATCAATGACATCTGGAGGAGGAGGAGGAGGAAGAGGAAGGGGGGAGGGAGGGAAGGTCGCTGGGAGGCGCTGATGATGTCGAACAAACGCGCCTGGCGGGAGGTAACCTCTGGAGCAGGTAGCGTGGAGGAGGCGCTAAACGAGGACGACGTCCAACTGTGAGTTTCATTATGAACAGATGCTGAAGCCATGGGAGGAGGAGGAGGAGGAGGAGGAGGAGGAGGAGGAGGAGGAGGAAGAGGAAGAGGAAGAGGAGGAGGAGGAGGAGGAGGAGGAGGAGGAAGAGGAAGAGGAAGAGGAGGAGGAGGAGGAGGAGGAAGAGGAGGAGGAAGAGGAGGAGGAGGAGGAAGAGGAAGAGGAGGAGGAAGAGGAGGAGGAGGATCTGAGAGGAAGCAGAGGAGAAAAACAGACACATAGAAACACTTTGAAATGTAAAGATTCAGTTAAATTTACAACCAAACAAATAATGTTCAACAAGAAGTTCCTCCCTGATAAACGACAGAAGCAGCGTTAGAAACACACCAAACAACTGCAAAAAAATGGTCCGAAGAAACACAAAACTACCAGAAAAAAACACAAAAATTATCAGAAAAACCATAAAACTGCAAAAAACAATAAAAAAAACACAGAACTACCAGGAAAAACACAAAACTATCAGAAATATGATCAGAAAAACACAAAAATTGTCAGAAAAACCATAAAACTGCAAAAAACTACCAGAAACATGTCAAAACTACTTGTAAAAACACAAACAACTGCAAAAAAAATGGTCAGAAAAAACACAAAACTTCCAGAAACATGATCAGAAAAACGATAAGAAAAACAAAAAACTACCAGAAATATGATCAGAAAAACGATAAGAAAAAACAAAGAACTTCCAGAAATATGATCAGAAAAAACACAAAACTACCAGAAAAAACCACAAAAATTATCAGAAAAGCCATACAACTGCAAAAAACTACCAGAAACACGACAAAACTACTAGAAAAAACACAAACAGCTGCAAAAAAATGGTCGGAAAAAAACACAGAACTACCAGAAATATGATCAGAAAAACAATAAGATAAAAACAAAAACTACCAGAAAAAAACAAAAAACTACCAGAAAAACAATGAGAAAAATTATCAGAAAAAGCAAAATGCGCCAGAAAAAAAAACACAAAAAATTATCCAAAAAAAACATAAAATTGCAAAAAACTACCAGAAACACGACAAAACTACTAGAAAACACAAACAACTGCAGAAAACGATCAGATAAAACACAAAACTGCAACAAAAGATTAAAAAACACAAAACTACCACAAAAAACACAAAACTGCAAAAAAAAAAAACCCCGATAAAAAAACACAAAACGACCAAAAAAACTCACAAACCACTACAAAAAGCAATCGGAGAAAACACACAAATAAACTGAAATGAAGCTGTGATCCCTGAAACGTCAGCATCTCCACATTGCTAAACAAATGCGACCTCGCTCACGCATGCATGCACTGATGCAGGATCACGACACCCCGCAGCCAACAGCTGCAGCTCAAGCAGCTTTCTGAACCTCCAGGTCCTCTGGAGTCGGAGCCAGAAGGTCACCGAAGCCTTCAGAGCTCCTCACCGCACAAACACTCAGGATTAAATTAGGAACTCACAACGGTGGAACAACAGCAGACAGACGGATCCAGGCTGAACAGGAAGTCACGCATTACCTGCACTAATGCGACCGCTGGACGCTATGAGACTTCATAATCACACCTTTAGAAACACAGCTTCACTATGAGCTCAGTCGTTTGTCAGTTTTTGTCTCGTTTATGTGCATTTTTGTTGCTTTGTGAGTTTTTGTTGAATTTTTTGTGTTGTTTTGTGTCATTTTATGTTGTTTTGGTTGTTGTTTTTGTCGTTTTCTGTCTCGTTTATGTCGTTTTGTGTCTCATTTTGTCATTTTGTGTCTCGTTTATGTCGTTTTGTGTCTCATTTTGTCATTTTGTGTCTTGTTTATGTTGTTTTGGTTCTTGTTTTTGTCGTTTTGTGTCTCGTTTATGTCGTTTTGTGTCTCATTTCATCATTTTGTGTCTTGTTTATGTTGTTTTGGGTCTTGTTTTTGTCGTTTTCTGTCTCGTTTATGTCGTTTTGTGTCTCATTTTGTCATTATGCGTCTCGTTTATGTCGTTTTGTGTCTCATTTTGTCATTTTGTGTCTTGTTTATGTTGTTTTGGTTCTTGTTTTTGTCGTTTTCTGTCTCGTTTATGTCGTTTTGTGTCTCATTTTGTCATTATGCGTCTCGTTTATGTCGTTTTGTGTCTCATTTTGTCATTTTGTGTCTCGTTTATGTCGTTTTGTGTCTCATTTTGTCATTTTGTGTCTTGTTTATGTTGTTTTGGTTCTTGTTTTTGTCGTTTTGTGTCTCGTTTATGTCGTTTTGTGTCTCATTTTGTCATTTTGTGTCTCGTTCATGTCATTTTGTGTCATTTTTGTCATTCTGTCTCGTTTTTGTTGTTTAGTTTCTCATTTTTGTAGTTTTGTCTCTTTGATGTAATTTTTTGTCCTGCTTATTTTTTGTTTCATTTTTGTAATCTTGTGTTTTGCTTTATTTATTGTTTTGTGTGTTGTTTTTGTCGTTCTGTATTTTTTGTCTCACTTGTGTCATTTGTCTATTTTTTGTCATTTTCTTTCTTGCTTTTATCATTTTTTGCCTCCATTTTTCCATTTTTCCATTTTTTTGTTGCTTTGTAAGTTTTCTATCTCATTTTCTGTCCTTTTGTTTCGCACTTTTGTCGATTCGTGTCTCATTTTTGTAATATTTTGTCTTGTTTTGGTTGTTTTTTTGCCTTTTTGGTCCGACTTTTATGGTTGTGATCCTCCAGTAAATCCTCTCTGGTTCAGTTCCAGATGACTGAATGTTGTGTTCCTTTGTAGACACTCTGTGATCTGGAAGTTGTAATGTGGAAATGATAAACAGAGGCTGAATGTCGCTTTGGTTTTTATCAGAATGTTTGTCTTCTTGGGTTCGGTCCAGTCCCAGACCGACCTGTTGGTCCTCATGGTCACCTGTTCTGGGATCAGCTAGTTCTGTCTGAGGCTGTAAACTGTGTTTGGATCACCGTCCACGCGTCCCTGAAAAGAGAACCAACATGCAAAGCTGATATGCAAATAGCTGAAAATGCAAATAATCTGTGTGCTGCATATAAAGAGGCTTCAGTTCCATCTAATGTCTGTGTTTTACCACACTGGTTTTATCTGATTGTGACTAAAACATGAAGCTAGAAGTACATTAGCTGCTCATTTCAACCTTCTGGACTAATTTCTAAGCTGTTAAATTTGTGGTTGATCAACACAAACCCAATTACTTTAGCTGCTGTGCTGAATGTAGGTTGGAATTAATTGTTTCAGGTGCAGCTTTTAGTACTGTTAGCTAAAGCTGATTAGCTGCTCTTTCTGGGCTAATATGAATCACAAACAACAAAGCTTACAATGCTAAAATGAACCATTAGCACAACCAAACCCAAATATTTTAGCTGCTAAGCTATTGAGCTCGGTGACCTAAACCATCTGTTTGTAATGCTAAAGCAGCTAAACAGTTTTAGCCATTTTACTGAACAGTCAGCAAACACAAACCAAAATGTTTGTGATGCTAAATGGAACCGTAAGCAAAATATTTTAGCCTCTAATAGAGCTGGATAGCTTGAGCCAGTTGTTTCAGTTGCTGCGGTTCTGTGAGCTAAAGCAGTTCAAATTAATTAGCTGCTTCCATGAGCTATTAGCAAACACAAACCAAACAATTTAACATGTTAAAAGAGCAATTAGCAGACTCAAACCTGATTATTTTAGCTGCTACATTAAGTTCAGCTAAATATCTTGAACCAACTGTTTCAGGTACTGCCTTGTTTAGCTGCTGTTAGCTAGCTGCTATTAACTGTGAGATAAAGCAGCTATCACTGTTTAGTTTTAATGATGATAAAATTAACAATGAGTAAATTCAAATCCAAATATTTTAGCCATTAGGCTAAATTGAGCCACAAATTGACTTTCAGTTACTTAACTGTTGGCTAAAGAAGCTAAAACTGTTTAGCTGCTGTTTGCAAACTGCTACAAGTTAGCTGCTAAATAAAACTTGAATTTAACCACTCACTGAACTCTTAGTTAGCTTGAATGGTTAGCTAACTGCTAGATAGCCTAAACCTAACTGGTTTAGCTGTTAGTTTGGACTACTAAGCTCATTTGAATTAATGTATTTCAACGCTATATAGCTAGCTAACATTGTACTGTTAGCTTACAAACAGTTAAACGTTAGCTAGCTACAGCTAACTGTTAGCTTGCTAGCATTTGAATGTGAACAACTGCTGAACTGAACCACCGGCTGACTGGATTCCAGTAATTTGAGATGATTGACTGAACTTTAAGCTAACTGCTACTGAATATTTTAACAATTTGAGCTTTGATTTGTTTTTTAGGCAGTTAAGTTGAAGTTGCTTTTTAAATAATTTTCAAACACATGATCTTTGTGCTCATTTCAGAATTGTTTTTTTTTTTAATGTTTGCATCCAGTTTGAGTTCATTTTCAGTTTTTCTTTCATGTAAAGGATCTTAACAAAAGCTGTGATCTCTTTATCTGGTCTTATTTTCTATAATTACTGTCATAAGTGCTGCATTTACCTGTGAAAGTGTGAGGATTGTTTCTACATTTTGTTCAACTGAACTTTATTTTGTGGCTCTGCAAACCACTCCTGCATTTTTTATTTTTTTTACTGAGCTTCTTCTTTTTTAAAGCATTTTTTTTCTCCAGCCACAGCTTTTTAATTAATCCTACTTTTTTGGCATTTTTTAATTTTTTTATTTTTCCCTCATTGATGAGACATTTTGCATGGAATGTGTTTTCTGCGTTGCGTTTCCTGAGGTGTAAGACGTTCGTATCTATCCTCTTGTAGGTGGAGCGTCGTCAAGCACCCAGCCGGAGAGGGCGGCCGGACAAAAAAGACTGCCTTAAGACAAAACTAAAGACACAAAGAGCATCTAAAGCTTTTTTTTTTTTTTTCTCTTTCACCAATTTACAAAAAGAAAACAGATTAAGTCCTCAAGCTTTTTTCCTCTCCGCTGCAGTTCTGAGGATTTCCTTCCCTCCTTGCCTGTGGTCGTGAGCTGCCTTTTTTGTTCTGTTTTTTTTCTTGTTGTTTTTTTTTTTTTGCTTCATGTTTCTTCCCGTCGAGGAGAATCACAAAAACACAGATGAAAGAAAGAAAGAAACATTTTCGCCGGAGCGATTTGCCCTGAATAACGAGGGATTAATCATCTTTTTCCCCGTCACGTCCTCACTCGGCGTTTTTTTTGGGGAGTGGATTTGTACTTTTTGTCTCTTTGTGGATGTAACCGAAGTGGACTCGTCGCCATGCAGTGGATTATCTTCTCTCCGCCTTTCACGGCTTTTTATCTTTTTTTTGCTTGTTTTTTAGCTGTTTTCTGCAGCTTTCTTTCCCTGTGTGAGAACTGTGCTTCCACATGTTCCACGCTGACTTTGTTTTTGCCGTTTTTTTGGTGCCCCGGTGCCTGTAGTTGACTGACAGTCAGGGTTCGGAGGACAGGGTGATTGGCGGATAATCAGCCGACCTGCCTTCCCTCACAGGCCGGCAGGAACTGAACCGACAGGGACTGTTGTAGAAACCTTTCTGGCCCTCATCGTCACGACTGCCGCTCTCGTTCTTCCCTGTTCGATGGGGACGTTTCAGAGCTGGAGGAGCTCGTTGAAAGTCCTCTCGTTCGTCGTAGAAACAGATGAGGAAAAAGGAATCATCTGAGAAGATCAGTGTCGAGTTTAGCGCAAAGACTGGAAGCAGAGGGAAACTTTGTGGTGCATAAATCAGCCGATAAGTCAAGAAATTGCTCATTCTAAACGCTGGATTAGAGATTTATGCACGCCAACTGTAAAATAAACCAAAAGTCATTCACTTTGCTGACAGCGTTTCATCCTTTAGATGAAAATCATGAAGAGAAAGACACTCAAAAGGAAGTTTAATCATGAATTCTGGCGCTTCTGATGCAAAACTAAACTTGATAAGGACTCCTGACTGAGAATAAAACGGTTAAATGTGACTTTTGGACCATTTATTATCATAAGAAATCAAAAATGCTGCAATGATCCGACAAAATTATCTTTTCAAACACAACTTTAGAGCCGTTTTAGCTACGGTTTTCTGACCAAATTAGGTGTTTTCGTACAACTAAAAGCTATTTCAGATGAAGTTATTTGACATTTAAAGCATTTATTTTATTGATTCTTGCAGGTAATGAGAGCGTTAGTGTATATGCAGCTAAATTCACACTCCCTACGCAGAATAACACGTAAATTCTTCAAGAAAATTAGGAAAATGGCAAAAATGGTTTTGTGATCCGACGGAATAATCTTTTTAAACACAACTTTAGAGCCAGTTTAGTTCTGGAGTTCTATTTTTGTGACCAAATTAGGTATTTTCGTACAAATAAAAGTTATTTTAGATGAAATTATTTGACATTTAATGCATTTATTAAATTACTTCCTGTACTTGAGGCCAGTGTTAGCTAAAAATATGAATTTATTAGTGTACATGCAGCCAGAATCAAATTAACACACAAACTCTGCAAGAAAGTTAGACAAATAGAAAGAATGGTGTTGTGATCCGACAAATTTACCTTTTGAAACTCAACTTTGGAGTGAATTTACTTCTAGAGTTCTATTTTTATGACCGAATTAGGTATTTTCGTACAACGGAAAGTTATTTTAAACAAAATTATTGCACATTTAATGCATGTTTTTGCATTTATTATGTGAATTCCTGCATGTGAGGCCAGTGTCAGCTAAAAATACGAGTGCATTCGTGCACACGCAGCCTAATTCACACACCGTAAGCAAATAACGCATAAATTCTCAAAGGTAAGAGGTCAAAGGTTCTTTATTGTCATATCATTCCACATCAGCACATGAAACAATAAGAAATTGGACCCTGGTCCCGGTTTCAGATTCTGCAGGAAATTAATAAATTCTGCAGGAAAATGAGAAAAATGTCCTCCGTCTGGGAGCAAATTTATCTCATGAACTTCTAAAAACAAGCTTCTATTGGGGCTGAACTTGTGGTTTCCTCCTGCTTCCGGTCTTTATTCAGAGCTTCTAATGTTGTTACGACTTCTAATAGCAGAAATATAAGAATATAAAACTGTCAGGTAATGATTTTATTACGATATACATGTATAATACGTTATGATATAAGAAGTACAAGAGAACATTCAGACGGACAACGGAGGAAAACCATCCATCCATCTATCTATCTATCTATCTATCTATCCATCCATCCATCCATCTATCATCTATCCATCCATCTATCTATCTATCTATCTATCTATCTATCTATCTATCTATCTATCTATCTATCTATCTATCTATCTATCTATCTATCTATCTATCTATCTATTTATCCATCCATCCATCCATCCATCCATCCATCCATCCATCCATCCATCCATCTTCTGCTCCATGTTGAACCAAAACCATCTCTTTCTCCTCCGTGTCTCCAGTTTTTTTTCTCGTGTGTTTTTTTGGCTGCAGGTTAGAATCTTTCCTAAACTTCTCAGAACTTCTCCTTTCTTGTATCTTGGACTAAATAGATGTGCGTAGGACGCAGCTGGTTGCTGTGAGTGTTCTGCGGTCCGTTATGGGATGTGAAGTCGTGCTGTGGTGTCTGAGTATTCGTAGCCACCACTGGTTCGCTGTAGGCGTCCAGCAGAGCAGCTCCGCCTCCTGCTGCCCTTCCTGTGAATGTACTTTGTATTCAGAGGTTTTTATTACAATAAACAAGTGCTGATCTCACAGCCGGAGCTTCACGTGTCGCTTTCATTCACCAGGGGAGGTTTAATGTCACGTATGAAGCATTTGGATCCTTTTAAGGTAGCGTCCACAGCTGTCCTTATGGAGCAGGGCCGTCCAACATGAGGGTCCAATCCGTCCTCAGAGTGTAAAAGTTCCACAGAAGACATTAAGTTCAGGTTTTAAATTAGTAGAACTATAAATTTAAAGTAATTTCTAGACCATGACAAGTTGTTTGGATCAGGAAGTAAAATACTGGATTGTTTATTGTTCTATTGTGTTGAATTTTTGTCATATTTTTTCTCGTTTTTTTGTCATTTTTTGTCTGAGTTTTGTCGTTTCGTTTCTCGCTTTTGGCGTTTTGTGTTTCCTTTTAGCCTCGCTTGTGTTTTTTGTCTATTTTTTGGTTGTTTTGTTCCTTTATGTCTCTTTTTTTGTCATTTTGTGTGTGGTTTCGGTCATTTTGTGGCTCGTTTTTACGTTTGTTTCTCGTTTTTTGTCGCTTTGTGTCTCAGTCATTTTGTGTCTCTTTTTGTCATATTTTCTCTCGTTTTTGTCATTTTTGTCTAAGTTTTGTCATTTTGTTTCTCACTTTTGTCAAATTTTTTTGTTGTTTTGTTTCTTTTTATCTCTTTTTGTCATTTTGTGTCTCATTTTTGTCATTTTATATGTCTTTATTTGTGTTTTGTTATTGGTTTTTTTTGTCTCATTTTGTAAGGTCGTGTCTCCTTTCTGTCATTTCATATCTCTTTTTGTCATTTTTTCGTTTTTGTCATTTTGTGTTTTGTTTTTGGTCTCATTTTTGCTCGTTTGCGACTGGTTTCTGTCATTTTGTGTCTCCTTTTTGTAATATTTTGTCTTGTTTTGTCATTATGTGGCTTGTTTTTTCCATTCTATTTCTCATTTTGTCACTTTGTGTCTCTTAGTCATTTTGTGTCTCGTTTTTGTCATATTTTCTCTCGTTTTTTGTCATTTTTTTGTCTACGTTTTGTCGTTTTGTTCCTCACTTTTGGCGTTTTGTGTTTCCTTTTAGCCTCGGTTGTGTTTTTTTGTCTATTTTTTGTTGTTGTGTTCCTTTTTTTGTCTCTTTTTTGGTCATTTTGTTTCTCGTTTCTGTCATTTCATATCTCTTTTTGTCACTTTTTGTTATTTTTTGTTCCATTTTTGTAAGGTTGTGTCTTGTTTCTGTCATTTTGTGTCTCTTTATAGTAATTTTGTGTTTCTTTTGTCAATTTGTGTTTCCTTTTTGTAATATTTTGTCTTGTTTTGTCATTCTGTGGCTCACTTTTTACGTTTTGTGTCCCTTAGTCATTTTGTGTCTCATTTTTGTCATTTTATATCTATTTTGTGTTTTGTTTTTGTTGTTTTTTGTCTCATTTTTGTAAGTTTGTGTCTCATTTCTGCCATTTCATATCTCTTTTTGTCATTTTTTATTTGTGGTTACATTTTTGTAAGGTTGTGTCTTGTTTCTGTCATTTTGTGTCTCTTTATATTAATTTTATATTTCTTTTTGTCATTTTGTGTTTCCTTTTTGTAATATTTTGTCTTGTTTTTGTCATTCTGTGGCTCGTTTTTTACGCTTTGTTTCTCGTTTTTGACGCTTTGTGTCTCTTAGTCATTTGTGTCTCGTTTTTGTAATATTTTGTCTTGTTTTTGTTGTTTTTTGTCTTGTTTTGTCTTACTCTTGTCGTTTGTCTCATATTTTGTCGTTTTATGTTTCCTTTTGTCTCGCTTGTGTTTTTATCAGTTATTATGTCGTTGTGTTCCTTTTTTGTCAGTTTTTTTGTCGTACTTTTGTCATTTTGAGTCTCTTTTGATCATTTTTTTGTCATTTTGTGTCTCATTTTAGTCAATTTATGTCTCATTTTTGGCGTTTGTGATTAATTTTTGTCAGTTTCTGTCTCGTTTGTCAGTTTGCGTCTCATTTGTGTCATATTTGTCTTGTTTTTGATGTTTTTTGTCGTCTTTCGTCTCGTTGTGATCCTCCACTAAATCCTCCATGGTTCAGTTCCAGGTGACTAAATGTTGTGTTCCTTTGTCGACACTCTGTGATCTGGAAGCTGTAATGTGGAAATGATGAACTGAGGCTGAATGTTGATGAAGCTGAATTTATTTTTCTTCATAAACTTCAGGTTGTTCATGATGTGTAGTACAAAGATAATTCCTTAAATGTGAACACTCGGTTATTCTGCTCTGATTGGCCGGTTTGTTTCCCCCTGAGAGCCTCCATTAGGTCACTCAGCAGCTCAGAGGAGACACCTGATCGTATATATTTTCCTGAGAACGCGCCAGCATCGGCTTTCTATCCCATATTTTAATTGCACGATTATATATCATCTCAAGCAGCTCGATTATTGATCACAGAAAGCATAAAAATGTTCGCTGCACGGAGGAGTAAGCAGCCTTTAATGAGCCTACGTTTAGCCGGTTAGCATCCAGACTGCAGATGTGGAATCCAACATGAGACGGAGGTGTAAAGTCTGTCCACAGCGCTGATCGTTAACCTTTAATTTATCGACCGCCGCAGCAGCAGGAGGCTCCCCACACGTCAAACTGTTCGTTTAAAGTGTCAAAACAGACTTCGGGGGTGTTCAGAATGCTGATTCAATGCAGTGAGACGCCAAAGAGTGGCTCAAAATCCACCCAGAATCACAAATGAAATGAGAATGTGTCGACGAGGTTCACTAGTTTGACTTTATTCCACAGTTAGAGAGAATTTGTCAAACATTAAAGAGCCCATGTGAGGCTTTTGGAAGCGTTTGTTTCCTTTGTGCATGTGAAATGTGTGTAAACTTACACAACCAAACATGCACATCTGAGGGGAGGAGACGCTGCTCACCTGTCTGAAACACCTGGTTTAAAGTCCATCTTACTTAATGACATCATCATGCAGCTCATTTGCATAACTCCGGCTAGTTTAGCTAATATAGTTTTGTGTTGTCGTTTTCTTTTGTTGTTTTCTGTCTCGTTGTTGTTTTGTGTCTTGTTTTTGTCGTGTCAGTTTGATCCCTTATGTCATTTTGTGTCTCATTGTTGTCATTTAGTGTCTCATTTTTGTCGTTTTGAAACATATATTTGTCATTTCATGTCTTGTTTTTGTCCTGTTGTATCTTGTTTTTGTCATTTCGTGTCTCGTTTTTGTCATTGTGAGCATTTCTGAGCATTAAATAACAGTAGAACACAGTAGCAAACTGCAGTAAACGGACCTCTGATGATTGCTTTGTTCTCTTTCTAATTAAATCCGGTTTCGTCGCTGCAGAGAAACACATTCCAGTGTGTGCGTCGGTGAAGTTTATCCTGAAATGTGTGCGTCTCAAACTTTGTGCTCGCTGAGGAACGTCGTTTTCTGACTAATTTTCTCCTTCAGTGACGACTCCACACCTGGTTTCTCTCGCACTCCTCCCAGCCAGGAGACGTGACGGAGTTTCTATCAGCAGCTGAATCCAAACCGGCAGGCAGGTTTTAACTCCAAACATCTGGATCTGGACCAGCTGAATGGTTGCTGGTCTGTAGTCCAGCAAAGACTTGGTTCAGGTCCAGCTGGAAATCATTTTTTACAGACTGCCTGACACCTTATCTACACTGTAAAAAAAAAAAGAAAAGAAAATAGAAAATAAATTAACAAATTAATAAACAAATTTACAAAAGCAAACAAATAAATCTGCAAAAATAAATGAATAAAACAATCTGCAAAAGCAAACAAATGCATAAATAATTATGCAACAATAAATTTAAACAAATTTACAAAAAATACAAATTAAAAAATAAACAAATCTGCAAAAATAAATAAATACATCTGCATAAAAGAAATAAATCTGCAACAATAAATAAATCTGAAAAAATAAATAAATGTGTAAAACAACCAAATAAATCTACAAAATAAAATATCTCGAAAAAATAAATAAATCTACAAAAAACAATCTGCAAAAGCAAACAATAAATAAATCTGCAAAACAATAAATGAATCTGTAACAATAAATAAATAAATCTAAAAATAAATCAAAACAATCTGCAAAGCAAACAAATAAATTTCGACAACAAACAAATCTACAAAAATAAATAATTGCAAAATACATAAATTAATGAATCTATGAACTAAAATTACTTTAAATATCTAAAAATATTGCAGTTAAAAGTTTTCACTTCTTTGTAGCTTTTGAATGTTTCAGCTTTGCGGTGTTTTTTAACATGTTGGGTTTTGGGTACTTTTGTTTCCCAATTTTCACATTTTTATCAGTTAAATGAACTAAAACTAAATAATAAAAACTGCAAACAGTAGTTAAATCTTAAATTGAAACAATCAGCGGTTTTAATCCGTTTTTTTCCCTCTGTCAGTCAGCTGGTCTGTCGTCCTGCAGTTTGAGATTTAAAAGTTCCATAAAAATGCAAAACAACCAGAATAATGTGGTTTAAAAAATGCTCGAGGCCATTTTAACGTGAATAAACACCACAATGGATGATTGTACCCGCCTGGAATTAGCAGCATTTCTGAGTTCCAGATAACGGAGGATGTTTCCACTTGAAATTAATCCCTTCGTTCGTTTGTTTGTTCGTTCAGTCGGTCGGTCGCTCAGTCGGTCGTTTGTTCGTTCGGTCGGTCGGTCATTCGTTCGTTCGTTCGTTCAGTCATTAGTTCGGTCGTTTGTTCAGTCAGTCGGTCGTTTGTTCGTTCGGTCAGTCGGTCGTTTGTTCGTTCGTTCGTTCAGTCATTAGTTCGGGTCGTTTGTTCAGTCAGTCGGTCGTTTGTTCGTTCGGTCAGTCGGTCGTTTGTTCGTTCGGTCAGTCGTTCGTTTGGTTGTTAGTTAGTTCGGTCGTTAGTTATTTCGGTCGTTAGTTCGGTCGGTCGGTCGTTCGGTCGTTAGTTTGTTCGTTCGGTCGTTAGTTAGTTCGGTCGTTAGTTCGGTCGTTCGTTCGTTCGTTCGTTCGTTCGGTCTTTAGTTCGTTCGCTCATTAGTTCGTTCATTCGGTCATTAGTTCATTCGTTCGGTCATTAGTTTGTTCGTTCATTTGTTTGTTCGTTCGTTCGTTCATTCACTGAGCAGACAGGAATATTCAGATAGAGTGGAAATATGAGCAGGAACGGCTCCAGATCAGACCCGTTACATAACAAAAATGATCTATAATTTCCCGTTCTGACAGGTTTCTGTGGCAGGTTGAACTCCAGCTGGAAAAATCTGCTGTGTTTCTGACAGATCTGCATTCAGAGGGAAATCGTTTAGGTATTTATGGAGTATTTATTAGATCTCTGAGCTAAACGATGACGGGTTTTTGCATCTCTGCAGCTGAACAGTCCTTCATTTATAGTCTTTATCAAAGTATTTCAGGAGTTTTCATTTGGACTCGCTGCAGTTCTGATTATATTCAGATTAATTTTGCAGAATGAGAACTCATCCGTGTCCGAATCACTTTAAAAATATTTCATGTTCTCTTCCTGAATGTAATAATGATTTAATATAAACACCTTTCATTAACTACAGTGTTTGACTGAAACATTTAGTGGACCAGATTTTTAACATTTTTCTGGTTGTCAGTAACGTTTTTATGGATTAATAATAAAATAAATTAATTTTAAAATGTGATGTTTTGCTTTTTCTGCAGCAGCTGATTCCTAACATCAAGCAAAAAAAATTTCTTTAAATGAAAAATGTGCAAAAGCTGAAATAAACAAAAGCATTTCAATGAGTTTAGAGATTTTCATTTTAACTGCAGCATATCCATAATAAAAGTCAAGTTTTGTTTGTTTTTTTCACTAATTTTCCAAAACCACATTCATCCACATCATAGAACATGTTCTACCTCATTACTGGGGAGATATTTAGATATTTATGGAGCAAACAGACGACCAGCGTGAACAGAAACACGTACAGGCTTTAAAGATGTCCGTAAAGAATCATCAGAACATCTTCTCCATCCATGAACGTTCACAGCAGCTGCAGTGAAGAAGGAAACCAGCGGCTGGAAGACTTTCGGTTTTTACTCTTTTTACCCGATCAGCTGTAGTAGACAGGGCTAAAGAAGTGTGTGTGTTACTGTATGTGTGTGTGTCTGTGTGTGTGTGTTACTGTGTGTGTGTAGCAGTCCATACTTAGTGCTGCTGTTATATTTTAATTAAAGCCGAACGGCGGCCTTAATTACTGCCATGATAAACAACACCTCTCTCTCTCTCTCTATCGTCATCAAAGCACCGACACACAGACACACAGACACACACACATACACACACACACACAGTAACACACACCCTGCGGTCGGTCTCTGCGGTGCAGCAGAACTGTGTTTATGGCTGTTAATGAAAACTGAGGCCAGAGTCCCAGAATCCCAAAACTAATCACCATCAACTCTCTGGACAGGAGGATGAAGGATGGATGGATGGATGGATGGATGGATGGATGGATGGATGGATGAAGGGTAGATGGATGGATGGATGAAGGATGGATGAATGAATGAAGGATGGATGGATGGATGGATGGATGGAAGAATGAAGGATGGATGGATGGATGAAGGATGGATAGATGGTTGGATGTATAGATGAAGGATGGATGTATGGATGGATGGATAAGTGATGTATGGATGGATGGATGGAAGATGGCTGGATGGATATGGAAGGATGGATGGATGGATGGATGAAGGATGGATAGATGGATGAATGAAGGATGGATGCATGGATGGATGGATAAGTGATGGATGGATGGATGGAAGATGGCTGGATGGATATGGATGGATGAATGATGGATGGATGGATGGATGATGAATGAAAGATGGATGAATGAAGGATGGATGGATGAATGAATAATGGATGGATGGATGATGAATAAAGGATGGATAGATGGATAAAGGATGGATGGATGAATGAAGGATGGATGGATGGATGGATGGATGAATAAGGGATGGATGGATGGATGAAGGATGGATGGATGGATGAATGATGGATGATGGATGGATGAATAAAGGATGGATGGATGGATGGATGGATGATGGATGGAAGATTGATGGATGGATGGATGAAGGATGGATGGATGTACATTTTGCAGCACATTTTCTGATGCTGACACAAGTCCAGCTGTAGTTCCTGGTTGTTCCACCAGGTGGAGCGTCTTCCTGTCTCGTTAGCATTGTGCTACTTTAGCTAGCATTGGCCACCATGACAAAGACTCCTGTTCTACTTCATGACCTCCGATGAGAACTGACATGTTCAGAAGCAACAGATTCAACTCCAGCAGTTCTTAAAACGACTGAATCAGCACAGGAATATTTAAATGTGATCAGTTTATGATTGGCAGAAGGAGACAAAAAATTCTAAAAATTAAACACAAAACCACAAAAACAAGACACAAAATGACAAAAATGAGACACAAAATGATAAAAACGAGATACAAAATGACAAAAACGAGATACAAAGTGACAAAAATGAGAAACAAAAATGAGACACAAAATGATAAAAACGAGATACAAAATGACAAAACGAAATACAAAGTGACAAAAATGAGAAACAAAAATGAGAAACAAAATGACGAAAACAAGACACAACGAAAAAAATGAGAAACAGATGGGCAAAAATGGGACACAAAATGACAAAAACGAGATACAAAACAACAGAAACATGATTAAAATGGCAAGTCACACAGAGCAAGACAAAATATTACAATAATGAGACAAAAAAAACACAAAAATTAGGCAAAACCACAAAACCAAGACACAAAAGGACAAAAATGACACACAAAATGACAAAAAGAGGAACAACACGACAAAAATGAGAAACAAAATGACTAAAACAAGAGACAAAATGAAAAAAATGAGAAACGGACAAAAATGAGACACAAAATGACAAAAATGAGATACAACAAAAACATGATTCAAATGGTAAGTCACACAAAACAAGACAAAATATTACAATAATGAGACACAAAACCACAAAAATGTGACAAAACGACAAAAACAAACAATGACAAAAATGAGAAGTAGCAAAAAATGAGAAAAACTACGAAAACAAGAAAAATATTACAGTAATGAGACACAAAACGACAAAAAATGAGAAAACGACAAAAAAACAAAACAAGCGAGAATAAAACGACCAAACGAGACACAAAACGGCAGAAACAAGAGAAACTTGTTCTCTGAAACCCTGAACATGTGTTGGTGTTGGTTTGACTCTCAGGTCTGTGGAGAGAAACCAAACCAGCTCCAAACATTTACTCCACACATATATAAAATGTCAGATATATTATTATGCATTATTCAGCAGCATGCATATTTAAAGAGCAGGTTGAGCTGAAAATAACGGCCGCTTGTATCCCGTAGTAGCGCATTTATACATCTTTCATGCAGTAAGAGAGCCGAGGCGGCAGCAAAATGCAAACGGAGGTTTTCTCTCCGTGGGAGGAAAAGGTCAGTGGGGTGTTTGGAGGTACGGAGCTGATTAAGCACAGCCTTATTACTTTAAACATCCAACTGTGTGCAACGGGAAATGAAAAGCCGTGAAGTAACGATAATCTGTTTACCGCGGAATCACTACTGAACAGTTGTCGTTTTCTCCCACAACCTGGAAATCAGCGCGAACAGAGAGTTTATTAAGGCGGCCGGAGAAAATCGTGGAGCATGGAGAGGGACGAGGACACCCAGAGAGCCTCACAGATCTGCCTCTTCCTCTACAGAGACGAGTATTCCTCCCGGCAGGAAGCACTTTCACTCACTTTTCACATTTCAGTGATGAGAACTTTATCGTCTGAAACCAAATTACCAATGTGAGTTCAGTAGAGGTCGACGCAAGACACAAAATGATAAAAATGAGACATAAAATGACAATAATGAGACACAAACGAGACACAAAAAGAGAAAACGAGACACCAAATGACAAAACCAAGAAACAATATGAGAAAAATGAGAAAAACATGACCAAAACGAGACACAAAATGACAAAAATTAGTCACAAAAATGGAATATGAGAAACAAAGTGACAAAAATGAGAAACAAAATGACAAAAACAACAAATGAAGCAACAAAAATGAGAAAGAAAATGACAAAAATTAGACACAAAACCACAAAAACGAGTTATGTTGTTTCTCTTTTAGTCATTTTTTTCCTCATTTGTGTAGTATTTTGTTTTTGATCATAAATCTACATTATCATGTAGATAATGAGATGTCATGCAGCATCATTACGTGCATTTTTGTCATTTTGTGTCTTGCTTTTGTCATTTTGTCTCATTTGTATCATTTTGTGTTCACTTTTCTCATTTTTGTCATTTTGTATCTCATTTGT
Organism: Acanthochromis polyacanthus; assembly: GCF_021347895.1. NCBI lineage: Eukaryota > Metazoa > Chordata > Actinopteri > Pomacentridae > Acanthochromis > Acanthochromis polyacanthus. The sequence goes on from NC_067122.1 coordinate 2,816,370, forward strand.
GTCATTTTGTGTCCTGTTTTTGTCATTTTGAGTCTCATTTTTGTCATTTTGTTCCTCATGTTTGTTTTGTTTGTGTCATTTTGTGTCTCATTTGTGTAGTATTTTGTTTTGTTTTTGATGCTTTTTTGTCATTTTGATCATAAATCTACATTATCATGTGGATAATGAGATGTCATGCTGCATCATTTTGTGCACGTGATCGCTCTGTGCATCGACTAAAAGCTGCAGCAGTAGACGTGGTTCCTCAGCTGTTCGTGTTGCTGCAGCTTCCTCTCTCCATGTTAATCCATAATGTGTTCGTGTCTGCATCGGTTGTAACGCAACAATAAATCATGCTGCCGGTGCAGGAATGTTTGTGCATGTTAACGCAGCAAAGAGGCGAGCGGAGCGGCGGAATAACAACACGGACTCACGTGTTTCTGACAATCAGCAAAAAAAAGAAAAAGAAAAAACTCACAAGATGTTTCTGGATCGGCAGCAGTTTGAGCTGAAAAAGAAACTATCTGCTGCTGCCGTCGTCCAAACCACCAACAGACTGTTACTGTTAGCAGCGAGCCAACACGCAACATATTACACACAACATACAAGACACACGGACACTCAGCCAGACAAAAATATGAGACAAATGACAGAAGTCACACAAAAAAAGACTAAATATTACAATAACGAGACACAGAATGACAAAAATGAGAAACTAAATGACAAAAATGAGAAACAAAATGACTAAAATGAGAAACAAATGACAATAATGAGACACAAAATGACAAAAATGAGAAACAAAATGACAAAAACCAGAAACATAGCAACAAAAGTGAGAAACAAAATGAGAGAAACGAGACAAAACAACAAAATCAAGACACAAAATCACAGAAATGAGACACAAAATGCCAAAAACAAGACACAAAATGATGAAAACGAGACAGAAACCAACAAAATCGAGACAAAACGACAAAAAATGAGCAACAAAAAATAAACCTCACAGGATGTTTCTGGATCGCCAGCAGTTTGAGCTGAAAAAGAAACTATCTGCTGCTGTCATCATCCAGACCTCCAACAGACTGTTACTGTTAGCAGCGAGCCAACACGCAACATATAACACACAACATACAAGACACACGGACACGTGACACACACACACACACACACACACGGATACTCAGCCGGACAAAAAGACAAAGAGACAGAGCTTCCAAATAATTACTGAGCCCAGAAGTCTGCAGGACCGAAGAGCCAGCAGTGTGTTTTCTGAGTGTGTGTGTGTGTTTGTGTACAGTGTGTGTGTATGTGTGTGTACAGTGTGTGTGCACGGGTCTGGACAGTGCTCCTTAATGAGGAGACAGAGGACAGACTGGTTTATAGAGAAAACCTTCCAAATCCCATTACTGCTCTGGTTAGTGTGTGCGTGTTTACAAGTAGGGGTGTGTGTCGGTGTGTGTTATTGTCTTTTTTGTGGGGGGGTGTGTGTGTGGGGTGTGTGTGTGTGTGTGTGTCCCACTCTGTCCTCAGTAAATAGCGACTTCTCATTAAAGCTTTCCGCTCGGCTGCAAGCGAACGCCGAGTCCTGGAACCTGGATAATCCACTCCTCAACACACACACACACTGTACACACACACACACACTGTACACACACACACACACACACTGTGCACACACAAACACACACTAAAGCTCTTTCCAGCCTGCTGACTTACAGCCCTTGTATCAACTCAACGGTCACCTGGAGGGAAAATGTCTAAAGGAGGGAAAGAAGTGGAGATAAAAGAAGGGAGGATGATGAAGAGGAGGCAGAGGAGGATGAGGAGGAAGAGGAGGAGTTGAGGGGAAACAAGGGAAAGAGTAAACAGAGGATTCTCAGAGGTTGAAGTCCAGCCTCCCGTACACTAAACCGAGTCTCGGTTACATTTTGAGGGATTTAAGGTTTAAGTTCAGCTGGAAGAAGAGGAGGAAGAGGAGGAAGATGAAGGTGAAGATGAGCAGCTGGAGATCAGGGTTTGCATCCCATAATAGCTCAGAGACCTTCAGACTGATGGTACAGACAGGAGGAGTCACCGTGTTTCCTCAGATTAGACTGTGGACGGACGAAGGAGTGTGATGATCAGCTGTTCACAGGAAAGACAAAGAGTTCATAGAAAAGATCCACATGTACCCCAGGAGGACCAGATTTTTTAGTAGATTTTGTATATTTTAGTACCAGATAATTTTCTTCTTTATTCTATTTATAAATAATAATATTTCTAATAATAATATAAGAATTATTATTATTTATTTATTGGCAAATTTTTTTCTGTAATTGTTTTATTTTTCTCTTGTTTTTTGCTCGTTTTCTTCTATATTTGGGTTTATATATTATTACTATTAGTATTTTTAGTTATATATATGTATATATATATATATATATATATATATATACATTTATTCTTTATTTTATTTCTTAATAATAATGTAATAATAATATTTGCTAATAAGTATATTTATTTATAGGCTCATTTTTCTGCATTTGTTTTATTTTTTCTCTTGTTTTTTGCTCATTTTCTTTTATATTTGTTTTCATATATTCTTATTATTATTTCAATTTTTTAGTTTGATTTTATATATATAATATTATCCTTTATTTTATTTATTAATAACAACATTTCTAATAATAATATAATAACATTATTAGAATATATAATCATGCTAGTAATATTTATTAATAATTTTATTTATTTATTGGCTCGTTTTTTTCTGTATTTGGGTCTTACAGGGTTCATAATATATTTCAGCAGGAAATAAGTTTCCCTCAGAGCAGGACTGAGAACGTTGTTTAGTCGTATGAGGAGCTGATTTAGTGGAAGAAAAGGAGGATGGAAGGAGTAAAAATAAGAAGAGGAGGAAATTAAAAGGATTGTATGAACGTAGAAGAAGATGGAGGGAAAAGAAAAGAGAGGATGAGGAGAAAATGATCTGCTGATGAGAAACCAAAGAGGATGATGAGGATGATGAAGGTCCTGACCTCCTCCATCTCTCCTCCTTCTCTCCTCCTTCTCTCCTCTGTTTTCCTGCTCATTATCGTGGTCCTGATGCCTCCTCCTCTCCTCTAATCTCCTGTTTACACCTGGAGGAGGAAGGAGGACGGGAGGCTGGGATAAAAGGATGAGGAGGAGATTTGGGGATCAGAAGGAGGAAGAGGAGGAGGCAGATGAAGATACGCTGTCTTCAAGAATGACCAAAATTACACCAATTATCAGATAAATAAAATAAAAAGAGATTCCTGAAATGATCTGAGACGTTTGGACCTGAGGCTGAACTTTCACCAAAAACACTTCTTTCTACGGTTCTAATAATAATTCTAAAAAATAAAATGAAAAAAAAAAAGCCAAAAAATAAACCCTTTGCATGAAACAGATTCTGTAAAAAAAGAAAAAAAATCACTTCTTGATGCAGATTTTAAACTATTCATGACTGAGCTGCAACCAACAGTCACCTGACAAAAATTCAGTTTTCAGCTGAACTGCAGGCAGTGTTTGGAGGAGAAAAGAGGAGCAAATGGAGGAGAAAACGATGGAGGAGCAGCAGAGGAGGAGGTGGTAGAAGAAGACAAGAGGAGGAGAAGGAGTTAGAGATGAAACAGAGGAGGAGAGGAAAGAAAGGATGAGAGAAACTGAAGGAGAGGCTCAGAAAAGGAGGAGCAGAGTGAGGAGGAGGAGGAGGAGGAGTAGATGATGAAAAGGAGGAGGAGGAAGCAGAGGACTGTAAGTGATGAAGAGGAGCAGAGGGAGTGTGTGATGAAGAGGAGCAGAGGGAGTGTGTGATGAAGAGGGGCAGAGGGAGTGTGTGATGAAGAGGAGCAGAGGGAGTGTGTGATGAAGAGGAGCAGAGGGAGTGTGTGATGAAGAGGGGCAGAGGGAGTGTGGGAGGAAGAGGAGCAGAGGGAGTGTGTGAGGAAGAGGAGCAGAGGGAGTGTGTGATGAAGAGGAGCAGAGGGAGTGTGTGAGGTTAATCCTCTCCTATCTTCCTCCTCTGTGCTATCAGGATTAGCTTGTTGTCTGAGCTCCAGAAGGTCGGGGACCAGAGGGGGGCCGCGCCGCCCGCCTGCCCGGCCAGGAGCCTCCGTCGTCGGGCACGGCGACCCACGGCGGGCCCCTCCTCCACCGCCGCCTCCCGGAGCTCGGAGCGGATCCCGGCGTTAGTTTGTTTGTTCGGAGTGTGGAGGCGAATAACCGATGAGGAGAGCGTTTCCCCGGGCAACGGTTTAGAGGCCCTCCCCTCAATTAACCTCCCGGCCGGGTTCACGCGCACGCACGCAAAGGAAGAGGCGCAACACGCACACGCTTAGAGCAGATAACCAGGGCATTGATATGCAAGATACGGAGCGGTGGAGCCCGAACACGGATCGGGTCAGGCCGAGGCTGCTGCTGCTCATAATTCACAGCACACGGAGACACGCGCACGCGCAGCACGCCCACGCGCTGCAAAACGCACAGCTTAGCGGAGGATGCTGTATTTACGATGCGGGTCACACAGAGAGATAAAAACACACGGAGGCGAACACGGGTCAGTGCTGCTGCCGGTGCTGCTAATGCACCGCCAGCACGCGCGCGCACGCACGCCGAGGCCGACATGATGTTTGTGATGCCCGCCACACACACACACACACACACACACACACTGTGAATCATCTCACTACATAACACACATTCTGCACCATCGTTCTGTTTTCCTGCTGCAGATTTAAAGCCACAGCTGCTGCATCAAAGTAGTTTAACAGCAGAGAAGTGAGATTACATACGAGTTTAAGACAAGAAACGACAAAAACGACACAAAATATTACAAAAATGAGACACGAAATGACAAAAACGAGACACAATATTACAAAACCGAGACACAAAACCACAAAAACAAGTAACAAAACAACGAAACAGGAAACAAAATGACTAAAAATGAGACAAAAGACAAAACAAAACAAAAAAGAGACAGAACATTAGACAAAAAAATTACAAAACGACAAAGACGAGCCTCAAAAACGAGTAACAAAACCAGGCAGAAAATGACAAAAATAAGACAAAAAACTCAAGCGAGACAAAAAGGAAATGCAAAACAAAAAAATGGCAAAAAGACATGTTACAAGTTCCAAAGCGACAAAAAAAATGAAAAAACGACAAAAACAAGACAAAAAAAATCACAAAAGCGAGAAACAAAATTATGCCGACTAACTGCACTAATTTCCACCTGAAGGCAAAGACTAGATAAAAAAACACAGATCGTTGGTGAGCAGACAACATTATGTTAGCTATTAGCTATTAGCTATTAGCTAATGATGAAGCCTTAAAGCTGCTTAATGACCTTCACCTGCTTAAATTTGATCAATCAAGCCGGGATTGAAAAGGAAATTATTCCTATGTGTGTCCGTTATTGAGATTAACCAGAGTAATTTAGAAGTATTCTGTGGCTCTTCTTCATTTTTACGTCTGTTATTTGGTGTTTTATTGTATCATATCTGAGAGGATTTTGCCGTTACTGAGTCCTGTTGGAGCTGACAGCAGTAGAAGTGATGTTTTTCATCTCTGTCTGGCGTCCGTGTTTCGTACATTCGCCTCCGGTCTGAACTCCGGCTAGCTTTCCGCGACCCGGAGCGTCCGATTGGTCCGGCCGGATGCGGTGGGCGTGGCCAAGCCTGGGAGGCGACGCTGAGGGGTTCGGGAGTCTGCGTCGGACCGCGAGCTGCACACAGACGAAGCAGCTTTTCACTTCGCATCTCGTCAGGCGGCGATGGTTTGAGGACACGGCTGGATGTGAGCGTTGGATGCGAGAGGCTTCGGGGACACGACTGTGACGAGGAGAAGAAGAGCTGTCCAGAGGCGAGATCTTCTTCTGCTCCAGTTGTAGCGCTCAGACACCAGCGGTCCTCCACGGTCCACTTCCTGTCCATTTCCCGTCCACCTCCGACCCCTGCCGGCTGAGTGGACGTCCTCGGGGCCGAGAGCAGGAATTATTCTCCCTCTGATGACTCCGTCCACTTAAAGAAGAGCCTGTTTATGGTATCAAGTGTGCAGCTGGTGAAGAACCGGAGAATATCTGAGGAGATGAAGCCTTTTTACTCTCAACACGAAGCATTTCCTGGGAGTTTTGGTTGCTCACGTCACATTTTTTTCAGCAAAAAAATCCTGCAGCTTTGTTGAACCAGAACTAGTCACAGCTTGTCCAAAAATACTAAAGATATGCCTAAAATGACTCAAAATGTGTCCAGAATCACTTAAATCTTGTCCAAAATCGATCTAAATATGTCCAAACTGACTCAGTTTGTCGAGAATTAATTACAACTTTTAAAAAAATACAAAAAATTTGCCTAAAATGACTCAAAATATGTCAAGAATGACTTGAAACTGATCCAAAATCACACAAAATATGTGGAGACGCGCTTTATTTGTGCAAAATCACCTGAAACTTGTCCAGAATTACTCAAAATTTGCCTAAAATGACTCAAAATGGTTCCAGAATGACTTAAAATGTTGCCCAGAATTGATCCAAATATGTCCAAACTTACTCAGTTTGTCAAGAGTTACTTAATACTGAAAAAAAAGACTAAAAATTTGCCTAAAATGACTCAAAATGTGTCAAGAATGACTTAAATCTAGTCTAAAATCAGACAAATTATGCAGAGATGCACTTATTTTGTCCAGAATCACCTGAAACTTGTCCAGAATTACTCAAAATTAGCCTAAAATGACTCAAAATGTGTCCAGAATGACCTTGAATTTTTTCAGGGGACTCTTGGTTGCAGCTGAGTCACTAATGCTTTAATGTTTGCACAAAGAAGTGCAAAATTTTTGCTTTTTATGGATTGTATTTTGTGCAAACGATTCATTTTTGGCGATTTTTTTTAAAACCGAGACGAGCGGAATGAAGAGATTTTGGTGAAACGTCTTGATTGTGAGCTCAGAGTTGGTTCCAGCAGAAATGATGAAATAAGAAACAAGGAATTTCTTGGATTATTATTTTATTGATCAACATCTGCAGCGCTGGAGCTGATTGAGACAACAGGAGGAATAACTCATCAAGCTGTGAGTCAGAGCGAGTTCACGGCGAGTTCATTAAGTCCAGACAGAAAGACGTGTCAGGAGGAGTGAATCAGCATAAGGAGCTTTCTGCTGAGAGTTTCTCCTCAGAGGTCAGGAGGTCTTCGCTGTGATCCAGCAGAGTTTCGCTCCGATGACTCACCTCCATGCTGCAGGAGCTGCACATCTCCTCGCTTCCAGAAACAGGATTTCTCTCCGTTGTTTTCTGCTCTTCTGTCGCTCGTTTTGAGGTGAAGGTTCTGGTAGATATCAGTGGAGGTTCTGCAGGTCTCTGTTTATTACTGCATCCAAAACACAAACTGCAGCCTTTAAAGTCCAGCTTTAATTCACTCATCTTTGACAGGAAACCAACATCTGTTCTGATAATCCAGTAATTCACAGTTAAAGAGGTTTTTTAAAATAAAAATGAGATGTCATATATGCAGAAAGAAACACTTAAGATGTCAGAGATCATAAAAAATAAACATTTCTTTGATTATTTATTCTGCAAAACTCGTCCAAAATGACTTAAAATTCCCTCAAAATGAGTCAGATCATTTAAAGTTCCTCAAACTTCTCCACAATGAATCAAATCTTATCAAAAATCACACAAACTGTGTCCAAGCCGACTTATTTTATCCAAAATTATTTGAAACTTCTCAAGGATTACTTGGAATTTGTCCAATAAAATATGTGGAGACGGACTAAATTTGTCCAAAATGGCCCAAAACTCGTCTAAAAGTACTAAAAATTTGTCATTATTTTTCTTCACTGTTTTTCATTTTTAATCTGAAGTCCTGCAACATCTGGGCAGCAGTTAGAATGATGGAAACCATAAAAAAAGAAGCATTTCTAGGATTGTTTATTCAACGAAGCGAGTACAAAATGACTTAAAACTCGTCCAAAATCACACAAAATGCATCCAAACTGACTCAGTTTGTCCAAAATGATTTTAAACTTAATTACTTCAAATTTGTCCAAAATTGCTCAGAAATTTGCCTTAAATGACTCCAAATTTGTCCAGAATGACTCAGTTTGTAGAAAACGTGTTATGAAATGTGTCCAGAATGACTTGAATCTGGACCAAAAATACTCAAACTTTGTGTAAAATTTAAATCTGTGTTGATTTGTACCCTTCTAATGTTGTAGTTGTTTTAAACTGAATGATAATGAAGGTGCAGGTCAGGTATCTACAGTTTTACAGGTTTTAAAGGCAGATATTTCATAAATTCTACATTTCCTGGTCCGTTTAGAGGCTGTTTTCAGCTTCTTGTGGTTTAATTGGAGCAGTTGGAGGTTGTTTTTTAGGTCTGGTTGTCTCTGTCTGAGTCTGTTTAAACCATAAACGTGGACTTTTCGGTTTAATTCTTGTGCAGTTTCTCCACGCTTCCCGATCCAGAATCCCAGCAGTCCCCGTTGGTATTCCCAGTCGCTGTGCTCTTAATTCCTCTCGTATCTCCTCTTTTCTACATCTGCGACCTCCTAACTTCCCCGCAGGGAGCTCCAACTTCCCCCTCGTCTTTCTGAAGTTAATTTGCTCCGTGCTGTTTGCAGACAGGACGAGCGTTCAGGCGCTAAATCGTCCTCGTCATCCTCGAGTCGCCGGCAGAGTGGGCGACCTCAGCGAGGACTCGTCGTCCGTCCGAGTCCTCTGAGGGACGCCGCCGTGGACTCTACGGGGAGGACGGACATGAAGACGCTGCTGGTTAGAGGCAGCTTCCAGCCGTTAGCTTCCGGCCGTTAGCTTCCGGCCGTTAGCGTCCGGCCATTAGCGTCCAGCCGTTAGCTTCCTGAGAGTCCACTGATCAGTTATTTACCTGATCAACTCTAAAGGTGTGACAGAGATTCAAGACAGACCATAGAAGCTCCACCTGCTGTCCTAAAGTCTGGGGTCACCTAGAAACGTCCTGGTTGGAGATTTAACGGCTACAACTGAACATCTAGCATCTCCAATGTTTGTTTTCATCCTTCTGGAGGTGAAGCTGCTCCTGATCTGCAACAAACCGCAATGATGGATCACCGGAAATGGACACGAAATGGTCAGAAACAGACGGGAAATGACCAAAAAGAAACAGAAGTTACCATAAATAGACTGAAAATGATCAGAAATAGGCACAAAATGACCAGAAACAGGTGAAAAATGACAAAAAGATACAAAAATGACCGTAGACAGACTGAAAATGATCATAAATAGACACAAAATGACCAGAAATAGACTCAAAATGATCATGAATAGGCACCAAATGACCAGAAATAAACTGAAAATGACTGGAAATGGATGCAAAACGATAATAAATAGACAGAAAATGTTCATAAATCAACAAAAAATATAAATAGACTGAAAATGATGATAAATTGACAAAAACATGACCAAAAGATGCAAAAATGACCAAAAATACACAATAAATGAACAGAAATAGACTTAAATGACTAGAAATGGATGCAAAATGACCACAAATAGACTCAAAATGATGATAAATAGAGAAAAAATACCAAAAGATACAAAAATGACCAAAAATAGACTGAAAATAACTAGAAAAAGACAAATTCATCGTCATCAGCAGAAAGATGTTTCTCCATGCTGAATGGATCTCCTACAACCTGCTGCTCTGTTCTCTGTTTCTGAGCCGTGCTGCTTTTATTTATTCATCCAGTAGCTTTGGTTTTCCTCTCGTGATCGTTTCAAACACATTTCGAAGCAGTTTTTAATCTTTAATTCAGCTGTTCTGAGCAGATTTACACCATTTTGAACAATTTTAGTGTCGATTTGTGCAAATTTATGTCATTTCAGGCAAATTTTGAATCCTTTTTTAGCATTTTCTTGTCATTTTGTGCAAATTTATGTTGTTTTGGATGAATTTTAAGTCATTTTTGATATAAATACTCCCAATTTTCCACTGTCTTTGGACGTTTTCTGGTCAGAAGAAGAGAATCTGAACAGTTTAAAGTCAGAAAACAAAGACTGAACCTGAAGCCATCGGCAGGTTTAAATAATCCCCTCTTTATTCGGTTCTTTCCTTCTCTTTGGTGTCTTTAAACTTCCCGTACACGTCGTCTGGAAGGTGACAGAGAATCTTTATTGGCTTGAACGTGAGATGAGGCTGTTGGACCTTCAACAGTGGGAGTTATGCTAAAGAGGATCAGAACGCGCTCGTTGGTGTCATTTTTATAAAGTCACCTGCGTTTGGAAGCACTTTAGTCCCGATGAAAGGTTCAGGGATGAGGAGGCTGTCAGGCTGGAGGACTTAGAGAGAAGACGAGAGGCTTCAGCCGGATTAAATGAAGGAGAGGAACGCTGGAGAACCACTGGAAACCTACCGATGAACCTCCACAGGCTGGATCCAGTCGCTTAGAAATGAATCTGAACTCATCAGCTGCAGTAATTGTGTTGAGATAAAACTCAGAAATGTCTTCTGTCAGTTCAAACTTGCTTCAAATGTTGAAATACTGAGCAAAAGGATTCAAATCTGGCTCCAAAATTAGTCCAAAATCACTCACCGTGAGTTTAAAGTCATAAAAATGTGTCTTAAATGAAGTGAAAGTTGTTTAAAATGACAGGAATCCGTCTAAAAACCGACTCAGTATTTGTTTTTAAATGACCAAATGTCGTCTGAAGTGGCTTTTTCCTGAAATTTCTCTTTGCTTGTATGGCAAAAACATTAAATGACTGAAACTTTACAAAAATTCACCCAGAATTTCTTCAAAATGATCAAAAATGACTCAAAACTAGTTTAAAATGGCAAAATGACCCCAGATGGAGGTGATTTTGATCTTTTTGTGGTGATTTTACATCTTTTTTTGGTGATTTTTCATCCTTTTGTGATGGTTTTGTGTCTTTTTGTGGTGATTTTATGTCTTTGTTGTGATGTTGAGTCTTTTTGAGATCAGTTTTGAATCTTTTTGTAGTGATTTTATGTTTTTGTTGTGATTTTATATCTTTACGTGGTGATTTTGCATCGTTTTCGGGTCATTTTGAGCCTTTTTTCTGATGATTTTTTATCTTTTTGTGGCGATTTTACGTCTCTGTGGATCTTTTACATCTTTTTTTGGTGACTTTCCATCTTTTTGTGGTGGTTTTGTGTTGATTTGGAGTCTTTTTGTGTTGATGTGTCTTTTCGTTATGATTTTGAGTCTTTTTCTGATGATTTTCTTTCTTTCTGTGGTGATTTTCCTTCTTTTTGTGGTTCTATAACAACTTTTTATGGTCATTTTATGTCTTTTCCTTGTGATTTTGCATCTTTTTCTGGTGATTTTGAGCCTTTTTCTGATGATTTTCTGTCTTTTTGTGGTGATTTTGTGTCTTTTTATGGTGATTTTCCATCTTTTTATGATGGTTTTGTGTCTTTTTGTGGTGTTTATGTCTTTGTTGTGATAAGTCTTTTTGAGATTATTTTGTGTCTTTTTGTGGTGATTTTCTTTCTCTATGTGGTGATTTTAAGTCTTTGTTGTGATGTTAAGTCTTTTTGAGATTATTTTTTATCTTTTTGTGGCGATTTTGTGTCTTTTTGTGGTGATTTTGTCTTTTTGTGGTGATTTTCTTTCTTTATGTGGTAATTTTGTGTGTTTGTGGTGATTTTGTGTTTTTGTGGTGATTTTGTGTCTTTTTGTGTTGATTTTGTATCTTTTTTTGGTGATTTTGTGTCTTTTTGTGGTGATTTTGTGTCTTTTTGTTGTGATTTTGAATCTTTTTGTGGTGATTTTGTGTCTTTTTGTGGTGATTTTGTATCTTTTTTTGGTGATTTTGAGCATTTCTCTGATGATTTTCTTTCTTTTTGTGGTGATTTTGTGTTTTTTGGTGATTTTGTGTTTTTGTGGTGATTTTGTCTCTTTTTGTGCTGATTTTATATCTTTTTGTGGTGATTTTGTGTTTTTGTGCTGATTTTGTATCTTTTTGTGCTGATTTTATATCTTTTTGTGGTGATTTTGTGTTTTTGTGCTGATTTTGTATCTTTTTGTGCTGATTTTATATCTTTTTGTGGTGATTTTGTGTTTTTGTGGTGATTTTGTCTCTTTTTGTGCTGATTTTATATCTTTTTGTGCTGATTTTGTGTTTTTGTGGTGATTTTATCTCTTTTTGTGCTGATTTTGTCTTTTTGTGGTGATTTTCTTTCTTTATGTGGTAATTTTGTGTGTTTGTGGTGATTTTGTGTTTTTGTGGTGATTTTGTGTCTTTTTGTGTTGATTTTGTATCTTTTTTTGGTGATTTTGTGTCTTTTTATGGTGATTTTGTGTTTTTGTGGTGATTTTGTCTCTTTTTGTGCTGATTTTATATCTTTTTGTGGTGATTTTGTGTTTTTGTGCTGATTTTGTGTTTTTGTGGTGATTTTGTGTCTTTTTGTGTTGATTTTGTATCTTTTTTTGGTGATTTTGTGTCTTTTTATGGTGATTTTGTGTTTTGTGGTGATTTTGTCTCTTTTGTGCTGATTTTGTATCTTTTTGTGCTGATTTTATATCTTTTTGTGGTGATTTTGTGTTTTTGTGGTGATTTTGTCTCTTTTTGTGCTGATTTTATATCTTTTGTGGTGATTTTGTGTTTTTGTGGTGATTTTGTCTCTTTTTGTGCTGATTTTATATCTTTTTGTGCTGATTTTGTGTTTTTGTGGTGATTTTGTCTCTTTTTGTGCTGATTTTATATCTTTTTATGGTGATTTTGTGTTTTTGTGGTGATTTTGACTCTTTGTGTGCTGATTTTGTATCTTTTTGTGGTGATTTTCTGTCTTTATGTGCTGATTTTGTGTTTTTGTGGTGATTTTGTATCTTTTTGTGCTGATTTTATATCTTTTTGTGGTGATTTTCTGTCTTTATGTGCTGATTTTGTATCTTTGTGTGCTGATTTTGTATCTTTTTGTGGTGATTTTCTGTCTTTATGTGGTGATTTTGTGTTTTTGTGGTGATTTTGTATCTTTTTGTGCTGATTTTATATCTTTTTGTGGTGATTTTGTATCTTTTTGTGGTGATTTTCTGTCTTTATGTGCTGATTTTGCATCTTTGACAGTTTTTTTTAACAGTTGTTACACTTTGTAGCTCTAATAAACGGTGTCATTTTGACGGTTTTCTCTGGAGATCAGAGGCCTTTCCAACCTGCTGCTGTGTTTTGCTGCTTTCAGGTTAAAACCAGGTGGAATCGGGCCGATATGTTCCGTACGTAAACAGATAAATTCACCTCTCCTCTCTGCTGTCACTCAGAGCGTCTCTCAGCTCAAACCTCCCACACAGACTCCCGTCATATCTCGGCTCGCAGTGATTCCTCTCCGATTCCTTCCCTTCAGTCGGCGGGTTGGCCGCTGCCTCTCGTCGCTGGCCTCGGTCCCGGCCTTCCCTCACAGCGTCTCCTTTGTAAGCGGATCCTCGGCCTGGCCCGCGTTTGCCAGTAAGGAGAATCTCATTTCCATTTATAACGAGGCCTTTTCTGCCGGGGAGACAGAAAGGCAGGAAAATGGATTTATTTATGTATGGTTTTGTCAAAGATTTCCCCCAGCTCTTGAAGTCGGTCCAGGAAGCCAATTATGCTCTGGATTGCGCGAGAGAGATTTCTTTTAATTTCATCTTTTCGCCTCCCCGAAAGGGAGAAAAGAGGCGCTGATGGGCAGTGGAAGCGACCGATGGTGCTGATGAGAGGGAGGTTAGGCTCATTCTTCTTCTCCTTGTCTTATTTCTGTTGCTATCAAAGCAGCAGCCTTTCATCTGCTTCCTGCTTTTGTTTGTGGGCTGCAGGCCTCTGAGAGCAGCTCTGGGCCGATAACTAGCCAGCTTCCTCCTCGCTTTCGCTGGAAATGTCAAGAAAATGCGGCGAAAAAAAACAAAAAAAAACTCGCCGAGAAGCAGAGCGAAGGCAGAGTGACTTCACATCAGGACAAGATGTGCTCGACAAACCACAGCAAAAACACGCGGAATTATCACAAAGAGAGGCAAAATGACAGCAAAGTCACTACAAAAAGGTGTAAAATCAGCACAAAAACACACAGAATGACCACAAAGAGAGGCAAAATGACAGCAAAATCACTACAAAAAGGTGTAAAATCAGCACAAAAACACGCAGAATGACCACAAAGAGAGGCAAAATTACAACAAAAACCCTGAATCACTACAAAAAGGTGTAAAATCAGCACAAAAACACGCAGAATGACCACAAAGAGAGGCAAAATTACAACAAAAACCCTGAATCACTACAAAAAGGTGTAAAATCAGCACAAAAACACACAGAATGACCACAAAGAGAGGCAAAATGACAGCAAAATCACTACAAAAAGGTGTAAAATCAGCACAAAAACACGCAGAATGACCACAAAGAGAGGCAAAATTACAACAAAAACCCTGAATCACTACAAAAAGGTGTAAAATCAGCACAAAAACACGCAGAATGACCACAAAGAGAGGCAAAATTACAACAAAAACCCTGAATCACTACAAAAAGGTGTAAAATCAGCACAAAAACACGCAGAATGACCACAAAGAGAGGCAAAATGACAGCAAAATCACTACAAAAAGGTGTAAAATCAGCACAAAAACACGCAGAATGACCACAAAGAGAGGCAAAATTACAACAAAAACCCTAAATCACTACAAAAAGGTGTTAAATCAGCACAAAAACATGCAGAATGACCACAAAGAGAGGCAAAATGACAGCAAAATCACTACAAAAAGGTGTAAAATCAGCACAAAAACACACAGAATGACCACAAAGAGAGGCAAAATGACAGCAAAATCACTACAAAAAGGTGTAAAATCAGCACAAAAACACACAGAATGACCACAAAGAGAGGCAAAATTACAACAAAAACCCTAAATCACTACAAAAAGGTGTTAAATCAGCACAAAAACATGCAGAATGACCACAAAGACAGGAAAAATTACTGCAAAATCACTACAAAAAGGTGTTAAATCAGCACAAAAACACGCAGAATGACCACAAAGAGAGGCAAAATTACAACAAAAACCCTAAATCACTACAAAAAGGTGTTAAATCAGCACAAAAACATGCAGAATGACCACAAAGAGAGGCAAAATGACAGCAAAATCACTACAAAAAGGTGTAAAATCAGCACAAAAACACACAGAATGACCACAAAGAGAGGCAAAATTACAACAAAAACCCTAAATCACTACAAAAAGGTGTTAAATCAGCACAAAAACATGCAGAATGACCACAAAGACAGGAAAAATTACTGCAAAATCACTACAAAAAGGTGTTAAATCAGCACAAAAACACGCAGAATGACCACAAAGAGAGGCAAAATTACAGCAAAAGCATGTAGAATTACTGCAAAAAGAGATAAATCACGACATAAATATGCAAAATCACACCAAAATACACAAAATTACCACAAAGAGAGGCAAAATTTCAACAAACTCTCCACAAAATGGTGCAAAACCACAACAAAAGCACCTAAAATCAAGGCAACTAGGTCAAAATCACTAGAAAAAGATGCAGAATTACCCTGGAAAGACATAAATCACCACTTATAGATGTAAAACCACACCAAAAATACACAAAATGACCTCAAAGAGAGGCAAAATTACAACAAAAACACCACAAACGGTGTAAAATCACAACAAAGCACACAAAATCACCACAAAACCATACTAAATCAAGACAAAAGGTGCAAAACCACAACAAAAAGACACAAAATTACCAGGCAAAGACAAGCAAAATTACAATATAAAACCATATAAAGATGCAAAATCAACACAAAAAGATGCAACAACACAACAAAAAGGTGCAAAATCATTACAAAGTGATGCAAAAATCACTAGAAAAAAGTGCAAAGTCACCACAAAAGGTGCAAAACCACAACAAAAAAAACACAAAATTACCAAAAAAAGTGAAAAATCAGCACAAAAACATGCAATATCATGCTAACAGGTACACAATCCCAACAAGATGCAAAATGCTTCAAAGTGGTGCAAAAATACTACAAAAAATGCAAAATTACCATGAGAAGGTGCAAAATCACTACAAAAATGTGCAAAATTATCAGAAAAAGTGAAAACTCACTACAAAAATGTGCAAAACCACAACAACAAAATGCAAAACCACAACAAAAACGCACAAATTTACCATAAACAGGGGCAAAATTGCAACAAAAATGCACAAAATCAGTATAAAAATGTGCAAAATCACATAAAAAAAGATGTAGAATTACTTCAGAAAGAGATAAATCAGCACAAAAAGATGCAAAACCACAACAAAAACACACAAAATCACCACAATAAGGTGCAAAATCACGATAACAGAAGTCCATCTGGGATGCCCATCACGCCCGTTACTGAGAGAGATTTCTCCTCATTTCTGGCGATTCTTTTTCTTCTTCTTCTTCTGGTGTTGTTTCGGTTTGTGGGCTGCAGGCCGTTAACTAACCAGCTTCCTCCTTGTTGTCGCTGGAAATGTGGAGAAAACAGAAAAACCCAGAAAAGTTGCGTGGAAGCAGAGCGGAGCGACGTCGCATCAGGACAAGACGACGGCGGCTCTTTCTCAGCGTCGCCACGAGTGGTTTTTTTTTTTTTTAATCAAACGGGAATAAGAAGCAGAGAGAGCGCAGTGAGAGAATCAGGAATAAAGGCATGCTATATTCTCCAGGATTGTGTTTTTTCTCTCTCTGCCTTTTCTAATCTGCGATGCAAAAGAATTAAAGCGTGGAGCCGAGCCGTTATCTCTGTCACGCAGCACAAGAAAGAGAGGGAGAGAATAGGCGAGAGCTGAATAATGAATCAAACACGTTTCCTATACTTCACCTTAAATATTGAGAGGCCTACTTCTCAGCCCACTGCTGCTCTCAGGCAAGAGGCAAACTTTGAAGAATCCACGATCCTCCATCCTCTGCTGTTCTATGACTGATGCTGTTGTGCAGTTCTACGCCCCGCTCGCCCGCCGACATTCTGCATAATGTGGATGTGAGGATGATCAGAGCAGCTGGACGGCTCAAAACCGCCACAAAAAGACACGAAAAGACACAAAACCGCCACAAAAAGACACAAAAAGACACAAAACCGCCACAAAAAGACACAAAACCGCCTCAAAAAGACACAAAAGACACAAAAAGACACAAAAAGACACAAAACCGCCAGAAAAAGACACAAAACCGCCTCAAAAAGACACAAAAAGACACAAAACTGCCACAAAAAGACAGAAAATCACCACAGAAAGACACAAAAAGACACAAAACCGCCACAAAAATACACAAAATCACCACAAAAACACACTAAATCACCACAAAAAGATACAAAACCGCCACAAAAAGACACAAAATCGTCACGGAAAGACACAAAATCACCACGGAAAGACACAAAACTGCCACAAAAAGACACAAAACCGCCACAAAAAGACACAAAACCACCACAAAAACACTAAATCACCACAAAAAGATACAAAACCGCCACAAAAAGACACAAAATCACCACGGAAAGACACAAAATCACCACAAAAAGACACAAAAATACACAAAACCACCACAAAAACACTAAATCACCACAAAAAGATACAAAACCGCCACAAAAAGACACAAAATCACCACAAAAAGACACAAAATCACCACGGAAAGACACAAAACCGCCACAAAAAGACACAAAACCACCACAAAAACACTAAATCACCACAAAAAGACACAAAATCACCACAAAAAGACACAAAATCACCACGGAAAGACACAAAATCACCACACAAAGACACAAAACCACCACAAAAAGACAAAACCGTCACAAAAAGACACAAAACCGCCACAAAAAGACACAAAATCGCCACAAAAAGACAAAACCGTCACAAAAAGACACAAAACCACCACAAAAAGACACAAAATCACCACAAAAAGACACAAAACCGCCACAAAAAGACACAAAATAACCACAAAAAGACACAAAATCACCACAGAAAGATGTAGAAGTACAGAGTACAGAGATGAATCACCACATAAAGATGCAAATTCACAAGAAAGTGCAAAAAATCACAACAAAAACACAAAATCACCACAAAAAGACACAAAACCACCACAAAAGGCATAAAATCATCACAAAAACATGCAAAATCGGTGCACGTAACGACACAAAACCACAACAATAACGCACAGAATTCCCACAAAGAGAGGCAAGATTACAACAAAAAACCCAGAATCAGCAGAGAAACGGGAAACTGTGAAGAATGGGGGCCATGAAAGACGGGGATCCTCCATCCTCTGCTGTTCTATGACTGATGCTGTTGTGCAGTTCTACGCCCCGCTCGCCCGCCGACATTCTGCATAATGTGGATGTGAGGATGATCAGAGCAGCTGGACGGCTCCTGATGGATGCTGGGAAGTCTCAGCGGGGCGTGGATGGAGGCGTTGGGGTGTCAGGGGGAGTTTGTTTGCTGCACAAACTGTGAACTTAATCTAGTTTCCTGCAGTTAGATCAGCGTCTGCCTGCAGCCAGACGTTAGAGACTGCAGCCTTTACCACCATTAGAACCTGAAGCAAACACAGTCACTGCAGGAAACATTAATCACAATCACCTGGTTCTTCATCGGCAGTGTTAACTTATCAGTGATCAGAGTTATATCTTCACACTGAAAATAAAAAAGCTGGAAAATTTCCACAAAAACAGACCAAAATCCTCCCAAAAAGGGCCAAAATTACCACAAATGAACACAAAATCAGCACAAAATAATGCGAAATTATCACAAAATGGGTGAAATTGCACCAAAAACTCTAATTCAGCACAAGAAACATGCCAAATAACCACAAAGCAACCAAAATTACCACAAAAAGAGCCACCCCAGATAGCAAACTATGGGTGAATCAATGTTGAATCTATGTTGAGACCTAACGTAGAAATTATACAGAAAGCACAAGGTTGATAAAATGTTGAGTCAACGTTTGCTTACATAGATTACATGTTTGCAAACATAGATTCAACATTAATTAAACATTGACCTGTCAAACATTTTAATTAAACCAAAATACAACGTAGATTCAATGGTATCTTTTAAACACAAACTTCAATGTTGACAAAATGTTGTTGAATCAACGTTGATCCAACCATCAGTCTTCAACCGTAACCACAATTCAACCTTCTTAACCCTAATTCAACATTGATTTAACATCTTTTGCTATCTGGGTAAAGTGTGATTTATGGTTGAAAAGCAAACGTTGACTCAACATTTTATCAACCTTGCGCTTTCTGTATAATTTCGACGTTAGGTCTCAACATAAATTCAACATCGATTCACCCATAGTTTGCTATCTGGGACACTACCATGAAAGGTTCAAATATACCAGGAAAACACCCAAACCCATATCACAACAAAACCTACCACAAAACATACCAAAACTACCACAAAAAGGACCAAAATCACCTCAAAAATGCCCAAAACCACCACAAAACATACCAAAACCAACACAAAAATGCCCAAGACTACCACAAAATATACCATAACCACCACACAAAGAATCAAAACCACCACAAAAATGACCAAAACCACCACAAAAAGGTCCAAAATCACCACAAAAATGCCCAAAACTACCACAAAACATACCAAAACCAACACAAAAATGCCCAAGACTACCACAAAATATACCATAACCACCACACAAAGAATCAAAACCACCACAAAAATGACCAAAACCACCACAAAAAGGTCCAGAATCACCACAAAAATGCCCAAAACTACCACAAAACATACCAAAACCACCACAAAAAGAATCAAAACCTCCACAAAAAGGATCAAAATCACCACAAAAATGCCCAAAACTACCACAAAACATACCATAACCACCACAAAAAGAATCAAAACTACCACAAAAAGGATCAAAATCACCACAAAAATGCCCAAAACTACCACAAAACATACCATAACCACCACAAAAAGAATCAAAACAACCAGAAAAATGACCAAAACCACCACAAAAATATCCAAAACTACCACAAAACATACCAAAAATACCCCAAACTACCACAAAAAGGACCAAAACCACCACAAAAAGGACCAAAACCACCACAAAACAGCTGAAATTGTGACAAAAACTCAAATTTGACCCAAAACCACATTTAAAATAGTGTTAGGTTTATATTTTGATAGGTTTACACTCAGGTTATGGATGTTTTAGTGCGATAATATTCACTTTTTAGATGTTCATTTTGTAAATATTCAGTATATTTGACATTTTAGTGCATTATAATGTTTTTTTTTTATATTTTAGTGCACTAAAATTCAAACTGTAGACATTATGGTGCATTAATATCCTGCGTTTTTACGTTTTGACGCCTTAATATGCAAATATTTGACATTATAGTTCATTATTGTTTAAGTTTTTGATGTTTTGTTTGATTCGTGTTCAACATTTAGACATTTTAATGTGAAGCTGCTGACATTTTGGCCCATTAACATTCACATTTTTAATATTTTAGTGCACTAATATTCAGTTTTTGATCTGGTAGCATTCATGTTTTAGGTATTTCAGTAGGTTAAAATGCAGGTTATGGATGTTTTACTGCAATAATATTCATTTTTTTAGCCATTTCAGTGCATTATTATTCAGGTTTTTGACATTTTGTTCGATTCGTGTTCAGGTTTTTGACATTTTAATGTGCTCGTAGTGACGCTGCTGACATTTTGGTCCATTAATCTCCGTGTTTTTAATATTTTAGTGCGCTAATATTCAGTTTTCGGTCTGGTAACATTCATATTTTAGATATTTGAGTAGGTTAAAATGCAGGTTGTGGATGTTTCAGTGAGGTAATATTCACTCGTATAAATACTGATCTTTTATTTCTGTTTAGAAAAGGATCAGAAAGTGTCTTTACTGTCAGGATTTTAGATCTTAGAAATGTTGATTTTTCGTGTTGTGATGGAAACACGGGTTCAAATTTGAGTGAAAATGGTCATTTTTGCGTCTCTTTTCCGCTTTATGAACCAACTCTGCTCCATTACGTCCAGAGAATATTAATTTCCATTCAGGGCTTCTCTGCGGCTCCACAGGCTTCATTTTTAATCGCATATTGAGCCACATTTTAGCTTTATTTAAAAACTGCAGCTCCTCTTATTTGGATTTCGCTCTTGACCACGGTGAGATTCTGATAATATTTCAATTAACTGCTCAGCCTTGAACATTTCAACCACAAACATCCTTTTTAATACATTTTCTGCTTGAACTGAGACGACACGTTGGAGTGAAGTCGAGTTGTGAGCGGCTTTTTGTGTGAAACTGGAGAGCTAAAACTGAGTGGAGCGCGACCCTCGGTGAAGTGGAATCAAGACGGCAAAGAGAAAGGAAAGGAAAGGAGGGCTGTGATTGGCCGAAGTCAGATCTAACTACTGGTTCTGAAACGTCTGCTCATTTAAAGACGTTAAAACTGCTCCACAGATGCCGCTCCCTGGAGGATTTTCATGCTGTAGGTCTCACTGAGCAGAGCTTCACTTTCAGTTTAAAGCTCATCAAAATAAAACTCCCCAAAATGGAACTCATATTAAAGATGTTTTGACCCCGTTTAGGAGATTCAGGCTCGCTGCAGATGTTGTTTGACTCGTTTAAAGAGCGGGAGGTGTTGCAGGAGCACTGGGAGCAGAGCACCGCTGCACCAGGAGAATATTTTAGAGACGATGGCAGACAGATTTGTTAATGGGAACTGTTTTTCTTCTGTTTTTTTTCCGCAGGTAAGATCTTTTTTGACTGCACCTCATGCAAGATTTCAGCCACTTCACATGGTTTAAAGCTGATAGATGGACGGACGGACGGATGGATGGATGGATGGACAGACGGATAGATGGACAGACGGATAGATGGATAGACGGATGGACGGACGGACGGACGGACAGACAAATAGATAGACGGACGGATAGACGGATGGATAGATAGATAGATGGACGGACAAATGAACGGATAGACGGACTAATGGACGAATAGATGGATGGATGGACGGACGGACAGATCGATAGATGGACAGACAGATGGACAAATAGATCGACAGACAGATGGATGGACGGAAGGACAAATGGACGGACAGACGGATAGATGGATAGACGGACGGATAGATAGATAAATGGACGGATAGACGGACTAATGGACGAATAGATGGATGGACGGACGGATGAATGGACGGATGGATGGATGGATGGATGGATGGATGGATGGATGGATGGATGGACGGACGGACAGATTGATAGACGGACAAATAGATAGACAGACGGCTAGACGGACAGATAGATCGATGGACCGATAGATGGACTAATGGACGGATGGATGGATGGATGGACGGACAGACGGACAACTAGATGGACGGATGGATAGATAGATCAATGGACGGACAGACGGACAGATAGACGGACTAATGGACGAACAGATGGATGGACGGACAGATGGATGGATGGACAGGTACTTTTTTCATTTCTTCCCATTCGCTGCTCATAGAATCGATAACTTTATTGCCTGTTCCAGATTAAACCAGAAAATGGTCTTTTATCACGGCTGGACGACAAAGTTTAAAAACTACAGTCAAACACTGAAAGCGCCTCACACATTAAGAACACAGTGCAATCAATAAAAACACGTAAAGCACAGAAGAAAACACAGCGCAGTGTGTTCAGTCATTAAGAGCAGCTATTGCAGAGCGATGAAAGATTTTTGTCGATGTTTTTCCTGCCCAGTGGGGTTCAGAGGCTCGAGGTGAGGATGGGTTCGATGATTGATTTATAAACGAGGGTTAAAATGTCTTTCTGAGCTTCTTGAGCACGTGGAGACACTGCTGTCCCTGTGTTGGCCAAAGATCTCTAAAAATCCCCTCCTGCTCCACAGACAGGTCTGGGCTTTTCCCTGAAGACCCACAACGTCGTTCTTTGTCTTTAACCCTCACCAAAAAATATTATTCCCTTGTCTGAAAAAAATCTAAAAATTCAGCAAAAAATTCCCCAAATTTATAAAAATTTGCAAAATCTTCAGGAAGAAAATTAAGTGTCACTTCAAAGTTTTAATTAAAAAAAAAATCCCCAAAATTTGGCAAGAAATTTAAAAAAATGTAAATATTTTCAAAAATATATAAAAATCTTCAAAAAATCCTAAAAATATCTAAAGTGATTCCATTTACACCTCCTGTCAAAAGTTTTGAGACAGTTTCCTATTCAAATCAATTAGAACCCGTCTCAAAACTTTTGACAAGGGGTGTATATCAGTAAAAGTTCAGTTTTCTTTAAGAAGATTCACAAAAAATGATTGATTTTTTTCCCCAAATGTTCTTAAAGAAACATTTTTTTCACATTTCTGTATTTCCACCAAGAAATATTCAAATTTTTTTCCACATTATCAAGCTTTAAAACGGGTTAATTTGAGCCACAGGACGACACGGGGGTTAAAATGTTGAGCTGCAGCGAGGGTTTGGGTGTGAACCTCCTGCTGGAATGGTGTGAAGGCCTGGGTGATGGTGATGTGTGCCACCGTCAGCTGCTCGTACACGTCTCCTAGCAGGAGATCTCAGATGGTGTACGCTGAGCAGAGCTTCACTTTGAGCTGCTGATGAGTTTGAAGTTAATAAAAATAAATCTGGCAGGTCGTGTACGATCCTGAAAGCCTCGTTGAGACAGATGCGTCTTAGAGGCACCGCGGGCGATTTCTAGTGAAGAACGGTGGATTTTATGGCGCTGGCCGGCTGAGTGATGGTTGATAAGAAGACCTGAAGCTGCTGCTGCTGTTTAACATATGGCTAGGTGCTAACGGAGCCCTGCAGACGCTCCTCTTTCTGGTCTCAACTTCTAGCAGCAGCGACGTGAGACTTCACAGTCTCCCAGAGAAGAAAATCTGATGCTAATAGCACGGGGTGCCCATAAATCACTCACAATCATGTTATAAACACAGAAAACAGGTCAAAATAAATGTAACGACACGCAAAATGACCACAAAGAGACACAAAATGACCACAAAAAGACGCAAAACAACCACAGAGACACAAAACAGCCACAAAAACACACAACACAACCACAAAGAGACACGAAATAACCACAAAGACACAAAATAACCACAAAGAGACACAAAACAACCACAAAGAGACACAAAATGACCACAAAAAGACACAAAACAACCACAAAAAGACGCAAAATGACCACAAAGAGACACAAAACAACCACAAAGACACAAAATAACCACAAAGAGACACAAAACAACCACAAAGAGACACAAAATGACCACAAAAAGACACAAAACAACCACAAAGACACAAAATAACCACAAAGAGACACAAAACAACCACAAAGAGACACAAAATAACCACAAAGAGACAAAACAACCACAAAGAGACACAAAATGACCACAAAGAGACACAAAACAACCACAAAGACACAAAATGACCACAAAAAGACACAAAACAACCACAAAAAGACGCAAAACAACCACAGAGACACAAAATGACCACAAAGAGACACAAAACAACCACAAAGAAACACAAAATGACCACAAAGAGACACAAAACAACCAGAAAGAGACACAAAATGACCACAGAGACACAAAGCAGCCACAAAGAGACACAAAATAACCACAGAGACACAAAATAACCACAAAAACACACAACACAATCACAAAGAGACACAAAACAACCACAAAGAGATACAAAACAACCACAAAGAGATACAAAACAACGACAAAGAGACACAAAACAACGATAAAGAGACACAAAACCACCACAAAGAGACACAAAATGGACCTGCTTCGGTGTAATCACACGGCTAGGTGCTAACGGAGCTCTCTGTGTTCTGAACTTCCAGCAGCAGAGACTTCACAGCTTCCCAGAAAAGATAATCTGATGCTAATTACGGGGGGGTGCCGATAAATCACTCACAATCATGCCGTAAACATGAAGGGGCCCTTCATGCATCATTATGGCACGGTGGAGACGAGCGAGCGCCGGTGTTTCGCAGTGACACCCTCACACTCCACGTAAAGCCCCTTCATTATCCCGCCCTGAAGCTTCACTCACATGACAGCCAGAGCTCCTCTCCATCAGCGGCTTCAGCTCCATAAAGATTACATACTACATTAACGTGCAGAGGAGGACGGAGGCTGCAGGTGATTACTGACGTCTCTGCTCTTCATTATCCTCCATCACCTAATGGATGCGTTCAGAAACATTTTATAAAGTGATTAGTCCCATTTGCATTTAAATGATCCGTCCATCGACTCTCTGCATCCTCTTTGTGCTGCTCAGGGTCACCGGGTGGCTCCTGTCCCAGAATGCACCGGGGCAGAGGCAGCCGGTCTCTCAGAGTGCTCCGGCTGTTTTACGTCTCTTTGTGGTTGTTTTGTAGCTTCACTAAAAAGAGACACAAAATGACCACACAAAGCAACCACACAGACACACAAAACAACCACAAAGAGACGCAAAACAACAGTAAAGACACAAACAACCACAAAGAGACAAAAAACAACCGTAAAGGCAGACAAAACAACCACAAAGAGACAGAAAACGACCATAAAGACACACAAAACAACCACACAGAGACACAAAACAACCGTAAAGGCAGACAAAACAACCACACAGACACACAAAACAACCACAAAGAGACGCAAAACAACCACAAAGAGACGCAAAACAACAGTAAAGACACAAACAACCACAAAGAGACAAAAAACAACCGTAAAGGCAGACAAAACAACCACAAAGAGACAGAAAACGACCATAAAGACACACAAACAACCACACAGAGACAAAAAACAACCATAAAGGCAGACAAAACAACCACAGAGACACAAAACAACTACAGAGACAAAACAACAACAAAAACACAAAAAACAACCATAAAGGCAGACAAAACAACCACAAAGAGACACAAAACAACAGTAAAGACACACAAACAACCCCGAAGAGACTAAAAACGACCATAAAGACACACAAAACAAACACAAAGAGAAAAAAACGACCATAAAGACACACAAAACAAACACAAAGAGACCAAAAACAACCATAAAGGCACACAAAACAACCACAAAGAGACACAAAACAACAATAAAGATACACAAACAACCCCAAAGAGACTAAAAACGACCATACAGACACACAAAACAACCACAGACACAAAACAACAATAAAGATACACAAACAACCCCAAAGAGACAAAAAGCGACCATAAAGACACTCAAAATAAGCACAAAGAGACACAAAACAACCACAGAGACATAAAACAACAATAAAAACCCACAAAACAATCATAAAGGGACAAAAAACATCCACATAAACACACAAAATGGCCACAAAGAGACACAAAACAACCACAAAGACAGTGGTGGATCTTCTGTGGAACACAGGAGGGGCCACTGCCCCCCTGTGTTCTGATTGGCCACCCCGTGTCCTCCCCAAAATTTGCGTCAGATTTCCGACGCTCCTGAACGCAACTTCGTTGTCCGACTGCACCTGAATGCACCAATGACGTTAGTTTGATCTTTTGATTGTTTTTCATTTGAATTTGAAGAAGCTTTGAAGACGTTTCCTGATGCTAGAGGAGAAGACGAGCAGCTTTGTAGCTTTGCGGTCAGAAGACTGTGGCCGTTTCTCAGTACGTAACTGTCCCTACCTGGTTCTCACGACTCACGAAACATCATCATGGAGGCTGCAAAAAACATTACAACCGGCTGTCTGGGAGTGACCCAAAAACAGGACAAACACTGGTTTCCAGCGGGTTGAAAGAGTAAGTTTACAACAACACGACATGTGAGCAGAAAAATCACAGTCTGTCTTTAGTTCAGCTGAAAATATGAGTTTTTCTCTTCTTTTATTGACCAAACTTTTCAGGAAGTAGATGAAGAATAATTAAAGCTCTCATGTAGAAGTCCAACTTATTTTGGATCCTTGTGGAGAGTTCAATCTTAGAGTTTGTAAAACTAATGAGTTTTTAGAGTCACATGGATTGTTTTGACATTTAATAGAGAGTTTAGTGTCTGATTGTAATTCTGTTCAGTGAATGGATCATTTAAGTTATGAAGATATGTTTTGTTTTTGCTTCAGCACTTTTTATTGTTTCGTTGCTGATGTGGTCAACTTGAAGCTGTTGAGTGCGTCAGAATCCTCCAAGACAAATGTTACAAAGTGTTTGCTGGAGTTTTTTCAATTATTTATAGAAATACTGAAATGTGTTGTTCTCATCCAGCCACAGAACTTTCATCCATATTTTACATGAAGAACCATTTTCAATACTGCCTGCCCTTGCTCTGTTTTTTTTCTGACTTTTTTTAAGCTCAATGTTTTTATATATTATCCCTTTATGTTATCTTTATAATAAGATTTTAACAGGCGAAATGCTCTTAAATTACACCAGAATGCAGGAAAATAGGATCAATAATTTTCAAAATCAGACCCCCTGTCAGCATCCCGCACAAACCAAATGTCACTCTAAGGTCTGGTCACAAGTAGGCAGCCCTGACGCTAACCAGCATCTTTAGAATCAGGTGACAGTGTGGTTAAAGCACGTGCTAACATACTGTACAGTACTAGAAAAACATGCTGTATGTCCCAGTATATGGAGCATCAAATACATCTGAGTTTCCAGTTTACCATTTAGTAAAACACACAAACAGTGGAGACAATTAATGCAGTCATGGATGCCAATGTTAGCATGATTAGCTCCAGACTAGGTGGCTAACACAACCGACTTTTTATTTAGTTAGTTGCTAGGCTAATGCTGCTAGCAGCCTTATTTTACTGTCGTGCAGTCAAACAACCACTGGCCTGAATAAAATCTGATCTACCATCAGTCATGTTCATGTAAGTGTGAAAAGCCAAAATCACGATTAATGTTCGACTAACTGTGCAGCTTTAATCAGGTGTTACTGAGCTATTGGTGCCAACAAAGTTTGGAGGTTTTGTCCTCTGAGGACCATAAATATCTGCACAAAATCTGACACCAGAATAAGGCCACTAATGTGGCTAAAAATGAAGCGAACCAACAGCACATTTGCACAAATGCATTAAATGTTATTTTTTCTTTCATTGTCAGGCGACACCATGGTTAAAGCACAGGCTAACAGTTTACAGTTTGCCATTCAGTAAAGCACATAAACAGTGGAGAGAATTAATGCAGTCATAGATGCTAATGTTAGTTAGCATCTATGTTAGCTAATCTATGACACCAGACCTTTAGAACTGTTCAGTTTAGCTGCTAAGCTAACGCTGCTGGAATCCTTATTTTACTGTAGAGGCTGATTTGGTGCTTTTGTTTTGAAATCCTGCAGCTTCCTGACATTTATGCGTGGAGGTCTGCAGTTCAAATAAAAAGCATTTTGGTGTTTGTTGGTGCAGTTTTAAGCAGAGAACAGTCAGGTTTGCTGAAATGTTCCAGGCATCTTCTGTTTATTTTTATGCATCAGTGCAGGTGAGTTTTTTTCTTTTATCCTATTTATTTTTCATTTAATATGTAAATTTACTTGTGTTATCATTACATTTCTCACCTGTGTGCCTTAATAAACAGGCTCAATTTAAAATAAAGTGGTTAAATTTAAGTTAAGCCTTTATTTCTAGGGTGTTTATTAATAAATATTTGACTAGTAATGACCAAAATTGATCAGTATCGACTAAACTGAAGCATAAAGTTTCTGCTAGCTCAAAGTTAGCTGCACTATTTAGAGATTCTGAACCTTTTTTACCACTATTTTCTGTACATAACGAGGTTCTGTTTCAACACAGCAGGCAGCAGAGAATGCATGAGCATGAAGTTTAAGGCATGATGTCATGATGGAGCAGCAGTTACGAATACTGCATGTGTGAGCTTTGCACGCGTAGCGGCAACATGCACATAAAACACTGAAACATACGCCATCATGGATCCGCTTCAAGTCTCCTCGAGCGTTGGAGTCGAGCCTGGAGAAACTTTGAGAGCATTTCTCTGCGTTTCTGAATAACTTTAGAAGTGGTCAGATGAAGCCGTTCCTCTAGTTTTTAATGATGCCCTCACGCTGCTCGTAGCCCGAAGCCAAAGAGACGCCGGACACAAAGAGACGCTCTGAGGCCGGCCGTGTGTTCTGACTCCAATTAAAGCCCAAATTTATGTTAAAAATTACTTTACACCGACTTCAAAGGCGGCTCGTGAATGTTTCCCGCTAATGACGGAGGCACAAAACAACAGAGAATGCAGATAAATTAGATCCTGGATGTTCACGAGGAAGCAGCTCTGGCCTCAGCAGCAGCATCCGACCGGTGTCACTGTGGTTGTTTTGTGTCTCGTTGTTGTTGTTTTGTGGCTCTGTGGTTGTTTTGTGTGTGTTTATTGTTATTTTAATCTCTTTATGGTTGTTTTGTGTCTAAATATGGTTACCTTGTGTCTCTTTGTGGTTGTTTTGTGTCTCTTTGTGGTCGTTTGTATGTGTTATGGTTGTTTTGTGTCTCTGGGTTTTTGTGTCTGTTTGTGGTTGCTTTGAGTCTTTTTGTGGTTACTTTGTGTGTCTTTATTGTCATTTTGGCCTCTTTTTGGTCATTTTGTGTCACTTTGTGGTTGTTTTGTGTCTGTTTGTGTTCATTTTGTGTCTCTTTATGGTTGTTTTGTGTCTAATTATGGTTACCTTGTGCCTCTTTGTGGCTGTTTTGTGTCTCTTTGTGGTTGTTTTGTGTCTGTTTGTGTTCATTTTGTGTCTCTTTATGGTTGTTTTGTGTCTAATTATGGTTACCTTGTGCCTCTTTGTGGCTGTTTTGTGTCTCTTTGTGGTTGTTTTGTGTCTCTTTGTGGTTATTTGTGTGTTTTATGGTTATTTTGTGTCTTTGTGGTCGTTTTGTGTCTCTGTCATTGTTTTGTGTCACTTTGTGGTTGTTTTCTGTGTTTGTGGTCATTTTGTGTCTCTGTGGTTGTTTTGTGTCTCCTCGTTGTGGTTTTGTGTGTCTTCATTTTTATTTAGTGTCTCTTTGTGGTTGTTTTATGTGTGATTGTGATCATTTTGTGTCTGTTTGTGTTTGTTCTGTGTCTCGCCGTTGTTGTTTTGTGTGTCTTTATTTTTATTTTGGTCTGTTTGTGGCGATTTTCTGTCACTTTGTGATTATTTTGTGTCTATTATTTCATTTACTACCAGCAGTACTTTTTACTGCCTTATTTTAGCTACCTTTTTAATTTCAGCTCTGTTTTTGTGAATATTTCCCGCTAATGACGGAGACACAAAACAACAGAAGATGGAGATAAATTAGATCCTGGATGTTCAGGAGGAAGCAGCTCTGCCTGCATCCGATCGCTGCCTGCACACGGCTCTGCTCGGTCGGTTCGGCCTCCGTGTGATGGCTTTGGACGGCTGCTCCGGGAGTGGCTGTTCACCTGCTGCTGCCGTGTCACTTCCTGTCGGGCCTCAAACACGGCGACACGCTCGGCCTCTAATAGACCCGTCAGCTGGGCCGACATCACAGATTCCAACCAGATGTTCGCACCGATGCAGCAGCGTGAGCTTCAGACGGCGCTGCGAGGACACACTGAGCGCGCTCATCCTCCTCGGACGCTCTAATTGGCTGGCGCTGACCGGAGCCAGGCTGTTAGAGTCACCTCCACGCTCGTTAGATATGGAGATTTACAGAAGGGAGGCCGGGACGCTGGCTTATTTATTCTGGGGCTTTAATTTAACCTCTATGCTGTCCAGATCGCCTCTGGAGTCTGTCTGTGGTCATTTGTGTCTCTTTGTGGTTGTTACATGTGTGTTGTGGTTACTTTGTGTGTCTTTATTGTCTTTCCTTCTCTTTGTGGTCATTTTGTGTCTCTCTTTGTGGTCATTTTGTGACTCTCTTCGTGGTCGTTTTGTGTGTCTTTGTGGTTGTTTTGTGTCTCTGCAGTCATTTATGTCTCTGTATCGTTGTTTTCTATGTTTTTGTGGTTGTTTTGTGTCTCTTTGTGGTTGTTTTGTGTCTCTTTGTGGCTGTTTTCTGTCTCTTTGTGGCTGTTTTGTGTCTCTTTGGGGTTGTTTTGTGTCTCTTTATGGTTGTTTTCTATGTTTTTGTGGTTGTTTTGTGTGTTTTGTGTTTTTTTTGTCTGTGTCTTCGTGGTCGTTTTGTGTGTCTTTGTGGTTGTTTTGTGTCTCTGCAGTCATTTGTGTCTCTTTATCGTTGTTTTCTATGTTTTTGTGGTTGTTTTGTGTCTCTTTGTGGTCATCTTGTGTCTCTTTGTGATTGTTTTGTGTCTCTTTGTGGCTGTTTTATGTCTCTTTGTGGCTGTTTTGTGTCTCTTTATGGTTGTTTTCTATGTTTTTGTGGTTGTTTTGTGTGTTTTGTGTTTTTTTGTCTGTGTCTTTGTGGTTGTTTTGTGTCTCTTTGCGTTCGTTTTGTGTTTCTTTCCGCAGGGGCGGATCCAGATTAATTTTAGTGGGGGGCACAGGGGGGTACAACAGATCATTTGATGGACTACCAAAAAGTTGTAAGAAAAATTGAAAGCAGCTACCAACCTCTCGCTTTGACAAAGTATTTTTCATGTTTTTTT
Source organism: Acanthochromis polyacanthus (assembly GCF_021347895.1). Lineage (NCBI taxonomy): Eukaryota > Metazoa > Chordata > Actinopteri > Pomacentridae > Acanthochromis > Acanthochromis polyacanthus. Next base: position 2,847,781 of record NC_067122.1, read on the forward strand.
GGCTCTTTAAGCCAATAGGAAAGCTGTATATGAGCTTTTTATTTTGGACTGTTAACATTCAAATTCTGATGGACTTGTTTCCTCGTTTATGTGAATTACAGCATCGTCAGCTGCAGCATCTGCCTGTTATGTAAAACTGGTAAGCTCAACCACAGAATGCAGAGGGCAATTAAGTGACAAATATTGTACAAGAACAGCTCTATATACAACCCTGTTAGTTTCCACTTCTTAGAATGTTTACTGACAATTATCACACCTAGAATAAGAAATAATATTCTGGACTTTCAGCAACTAGTTCTCAGCTGTAAACCATAAACATCACAGGGTTCTGTATGCTAATCAGTCTAAATCAAAATGAGTACTACCCAATACACAGTGAACAACAACAATCTGTACCCTTGATCTGTGGTAAAATCTGAAATGTTCTGTGCAGGAATGTAAGTTTTAAAATACAATAAAATACAATAAGCAACACTATAAATTTAATAGTAAACCTGAGAACAATAAAAAACAGCAACAATACTCCACATTCTTAAGTCATTTAATAGTTCACAGCTGAGCAAACATCACAGTGTTCTGCATAGAAATCACAAGAAGCTGCTCTCAGTAATCTTCCACAGTGAGCAGATGTTCTTGTGTTGCAGGTCCATGGTCCAGATGTGGACATCGAACAGGCCGGGGGGTCTGGTACCGTCTACTTCCTAGAGCACCTCCTCTTTTTGCATTCTTCATATGGGATGGACATAAAGTAACGCTGGTTTAGCACGTCCATCAAAGGCCTGTAGGTGTGAAGCACTTCCTGTCGATCCGGTCATTGGCAGAGGCAACACCATCATATTAGCACTGACTGCAAAAAATGATACCTGAGACAACTACGCCCCCTGGAGGCCCGGCGGTTCAAACGAATGAGTGACAGTTACAATACAGTCCCCGCCCGGCATTATGATAAAATTGCCACAATAACTCATGCGCAGAAGATGTTAATATCTGATCCCCTGGAGGCGACGGAAGGGCGCACTCTGAGATGGGTCTGGAGAAAGTCTTATTTAATAAATAATGTCCAAATAAGACTTTCTCCAGACCCATATCAGAGTGCGCCCTTCTTCTCCTCCAGGAGATCAGATAAGTGCTAACAGCTTCATTAGCGCGACAATGCTAGCCTCTTTTCACCGTCTGCCGGTTTGTTCGTAACTCTCTGAGTGGCAAGTTAAGGGAGTAGAGACGCTGAGGATGTCGTTGAAGTGTGTATTTGTAGTCACCGTGATATATTTGCAGTGTTGTGAGTGTCAGTCTGTTATTACGTTTACAATAATCGTCGCAGAGCTCTGGAGCTTCTCTCCACATCGTCTTCCACCTGGACTGGTTTGGTCGGGAGCATGAGCAACAAACATGTGAAAAACTGCACTTTAACATCAATGAATGACACTGAAGTTTAACCTCTACATAAATGAGACTGAGTCTGGATGTGCTGCTCTGTCATTAACTCCTAAGTTTAGGGAAAGTTCAAACTAAAGAGGACACTTCAGATCAGACTTGAGAATGAGCTGATTCTGAACAAACATCTCAGACTTTCTGAGCTTCAGCACCTCTAGAAGATATTTGAACAACAAGCAACTCCAGAGATCCAGAAGTTGGAGAGAGTTAGCTTTAGCTGAGCCAAAGAACATGTGGGACGCTAACCAAGCAAACATTTCAGACTTTTCTCTGTGAATTCTGAGAAATAATTTCCTATTTAATGACAGAGCAACACATCTGAACTCAGTCTCATTAAAACAGACTCTAATTCAGTGTCATCCATCCAGATTAAAGTGCAGTTACCCAAAACGTTTGTTGATGAGCTCCAAAAACCTGTCCAGGTAGAAGGCCACTTAGACAAACAGGAAGTGGAAGATTCCAAGCAGATTTATGGAAGGGGGAACCGGACTGTACTAAGTGTGTTCCAGTATAGAGGGGGGGTGTTTGTGGGTTTTAAGGCTGATAATGATCATTAGTGAGACATTTGGAGGAGAAATTCATTTGCAGTAAAATAAAGTATTTAAAATCTTGGAGTTAAACTTAGAAGAACACAAACTCTAACAGAAAACTTTGTTGATATGCTTTTGTTTTGTTTACAGATGTTAAGTTAAAGGAGTTTTATTTGTGACGTATAACCAATCAAATCACTCCAGAAGACAGAGCGACCACAGCTAGATAAAGGTTCAGAGTCAAAGTAGCGCCATAAATCAGTAAAAACTAAAATACTGATAATCAGTAAATTAATCAGCCCACAGTTACCATAATTCTACAATGTATGTCTCTTTCCTTTGACTTGTTATTTGTACAATATACGATGTATATGAAGGTGTTTTTGGTGTCTATGGAGTGCACGGGGACTGTCTGCAAATAGCAAAACCGCTGCAACAGCGAGGAGACACAGATATTCAACAACCTCACTCTGATACACTGTAGTGTCACCAAAATCAGTGCAGCCTTCAACTGGCTCCTGTTCACACCAATGTTATTCCTGCAACTTGAAAGACAGCTACTTTTGATAAAACTGGGCTTGTATGTTTTAACAACCTATATCTAATGAGTCACTGATGCCAGAAGTCTGAATCTGTGAATATCTTTCCAACTTTACTGAACTGTGGCCCCGAGGAGCCGTGGTGGGCGTCCTTTATTGTCATTTCTGAAAGGTGGCAACACTATCTATGACTAACAGCTACTTATACTACTACTGCTGCTTGTACTCCTAGTATTACTACTACTGCTTGTACAGCTATACTACAGCTACTATTAATCGTCTGGTACTTGGATGTCAAGCTGTTAGCTTGTGGTAGTGTTTTGCTAGTGGCTAACTAGCTAGCTCTCATAGACTGGAAGCTTTCAACAAGATTTAACAATGAAAAAAGAGTAATTCTAAGTTTCCTTGTCTCAATCGTATGACGTGGTGTGTAATTGTATGCAGCACTGTGAGACGGCATACTTGTTTCCGTTGTCACTTCATCTACATTCACAGAATGCACTGAAACTTTGCCCCTACTAGTTTAGCCTCGTAGCACGCAGCTCAAAGGGGCATGGCGGAAATACTGATTCATGTCTATTCTCACTCGTCTGGTCCGATGCAGTCTCCATGATGATGTTTCACGAGTACTTGAGAACCAGGTATGGACAGTTACATACTGAGAAACGGCCACAGTCTTCTTACAGCAAAGGTACAAAGCTGCTCGTCTTCTCCTCCGGCAGGAAACGTCTTCAAAGCTTCTTCACATTAAAACAAAATACAAACAAAAGCTAAGCTCAAACTAACGTCATTGGTGCATTCAGGTGCAGTTGGACAACAGAGTTGTGTTCAGGAGTGTTGGAAATCAGAGAATCAGTAATGTAAATTTCCAACAAAAAATTTGTAAATTAATTATGTAAAATTTTTCAGTTCATGGGGGGGGGGGGGGGGGGGCAACACTGAGACAGCCACCCTCCAGTTGCACAATGACAGGGCAGTGTGTAGGACAGAAAACGCGGACCGGATTTTCACAAACCTGGCGTTCTCTGAAGTAAAAACACAAACTGGATTTCCCCAAAGGTTACAAAGTGGAACTTGTGTGATATTTGGCGTGAGAGCGTGTGAAGGGACTGAGTTGCGTGTGTCCCACGACCACAGCGTGAGAGTTGGAGCCCTATCTAAGCTTCATTTTAGCCACTATAGTGACCAGGCCTCATATTGATGTCAGACTGTGCAGATATTCATGGTCCTCAGAGGATAAAATAACTTTGTTGAGCTCAGTTACACCTGATTAAAGCTGCACACTTAATTGAACATTAATCGTGATTTTGGGTGTGCACACTTACATGAACATGACTGACTGAGTGCCCTTGACTTTTTCTTGATGGTTAATTTTTTTCATGCCAGTGGTTGTTTGACTGCAGGACAGTGAAATAAGGTTGCTGGCAGCCAAACTGAACAGTAGCCCCAATGAGGACCCTGGATTTATGACCACGCTAACATGCTAACATGCTAACATGCTAACTATCTGCCCTGCTAGTGTCTTCACTTCCTTTCTTCCACTTTCTGTTGTAGAATTTGTGCTGCAACCATTCTGAGTGTGTCGTCTGGTTGTGTGCAGGATGTCGGGTCGCTGCTGCTTCTTATTCAGGACGAGTTGTTCTGCAGAATCAACTCTGAGCTTTCTGTTGTTTGTTTCTCTGCAGAGCTGCGTTTGTAGTCGAGGTTATTTTGTTGATTATTAGCGGGAAAATTTCATCGCTGACGCCGTTGATCTCCGGTAAAACGAGGAGAATGAAAAAAGCGTGTGAACCTGCAGACTTTTTTCGCACGACGTGGTTGTGTTTGAGCGGCTCTTATAAACAGAGCTGTAATGAGGCCGCTGCTGCGTCGACAGGATGTCACTGTGATTTACTGTTGGGCCTTTCATCAGGAACGCCGGCGCCTCACGCACACACAACCGCAAACAAAATGTTAAAAGGAATCATCGCTCAGCCGCTCCTCCGTTGGTCCAAACTTTCTGCTTCATTTGAGTCCAGAGTGCGTCGCGTCTCCTCCGATCGTCTGCCACGTTGCATTCTGGGTATAATGTGCCCCGGGGCGGTATTAGATTTAGTCGGTATCGGCCTTATTTGTTCGCTTTACCCAGTCGAGTACACAGCGGCGTACAGTGCAGCTCCTCATCCACTTAGCGCTCGGCAGATAAGAGGTTTGGTGTCTCTTTGTGTTGTTTTGTGTCTGTTTGTGGTTGTTTTGTGACTCTTTGTGGTCACTTTGTGTCTTTTTGTGGTTGTTTTGTGTCTCTTTGTGGTCGCTTTTTGACTCTGTGGTTGTTTTGTGTCTTTTTGTGGTCGCTTTGTGTCTTTTTGTGGTTGTTTTGTGACTCTTTGTGTTGTTTTGTGTCTCTTTGTGCTTGTTTTGTGACTCTTTGTGGTTGTTTTGTGTCTTTTTGTGGTTGTTGTGTGTCTCTTTGTGGTCGCTTTGTGTCTCTTTGTGGTATTTTTGTGTCTCTTTGTGGTTGTTTTGGGCGTTTTGTGGTTATTTGGTATCATTTGTAGTTGTTATGTGTGTCTCTGTGGTCATTTTGTGTCTCTTTGTGGTTGTTTTGTGTCATTTTGTGGTTGTTTTGTGTCTCTTTGTGGTTGTTTTGTGACTCTTTGTGGTTGTTTTGTATCTCTTTGTGGTCGCTTTGTGTCTCTTTGTGGTATTTTTGTGTCTGTGGCCGTTTGTGCCTATTTTTGGTTGTTTTGTGTGGTTTTTTTGGTCGTTTTGTATCTCTTTGTGGTTGTTTTGTGTCTCTTTGTGTTGTTTTGTGTCTCTTTGTGCTTGTTTTGTATCTCTCTGTGGTCATTTTGTGTCTCATTACAGTTATTTTATGTTACTCTATTGTTCTTTTGGTTTCTTTGTGATTGTTTCGTTTGTTTGTTGTAGTTGCTTTGTGTTTGTGGTTGTTTTGTGTCTCTTTGCGGTTGTTTTGTGTCTCTTTGTCGCTCAGCCGCTCCTCCGTTGGTCCAAACTTTCTGCTTCATTTGAGTCCAGAGTGCGTCGCGTCTCCTCCGATCGTCTGCCACGTTGCATTCTGGGTATAATGTGCCCCGGGGCGGTATTAGATTTAGTCGGTATCGGCCTTATTTGTTCGCTTTACCCAGTCGAGTACACAGCGGCGTACAGTGCAGCTCCTCATCCACTTAGCGCTCGGCAGATAAGAGCTTTCTTTATCCTGCTTATCTCGCAGCAGATAAAACGCACTCAGAGGCCGAGTGGAAATGAGATGTGGCGACAAACCGCATCTTTAAACGCAGAGGTGTTTCTTCATTTCCAATAATGACCGTCTATATAGAGCGTGAAATGCTCCTGGCTCGCTGGTGAGGGGAAGCAGTGTGTGTTTGTGTGATGGTGGCGGCGGCATCGTTTCAGTCCGAATAAGTTAACGCATCTAAATGAGCAGGGGGAAGGTTGCGGAGGGACAAACCTGAATCCCATTTTCTGCATCGCTTCCCCCGTTCGGAGGTGTGGAACCGAGTGTGTGTTTGTGTTTGACGCTTGCTGACGTTCGCCGGCCAAATGTTTGGTCAGGAGGCTGGATGGAAGTTCACGCTGCAGCGCCCGACTCCCAAACCGCCGGCTGACCTCCGGCCGTCCGACCGTCACTTTACCACAGCTCTGCTGGTTTTTTTCTTTTTTAAAAAATCTGTTTGCAGACGATGTTTCAGAGTCACCGTCCCGAAAACTTGCAGATGAGTTCGGAATCCTAAACGAGCCTTTAGTGAGTCCTGACAGAATGTAGAATTAGAAAACAACGGCATTATGAGCTGGAATATGAAGTCCAACCTCTGCATGGTGGTTTTCACATGATGAGGAGTTGTACCGACGCTGATGCACGGAAATGAACACAAACCTGACTGTTGTCTGTTTAAAACTGCACCAAAATACACCAAAACCCTTTTGATTTTAACTGCAGGTCTCTACCCAAGTCAAAAGAGCAGGTATAAACATGTGCAAAGGCAGGAAGCTGCAGGATTTCAAAACAAAAGCACAAATTTAAAATCTACATGAAGCCTGAAGCTTCATGCAGAAAGATTTTGGTACTTTTTGTGGTGATTTTACATGATTTTGCTGGTATATTTTAACCTTACAAAGTAGTCTTGGCTCTTTTTTGAGATGATGTTGTGTCTTTTTATGGTCATCTTGGCTGTTTTGTGTGTTTTTTGCTTGTTTTTTGTGCCACATTTGAGTTTTTGGAGCAAAATCACCTGTTTTCTGGTAGTTTTGGTCCTTTCTGTGGTACTTTTTGTTGTGATTTTGGTCTGTGAAAGCTACATTATACCCTAGAACCTGGAAAGAACCTTGGCTGGATGTGTTCGTTATTACAAAACAATGGTGAAAATGGTTCAGAATCTGTCAAAAATGAAGCTATCTTAGAGCTATTTGTTAGATATGCCAATAAAAGCTTAATTTTCATCGATGCTGATCAGTTTTCAGAATTTTTGGTTACATATTTATAAATAAAGACCCTAGAAATAAGGATTTAACTTGAATTTAACCACCTCATTTTAAATTTATCCTGTTTATTCAGGTCCACAGGTGATTACACACAAAATGAAAAATAAGTAAGGATAAGGGAACAAACTCACCTGGATTGATAATAAATCCAGAAAGCACAGCTCTGGTTTCAGGTTTTGTGCTGCTGTTGTTTTTTAAAGTTGTGCAGAGGAGCTGATGCCTCGGCACACAGAAAGTCTGAGTCCTGCAGCACAAACAAGCTTACCGGTTGATGCAATTTTCAGAGCAGAAAAACACACAAAACAAGTTCAGAAAAGTGAGTTTCTGCCTCAACAGCAGCTACATTTTGGTATTGCTTTCACCGAGAAGCTCAGAAAGGGCTGCTTTTCCAAAAGAATTGCTTTTTTCCCCCAAAGTTTGACCGGTGGTGGTTGTTTTTGTTGTTTTGTTTATCATCAGTTTAATAGTCATTTAATGGAACCAGAGGAGGATTCACTGTGAGCTTTGACCGGGCGCTGCTGCCTCTTTCTATTTTTTATTACAGAAAAGGTGGTTTTTCTTTTCAGTTGGGATTTATGGTTAATCTGCTGCTATGTAATTTAAAATGCAGGCGTTAAACTTCATTCTTGGGTTTTAGGTAAAACATTATGTGCAGAAATATAAATGTTTTCACATTTAACAGAGGTGTTAATTTGTTTACACTTATGCATGCAATTACGTATATATTGACCCGTCCAGAATGACATGAAATCTGTCAGAAAGGACTTGAAAGTTATCCCAAAGACACAAAAAGATCCAAAATGACAAGAAAAGATTCAAGCTGACATAAAACTCGTTGAGAATGACAAGAAAATTGTCCAAAAGGATGAGAAAATGATCCATAAATACAGAAAATTAGTCCAGAATCACATGAAATTTATCCTAAAAGACTAGAAAATTATCTCAAAAAACACAAATTAGGTGAATACAGGAGATCTTAAACCACAAATGATCCCAAATCGTAAGTGAAACTAGTTGTGCCGTCACAAGAGAGAGATTTAGGTGTATTTTGACCGTGCTGCGCTTTTTTGTCCTTGTAGACTCGCCGTAGTTATTTTTTCTACTGAAGAAAGTCTAGAAACAAACTGTTGTTTTTCATCTATTTCCCTCTGCTGTACCGTACAGAGCACAGGTCTGTCAGTAACACACGTGTTTTATGTTAAACTTACATGTGATGGTGTTCTGAGAAAGTCCAAAGCTCGTGTGGGAAACTTTAAAACGGGAGCGACGCTAATGCGCTAGCCTGTCTATGTCGTTTTCAATGTAAAGTTAGCATTAAGCTACTCGCTAGTATTCCGTACTAAGCTAACTGATGCTAATTTCAGCACGTATTTGTGTTTATTTGTGTTGTTTTAATGCAATAATAGTCCAGTTTGTGTGTTTGGGTGCAGTTCTATTGAGGTTTTTGATATTTTAGTGCAATAATATCACAGTTTTTTACTTTCTGGTGTAGAAACATCCAAATTTGTGAAGTTTTAGTGTGTTAATATTCCACTTTTGACATTTTGGTGCAGACATATCCAAGTTTTCTGATGTTTTGATGTAGTTCCATGCAGGTTTTTAGATGTTTTGTGTGTTTATGTGCAATTTTTGATGCTTTTGTGCATTATTTCCTAGTTCTTTTGGTTTTGCAATATCCATGCTTTTAAAAATTTAATGCAAAATACCCCAATTTATGACTTTCAGTGCAATTATATTCAAGTTTTTGATGATTTAGTGTAATAATATCTCAGTTTTAAAGAGTTTGGTGTGCTGGTATCTAAGTTTTTGACATTTTGATGCAATAATATAAAAAGTTTCTTGTTGTTTTAGAGCAAGAATAACCAGTTTTGACGTTTTGGTGCAATAATATATATATATTTTTTACATTTTGGTGGAGTAATATCCAAATCTGTGACATTTTAGTGTGCTATCAGTCAGATTTTTGGCGTTTTAGTGCAGCTCCATCCAGGTTTTTCATGTTTTGGTGCAATAATATCTCAGTCTTAATGAGTCTTGGTGCACTAGTATCCAGGTTTTTGACATTTTGATGCAATAATATCCATGTTTTTAAAGTTTTAATGCAATAATATACCAAATTTATGTCTTCTGGTACAGATTTATCCAGGTTTTTTATGTTTTGATGCAATAACACCCCAGTTTTTGATGTTTTGTTGCAGCTATGTCCAGGTTTTTCACGTTTTGGTGCACTAGTATCCAAGTTTATTTGACATTGTGATGCAATAGTATCCCTGTTTCTGTTGTTTTAGTGCAAGAATATGCTGTTTTTGACATTTTGGTGCAGTTATATCCAGGTTTTTCATGTTTTGGTGCAATAATATCTTGGTTTTAAAGAGTTTTGGTGCACTAATATCCAAGTTTTTTGACATTTTGATTCAATAATGTCCACATTTCAAAGTTTTAATGCAATATTATCCCAAGTTTATGTCTTTTGAAGCAGTTATATCTAAGTTTTTGATGTTTTGGTTTTATATTATCTGGTTTTAAAGAGTTTTGGTGCACTAGTGTCCAAGTTTTTTGACATTTTGATGTAATTATATCCACGTTTTTGTTGTTTTTGTGCAATATTATCCTGTTTTTGATGTTGTGGTGCGGTTACATCCTCGTTTTTTTGGCGTTTTGTACGTTTCTATCCAGTTTTTGATGCTTTGGTGCATTCATTCCATGCCGTTTGTTAGCGTAGCATCAGACCGTGAGTTTTCTGCACGCTGTCTGTCAAACACCTGAAAAACACCTCCGGTTTCCTCTGGATGGCGCGTTTTGATTGGCTGTCACTCCCCCCGTCGCTCGGTGTTTGACTCCGTGTTTTCTGTGATATTTCCCATCCTCCCCGCTGCACTCGAACGCCTCGTGTTGCTGTTGGATCCTGTCACTTCTCGGTTCTGTGTGACGGAGCGACAGGCGGGTTTGTTTCCGCTGACGGTCAGTGAAGATTCCTGCAGCCTCCTTTTAGTTTCTCGCCTCTTTCTTCTTCCTCTTCTCAGCCGTAGACGTGACAGAACGCTGCGAAGCTTCCTGACAGCGGTTTATTCCTTTTTCCGTCTCTGTTTTTGTGGGTTTTTTGTCTTGTTTGCTGTTAAATACGAAGCTTCACACCAAACGTTTCCCGTTTCTTTTCCTCTCTGAGTCGATGTTTACTTGAGTCTGTGATTCGAATCTGCGCTGATGAGGATCTTCCAGACGCTTCAGTCTGTTTATTAAAGCGTTAAATACATTAATACATAGAAACTGCATGAACTTAAGTGTATTTATGATCATTTTTAGTCAGTTTCTGGTAATGTTTTGTGTACTTTCGATAATTTTGTTCCTTTTTCTGGTGCTTTTTTGTATATTTTTGTTAAATTTGTGCCAATATATGGTTATTTATTCTCTGTTTCTGGTAATTTTGTGTCTTTATGGTCATTTTTTGTCATTGTCTGGTCCTTTTTAATCTAGTAGTTGCTTTTTGGGGGTCATTTTGTGTCTATTTATGATCATTTTGTCTATTTCTGGTCATTTTGTGTCTATGTATGATCATTTTGTGTTTATTTTTGATCATTTTGTGTCTATTTCCATTCATTTTGTGTCCATTTCTGGTCATTTTGTGTCCATTTCTGGTCATTTTGTGTCCATTTCCGGTCATTTTGTGTCCATTTCCGGTCATTTTGTGTCCATTTCTGGTCATTTTGGGTTTTTTTTGGGGTCATTTTGTGTGTATTTCCAGTCATTTTGTGTTCATTTCTAGTCATTCTGTGTCTATTTCTGGTCATTTTGTGTCTATTTCTGGTGTTTTTTTTGTCTATTTCTGATCATTTTTGGTTTTTTAGGGTCATTTTGTGTCCATTTCTGGTCATTTTGTGTCCATTTCTGGTCATTTTGTGTCCATTTCTGGTCATTTTGTGTCCATTTCCGGTCATTTTGTGTCCATTTCCGGTCATTTTGTGTCCATTTCCGGTCATTTTGTGTCCATTTCCGGTCATTTTGGGGTTTTTTTTGGGTCATTTTGTGTGTATTTCCAGTCATTTTGTGTTCATTTCTAGTCATTTTGTGTCTATTTCCGGTCATTTTGTGTCCATTTCCGGTCATTTTGTGTCCATTTCTGGTCATTTTGGGGTTTTTTTGGGGTCATTTTGTGTGTATTTCCAGTCATTTTGTGTTCATTTCTAGTCATTCTGTGTCTATTTCTGGTCATTTTGTGTCTATTTCTGGTGTTTTTTTTGTCTATTTCTGATCATTTTTGGTTTTTTAGGGTCATTTTGTGTCCATTTCTGGTCATTTTGTGTCCATTTCTGGTCATTTTGTGTCTATTTCCGGTCATTTTGTGTCCATTTCCGGTCATTTTGTGTCCATTTCCGGTCATTTTGTGTCCATTTCCGGTCATTTTGTGTCCATTTCCGGTCATTTTGTGTCCATTTCCGGTCATTTTGGGGTTTTTTTTGGGTCATTTTGTGTGTATTTCCAGTCATTTTGTGTTCATTTCTAGTCATTTTGTGTCTATTTCTGGTCATTTTGTGTCTATTTCTGGTGTTTTTTTTGTCTATTTCTGATCATTTTTGTTTTTTTAGGGTCATTTTGTGTCTACTTTTGGTGATTTTGTGTCCATTTCTGATCATTTTTGTTTTTTGGGGTCATTTTGTGTCTATTTATGATCATCTCTGACAACAGTTTATTCCTGTTTCTCTGTGTTTTTTTTTTTTTTTGGTCTTGTTTTCTGTTTAATACGAAGCTCCTCACCAAACACTTTTCATTTCTTTTCCTCTCTGAGACGCTCAGTTTTTTTAGGAGTCGATGTTTACTTGAGTCTCTGAGTCGAATCGGCGCTGATGAAGATCTTCCAGACTCTTCACAGTCCATTTATTAAAGCGTTAAATCATTAAATACATTAATACATAGAAATTGCATGAACTGAAGTGTGAAGAAAATCATTTTCGCCGCCTCAGAAGTGACACCGAAGTCAGGAGTTAAGTTTGCCTTCATCAGGGAGAGAAATGTTGATTCACTGATTTTAATCTACAGACCTGGACTTCCAGAGATTAGACACGTCCCTTTACAGCGCTAATTCAACATTTTAATGGGTTTAAAGTATTCGGCTGCACATCAAACTTTTAATGTGGTCTATTTTTGATAACTTTGTGCTTATTTATGATCATTTTTGTTTCTTTTTGATCATTTTCTGTCTATTTCTGGTCATTTTGTGTCTAATTATGATCCTTTTTTGTCTATTTCTGGTCATTTTTTGGTCAATTTTTATTCGTTTTTGTTTCTTTGGGGTCCCTTTCTGCCTATTTCCAGTCATTTTGTGTCTATTTCTGCTCATTCCGTGTCTATTTATGGTCCTTTTTTGTCTAGTTTTGTTCATTTTGTTCCTATTTATGGTCATTTTGTGCATTTTTCTATTCATTTTGTGTATATTTACGATCATTTTTAGTTTGTTTCTGGTCACTTTTGTGCGTTTTGGTTATTGTTTTTCTATTTACCATCATTTTGTGTCAATTTATGATAATTTTGTTTCTATTTCTGGTCATTTTTTTGTGTATTTATGATCATTTTTACTCCATTTATGGTCATTTTGTGTCTATTTCTGCTCCTTTATTGTCTATTTTTGGAAATTTTGTTCATTTTTGTAGTCATTTCATGCCTATTTTTGGTCATTTTGTGTCTATTTTTGGTCATTTTGTGTCTACTTATGTTCATTTTAGTCTTTTTCTCATCATTTTGTATCCTTTGGTTATTGTGTGTCTATTTCTGATCATTTTGTCTGTATTTCTGTTCTTTTCTGTCTATTTCTGGTCATTTTGTGCCTATTTATGATCATTTTTAGTCTATTTTTGGTCATTTTTTGTCTATTTCTGCTTGTTTTTTGTCTATTTCTGCTTGTTTTTTGTCTATTTATGATCATTTTGTGTTTAATTATTCTCGTTTTGTGTCTATTTATGCTCGGTTTGTGTCCTTTACGCGGCTAATTTAAACATTTTAAAGCATTTGAACGTCGTCAGACATGTGTTTTTGCGTCATCAGAGTGTCTGAGTCCTAAAATCTGCTGCCGTCTCTGCAGGAATGATGCTCTGACTGCTCGTGCAGCTGGATGACGGTTGCTTTCTGACCATCCACACATCGTTAGTGAGCAGCAGAGATGTAATGAGCAGCAGGATGGAGGGTTTACAGGCTTTTTACCCCTGGGTCTCGCCTCTCAGGCTGCGTACTCGCTGCCCAGCCTTCCTGCTGCCAACTGCAGCCCGCGAGGAAACTCTGGAGACCCGAGGCTGCAGAAGGAGTTCACATTTTCAGCGTTAAAAAACTAACCGAACACGTATTCAGATTCAGCTTCTGGCCTGAAATGACTCCAGAAGCGAACGTCGGTCAGAAACGAGCGGCGGAGATGCGATTAGAAGTTATCTCTCAGAAACATGTGAAGTATTTTGGTTTTTATTTATATATTTGGATTCATCTGAGGCTGTTCTTCTGTTTGGACGGAGCGCAGTAAAGGGAATAAGTCAGCGCTGCCTTATTTAGCACAAATCTGTTCCTCTTTCTGTTATTTAGCAGAAATGTTTGTTATGCTTTAATAAATCAAACCCCAGCCAACACCAGTGGTTGTTTTCAGTTGTTGTTGTTTGTTTTGTCTATTTATGGGCATTTTGTGTCTATTTATGATCATTTTTAGTCTATTTCTGGTCATTTTGTGTCTACTTTTGGTAATTTTGTATGTGTTTATGATACTTTTCTGTCCATTTCTGGTAATTTTTTATCTATTTATGATCATTTTTGGATTTATTTTAATCATTTTGTGTCTATTTGTGATCATTTTGTGTCAACTTTTGGTAATTTTGTATGTGTTAATGATACTTTTCTGTCCATTTCTGATCATTTTTTATCTATTTATGATCATGTTTGGATTTTTTTTATCATTTTGTCTATTTTTGATCATTTTGTGTCTACTTTTGGTAATTTTGTGCATATTCATGATCATTTTATGTGTATTTATGGTCGTTTTTGTTTCTTTTTGGTCATTTTTGTCTATTTCTGTTATTTTGTGTCTATTTATAATCATTTTGTGTCTATTTCTGGTCATTTTTAGTAATTTTGTGCGTATTTTGGTCATTTTTGGATCTTTTGGTCATTTTTTTCTGTCTTTCTGGTCATTTTGTGCTCATTGATAATCATTTTGAGTCTATTTCTGGTCATTTTGTGGCTATTTATGATAATATTTGTCTCTCTTTCTGGTAATTGTTGGATCTTTTGTTTATTTTTTTCATTTATGATTATTTTATGCCTATTTCTGGTTATTTTGTGTTTATTTATGATCATTTTGTGTCTATTCCTGGACACTTTTGTATGTTTTGGTCATTTCGTGCCTATTTCTGGTCATTTTCTGTCTATTTATGATAATTTTTAGTCTATTTCTGGTCCTTTTTTGTCTACTTTTGGTAACTTTGTACGTATTTATGGTAATTTTGCATCTATTTGTGGTCATATTTGTCTCTTTCTGGTAATTTTTTCTCTACTTTTGGTAAATTTGTGTCCATTTTTGGTCTTTTTTTGGTCTCTTTCTTGGCCATTTAGTTCCTTCGCGTACTTTTCAGTGAAACCTGACGAGAAAACAGGAAAAAAAAACTCGGTGGAAGTTTGATCAGAGCTGAAACTGGCTGTGTGTGTGTGTGTGTTTTTTTCCTGTGTGTTTTGAGCGAGTGTGTGCTGCAGACATATGGTCTCTCTTCAAACAAGATGCTGACCGGCCGGCAAAAGAGCTGCTCACTGCATCCAAATGAAGACACACACACACACAGTAACACACACACACAGTAACACACACACAGGTAATGTGTGTGCTGTGCCGTGCCCTCTGACCTCCTGCTGCAGCGCTGTGAGTGTAAACCTCCTATAAATAGCAGCGGTGTGTGTTATCGGGACGTGCAGCAGCTCTGTAGCGCTGATCTATCCCATAAGTCACTGGGGCTGCTGCTGCCTATTGATCTGGCAGCCCTCCCCGACACACACACACACACCGTAACACACACACACACACACACACCGTAACACACTCTCATCGCCTGCCAGCTCGCTCACAGAACAGCGTCCATACAGATGGTGTGGACTGATGAGCAGAGCGGCAGGAATAAAGTGGAATCATCGACAGCAAACCGTCCAAACCCAGACAAGCGTTTATCTGTCGGTCGTTAATCAATGTCGTTCCCTCGTTAGCGGCATCGAAGGGACGTTTTGGTAACTTTAAGCTTTTTTTTTTGTCTGTTTTTGGTAGTTTTGTACCGATTTATTGTCTGTTTATGGTCATTTTGTGTCATTTTCTGGTCATTTTGTGCCTATTTTTGGTCGTTTTGTTTTTTTTGGGGGGGGGATCATTTCATATCTATTTTTGGACGGTTATGTTAGTTTTGTGCCTATTTCTGGTCATTTTTGTTTCTTTTCTGTCTATTTTGAGTCATTTTTGAGTATATTTATGATCATTTTGTGGTCCTTTTTGTGTACATTTGATAATTTTGTGCATATTTATGGTCACTCTGAATCTATTTCTGGTCATTTTGTGCCTATTTTTGGTCATTTTTGGGTCATTTTGTGCCAATTTCTTATCATTTTTGTTTCTTCCTTGTCATTTTCTGTCTAGTTTTAGTAATTTTGGGTTTTTTTGGGGTCATTTTGTGTCAATTTATGATAATTTTGTCAATTTATGATCATTTTATGTCTATTTCTGGTCATTTTGTGTCCATTTCTGGTCATTTTGTGTCTCTTTCTGGCCATTTTAGTCTATTTCTGATCATTTTGTGTCTATTTCTGGTGATTTCATGTCTATTTCTGGTGATTTCGTGTCTATTTCTGGTCATTTTGCGTCTATTTCTGGTCATTTTGTGTCTCTTTCTGGTCATTTCAGTCTATTTCCAGTCATTTTGTGTCTATTTCTGGTGATTTCGTGTCTCTTTCTGGTCATTTTAGTCTATTTCCAGTCATTTTGTGTCTATTTCTGGTGATTTCGTGTCTATTTCTGGTCATTTTAGTTTATTTCCAGTAATTTTGTGTCTATTTCCGGTCATTTCGTGTCTATTTCTGGTCATTTTAGTCTATTTCTGGTGATTTCGTGTCTATTTCCGGTCATTTCGTGTCTATTTCTGGTCATTTTAGTCTATTTCTGGTGATTTCGTGTCTATTTCTGATCATTTCGTGTCTATTTCTGGTCATTTCATGTCTGCTTTTAGGAGGCATGTTGTTTTGCTCCTTAGCAGCGTTAAAAAGACGTTTTGGTAACTTTAAGCTGCCAAATTCTCAAACTGTTTCTGGACACATCATTGGGCGTCTCCCCTGGCAACAGTTTACTGACAACTAAGAGGCGGTGTTGCTAGGAGACGGGCTGTCAGCCTCCGTGACGCGGAGCACATCACGTACATAAATGTTTCCAGTTTTTAAACGGGAAGTCATTAGCGGCCCGTCATTAGCGCTTTAAAGGGGGACTCCGCTGATTTCAGACCGCTGAGAAAAAGTTGCACCGGCTTCCTTTGTGTTCAGGTCTGCAGGCCGGTAAATGAAAGGAATCCGGGGGTGTGCGGTCGGAGAGGAGTGAGCCGAGTGGACCTCCGTGGCCCGACGCTCGGCTGGACGCTAGCTGCCGGTGTCGGAGCTACAATTAGCTGCTGCTCTTTCAGGCCTGACAGTTTTCTAGTGACTGTGGTGATAAATCGGTACGACGCTGCCTAAAAATACAACATTTAACATTTGGAAAAGCCTGCAGGCTGCCAGGTTTGTTTTCTGTTATCAAATGGGGGTAGTTAAACTGGCTTGAAACGAGAAAAAATAACAACTGTCAGGTTTTTAAATAGGTCTGATGTATTCATCTGCTCTAAAACACACAGCAGCATCGTCTGTTTTCATAAAAACCACGTCAAAGTGTCGAAATAGTCCAAAGAAATAAAACTCCAACAGCAATGAAAGGTTTCCAGCTGATCAGAATGATTGAGTGGATCCAGCAGAGGACTTCTCTCTGATTATTTTCCATCATTTTTAGTCTGTTTTCGCTCGTTTTTGTATCTTGTGGTCAATTTTTGTCTATTTTTGAGCATTCTGTGTTTATTTATGGTCCTTTTTTGTTTACGTTTGGTCATTTTTGCATATTTATGGTCATTTTATGTCTCTTTCTGGTGCTTTTTTCCTCGTTTACATTGAGTGGGTCCAGCAGAGGACTTATTTTTGATTATAGGCCTTTGAAAATGAAATGAAAGAAAAGAAGTGCGACATGTTCAATGCAGGCTGGTCTAGTGTCTCCATAATGTTCCTCGAAGTGTATATATCTATGGGTGGATCCATATTTCTACTATAATACAGTCTTTGGTTGACATCTCACCAACTTTAGAGGCTCAAACATCAGTAGAATGTGATGGCTTAAAGTTTGACCAAACCAGTTTTTGGATATTTGAAGTTGAAAGTTGTCCACGTTTCCTTCAAAAATGTCCAAAATAGGATAAAGATTGTCCAGAATGACCCAAAATTTGCCCAATAGATGGTAAAGATAGTCTAAATGTTTTCCAAAAGTGTCTTAAAGTTGTCAGAAATGACTAGAACTCGGATGTGAGTTGAGTCTGTCAGGAGTTGAACTCTGCTGCTTTCACAGTTGTTGAATTTCAAATGAAACTAAAAACACATCCAGCTCTACCTGTTGGTTTTACAGCTCGGTACATGCGTGGCTGCAGGCGTTCTGCCGACCTCTGACCCCGGCGCGGTCGCTCGGAGACACCCAGGTGCATGCTGGGAACAGAAAGGTGTGCGTTAGCGGATGTGGAGGTCAGCTGTAGCCCGGAGCAGCCAATCACAGCCGAGCCTCTGGAGTCTCTGTTTGTCACAAACAAACTCTCATTCACTTTCTCTCTCTGTCGCCTCGTCTCTCTCTTTGTTTTTCTGTCTCTGAGCCTCCATGTCGGGGTTTTTTTCCACAGTTTTCACTCAGAAACATGCAGTTTGTGGCAGAATATTAAATAAAAAGCCTCTCAGATGATCAATGCAGGAGATTTAAAAGCGCCAGGACTGTTTCTGGACTCGCTAAAGAGGCTTTTGTGCCCCTTTATGGTCATTTTGTGTCTATTTCTGGTCATTTTGTGTATTTCTGGTCATTTTGTATCAATTTTAGTCACTTTTTTGTCTATTTCTGATCATTTTTTGTCAATTTTAGTCACTTTTTTGTCTATTTCTGGTCATTTTGTGTATTTCTGGTCATTTTGTATCAATTTTAGTCACTTTTTTTGTCTATTTCTGGTCCTTTATTGTCAATTTTAGTCATTTTTTGTCTATTTCTGGTCATTTTATGTCTTTCTAGTCCTTTTTTTGTCAATTTTAGTCATTTCTTCTCTATTTCTGGCCATTTTTTAAAATCTATTTCTTGTCCTTTTTTGTCTATTTCTGGTCAATTTGTGTTTATTTCTGATTATTTAATGTATAATATTGGTCGTTTTTAGTCTATTTCCAGTCATTTTGTGTCTATTTCTGGTCCTTTTTTGCCTACTTTTGATCATTTTGTGCGTATTTATGGTCATTTTATGTCTCTTTCTTGTGCTTTTTGTCTATTTGTGGTCATTTTTTGGGTCATTTTTTGTTTATTTGTGGTCATATTGTATCTTTATGGTCATTTTATGTCTATTTCTGGTGCCCGCTATCTATTTCTGGTCATTTTGTGTCTGCTTTTGGTCATTTTGTGTCTATTTCTGGTCATTTTGTGTCTACTTTTGGTCATTTTGTGTCTATTTCTGGTCATTTTGTGTCTACTTTTGGTCATTTTCTGTCTTTCTGGTCATTTTGTGTCTCCTTTTGGTCGGCATTTTGGCCATTTGCTCATTGACAGCATTAAAGTGACGTTTGGTAACTTTAGGCCGCCATATTCTGAAACTGTTCGTGGACGAATCGTTGGGCGTCTCCCCTGGCAACGGTTTACTGAAAACTAAAAATGGTGGGGAAACTCTCATTCACTTTCTCTCTCTGTCGCCTCGTCTCTCTCTTTGTTTTTCTGTCTCAGAGCCTCCATGTCGGGGTTTTTTTTCACAGTTTTCACTCAGAAACATGCAGTTTGTGGCGGAATATGAAATAAAAAGCCTCTCAGATGATCAATGCAGGAGATTCAACAGCGCCAGGACTGTCTGGATCCGTCCGTCACTGTTTCTGTTTCTGGACTCACTAAAGAGGCTTTTGGAAGCTTGTGATGGCAAATTCTCTTTTACATTTTGAGATTTGGACTGGATGGTTAATGAGACAGTCGAGAGTCTGATTGATGGTTGGGTTGATGCGATTCTTACTGGCTGCAGGACTCCGGTTTCATCTTTCATTCTTTGGTTTTTATTTAGATTCCTCATCCAACATTGGCAGATTTTACATTTTGGGGTTTTGTCAGGAAAATATGTTGACTTTAAAACAACACAAACGCTCTGAAATTCCGCCGTTTATTGATGTTCACTTAAAAGAAGTTTTCAGAATGAATCCTTCAGTGCTGATTGGCTGTTAACTGAGGCGTGTGACCAATCGGACAGAGCCAAAGCAGTGAATTCTTCAATGAATGTGTCTGATGGGGGGAAAGTTTGACCAGACAAGGTTCCAGTTTTTGGGTATTTGGACTTTAAACCTTCCAAGATAAATTAAAAATGCCTTCAATAACCTGAAAGTCGTCCAAAAAGACTCCAACTTTGTCCAAGAAAACTTAACGTCTGTCCAAAGTGACTCAAAATTGACCTTAGAAATTGTAAAGACATGCAGAATTTTCAAATTCAGTTGGTTTACAGTAGTGTCTCTATAAAGTTCCCGTGAGTGTTTATATCTGGATGGATCTATATTTTTATTAAAATACAGTCTTTGGTCGACATTTCACCAACTTTTGAGGCTCTAAAAGCTAAAAACTGTTCAAAAGGACTCCAGATTTATCTAAAAGGATTTGAAATTTGTCAAAAATGAATAAACACTGTCACAAATAACTTGAAAGTTGTCCAAAATAACTCAAAATTGTACACAAAAAAATATCGGACCTTAAGAATTGACAAAAACATGCAAAATTTTACAATCTTTGGTCGACATTTCACCAACTGTTGAGGCTCTAACATCAAAAGAATCTGATGTGTTAAAGTTTGACCAGACAGGGTTCCAGTTTATGGCTATTTCGTCTTGAAACCAGTTTAAAATGACTCATTATTTGTCCAAAATGTCTTACAATTGTCCTAAATGACTTGAAAAGTGGCTGAAATGGTTTCAAATTCTTTAAAGTGGCTCAAAATTCTTCAGAATTTGTCCAAAAATTACTTGAAATTGGTAAAAACAACCCAAAATTTTTTCAAAATGAGCCCAGAATTACTAAAAATTTGTTTAAAATTACTCAAAAGGTGTAACTAGGACCCAATAAAAAGTTCCTGTAAGTGTATAAAATGACAAGACGAGGTTTCAGTTTGTAGATATTTTGACTTGAAATCAGTTTAAAATACTCATAATTGTCCAAAATGTCTCATTATTGTCCTAAATGACTTGAACTGTCTCTAAAATGGTGCAAATTCTAGAAAAATGGTCCTAAAATGAGTCAAAAATGTCCCAAATCAGTCCAAAAATGACTTGAAAACGACATAAAACTGTTCAAAATGACTCAAACTTGGGAGTCTGACTGATGCTTGATGTGATTCTTACAGGACTCACAGTTTCATCTTTTATTCTGCTGCTTTAGCTTTTTTTTTCAGATTTCTACATTTTAAAGCTTTTTCATCAAAGGTCTAAAATATTTTCCATTTTTGAGGAGGACTGTCGCCGAGTAGAGGTTTCTGTTTCTGGGTCCGTCCTTCATTTCAGTCACAGTTAGAATCAGAATCGGTTTCATCGCCAAGCACTTTTTCACATCCGACTCAGAAGCAGAAGACTTCTAAAGAAAGATGAAATATTAAAAAGCCGCTGCAGCACGTCAGATTCCAAGGCTGAGGTGTTAAAACATTACAGAAGTGCTCTGAATGTGCAGATTATTCACCTGAGAACGTGCTAGACTGCACGTATGTCATGTAAACAAGCAGGAATATGAAAAGGGATAATAATAATCCTGTTTAAAAAGCTGTGTGTTATTAAGTGGTGCACAGAGAGAATCCAGGTCGACGGCTTTATGTCACATCGTACCTGCAAAATCCAAAATAAACCTGCAGCTCAGAACAAATGTCTCTTTTAAAAACACCTCCGCAGCCTCGTGACATGGAAATAACTGCAGGAAACGCTCCGGCCACGGGTGAC
The DNA here is from genome assembly GCF_021347895.1 of Acanthochromis polyacanthus. NCBI lineage: Eukaryota > Metazoa > Chordata > Actinopteri > Pomacentridae > Acanthochromis > Acanthochromis polyacanthus. Next base: position 2,869,019 of record NC_067122.1, read on the forward strand.
TGGAGCACAAATGTCAGGAAAATTGACCTTTCTAGAGTTAAAGACACGACAAATCCTGGAACTCTTCAAAAAGAGCCAACAACAGGGAACTATTCACATGTTTTAAAACAAATACAACCAGCAACAGCCAATAACCGGGTCCAATCTTCAGCGTTTTACAGTTTCCTGATTAAATAATTCACTGTTTTGTTCCGTCTGATTGGTTCCACGCCTCAGCAAACAGCCAATCAGAACTGAAACATTCATTTTGAAAACTTCTCTTTTAATTAAACATCAATAAATGAAGGAATCTTAAAGACGTTTAGTGTGGTATGGTGTCTCCATAAAGTTCCTGTAAGTGTATGTCTATGGATGGATCCATATTTCTACTAAAATCCAGTCTTTTGTCGATATTTCACCAACTTTAGAGGCTCAAACATCGGTAGAATCTGATGTGTTAAAGTTTGACCTGACAAGGTTCCAGTTTTTGGATATTTGGACTTGAAACCACTTTGAAATTACTCATAAATGGACAAAAATGTTTCCCAATTATCATAAATGACTTGAAGCGTATCTAAAATGGCCAATAAAATCTTTAAAGTGACTCAGCGTTCTCTAAAATGACTCAAAATTCATCAAAAATGGCTTTTAAATGTTCAAAATGAGTCCAATAATGAGTCAAAAGTGTCATTTCACTCACTGTTGAGGCTCTAGCATCAGTAGAATCTGCTTCCAGATTCCACTTTGTGGATATTTCAACTTGAAGTTTGTCCAGAATGACTCATAATATCTTAAAGTGTGTCCAGAATTACTCAAAAATGGCCCAAAATAGGATAAAGATCACCCAAAATGGTCAAAATTTGTCCAAAGGAAGATGAAGATTGTCAAATAATCAAAATATCCTCAAAAATGTCTTGGAACTGATCAAAAATAACTCTAAACTTTGCATAATGACTTGAAAATTAGATTTTCAAATCATTGTCATTACTCGAGTCATTACTAGAAACTCCAATTTTACCAAAATATCTTGAAACTTGTGAAAAATGACTCCAAATCTGTCCAAAATAAGATAAAGTTTGAAATAAATTAAACAGATGAAAGGACAATATTTTAGATCTTTGGTCGTCAAGTGTCTCTATAAGTTCCTGTCAATGTATATCTATGGATGGATCCATATTTCTACTAAAATACAGTCTTTGGTCGACATTTCACCAACTGTTGAGGCTCTAACATCAGTAGGATCTGATGTGTTAAAGTTTGACCAGACAAGGTTCCAATTTTTAGACATTTTGACTGAAAGTTTGATCAGAATGACTCACAGTTGAACAAAATATCTTAAAACGTGTCCAAAATTACTTAAAAATGCTCCAAAATAGAATAGAGATTGCCTAAAAAGACCCAAAATTTGTCCAAAGGAAGATAAGGATTGTCAAATAAAACATCCTGAAACTTGTCAAAAATGACTCTAAATTGTCCATAATCACTTAAAAACTATTAAAGATTACTCCGATTTTACCAAAATGCCCTGAAACTTGTCAAAAATGACTCCAAATCTGTCCAAACAAAACAAAGTTTGTTTGAAATAACTCCATTTCCAGTTGTTTTCAGGTGGATTTCTCTTTTTTTTTTTTTATTTCAGCCAAACTTTCCCTGCCTTTTCTCAACTCGTCTCCACCACTACGATATTTTTTTAAAGACAGAAAGAGTCAACTTTGATCTCGGCAGGTCTGGTCCCTCTTCCTCCCCGCCGGCTGCAGAGCTGCAGAGAGGAAGAACAAAGGGTGGTGGGACATCAGGGCCCAGAGATGCAGGTAGAAGCCACAAAAGGAAAGGAAGGACAAAAGATGAAAGGCAGATGGGCCTGAATGTGGAAGCAGAGGAACGTGGAGAAAGCAGAAATGAGGCAAGGAGGAAAAACACCACTTTGTTTTTCCAGCTTCTCTGCAGTTGTTTGGAGGTTAAATTGAAATGCTTTTTAGTATTTCTCCGTATTATTTCCTGTCATTTAATGAATTACGGCATCAAAGCGGGGAGTCGGAGTGCAGCCGGCTGTCAGATTGTTGGTTTTAAAAGCGTGATGGGTTTTATTATTCACCGCTCCAGCGCTGAAGGTTGCACCAGCTGCACTCTCAGAGGAGGAAAGAAAAAAAGGAGCTCAGAGTGGAGTTTGGATTTTAGTCTAATTCACATCAAAATGGACTTTTTATCTGGTAAATACAGATTCTTGTGGCTTTAGACTGTCAGCGAGTAGTTATCCAGTAAATATACGCCTGGAGTTCCTCATAGCTCTGCACTGGGTCCTCTTTCGTTTCCATTTTGTACTATGGAGAAAAACACTGCCTTTAACCCTCAAAATACCACAAAACTTTACAGTTTAGATTTCAGAAAACATCTAGAAAGGTTGCAGGTTCTTTCTGAACTACGCTGCATATGTTTTATTTACCCAGTAGGTTTGGTTTCACTGTTTTCACATCTTTTTGTGGTCATTACAAGCACATTATTGGTGATTTTGCATTTTTATGTGGTGATTTTGCATCTTTTTTTTGTGACTTTCCATCTTTTTGAGGTGATTTTGACTTTTTAATGAATTACGGCATCAAAGCGGGGAGTCGGAGTGCAGCCGGCTGTCAGATTGTTGGTTTTAAAAGCATGATGGGTTTTATTATTCACCGCTCCAGCGCTGAAGGTTGCACCAGCTGCACTCTCAGAGGAGGGAAAAAAATAAAGTAAGAAAGGAGCTCAGAGTGGAGTTTGGGTTTTAGTCTAATTCACATCAAAATGGACCACTTATCTGGACCACTGTGTAATAATAATAAAAAATGGACTTTTTATCTGATAAATACATATTCTGGTGGTTTTAGACTCAGACAGCAAGTAGTTATCTAATAAATATACATCTGGAGTTCCTCATAGCTCTGCACTGGGTCCTCTTTAGTTTTCATTCTGCCCTGTGGAGAAAAATGCTACTTTTAGTCTTCGAAATACCACAAAACTTTACAATTTTCTAAAAGCATCTAGACAGGTTGTAGGTTGTTTATGAACTATGCTGCATTTATTTTATTCATCCAGCTTTGATTTTGCTGTTTTCACATCTTTTTGTGGTCATTACAGGCACATTATTGGTGATTTTGCATCTTTTTCAGGTGTTTCTCCTCCTTTTGTGGTGATTTTGCATCTTTTTGGGGATATTTCACTTTTTTTTTGGTAGTTGCACATCTTTTTGTGTCTTCTGTTCACTGTTTCTGAGCCACGCTGCCTTTATTTTATTCATCCAGCAGGTTGGATTTTCCTCTCTGTTCTGTAGAAACACGTCCTGAAGTTCATCTGAAACTTTCTGAATTTTTTAAAGTGTCTGTTGGTCACAGCTGAGTGTCTTGTAGCTCCTTAGTTGCATCTAGCATCGTAGAACGTATTTATTGTGCAGCTCTCAGTCCTGTCGGCTCCACATGTTAAATTAGCCTCACCTCCTCCTCTAATTCAGCTGCAGTTTGCCGTATTTGTGTCTCTGAACCAGTTTCTCCTCCTGAAGTTTAGTTTCCCTCCAGAGAGCAGCTTCTCGGAGCGCTGTCCTCCATCTGCAGCGATGGACTCGGCTTCCATTTGAGGGTTTTCTGCTTTTAGGTTCCAGAAGGGAAAAGAAAAAAAAACTGTCGCGCTTTCTTTCTTCCGTTAAAAAAAGAACCTCCTGCAGACTTCAGCAGCAGAAAATGACACAAAGTCTGACAGAGAAGTTTATCTGCAGCCTGTTTTCACTCCTCAGTCAAATTATCTGTGAGCTCAGTTTGGTTCCTCAGAGCTTCTTTCTTCTTTCAGGACGACGAGCGGAGAAATATCACTGAAATAAGGATGGAAAGCTCTGGTGTCATCTGAATTTATGAGTAAACATAAAACTGGAGTGTAGCTATAATTTATTATCACTCCTGTAGAAAGATGTCCCACCATCATCAGTAGAAAGATGTCCCACCATCATCTGTAGAAAGATGTTTCACCATCATCGGTAGAAAGATGTCCCACCATCATCTGTAGAAAGATGTTTCACCATCATCGGTAGAAAGATGTCCCACCATCATCTGTAGAAAGATGTCTCACCATCATCTGTAGAAAGATGTTTCACCATCATCGGTAGAAAGATGTCCCACCATCATCTGTAGAAAGATGTTTCACCATCATCGGTAGAAAGATGTCCCACCATCATCTGTAGAAAGATGTCTCACCATCATCTGTAGAAAGATGTTTCACCATCATCGGTAGAAAGATGTCCCACCATCATCTGTAGAAAGATGTCTCACCATCATCTGTAGAAAGATGTTTCACCATCATCTGTAGAAAGATGTTCCACCATCATCGGTAGAAAGATGTTCCACCATCATCGGTAGAAAGATGTTCCACCATCATCGGCAGAAAGATGTTCCACCATCATCGGTAGAAAGATGTTTCACCATCATCGGTAGAAAGATGTCCCACCATCATCTGTAGAAAGATGTTTCACCATCATCTGTAGAAAGATGTTTCACCATCATCGGTAGAAAGATGTCCCACCATCATCTGTAGAAAGATGTTTCACCATCATCGGTAGAAAGATGTCCCACCATCATCTGTAGAAAGATGTTTCACCATCATCGGTAGAAAGATGTCCCACCATCATCTGTAGAAAGATGTTTCACCATCATCGGTAGAAAGATGTTCCACCATCATCGGTAGAAAGATGTTCCACCATCATCGGTAGAAAGATGTTCCACCATCATCGGCAGAAAGATGTTCCACCATCATCGGTAGAAAGATGTTTCACCATCATCGGTAGAAAGATGTTCCACCATCATCGGTAGAAAGATGTTCCACCATCATCGGTAGAAAGATGTTCCACCATCATCGGTAGAAAGATGTTTCACCATCATCGGTAGAAAGATGTCCCACCATCATCGGTAGAAAGATGTTCCACCATCATCGGTAGAAAGATGTTCCACCATCATCGGCAGAAAGATGTTCCACCATCATCGGTAGAAAGATGTTTCACCATCATCGGTAGAAAGATGTTCCACCATCATCGGTAGAAAGATGTTCCACCATCATCGGTAGAAAGATGTTTCACCATCATCGGTAGAAAGATGTTCCACCATCATCGGTAGAAAGATGTTCCACCATCATCGGTAGAAAGATGTTTCACCATCATCGGTGGAAAGATGTTTCACCATCATCGGTAGAAAGATGTTTCACCATCATCGGTAGAAAGATGTTCCACCATCATCGGTAGAAAGATGTTTCACCATCATCGGTAGAAAGATGTTCCACAATCATCGGTAGAAAGATGTTTCACCATCATCGGTGGAAAGACGTTCCACCATCATCGGTGGAAAGACGTTCCACCATCATCAGTAGAAAGATGTTTCACCATCATCGGTAGAAAGATGTTCCACCATCATCGGTAGAAAGATGTTTCACCATCATCGGTAGAAAGATGTTCCACAATCATCGGTAGAAAGATGTTTCACCATCATCGGTGGAAAGACGTTCCACCATCATCGGTGGAAAGACGTTCCACCATCATCAGTAGAAAGATGTTTCACCATCATCGGTAGAAAGATGTTCCACCATCATCGGTAGAAAGATGTTCCACCATGCTGGATGTATCTTCAGTTCCTTTGTTCACTGTTTCTGAGCCATGCTGCATTTATTTTACTCATCCAGTAGGTTGGATTTTCCTCTCTGTTCTGATGAACCTGCAGTTCATCTGAAACTCTGTGAAGTTTTATAAAGCGACTGTTGGTCACAGCTGAGTGTCTTGTAGCTCCTTAGCTGCATCGAGCATCATAGAATTTTTACTTTTTCGCAGACTCTGGAGAGAATAAATGGCTTATTTTTGGCAGATTTTTGAAGGAGACACTGAGAATGAGTTCTTTGTGATGTGGTTCATTTTCTGGGTTGGTCTGAACGTCACAGGAGTTGGAAATGATCTGTGAGCTCAGTTTGGTTCCTCAGAGCTTCTTTCTTTCTGTCTGTCAGGACGACGAGCAGAGAAATATCAGTGTTGAAATAAGGATGTGCTCTGATGTAAACCTCTGGCGTCATCTGAATTTATGAGTAAACATAAAACCGAAGCGTAGTCATAATTTATTATCCTCCCAGTTTTCCTCGAAGCCTTCTCCTGCGTTCCACTTTCTGTTTCTCCGATCCTTTTTTGCGTCCTTTCCGTCGCATTAATGAGTCCAGATTGGCTCCTAAACACGCCGTCACATCGAAATACCACAAAACTTTACTGTTTAGATTTCAGAAAACACGTACGAGGTTTTAGGTTGTTTCTGGAATATTTATTTTGTTCATCCAGTAGCTTTGGTTTTACTGTTTTCATGTCTTTATGTGGTGATTTCGCATATTTTTTGGGGTGGATTTTCCTTCTTTTGTGGTGATTTTAGTCTTTTTGTAGTGATTTTGAGTGCTTTTGTCATAATTTTGTATCTTCTTGTGGTGATTTTGTGTCTTTTGAGGTGATTTCGAATCTTTTTGTAGTGATTTTGTCTCTTTTTGATGTTTTTTCCTGCTTTTGTGGTGATTTTGAGGTGATTTTGTGTCTTTTTGTGGTGATTTTATGTCGTTTGAGGTGATTTTGAGTCTTTTTGTGACAATTTTGCATCTTTTTATGGTGATTTTGGTCTTTTTATGTCGAGTTGGAGTCTTTTTTATGGTGATTTTGGGTCTTTTGTGGCAATTTTACGTCTTTTCATGGTGATTTTGGTCTTTGTAGTGATTTTGAGTGTTTTTGTCATAATTTTGTATCTTCTTGTGGTGAGTTTGTGTTTTTTGAAGAAACTTTGAGTCTCTTTAAGGTGATTTTGTGTCTTTTTGAGGTGATTTTGAATCTTTTTGTTGTGATTTTGTGTCTTTTTGGTGGGCTTTCCTGCTTTTGTGGTCATTTTGAGGTGATTTTGTGTCTGAGATGATTTTGAGTCCTTTTGTGACAATTTCACATCTTTTTATGGTGATTTTGGTCTTTTTATGTCAATTTGGAGTCTTTTTTATGGTGATTTTGTGTCTGAGGTGATTTTGAGTCTTTTCTGGCAATTTCGCATCTTTTTATGGTGATTTTGGTCTTTTTGTGGTGATTTTGAGTGTTTTTGTCATAATTTTGTATCTTTTTGTGGTGAGCTTGTGTTTTTTGAGGTAACTGCGTCTTTTTAAGGTGATTCTGTGTCTTTTTGAGGTGATTTTGAATCTTTTTGAGTTGATTTTGTGTGGTTTTTAGGTAACTTTGTGTCTTTTTGGGGTTTATTTCTGCTTTTGTGTTGATTTTGAGTGATTTTGTGTGTTTTTTATGATTTTGTGTCTGTTTGAGGTGATTTTGAGTCTTTTTGTGACAGTTTTGCATCTTTTTATGGTGATTTTGGTCTTTTGTGGCAATTTGGAGTCTTTTTATGGTCAGTTTAGTCTTTTTGTGTTTATTTGGAGTCTTTTTATGGTCAGTTTGGTCTTTTTGTGTTTATTTGGAGTCTTTTGTGTTGATTTGGAGTCTTTTTATGGTCGTTTTGGTCTTTTTGTGTTGATTTGGAGTCTTTTTATGGTCGTTTTGGTCTTTTTGTGTTGATTTGGAGTCTTTTTATGGTCAGTTTGGTCTTTTTGTGTTTATTTGGAGTCTTTTGTGTTGATTTGGAGTCTTTTTATGGTCGTTTTGGTCTTTTTGTGTTGATTTGGAGTCTTTTTATGGTCAGTTTGGTCTTTTTGTGGTGATCTTGAGTCTTTTTGTGTTGATTTGGAGTCTTTTTGTGGTGATCTTGAGTCTTTTTGTGTTGATTTGGAGTCTTTTTATGGTCAGTTTGGTCTTTTTGTGGTGATCTTGAGTCTTTTTGTGTTGATTTGGAGTCTTTTTCGTGGTGATCTTGAGTCTTTTTGTGTTGATTTGGAGTCTTTTTATGGTCAGTTTGGTCTTTTTGTGGTGATCTTGAGTCTTTTTGTGTTGATTTGGAGTCTTTTCGTGGTGATCCTGAGTCTTTTTGTGGTGACATGTGCTGAAATATCCGTGTTGAAATAAGGATGTGCTCTGATGTAAACCTCTGGTGTCATCTGAATTTATGAGTAAACATAAAACCCTGAGGGTAGTTATAATTTATTATCCTCCCAGTTTTCCTCGAAGCCTCCTCCTGCGTTCCACTGTCTGTTTCTCCAACGTTTTTTGCGGACTTTCATCACCGAGCCCGGATTGTGCGACACACCCGAACGCGACTCGGTGTTTCCCACGCGGCTCGTCGGCTCCTCAACACGCCTGTCACATGTTGTTTTCCGCGGCCGGTCATACGTGTCAGCATCAATCTGTCTGTGGCGTCGCCGAGTGGGAACAGGAGAGCGCATCAATCAGCCGCAGGTAGAACGTCGCCGTCAGATCAGACGTGAAGTGGCTCGAAGCGACGCCGCTGACAGGCGTCACAGAGAACACACAATCAGTCTGGAGTCATGAAAAGACGGAAATGATCGGCGAGGAAACATGAAAACCCGCCGCTGACTAACAGGAGAACACGGCGTGAAGCTTGACGGATGGAGGGGAGGCTGGAGTCATTCAGAGGGAACAAATACAGAATGTACCTTTATGTACGCCGAGCATCACGCTAACGGGCCAGACAGCAGTTTAACCTGAAGAAAGGAGCATTATGGGATGTCAGAGTCATTATTAAATCAGCATTTACTCTGAATTCATGTTGTATTTGCCCTTTTCTGTTTTTACTGAGCTTCTTTCTAGAGCATGGTGCTTCTGAAAGTGTAGATTTAAGAAAGAAGAGCATAAGATAAGAGCATAACATAATATCTGTATGTCTAAATACGCCTGCTTCTCTCCTCTGTTCTCTGTTTCTGAGCCATGCTGACTGTATCTGATTCATCCAGTAGCTTTTGGTTTCCTTCTCTGCCTGCAGTTCAGCTGAAAACTCTCTGATTTTTTGTAAAACGACTGTTGTTCACAACTGAGTGTCTCAAAGCTCCTTGGCTCCATCGAACATCGTAGAATTTTTAGTTTTTCACAGAATCTGGATAGAATAAACACGTTAATTTTGGCACATTTTTAAAAGAGACACAGAATGAGGTGATTTTGATGAAATGTGGCGATTTTCAGCTCAGATTTGGTTCATTTTCTCGACTGATCTGCACGCCACAGATCTCCTAACAGAGCAGACTGTTTGACTTTTCACCAGAGTTCAGCTATTCATGGTTCTTAATGCATTTTAATGAATTTGTGTATTTTTGTGGAGATTTTGTGGCTCAGTGACATGATTTTGAGTCATTTTGTGGCGATTTTGTGATGATTTTACATCTTCTGTGGTGATTTCGGTCTTTTTGTGGTGATGTTGTGATGATTTTATATCTTTTTGTGTTGATGTTGTGGCCTAATGACATGATTTTGAATCTTTTTGAAGGGATTTTACATCTTTTGTGTTGATTTTGTAGTGTTTTTACATCTTTTTGTGGTGATTTTACATCTTTTTGTGGTAATTTGGGTCTTCATGTTGTGATTTTGCATCTTTTGTGGTGATTTTAATCTTTGGGTGATGATTTTGTAGTGATTTTGTATCTGTTTGTGGTAATTTGGGACTTAATGAGGTGATTTTGAGTCATTTTGTGGTGATTTTGTGTCTGAATGAGGTGATTTTGCATCTTTTTGTGGTGATTTTAATCTTTGGGTGATGATTTTGTAGTGATTTTGTGTCTGTGGTGATTTTTATGATTTAATGAGGTGATTCTGAGTCATTTTGTGGTGAATTGACATCTATTGAGTTTCTCTGAGTAGTTCTGGGCTGATGTGTTTTAACCGAACACCAGCAGCCAAAGTGCTTCTTTTCCTTCTCTTGCTGTTGAACACGCTGAGCTGAATGTAAAAGAGCAGCTCTGAGTGCATTTCCAGTGTGACCGAGCTAAAAGATTGCGACGTCCCGTTAATAAGCCCCCCCACCCCCCGACCTCCTCCCCGATGCGCCCCCTCCCCGTCCTGCACGATCCCCAGATGCATCCTGGGAAACGGCAGCGGTGGCAGCTACAGCCGGGGGCCGCGATGCTGCAAATTTATTCACTTTTGTAGGATAATTGAATTTTTCCTTCATAGTAGGCCGATTCCACAGGGGTGTAAGTACAAGTGTGTGTCAGAGAGTGTGTGTCAGAATGTGTGTGTCAGAGAGTGTGTGCGTTCATTTCCAAGTTCTTTACGTTTTGGTGTTGCAATATCCACGTTTTTAAACATTTTAGTGCAATAATACCTCATTTTTTTAAAAAGTATGGGTGATTTTACATCTTTTTGTCATGATTTTTAGTCTTAAAGAGGTGATTTTACATCTTTTTGTCATGATTTTTAGTCTTAAAGAGGTGATTTTACATCTTTTTGTCATGATTTTTAGTCTTAAAGAGGTGATTTTACATCTTTTTGTCATGATTTTTAGTCTTAAAGAGGTGATTTTACATCTTTTTGTCATGATTTTTAGTCTTAAAGAGGTGATTTTACATCTTTTTGTCATGATTTTTAGTCTTAAAGAGGTGATTTTACATCTTTTTTCATGGTTTTTAGTCGTGATTTTGAGTCTTACTTTGGTAGTTTTGGTCTTTTTGGAGTCACTTTGTGATGATTTTACATTTTTTGTGGTGATTTTGTGTGTTTTTATGATGATTTTTAGTCTTTTTGAGAGAATTTTGGTCTTTTCGGGGTCATTTTGGTCTTTATGTGGTGATTTTACATCTTTTTGCAGTGATATCACATGTTTTGTGGTTATTTTGTGTCTAGAGGTGATTTTTTTTCCTTTTTGTGGTGATTTTACATCTTTTTTTCGTGTTTTTTAGTCTTAATGAGGTGATTATTTTCCTTTTGTGGTGGTTTTACATCTTTTTTTCATTATTTTCAGTCTTAAAGAGGTGATTTTGTCATGATTTTACATCTTTTTTTCATGATTTTGATTCTTAATGAGGTGATTTTGATTCTTAATGAGGTGATTTTGTGATGATTTTGCATCTTTTTGAGGTGATTTTGTGTCTATATATATGTAGACATTCTCATCCCTAAATATCCCATTTTTTGACATTCTGGTCCATTAATATCCAATTTTTCGGTTGTTTTGGAGCAAGAACGGTCAGTTTTTGATGTTTTGGTGCATTAATATTCAAGTTTTCAGGTTTTTTTGGAGCAAAAATATCCTTTTTTTTAATCTTTTGGTACATTAATATCTCTGTTTTGAAGAGTTTTGGTGCACTAGTATCCAGCTACATCCAGGTTTTTTGCTGCTTTGTGCATTTATATTGATGTTGTTTTTTTTTTACATATTACACATTTTACATTGTACAATAATCTATATTACATGAATGTGTGTGTGTCAGAGAGTGTGCTAAAGTGTGTGTGTGTGTTCTCTCCTCTGGACTATTAATAATTGACTGCTTGGCGTTTCTTTCCGTGTGAAGATTCGTTTCACCTCGCCGCTAATTCGGTCGTCTCTCAGATCCGATCTCGTCGTGTTTATTTCTTTATTTCGCGGCTGGTTGATGTTATTTACGGGGGCGGGTCGTCGAGTTTGGTTCCACCGTCTCCGCTCGCCGTTTGAAGAGCGGCTGTTCGAGTTAACTTCAAGAGACTCGCGTAAACAGGAGCGCTTTAAGCCCGCGACGTTAGCGGCCGTTTGATGCACGGAAAACAAGCGCTGACAGGCCTGGACGTCCGGTCTGACAGCCCAGAGTCACGTCTCTCCGTCTCCGAGGGAACATTAAAGCCGACTATCAGTTTTCCTTTAAGCCGGCTGATTGCGTTTGTCTCGTTTTCCATCACATTCTACAGCCTCACAACAGGAGATCTTCACCGTTTGATGTTTTTTGAGCCGTTTGTCAGAAATATTAGCGTCCCAGAAGATGTAGATTGGTGAATTTTGGTCTTTTTGTGGTGATTTTACATCTTTTTGTGGCGGTTTTGCATCTTTCTGTGGTGATTTTAGTCTTTTGTGTTAATTTTCTGTCTTTTTGGTGTTTTTAGTGTTTCTGGGATAATTTTGTGTCTTTTTGAGGTAATTTTGCATGTTTTTATTTACATCTGTTGACTTTTTCTGAGTAGTTTTGGGCCAAAGTTTGTTTCTTTCTTTGTCTTTCTTTCTTTCTTTCTTTCTTTCTTTCTTTCTTTTTTCTGTCTTTCTTTCTTTTTCTTTCTTTCTTTCTTTCTTTCTTTCATTCTTTTTCTGTCTTTCTTTCTTTCTTTCATTCTTTCTTTCTTTCTTTCCGTCTTTCTTTCTTTCTTTCTTTCTTTCTTTCTTTCTCTCTTTCTTTTTCTTTCTTTCTTTCTTTCTTTCTTTCCGTCTTTCTTTCTTTCTTTCTTTCTTTCTTTCCGTCTTTCTTTCTTTCTTTTTCTGTCTTTCTTTCTGTCTTTCTTTCTGTCTTTCTTTCTTTCTTTCTTTCCTTTTTCTTTCTTTCTGTCTTTCTTTCTTTCTTTCTTTCCTTCTTTCTTTCTGTCTTTTTCTTTCTTCCTTTCTTTCTTTCTTTCTGTTTCTTTCTGTCTTTCTTTCTTTCTTTCTTTCTTTCTTCCTTTCTTTCATTCTGTTTCTTTCTTTCTTTCTTTCTTTCTTTCTTTCTTTCTTTTTTCTGTCTTTCTTTTTTCTGTCTTTCTTTCTTTTCTTTCTTTCTTTCTTTCTTTCTTTCATTCTTTTTCTGTCTTTCCTTCTTTCTTTCTTTCTTTCTTTCTTTCTTTCTCTCTTTCTTTCTTTTCTTTCTTTCTTTCTTTCTTTCCGTCTTTCTTTCTTTCTTTCTTTCTTTCTTTCTTTCTTTCTTTCCGTCTTTCTTTCTTTCTTTCTTTCTTTCTTTTTCTGTCTTTCTTTGTGTCTTTCTTTCTGTCTTTCTTTCTTTCTTTCTTTCCTTTTTTCTTTCTTTGTCTTTCTTTCTTTCTTTCTTTCCTTCTTTCTTTCTGTCTTTTTTCTTTCTTCCTTTCTTCCTTTCTTTCTTTCTGTTTCTTTCTTTCTTTCTTTCTTTCTTTCTGTCTTTCTGTCTTTTTTCTTTCTTCCTTTCTTTCTTTCTGTTTTTTTCTTTATTTCTTTCTTTCATTCTTTTTCTTTCTTTTTTTCTTTCTTTCTTTCTTTCTACCAGAAGTGTGTTTTAGTTGAACACCAGCAGTCAAAATGCTTCTTTTCTTCCGTTTTCCTTTAAACCGGCTGATTGCGTTTGTCTCGTTTTCCATCACATTCTACAGCCTCACAGCAGGAGATCTTCACCGTTTGATGTTTTTTGAGCCGTTTGTCAGAAATATTAGCGTCCCAGAAGATGTAGATTGGTCCAGGGTTCCCACAGTGAGACTCTTGTTAAAGTTCTGCCCCGAGTTTATAATTAAATGCAGGATTTTTGTCTTCAGATGCATCTGTGTTCCTTAATGTGAACAGAAAAGACGACTCTGAGGGTCAGTGAAGCACAGATAGCAGGTAAAAAAGGCAACTTAGAGCCAAGTTAAAGCAATGAAGACGCTCAAATCAGAGTGGAAACGGACAAATACAAGTTTTGTTTTAATAATTTACACAAAGTAAAAACTCAGGTGTCCATCTGGAGACAGTTATTGACTTACAGAGGCAGACATTTAATCAGATGTACATATTCTACAAACTTTTATGAATATTTCAATCATTTTACTCATACATTCTGTATTTTAAGAATATATTTCAATAGTTTAAATAATATATTTAAACATTTTAAAAATACATTCTGGATTTTAATGATATTTTCTAACATATAAAAAAATTCAGTCATTTAAATAATGTTTTTATACATTTTTAATAATACATTATGCATTTTAAGAATACTTTCTAACATTTTAAGAATATTTTCAATAGTTTAAATAATATTTTAAACAGTTTAAAAATACATTCTGCATTTTAACAATATTTTAAATAATTTAAATAATATTTTTCCACATTCTAAAAATACGTTCTCTATTTTAAGAATATTTTGTAACATTTTTAATATATTTTCTAGCATTTTAAGAATATTTTCAATCATTTAAATACTATTTATACACATTTTAAAAATACATTCTGTATTTTAAGAATATTTTTAGTTATTTAAATAATATTTTTACATATTTAAAAACACTTTCTGCATTTTAAGAATGTTTTTAATTATTTTAATAATATTTTACGTTTAAATTAAACATTCTGCATTTTAATAATATTTTCAACCTTTTAAATAATATTTAAATCAAACATTCTGTGTTTTACCAGTGTTCTCCAGCAGCATCCTCCTGCATCCCGTTACCACAGTGAGACCTAGTTAGTGGAAACATCCCATAAATGCGAGTCGAGCTTTAAACAGATGCAGATGCTGCCAGCTCGGCCACGGTTTGTGTATTCAGGTCAGTGTGTGCATTCAAAGCAAACACAAACCGTGTTCCTCTGCATCTTTAATGAGCTCGTTCTCCTTCACACTCAGCAGGAACGCTGGTCAAATATTTATGTCCAGGAGAACCGCCGTGTTCTCCGTCTGGATATGGCTGCAGGCGTTTCTAAAGCTCCGGCTCTGGTTTGTTTTCAGGCGCCGCTTTCAAATACAAAACGCTATGAATAATATAAAAAAAATCTGAAAAAACTCTGGAGATTCACCCAGAAATGTCTCCGGGAATCTGTAGGGCAGGTTTCTGGTGATGAGCCGAGCCGGGTCGGTTCTCCTGAAGGGTTCTGATTGGACAGAAGGAACACATGATTAGTCTTAAAACCATCGCAAAGGTGAAAATCTGGAGATTTTTTCTGTTTTTCCAGTTTGTGTCTCTGATAAATTCTGTAATTTTGGTGAATTTTTAAACACAACATCTGGACGCTGCATTCTAAAACCTTGTCCATGTTTTTATGAACTCTCTGGATCCAAAGACGACTGTTGGCCACAGTTGAGTCTCCGATATCTTCACTGTTTTAAGGTTTTTACAGAGTCTAGTTAAAGTTAACGGTTCATTTTGTGTCTAATTGTCAAAGGAGAGAGGCAGAATTAAGACATTTTGATGAAATATTTCATCAAAATTAAGGCCAGACCCAGTCCTAAATGTCAGACCCAGTCCTAAAGGTCAGACCCAGTCCTGAAGGTCAGACCCAATCCTAAAGGTCAGACCCAGTCCTAAAGTTCAGACCCAGTCCTAAAGGTCAGACCCAGTCCTAAAGTTCAGACCCAGTCCAAAAGGCCGGATCTAGTCCTAATGGCCAGATATAGTCCTAATGGCCAGACCCAATCCTGAAGGCCATACCCAGTCCTAAATGTCTGACCCAGTCCTAAAGGTCAAATCTAGTCCTAAAGGCCAGACCCAGTCCTAAAGTTCAGACCCAGTCCTAAAGTTCAGACCCAGTCCAAAAGGCCAGACCCAGTCCAAAAGGCCGGATCTAGTCCTAATGGCCGGATCTAGTCCTAATGGCCGGATCTAGTCCTAATGGCCGGATCTAGTCCTAAAGGCCAGACCCAGTCCTAAATGTCTGACCCAGTCCTAAAGGCCAAATCTAGTCCTAAAGGCCAGACCCAGTCCTAAATGTCTGACCCAGTCCTAAAGGCCAAATCTAGTCCTAAAGGCCAGATCTAATCCTAAAGTCCAGACCCAGTCCTAAATGTCTGACCCAGTCCTAAAGGCCAGATCCAGTCCTAAAAGTCTGACCCAGTCCTAAAGACTGGATCTAGTCCTAATGGCCGGATCTAGTCCTATAAGTCCAGACCCAGTCCTGAGGGTCCGGTCTGGCCTCCTCTGACCTCCCGGTTCTGGATCGACGCTGAATCCTTCCCGGCTCTAATTAAACTTTGGGCAGATTAGAACTTTGCCGTGTCAGTCTTTATTCGTGCTTAAACAAGTTATTACTTTTAGAGAAATTAAATTAGCCGGCAATTAATTAATCGACACCGAACTGGGAATGAGGGCGAAGGGGAGGAGGAGGGAGATGAAAGGAAGAAATAACGGGGAAAGAGGATCGGGTTTGGCAGAAAATGAAGGAAAAGGAGACACAGATTTATCTGAGAGATGGAGGGAAAAGAGGATATTAGATATTTAAATGTCACCGTTCTTTGGCTAATTAGCAGCAGAGAGCCATGGAGATGAAAATCGCTTGTTTTTTTTCCTTTCAAACATTAACATTTGATGCTTTCAGAAGCATTCCTCCCGCCTCGTGCACCGAGTTATTAGTCTGACAACCAGCCCGCCTCCCTCCATCTGCAAATCCAC
The DNA here is from genome assembly GCF_021347895.1 of Acanthochromis polyacanthus. Lineage (NCBI taxonomy): Eukaryota > Metazoa > Chordata > Actinopteri > Pomacentridae > Acanthochromis > Acanthochromis polyacanthus. The sequence goes on from NC_067122.1 coordinate 2,885,157, forward strand.
CATTCATTCACCAAAATAAGAGCCCACTCTGTCTGCAAATCCACCATTCATTCACCAAAATAAGAGCCCACTCTGTCTGCAAATCCACCATTCATTCACCAAAATAAGAGCCCCCTCTGTCTGCAAATCCACCATTCATTCACCAAAATAAGAGCCCACTCTGTCTGCAAATCCACAAGTAATTCACCAAAATAAGAGCCCCCTCTGTCTGCAAATCCACAAGTAATTCACCAAAATAAGAGCCCCCTCTGTCTGCAAACCCACCATTCATTCACCAAAATAAGAGCCCCTTCTGTCTGCAAATCAACAAGTAATTCACCAGAATAAGAGCCCTCTGCAAATCCACAAGTAATTCACCAGAATAAGAGCTTCTGTTTCTGTTTCTGCTTTAGTCGGCTGCAGATTCTCCTCATCCTCCTTTAAACCGACTCTTCTAGTCCGTTACCTGCCAGGTGTGAACCCGTCTACGGCTCTAAAGCAGCCGAGGAACCAAACGACACCAAACTAGAACCTTTTATTCACTTCATCTCTTTTTATCTGGAGCTAAAGTCTGAATAAAATCATAAAAAACTGATTCAGGCGACAACTTAAATAATTCTCATTTGTGTATTTAGACAAATGTCTCATTAATCAGTTGCATCAACTTAATATTGTTTGTAATTTAAAAATATGAATTAAAATAAAAACAAAAAATAAATTAAAATATTGTAAAAATGTAGAATGTATTATTTAAACATTTGAAAATATTATTTAAATTATTGAAAATATTAAATAAAATGATAGTAAAATTTTCAAATGCAAAATACATTCATGAAAATAAACAATAAATACATAATTATTAATAAATAAGAACAACAATAATAAATAATAATAATAGACGAATAATAAATTGATCTAATTTCTGTATTTAGACATAGCTTTAGCCTCATTATTCTGTTACATCAACTTATGTGTAATTTAAAAATATCAATTCAGATAAAAACAAAAAAATATATTCCATTTATGCTAAAATAATTATTAGAATTTAAATATTGGTAAAATGTAGAATGACACCAAATCTGATGTTTTTAGGACATAAAATGTTACATAACTGAGAATATTCACATAATATTTTGCTTAAATGTAATTGAAAACACTGATAACGAAGCATATTGGAATAAATTAGATTATTAGATATAAATTATAGTAAAAAACGAACCACAGTAGAGAAAAATGAGGCAGGAGCAATGAGAAAAAAAGACAAAATGAACTGCTGGCTGCCAAAAAAACTCTCCCAGCTGGCTCATGATGCACAAATAAAACCTGAATAATCTTAAATATCTGTGCCCATTTTCATTTCAGCCATTAAAATATGAGCTGAGATGTTTCTCTTTGTGCAGCAGCCAAGAAAACGTTCAAGACGGAATCAGAAATTAGCAGAAAAATATTTGAAATCCAAACTGAATAAGACAAACGATGAACATAATAGAGTCATTCCGCTGTTGCTTTTCTCTCTGATTATTCTTTATATAACGGAGCGTTGTTGTTGGTTTTATTCCGCTGTGAAGCTGAGGAGGAGCTTTTTATCTCCTGCCTAATGTAAGCAAACTCTGCAGGCCCAGAAAGCATGGAGAAACGGCCGCTACGGTGGCTCAGAGGGATCAAAACCTCCACGCTGCTCATTTGTTCGGTTACGGAGAAACGCGTCACAACTGTCAGAACTGCAGCGTTTCCGTTTTCCGTACAAAGAGCTGCAGCCGGAGGAGTTTGGGAAGGAAGAAGGATGCTGTTAGAGAAGCTGAAGGACCTTCAGGGAGGAACAGGAAAAATATCCTGCAGATCTGAGGTTAAAAAGGAGGAAATTCATGCAACAGTTTCCTCAGAAATCCTGCAGACCACGAGTTTATTTCCTGATTTTAATAACCTCACGATGCGTTTCACTGATGCAAAAAACAACATCATGCATGTTTTAATCTTTTATTGTCTGAATTAATCATTTACAACATTTTAACAATGTTTTGGACACATTATTCAAATTTTACATTATTATTATTTTCATACATTCTAACAATATCCAGCAACATTTTAATAATACTTCCAGTAATTTTAATAATATATTTTGCATTTTAATATTTTATAATTTAACTTAAAAAATGTTTTTAATCATTTAAATAATATTTTCATACCTTTAAATATCTTTTGCATTTTAGCAATATTTTGGATGTACAGTCTACAAATTTTTTAACAATTTTTATTGTTATTTTTATATATTTTAACAGTATCCTGCAACATTATATGAATATGTTCCATAATTTTAAGAATAAATTCTATATTTCAATATTTTCTAATACTTTAGGAATATTTTCAATCATTTAAATAATCTTTCATACATTTTAAGAACATATTCTGTGTTTTTTTTTTAAGATTTTACGACATGTTACTAATGTTTTGGACATTTTATATTATGCATTTTCTACTGTATTTATTTTTAAAAATTTTAACAGTATTCTGCAACATTTTAATATTTTATAATTTAACTTAAAAAATGTTTTTAATCATTTAAATAATATTTTCATACATTTAAATAATATCTTTTGCATTTTAGCAATATTTTGGGTGTACAGTCTACAATTTTTTTACAATTTTTGTTGTTATTTTTATATATTTTAACAGTATCCTGCAACATTGTATGAATATGTTCCATATTTTTAAGAATAAATTCTATATTTCAGTATTTTCTAATACTTTAGGAATATTTTCAATCATTTAAATAATCTTTCATACATTTTAAGAACATATTCTGTGTTTTTTTTAAGATTTTCCGACATGTTACTAATGTTTTGGACATTTTATATTATGCATTTTCTACTGTATTTATTTTTAAAAATTTTAACAGTATTCTGCAACATTTTAATATTTTGCAACATTTTAACAATATTTTGGAAATTTTATATTATACAGACTTTCAGTATTTATTTTTATTTTTCATGCATTTTAACAGTATTCTGCAACATTTTATTAATATTTCCAATATTTTAATAATGTATTCTGCATTTTAATATTTTGTAACATTTTAATAATATTTTGGACACATCATATTATACATTTTTTAACATTATTTATTATTATTTTCATACATTTTAACAGTGTTTGGCAACATTTTAATAATATTTCCAGTAATTTTATTAATATACTCAGCATTTTAACAACATTCTCTTACATTTAAATAATATCTTTGACATATTAATACATTTTTTTTAACATTTTGTGAATATTTTACTGCTGAATGTATCTTCCACCTTTCTGAGCCATGCTGCATTTATGTTATCCATCCAGTCAGTTGGATTTTCCTCTTTTTCAAGTCATAAAACCAGTTTCATTAAGTTTTTGCTACTTCTGCAGATTAGTAATAATTTCACAAATGAAGAACTGGGTCCAAATTAGTCCAACGAATAAAGCATCACATCAATGGAATGACTCTTGAACCAACATGGTTGTTGATCCTGCAGACAAATTTGGTATTTTAGAGGTGACGTTTTGACGTGTCTCCAAACAAAATTCAAGATGCAACAACCCTCTGATCTGACATAATGACCATTAAAGAACTAGTTTAACTTAAATATGAAGAACTGGGTCCAGATTAGCCACCAGTTCCAAGCCAGCCCTCGTGGAAAACTCTTAAACCAACATGGTTGTTGAGGCTACAAACATATTTGATATTTTAGAGGTGAGGTTTTGTCTTGACGCGTCTCCAAACAAACTTTAAGATACCAGAATCCCCTGATCTGATATAGTGACCTTAAAAGATTCAATCAAACATGAAGAACTGGGTCCAAACCAGCAAAAAAAAAGCATCACATCTGTAGAATGACTCTTGAACCAACATGGTTGTTGATCCTCGAAACAAATTTGATATTTTAGAGGTGAAGTTTTGTCTTGACGCGTCTCCAAACAAACTTTAAGACGCCACAACTCCTTGATCTTAACTGATGACCATCGGAGAGCTTCCTGTCTGATCCCAGCTTGGTGCCTCAACCTCCAGGGAGCGAGTGGAAGTCGGTGGATGGGCTGTAACGCTGAGGTTTCCTGGTGTGTGTGGGCCGCCGGCTGATTGCAGCGGGGGAAGCTGCACGTCGTCGTTTCTTTCTCCTGGACGTCTTTGAGCGTTCAGAGCAGCTGCACCTCCTCTATTGTTCCCAGAAGATAAATTGGAGCTATTGTCGTAGAAAGAGAAAAGGCTTTAATTGAAGGTTTTCCTGCTGCAGCTTTTAATGCAGCACGCACACACAGACACACACACACACAGACACACACACACACACACACACACACACACACACACACGCACACACAGACACACACACACACACACACACACACACACACACACAGACACAGACACACACACACACACACACACACACACACACACACACGGCTTCAAAGTAATTAAACACATTAACACTTCAAGCATAAGCAAGAAGAAGAAGAAAAAAGAAGAAGAAGCAGCTCTCTTTTGTGTACATTCGCTTCCATTTATCACCCGGACTAAGCAGAGAGGAAGGATTTAGCATATCTCTGCGACTAAAGTGATGGAGCGGAAAAGAAGAGGAAGAAGAAGAGGAGGAGGAGGAGGAAGGGGAAAGCCAATCCGCCTGGGCTCTTTACTCTAGTCGACAGCGTAAAATGTCAGATACTCATCTGGAAATTATTTCCATTTCATACCACTGACATCTTCCCAAGCGGGGGACTCTGAAATCTAATTAGTTTGACCGGGAAACGGTGACCAAGGTAGGGGAGTGTATTATGCAGAGAGAGAGGCCGGCGGGGCGAGCGAGGGTCCCCCGGGTTAACTGGAACTCAGGAGTGGAGATAAGAGCAGCAGCAGGAAAAACTCAGGAGGGCTACTCCATTTTAAATAGCCCTGACTAATAGAGGCAACCTTGAATCCGGCAGCCCTCTGACAGCGCTCCGTCCTCCAAGCGCCGTCCTCCAGGCGCCGTCCTCCAGGCTCTGTCCTCCAGGCTCTGTCCTCCAGGCTCTGTCCTCCAGGCTCCGTCCTTCAGGCTCCGTCCTCCAGGGCTTACCCCAGAACTTCTCCAACTAACCACCAGTCCTGGACCTGGAGCTGCTGACGAACCACCACAGCAGCTCCGACTCTGCAGGGACCCCAAGGACCTGAGACCAGAGAGCAGATCATGGAAGTCCTGGAAGATGTTGGAGCCAACATGGATCAGAGTTGTTCCTGGACATCTCCAACACCCTGCAGCCGGTTCATGGTTTAATGCTTTCAGTTTGATCTCATCACTGGTGACCAGGAGCACCGAAGACGTCATGGAGTTTCAGCGATTCTTGAACCAAATTTGACCTCTTACTTTAGCAACCAACATGTTTGAATCTTCACTAAGGTCGACCAACGACATCCTCTTGTACGGCATTGAGCCTAATCTACAAGAGTTTATCTTGAGGTTCTGGAAGACGTTGGAGCCAGCATGGATCAGAGTTGTTTCTGAACATCTCCAATGCCCTCCAGCTGATTCATGCTTTCTGCTTTCAGTTTGATCTCATCATTGCTGACCAGGAGCACCGTGAACGTCAAGAAGTTTCAGTGATGTTTGACCCTTCTTATTAGCAACCAACATGCTTTAATCTTCACTGTGGTTCTCCAACCACACCCTCTTGCCCGCTCTGGCATTGATCCTAATCTGCAAGAGTTTATCTTTAGGGTTCTGGAAGATGTTGGAGCCAACATGGATCAGAGATGCTCCTGAACATCTCCAACGCCCTCGAGCTGGTTAAGGGTTTAATGCTTTCAGTCTGACCTCATCACTGCTCACCAGGAGCACCGCAAACATCATGGAGTTTCAGAGATGTTTCAACCAAGTTTGACCTCTTTCTTAAGCAACCAACATGCGTGAATCTTGACTGAGGTTTTCCAGCCACGTGTTCTTGGACGTTCTGACATCAAGCCTTAACAGTAGCTGCTCCTAAAGTCTACAACAGTTGACTTTTAGGTTCTGGAAGATGTTGGAGCCAATATGGATTGACTTTTCCTGAACATCTCCAACACCCTGCAGCTGGTTCATGGTTTCTTCTTCAAACACTTTCAGTTTGATCTCATCACTACTGACCAGGAGCACCGCAAACGTCCTGCAGTTTCAGCGATGCTTGAACCAAATTTGACCCTTTTCTTCAGCAACCAACACACTTGAATCTTCACGAAGGTTCTCCAATCACATGCTCTTGGACGTTCTGACAGTTTGCCTTTAGGGTTCTGGAAGATGTTGGAGCCAACATGGATCAGAGTTGTTGGTGAACATCTCCAACACCCTGCAGCTGGTTCATGTTTTAATGCTTTCTCTTTGAGCACCATAAACATCACGGAGTTTCAGTGATGATTGACCTTTTCTTTACCAAGCAACATGCTTTAATCTTCACTGAGGTTCTCTAACCACATGCTCTTGGATGTTCTGACATTGATCCTGATCTACAACAGTTTACCTTTAGGGTTTATGAATGAAATGTTATTAAAAGCCTTCAGTTTTTTATTTTAAATGAAAAATATAAATAAAAGTTCATGACTTTGACATGACTGATGTAAATAATGCTGCAGAAATGGATGAAAAGTTGAGTTTAAAGAGCCAGAAAACATCATTATTAAGGAATTATTAGCGTATATTACATGTATGGATGCAGTTTTTCTACTTCTACTGGCCTGTATGAACACAAACTGTTGATCTGAGTGTGTTTTACATATAAAATATGCACTTAAACTGATTTTCAGACCTGGGGTCCAGTCGGAGCATGATCCTGTTGTAGCTGTAATCACAGGACTTAGCATTGGACTGATGGGCTTCGTGTTCGACCTAATTAAGCACAAGAGCTAATTGGCTGTGTTTGGAGATGAAGCTAATTGGAGGGGAAGAGTTGGGCTGGTCAGATGTGAGATCAATAACAGTTTGGGCTAATAAGGCCTTCCTCCTCCAGCGGACATTAGCGCTTCCCGCTTCATCAAAGACGTGATGGAGGCGGATCAAATACTCCCCAACACGCTGATCTGGCACTTTCTACGACTCTCATTAGCGATTAAAGCACAAATATCTTCATCTGAGAACTTTGTCACCTCACAAATTAGATACAAGACTTTGATTCGAAGCGTTTGGAATAATTCAACCTTCAAATGGTTGTTTTTAGGCCCGTTTGTTCCGATGTTTTACAGCAGCAGCAGGTGGATTTCCTTTTGTTCTGCAACCATCCAAAAGCTTGTCGCAAAGATTAAATTATAGGACATGAAAGCAAAGATGAATCATCTCCAGTAAAGACAGTAATCCAGTTTGTAGAACCTGAACAGCTACCTGTTCATTTACGTTAGCATCGTTAGCAGCTCATTAGCTCCAGGCAGCTGCTCCAGAGAGCTTCGGTCTGGTGAAGAAACGGACGGTGGCATCTCCAGGAGGGCCGGAGCAGCCGGAGCCGAAGTAAAATCGATACGGACTTGATCTGTGGATGTCAGTTAGACTGCATCAGCACAGCTAGCGGCGGAAAAGTGCTGGTGGCAGAACAGGAGGAAACAGACTGTGGAGGAGCTCCTGGAATATTTATAGACGCACAGTGAGGAAGAGGTCCGATGGAGCTGAGCGTCAAGACAGGAAACGACAAAAGCAAGACAGAAAAGGACAAAATGAGACACAAAACAACAAAGATCAGATACAAAATGACAAAACCAAGACAGAAAAATGACAAAAATGAGACACAAAACAACAAAAATCAGACACAAAATGACAAAAACAAGACAGAAAACGACAAAAATGAGACAAAAACAACAAAAATCAGACACAGAATGACAAAAACAAGACAGAAAATGACAAAAATGAGACCCAAACCAACAAAAGCAAGACAGAAAATGACAAAAGTGAGACACAAAACAACAAAAATCAACACAAAATGACAAAACCAAGACAGAAAATGACAAAAATCAGACACAAAACAACAAAAATCAGACAGAAAATGACAAAAAAGAGACACAAAACAACAAAAATGAGACAAAGAATAAAAAAATGAGACGAAACGACAAACGAGACACAAAATGAAAAACACAAGACAGAAATAGACAAAAAGAAGACACAAAATGACAAAAACTAGACAGAAAATGACAAAAGCAAGACGCAATGACCAAAACGAGATACAAGATGAAAAGAAAGAGGCAAAGAAGACAAAAATGAGACAGAAAATGACACAAATAGGACACAAAATGACAAAAAGGAGACACAGAATGACAGAAATGAGACGGAAAACAAAACAAAACGACAAAAATGAGACTGAAAATGCCAAAAATAGGAGCTGAGTGTGTTGTTGCTGAAGCGAGTTGACTTTTACTTTGTGGAGTTTGCTGCTGTGAGGCCGTCCGTGCTCTATAAGCCTCCTGCTGACACCACGTTCACAGGAAAAGCACTTATTAAACAGCCGCTCTGAACTCGGCAGCCGCTCGCACATGACTTAACATTTCTGCAAGCACCTCGCTTTTTGCATGGGAAGTGCTTAAAAACTAAAATCCACGGCGGCGGCGGCGGGCGTGAGAATGTGGGGAGGGAAGACGTCCGCTACTCAGCACTCCCCGGGATTAGAGCGAACACATCAAGCCGCAAACAGACAGAAAAGCCGACTGTAGCTCCTTTCACAAAAAAGGAGGCAATGAATTTCAATTATGCATGAAGCGGAGGGCATTTTGGGAAATAAGCGCCGTTCCCCGGGAGGACGGGCGGCCCCGAGCGGCCCCCGAGCCTCCGCTATCAAAGACTGATCTAATGTCACGCACACAGGAAAGGTTACTCTCTGCATATGCATTGATATTTCTGCTTCCATCTCTGACCTTTTTCCATCCTAAGCTGTGATTTTTTTAAAATGCGAACTCAGCCCCGCGTCCGTCCGTCTGTCAGTTCCCCTCCGTCCACCTGCCTGCCTGTCGTAAAGGATTAAAACGCCAGAACGCAACAAAACGGTCGCTCCGTTTAGAGAGATTAACCTTTTTACAGTTTTCTGCCCATCCTGTAGGAAAACTGATGATGATGTACACATAAGAAAGAAGACACAAAATGAAAGAAACAAGACACAAAACGACAGAAATGAGACAAAATGACAAAAATGAGACACAAAATGACAATAATGAGACATAAAATGAAAATAATGAGACATAAAATGACAAAAACGAGACAAAATGACAAAAACAAGACACGACGAAAACAACACACAAAATGACAAAAACATGACAAAACAAAATCGAGACACAAAACAACAGAAACAAGACACAAAATGACAGAAACAAGACACAAAATGACAGAAATGAGACATAAAATGACAAAAATGAGACATAAAATGACAAAAACGAGACACAAAACGACAAAAAACAAGACATAAAATGACAAAAACGAGACACAAAACGACAAAAAACAAGACATAAAATGATGAAAACGAGACACAAAACGACAAAAACAAGACAAAACGACGAAAATAAGACACAAAAATGACAAAAATGAGATAAAACAACAAAAATGAGATAAAATGACAAAAACGAGACATAAAATGACAAAAATGAGACACAGATGATAAAATGAGACATAAAATGACAAAAAGGAGTCACAAAATGACAAACGAGACACAAATGACAAAAACGAGACACAAAATGACAAAAATGAGACAAAATGACAAAAATGAGACACAAAATGACAGACACGAGACAAAATGCCAAAAACAAGACACAAAATGACAAACGAGACACAAATGACAAAAACGAGACACAAAATGACAAAAATGAGACAAAATGACAAAAATGAGACACAAAATGACAAAAACAAGACACAAAACAACAATAACGAGACACAAAATGACAGAAACAAAACACAAAATGAAGTAGTAGTAACATTCTCTACATAGATATTTTAAATTTGATGTAAAATGTCCTCCAGTTCTGGAATTAGAATCAGTAAGTAAAAAAAAAAAAAAAAAGAAAAAAAAAAGAATCAGTAAGTAAAGAGAAACGAGCCTGACGGGAGAAATCCCGATCCTAATTCTCAAAATCAGAGCCCATAAAGCTGAAACATGTAGTTTTTTCCCCATCCGTCGTCTCTCATTGTGTCATTTCTTGCAGGTGAATAAGAAACGCTGTTATTTTTGCCTTAATTGGCTGTTTGTGCAACATAATTAAGGTTTTAACGAACCTGAGCGTGGTTTCTTTCCCTCCTGATCCTGTTTCATGCTCTGATCTGCCATTTCCGTCTTTCAGCTCCAGATTAAGCAGCCTTCCTGGCACTTTGTTGAACTATTAGCGACTTTAAAAATACACGCCGAGCTTTAATTAATTTCCCTCCGACGGGGGGTGTGCTGCGTTCCGATATCAGGATAATGGCTGCCGTAATCGGCCAAACTGTGACGCTGCAATCCCATTTTTGTTGGTTTTTAGGGAACAAAAAGCGACATCCACGAAATCTTTGCCAAATGGAAACCGTTTCCTGTCTGCCGTCACATGTTGTTCACGCTCAACTTTAACTCTTGACTGCAGAATCGGAACAGATAAGATCACAAAGCACAGCAAGAACCCAAATTTACATGGAAAAATCCGAAATAAAGACCAAGAAATACATGCAGACTAACAGCTGTAACTGGCAGCAAAGACAGAATTTAAGATTAATCCTTGTAGTGGAGCGTTTTCTGTATAAATCTGGTAAAATAAGTGACGTAGAATATTGGCAGAAACCACAGAGATTCGAAATTTTCCTCACAATTCTGTTTTCCAACTACCACAATCCGTCTGTCCTTTCTCCATTCACTGATCTGCTTCCTAATTGCCAAAATATTCAATTATATTTCAATGCAAATATCATTAAAGCTTCAATCTTCAGTAAATGCGACATGGAGAACATTTCTACAGTTCCATTGAGTTTTTTTAAGCTCGTTCTAGTTCCTAGTTTTGGTTTTGATGCATATTTATGGAGATTTCACTGGTTGAGCCACTGGACACCACTTATTATCCCCCGCCTCCATGAAGTGGAAAAGGGGGATATAGGTTTGGCCTCCGTCCATCCATCCGTCTGTCCGTCCGTCCGTGCGTCCGTCTGTCCGTCTGTCCGTCTGAGATGAAGGGGACAGCTTTTCTCGGAAACTATTACAGCTAGGATTACGAAATTTAGTGTGTAGCTTCACACCATGGACACCTTGATCAAGTTCGAAAATGAGACCTGTGCGATAATATTTAACAGAGTTATGGCCCGTGATCACTATTTTGGATATAGACTCATAGACATCACATGTGGCGGGGGATATTGATGACCATGTCGTCTTGTTTAGTTTAGTACAGTCAAGTCAGACACTAACTGGTAAAGAAAAGGATCAACTATCGACTGAAACGCCAGATATTTTTCTAAAGAGGTGGAGGAGACCAAAAACAGAGCTAAAAGAAGACACAAAAATGTCGTCAGTGTCGTCAGTGTTCAGTGGTTTTTTTTTGGTTCCTTGATGTCCATCTCCCACCTTACAACTCCCACAATCCATCATTGAACTGCAGATTCTTCTAGTTCCTAGTTTTGATTTTGATCTATATTTACGGAGAATTTGCTAAATGCAAGAGGTGGAGGAGACCGAAAACAGAGCAACAAGACGATTGATTTTTAGGCCTGAATTCGTCCAAAGGACATAAAAATGATGGTTTTGTAATTGCTTACGTGTTTATGAGGTTTAAGATTCTTCTAGTTCCTAGTTTTGATTTTGATGTATATTTACTGAGATTTCACTGAATGTAAGAGGTGGAGAAGACCAAAAACAGAGCAAAAAGAAGACACAAAAATGGTGATTGTCGTCAGTGTCATGGGTTGGTTTTTTGTGGTTCTTTGATCTTCATCTCCCACCTTACAACTCCCACAATCCATCATTGATCTCCTTTCTAATTGCCAAAATATTCAGTGATATTGCAAAACAAAAAACCTAAAAGCTTCAATCTTCAGCTACTAACTTGCATATCTAATCGGTTAATGCTATATGGAGAGCGTTTCTACAGTTTTCTAGAGTTTTTTAAACTTCTTCTCGTTCCTAGTTTTGGTTTCGATGCATTTTTAATGAGATTTCACTGAATGTAAGAGGTGTATGAGACCAAAAACAGAGCAAAAAGAAAAGTGAATTCATCCAAATGACAAAAATGATAATTTTGTGGGTTTTTTTTGGTTCTTTGATCTGTATCTCCCACCTGTTCTGCTGCTATTTCCAGGTGACTCATTCTTTCTTCTTCTTCTTCTGTTTCCTCTGCAGACCTCAGGCCTCTTCCCGACGTGGCGATGACCGGTAATTGCACCCACGAGTGCACCGAGTTCGGCCACTCCGACTCCTGCTGGATGCCCGGCGAGCCTTCCCCCAACCGCAAGGTGTCCAAGAACGCCCCCAAGCTCTCCACCTTCGTGCCTTACCAGGAGATGGACGGGCAGGAGCAGCTGATGGCCAACGGCAGCCCCAAGCCCCTGACGGAGGAGCGCGGATCGGGTGGCGGCGGCGGCGGCAGCTCCAAAGTCGCCAACATGCGCTTCATGACGCCCTACAGCAGTGCCTACCCGGGTGGCGGCGACCCGTCCGGTAAAGACTGTGGGCTGGAGGAGATCCCGCTGAGCCAGGCGGTGGAGTACCACTCAGCCACCACCCCGACCGGCCAGACCTCCAAGAGGGAGATCTACCTGTGAGGGCGACGCTCTCCACCTTAAACCCCCACCGCCATCCGTCCACCTCCGCCCGTCGCTGCTCGCCACCACCCGCCCCGCCTCACCCCTCACGGCCGCCCCTGTGCCTATAACCCAGCGCCGACTTCCCCTTCCTCCCTTTTTATAACTGCATCCAAGGCTTTAGACCCCGCCCACCTTCCACCCTCCACCTTCCACCCCTCTAGAAACCAATCAAATGTAAAATAGAAGTAATCAGTGGAAGAAAACAGGAATGTAAACTACACCACATCGTTGTGATAATTTAATGGGAACCTATTCAGCTACTCACGTATTTGAGTTGGATTTGTGTGCGTCGCTTTAGGCTATGTTGCTGTGTTGGAACAGAAAAAGAAAAAACACCTTCAGGGGTAGAAGGGAAAGAACTCCTTGTAAATCCTACTTAAGTATACTGTGTAATGCTATCTATCCTCAACTTTTTGGATCTGTTTGATTTGTTCTTTTTTTTTTTTTTCGTTTTTCGACCGAAGACACATTTTGAGCCAAATGGACGTGGCTCGTTTCTACCAGGAGCAGCTCATCGTTAAGACGTTTGCGGCTGTTTCCCGACCTCCGGAGGCTCTCAGTTCTGCTCGTTTCTTTTTGCCGTGAAGAGGTCTTTTTTCACTGTACAGAGCTGTAAATACTAGAACAGTGACGACGGAGGGACTGCTGTGGCTCTGAGCGGATCCGGCTGTTCTGTCTGCACACCTCCATCGGACCGCTGGACTGAAAACCTTCTGGTGTACGGAGAGCCGACACCACGGCGTTCACCGTCGCTCTGCAGGAACCTGGACTCTTGAGCATCACCGACGGTGCCGAGTTTCAAGACTTTTTATTGTTTTTTTTCCTCTCTCTCCTCTGCAACTTTACAGCGCGGTTGGGTTTGAGTTCTCGAGGGGGAGAAAACACTCGACGCTGATTTAATCTGAACCGAAAGAAAGCTGAGTTCTAAGTGCTTCATTCAGTCGATCTAAGAACCGATGATATTATCCATGCTGCTGTCCGTAGTATCCCGTAATACGACCAACGTAAATGTGTTTAGAAGGTAAATTCATTCACACAGAAAACCCAAAAAACTAGACGAAAAACAATGACATATTCCTTTTCCAACACTGAAATATCTTCCACCTTGTTACATGTGGCGCCGCTGTGGAGCAGTTTTTAAGTTTGGCAATCGATTAAATCCGTAAAACGAAGCAAAACCCATCAAACTATTTCCGGTTTCAGCTTCTCCGCTGCTTCTTTCTGTTGGTATTGTTCTAAAGTTAAACCTTCGCTAGATAAAGGACATTTTCTTTGAGGCTTTAGATGCAAAATTAGACGTTTGACATTGGAGGAAAGGTTGGGAGGTGATTAATATCTGGACGGTTCGTCCTCTGGGGAGCAGGAATCGCTAAATGTCATCTGTTGCTTCATTTTTGACATTTATTGGCTTGAAGCGAAGGTAAACAAATTTGTATGACAAGAGCCTGAAATCCAAAAAACTCGACGAAAACAAAGACATTTTCCTTCTCCAACGCTGAAATATCTTCAGTCTCGTTCCATGTGACGCCGCTGTGGAGCAGTTTTTAAGTCTGGCAATCGATTAATGCGTTAAAGGAAACAAAAACCATCAAACTTTCCAGTTTCAGCTTCTCCACTGCTTCTTTCTATTCGTATCATTCTGAACTTAAAACTTCTCTGATCAATTTCAACGAATCAACAAATAAAGAACTTTTTTTTAGGCTTCAGATGCAAAGTTAGTCGTTTGACATTAAAGGAAAGGTTGGCAGGTGATTAATATCTGGACGGTTCGTCCTCCGGGGAGCAGGAATCCCTGAATGTCATCTGTTGCTTCACTTCTGACATTTATTGGCTTGAAGCGAAGGTAAACAAATTTGCATGACAGCAGCGCTGAAAGGAGGCAGGTCACCATCTAGTTTAGCCTCGACCCCACAGAGAACATGAATATTCAGGGATGTTTGTCTGAATTTGTCTTGCTGGAGGTGCAAAGATCTCCATGAAAATGCAGATTAAGGTTTAGGTTTCATTTATTTTATCACATTTACCAACACCTAGTCCCAATTTGATGCCGTTTTCCGAGATAAGACGCACTTCAAACTCAAACCTGTTTTCTCTCCATGATGTCAGTCAATGTGGATCAGCTGCAGTTCCTGATTGTTCCACCAGGAGGAGCCTCTTCCTGTTTAATCCTGTAGAGACCAGAGGAGGCGTCACTCAGACTACAGGTCATGTTAAAGCAGAGAGCATTGTGGGAGTTTAGCAGCAACGGACACCATGCCAAAGACATGAGTGAAGGTTAATGACCTCCTCATGTGGTTAAAACAAACTGGGCTCAACTAGGACAGAATTCTTCTGTATCAGTGGTTTAAAAACATAAATCAAGCCATACATCTGTTGACTAAGAACTACAAGAACAGAACAGATTACATGCCCACTGAGCTCGATTTTTCGAACAAGAAAAACATGACACAAAATGACAAAAATGACAAAAATTCGACACAAAATGACAAAAACAGCACACAGACTTGACAATAATTAGACACAAAAAAGCGAAAACTTAGATAAAAATTGACAAAAATTCGACACAAAATGACAAATATGAGACAAAATGACAAAAACAATAAAACAAAGCGACAAGAACAAGACAAGAAACAAGAACAGACCACAAAAACGAGACACAACATGACAAAAACGAAGCACAAGACGACAAAAATGAGACACAAAACGACAAAAACGAGAAATAAATGACAAAAATGTGAAACGTCAAAAACGAGACAGAAAACAACAAAAATTAAAACAAATTGATAAAAATTTGATTAAAAAAATTGACAGAAAATAGACACAAAATGGCAAAAACAAGACACAAAATGACCAGTGTTTACAGATTCCGCTGTGGTTTCAGAGCCAGCAGCTGTTTGTCTCCACCTCCTTCCATTCCAGTTGTTTGTCTCCACCTCCATCCATTCCAGCTGTTTGCTTCCACCTCCTTCCATTCCAGCTGTTTGCTTCCACCTCCTTCCATTCCAGCTGTTTTTCTCCACCTCCATCCATTCCAGCTGTTTGCTTCCACCTCCATCCATTCCAGCTGTTTGTTTCCACCTCCATCCATTCCAGCTGTTTGCTTCCACCTCCTTCCATTCCAGCTGTTTGCTTCCACCTCCTTCCATTCCAGCTGTTTGTTTCCACCTCCTTCCATTCCAGCTGTTTGTTTCCACCTCCTTCCATTCCAGCTGTTTGTTTCCACCTCCATCCATTCCAGCTGTTTGTTTCCACCTCCTTCCATTCCAGCTGTTTGTTTCCACCTCCATCCATTCCAGCTGTTTGTTTCCACCTCCTTCCATTCCAGCTGTTTGTTTCCACCTCCTTCCATTCCAGCTGTTTGCTTCCACCTCCTTCCATTCCAGCTGTTTGCTTCCACCTCCTTCCATTCCAGCTGTTTGCTTCCACCTCCTTCCATTCCAGCTGTTTGCTTCCACCTCCTTCCATTCCAGCTGTTTGCTTCCACCTCCATCCATTCCAGCTGTGGAGGCGTCGGTGGCCTCTGAGTGTTTCCTGCTGAGTTGTGGAGCTTGAAGAAGTGGCTTTTCGGTCAGCTCGTTAGTTCCCACCTCTTTACCTCCTCAGCGTGAGGCCGGAGCCGCTCGGCGTTTAGCGCTGGTATTTATTAAACCTGTTAGCGGCGTGCAGCGGGGGAGGCGGCCGCCATTTCCCGCGGCGCTGCGGCGGCACAGCAGCGCAGGATTAATGGCACCTGTTCGGGCTGCGGTCCACTAACACCCCCTCAGCTCGGCAGCGCACACACTCTAATTACAACCCGAGGCTCTGCACATTACCGGCAATAATTTGCGGCAGTAAAAGCGAGCCGGCTTGGAAGTTCATTCGCTGCGAGTTTGGTGTTAATGGCTGCCGAGGATAATGTGAGGCTCCACCTGTGGAGATGCTCGTCGGCTGAGAGCGGATGGATGAAAGCGACGGCACAGTGAGAGCTGTGAAAACATCCTCTGAACAAGTCGTTTAGCCTCACACTGAGCCGCTAACACTTAAAACAAAGCAAGAAATCAGCCGCCGTGCCGAGATCGTCTCACAAATCAGCCTCTTCCTCAACATCTCGGGGATCCAGAGGCAGTTTCTGAGCCAAAGATTCACTTTTTTCACATTTTATGACCCAAACTGCAGCCTGAGATGGCAGGAAAATGATATTATAAAAGTTAAACCTGCAGCAGAAGAGCCTGGAAAAGAGGCACTAATGCGCACGAGCAGAGAGGAAAACAGAGAAATGCACAAAAATGAGACACAAAACGACAAAAATGATGCATAAAATGGCAAAAATGAGACACAAAATGACAAAAACGAGAAACAAAATGACAAAAATGAGATGCAGAATGACAAATGATAAACAATGACAAAAACAAGACACAAAACGACAAAATGAGACACAAAATGGCAAAAATGAGAAACAAAACGACAAAAACAAGACACAAAACGACAAAATGAGACAAAATGGCAAAAATGAGACAAAATGACAAAAACGTGAAACAAAATGACAAAAATGAGACACAAAATGACAAAAATGAGAAACAAAACGACAAAAACAAGACACAAAACGACAAAATGAGACAAAATGGCAAAAATGAGACAAAATGACAAAAACGTGAAACAAAATGACAAAAATGAGACACAAAATGACAAAAACGTGAAACAAAATGACAAAAATGAGAAACAAAACGACAAAAATGAGAAACAAAACGACAAAAACAAGACACAAAACGACAAAATGAGACAAAATGGCAAAAATGAGACAAAATGACAAAAACGTGAAACAAAATGACAAAAATGAGAAACAAAATGACAAAAATGAGAAACAAAACGACAAAAACAAGACAGCTTCTTACCGTCCGTCTGTTTGCTTGGAAAAACGTGGAAAAAGTACGCACCTGGTTGACTTTTATGTTTGAGTTAAATTCGTGGAAAGTTGCTACAATAACAGCGGAGAAAGTCAAACCTTTTGACTCTTAAATACAACAAAAACTCCATGTTAAGTTTCCTGACTTTTACTGACTAGATCCTACATTTCCCAGAATGCACCTGGTCAGACTTCTATTTCTGACTTAAATTCCTGGAAAAGTGGTTAAAAGAAGTGGATAAAGTTGAACATTTTGGCTCTCAAATACAAAAATGCAGCTAAAAATCCACTACTTTTAGCTAGTGATCTGCATCCTACATTTCCCATAGTGCACCTGGTCAGACTTGTATTTTTTAGTTTCATTTATTGAACTGCTTCCGTCCGTTTGGCTGTGAGGATCTCTGGTCTCCTCTGATTTATAGTGGTCGTACCTTCCTGTCCGTTCCCCTCCACATAAATCAGCCGTCATTCCTCCAACATTCAGGCGCTGACAGAGATTTAGAGTTGACGGGCGCCGCCGCCGTCCCCAGCGTTCGGTGATTTAACGCCGCCGCTCAGCGCTCTGATTGATTATTTACGGGCCGACATGGAGGTCCTCCTTCCTCCTCCCTGAGCCGCTGCTTTCACTCCTCTGAGGATCAGCTGAGCGGCCGTAGCGCTGCGTCAGGTAAAGATGGAGGAGAGGTGGAGGTTTGACCGCAACGCTTTGGCACCAATTAACCCCAGCAGAGGAAAAACAACCTCTGGTGACCCTCGGCGACCTCCGATGAGCCGCTGTTGGCTTCAGCTGGCAGGAAAACCACCAGGAACACAGCCGTTTCAGCGTTATTCTGCTTATTACAGGCTAAAAACACACACTGACGCTCGTTTCTGTGGCTTTTACAGACTTTAAGGAGCCTGTAGAGCCAGAAGTATGTATAAATGTAAAATACTACACAACAAACACAGTTTAACATCTTCAAAGTAACAGTTTGGTGAAAAATACCTGAAGTCAAAGTAATCAGATTACCTTAAATCAAAGAAAAGGTTCATTTTTTCCTGTGTCTGACTGGAAATTTGAAAGAAATGATGATTTTATTTCTTTAAATCTGGAATAAACACGTTTATTCCTGCATACACCCCCTGTCAAAAGTTTTGAGACGAGTTCTAATTTATTTGAATGAGAAAGTGTCTCAAAACTTTTGACAGGGCGTGTATTTATGCTTAAATAATGCAGCATTTCCAACCAATCCTTGGATACAGTAACAAAATTATCTTAGAGATAAAACACTACACAGTAAACAGTTTAACAGCCTCAAAGCAGCGTCTTGAAGAAGAACACCTTTCCTAAAAGTAATCAGATTACCTTAAATCAAAGTAAAATTCCAGTTTGACATTTTTATGACTGAAAATTTGAAAGAAATGTTTATTTTTTTTCTTTAACTCTGGAATAAATCCACATATATTTGCACATATTTATGCTTCTAAAGCAGCGTTTCCAACCAAACCTTTCATTTAGCAACAGAAAACCTTTCCTCAGAGTAATCAGATTACCTTAAAGCAAGGTAAAGTTCCGGTTTTGACTCACCGTTACTAAACATGTTGACATTTTATTTAAGCTTAGAGTAAATCCACATTTATTGACAGGCGTTTACAGATCAGTAATGCAGCGTTTCCACCCAGACCAGACTGTTTCTGTTCCACATCAGTGTATTAGGGCTGTGTGTCTTTGAGAATCCCAACACTTCCTGCTCCCCGGCGGTGAAATCCTCCTTCCCATCAGCCCCCAGGAGATCAGCTGTCACACGTCTGACAGCTTCGGAGCGTTCAGCAGGCGTCTGCATGCAGAGAGTCTGCAGCAGCGGCGACAGAAGTATAGAAATATGACAGGAATATGAATGAAAACGCTCGGCGGGACGGGTTTCTGAAGCCGGTTCTGAAGGTTATCGTTGGGATCCAGAGCAGCTTCACACTTCTGCAGGTTTACTTTGAATCAGGGATTAATTCGGAATAATGACAAAAACGAGACACAAAACAGAGAATAAAGTGAAACAAAAGATGAAAAAATAAAACAAAAAGCAGAAGCGAGGCAAAAGGAAACACAAAACCACAAAAATGCGAGAAACGACAGAACGAAACAAAACAGACAAAAATTTAGACGTCAAAGTTTCAAAGTGATTCAAAAAATGGACAAACAACAAAAACAAGACAAAAAATTAAAGTTACAAAGTGATAAAAAAAATGGACAAACAACAAAAAGAAGACAAAAAATTAAAACAGGACAAAATATTACAGAAATGAGAAACAAAATTACAAAAATAGGACATAAAATGAGACGAAACGACAAAGTATAAGACAAAACAAAACAAAACAGACAAGAAATTTAGACGTAAAAGTTACAAAGTGATACAAAAAATGGACAAACAACAAAAACAAGACAAAAAATTAAAACAGGACAAAATGAAATGAGAAAAAATTACAAAAATAGGACATAAAATGGCAAAAAATGAGACAAAATGACAAAAATGAGACAAAACGACAAAATATGAGACAAAACAAAACAGAGACAAAAAATTAGACATAAAAGTTACAAAGTGATAAAAAAATGTACAAACGACACAAGCGAGATGATAAAAGACACAAAGCAACAAGAAACAGACTAAATGTGACAAAAACGAGACACAAAACAAAGAAAGTGAAACAAAAGATGAAAAAACAAAACAAAAAACATAAGCGAGGCTAAAAGGAAACACAAAACGACAAAAATACGAGACAAACGACAGAACGAAACAAAACAGACAAAAAATTTAGACGTAAAAGTTACAAAGTGATAAAAAAAATGAACAAACAACAAAAAGAAGACAAAAATTTTGAAACAGGGCAGAATGAAATGAGAAACAAAATTACAAGAATAGGACATAAAATGAGACGAAACGACAAAATATAAGACAAAACAAAACAGACAAGAAATTTAGACGTAAAAGTTACAAAGTGATACAAAAAATGGACAAACAACAAAAACGACAAAAAATTAAAACAGGACAAAATGAAATGAGAAACAAAATTACAAGAATAGGACATAAAATGGCAAAAAATGAGACAAAACGACAAAAGTGAGAACGAAACGACAAAATATGAGAAAAACACAAAAACAGACAAAAAATTAGACATAAAAGTTACAAAGCATCAAAAAAATCTACAAGCGAGACGATAAAAGACACAAAACAAGAAACAGACTAAATATTACACAAATCGGACACAAAAAGACAAAAGAACAGTGAAAATATTGGACTCCCTGGAGGACCGGTTCTGGCCTGCGGGCCACATGTTGGACACCCTGGTTTTAAATTAATCCTCCCTGAACCGTTCCATGATTAAGCCGCCGTCATCGGCCTAAAACGTGCTTCTGATGGATTAAAAATCTCCACTTTTTGCAGTAAAACACATTCAGCCTTGATTTATTATGAACTTCTAAAGTGCAGCGCTGCTGGAACACTTCATAGAGCCGCTGATTTATCACTTACAGGCGTAAATATCTCCCAGAAACACTGGGGGTTATTTTTAAAAACGCCTTGGTTTACTACCGACGGTTATTATTTATGGATGAAACCCGCTGCTGGACCTGAGCTCTAAAGTTCTGCAGATCTTTCAGCAGAAACGTTCCTTTAAATTGTCGTTTCTCCTCCTCAGTGTCTGTCGGTAACGTTACGACTCACTGCATTCATCTTTTCTCTCCTTCTTCCTTCCATCCGCTAATATTTAGTCTGGAACCGGTTCCTGCTTCTCGTGCAGTCGCAGTTTTGGGGTTTTTTTTTAAGAGCTGTTAGTATCTGCAAGAAGAAAAAGGAGAAATAAAACGCAGATTTCATTAACATGACTTGGAGGGACTAATTCCTGGAAAGTTGCTGCAAGAAAATGTTGAAAAAGTCGAATATTTTGGCTCTTAAATACAAAGAAAGCTAAAATCTCCAAGCTAGTAGATCTGCATCCTACATTTCCCATAATGCACCTGGTCAGACTTCCGTTTTAGAGGTAAATACCTAGAAAATTGCTGTTCAAAAAGAGTAAAAAGTTCAACATTTTGGCTCTTAAAACCAAAAATAACTCCACATTAAGAACCCTGAGTTTCAGCGCGTAAACCTGCCTCCTACATTTCCCATGATGCACCTGTCCAGCCTTTCCAAAGCGCCTCTGCAGCCTGAGGAGTCGTTCTCCAGCTGCTCCACGGCCGCCTTCCTCCCGTGTGTTTGATGGACTTCAGTGGAAGCGTCTTTAATAAAACACGAAGCTGCTCTGATGACGGAGCGTCGCTCGTTTAGGGAACATTTCTCACATTTCCAGGTTTTAAAAGTCGAGCGTTTTGCACGAGAACGTCCGGTTCCGCAGGTCAGCGGAGGGGTTTTGCTGTTTTTTTTGGTTGTGTATTATACCGAGGCCGGAGCATGAAACAACTTTATAAATATTCTACATTTTGGTTGTCGTTGTTTTTGATCAATGTTATGGAATCAACACTGCTGTAGACATACTGTATGAATATTAATGGTCGTTGCTGTTTTTTACCGGGCGGTGCTGGTGCTGGTGGTGGTGGTGGTGGTGGGGTTTTCTGTTTCTTTACTCCATCAGAACTGAAAAATCCGACACGACTGGAGTTCATTTAGCCTCAAAGTAACACGATAAACTAAAATCTCAGAGCCGATGGTTGAATTTGAATCAGAAATCGCGATAAAATGGTGAAAATACGAACAAAAACTTGATTTTTTTCGAAGTTCATTTAGCGAAAGTCTGCGAGCTAACGGCTAAAAATCTTCAGATGTTTATCGTTTGTTCGATTAAAGTTGATTTTCTGAAGCTCCTGAAGTGCTGCTCTTTGTGTTTTTATGCTGTGAGATGAAGTCAGACCGACTTTAAGAGCTTCATAAAGTTTAGAATCGATTTAAAATATCAGAATATATAAAGAAATCTGGAAAATGTGGCAAAATAAATGAATTTATTTGCACATTTTCTCCTTCTTCATCTCCTTCTTCATATTGTTCATCTTCTTCTTCTCCTTCTCTTTCATCTCCTTCTTCTTTGGTGTACAAACACACTCATCTTTCTTCTCTAATTGGCATGTGGTTTAATAAATCTACTTTTCTGTGATCTTGAAGGAAATATAAATGTATATTTTTTGAGTTTCTGTACATTTGAAGATGGAGTTCAGGTTGTTTTTCTTTCCTGCTTTTTGTTTTGAACTCAGAAGGAGAAAAGGTCCGAGCCGCCGAGTCACTTTTGTCTTTACAGGAAGTTCCACGTTCGTAGCCTAATTGTTGGTCGGTTATATTTATATAGGAAACTGCTAGTGATGCCTTGTTTTTTGTACAGTTTTATGTACATGCAAGTGTAGGTTTTTAAAATACAAAAAAAATAAAAAGAAGATGAAAAACTCTATATATTCAAGCACCGTGAAGGAAGTCTGACCCTGAACCTACCAGTAGGAGTGTCTAGTTGAAGTTTCCGTAGGAGTGAAGAGTCAGAACCGTGGCTTTACGTTCTCATCCCGTCTCTGGACAAACTGTACATTTATTCCTCCTTCTGTTGCTCTTCTTTGGCTTTTCTTTTCTTTCTGGGTGTTTGTTTGAGCCTCATCTGTTCTCCTTTGATCAGCATTCGCATGTTTGAATTTGAAAAAAAATGTGGTCTTTTATTTTTGCTGAGCAAATCAAAGAAACGATATCTTGTAATTACTCCTTCCTTATAGCTTTACAATAAAATACATTCAGTCAAAGAAAGATCGGAGCTGTCCGTGTGTTTGTGTCGCAGGAGAAACCCTGGAAATCAACAATCCACACCGGAAAGAAAAGTGTATTTGTTCTTCACACAAGACAAAAAAAGGCAAAAGTTTGGCTGAAGTTGACAAAAACGAGACACGAAACGACAAAAGCAAGGCAAAAAGACAAAAAGAAGACACAAAACCACAGAAACAAGACACAAAAAGACAAAAACATGAGAAAAAGACAACAATGACACACAAAAACATTTACACAAGGACTGCATGTTTCAGTGTGTTCTGCATGGATTGTTGTGAATTTGATGTAAAATCTCCTTCAGTTGTGGAATGATCCAGACGTTGGAAGAACTGGAAGCTCAGTTGTTTATTCTGGAGGAATCAGATGATTGAAGTCGACTGAACTGAAACCAGGAGGATTAATGTGACCTCTTTCAGATAAACTGAATTTAATTGAGAGTTTCTAAATGAGCAATTTATAGAAGTTGTTTTTTAGTGTAATGACATTAATTTAAACCAAAAGTCAGTCTTCTTTAATGACCAGTTCCAACCTAACCGACTGGGTTTAGTGTTTAAACCAAGCAAAGACAGAAAACAGAATAAAAAAACTGCCTTAAGTAAAGAAAAATCCACTGAGATGGAACTTTAAAGCCTCCTGGGTTCACATCCATCGACTTCCATCATCTTTTCTTTCCTCCAAACTCCAAACGTTGACGTTTCTTGCTCCGAAAATGATGAATTTCTGCTGTGGCGACATGAAATGAGGAGATAATGATGGTGTTGAACCTGGTCCAGGTCTCTGCTGGTCACATGTCCAGGGATGATAATGACCATTTAATGGGCTGTGGGATCGGTCTAATTGCTGGAGAAATCTACCTTTCTACTGACACATATGATGGAATGTGTGATGTTGACCCATCAAAATGAAGAGGAATTTCTACTTCAGTGGAATAAACTATTTTGAAGTGTTTTTAGATTTAGAAATGAAGCTAGAATCAGTCTTTATTCTGTTCACCTGGAACCCCAGAACATTAACTTTATATTAACAACTTTTATGAAATGAAATTAAGACTAAAGGATGAAAGATGAAGATGCAAAATCAACACAAAAAGATAAAAACTCTACATATAACTCTAGACGTTTCATGGAGTTACAGTAGACGATCTTCTAGATGTTTCATGGGGTTACAGTAGATGCTCTTCTAGATGTTTCATGGAGTTACAGTAGACGATCTTCTAGATGTTTCATGGGGTTACAGTAGATGATCTTCTCGATATTTCATGAAGTTAAAGTAGACGATCTTCTAGATGTTTCATGGAGTTACAGTAGACGATCTTCTAGATGTTTCATGGAGTTACAGTAGACGATCTTCTAGATGTTTCATGGAGTTACAGTAGACGATCTTCTAGATGTTTCATGGGGTTACAGTAGACGATCTTCTAGATGTTTCATGGAGTTACAGTAGACGATCTTCTAGATGTTTCATGGGGTTACAGTAGACAATCTTCTAGATGTTTCATGGAGTTACAGTAGACGATCTTCTAGATGTTTCATGGAGTTACAGTAGACGATCTTCTAGATGTTTCATGGGGTTACAGTAGATGATCTTCTCGATATTTCATGGAGTTACAGTAGACGATCTAGATATTTCATGGAGATACAGTAGACGATCTTCTAGATGTTTCATGGAGTTACAGTAGACGATCTTCTAGATGTTTCATGGAGATACAGTAGACGATCTTCTAGATGTTTCATGGAGTTACAGTAGACGATCTTCTAGATGTTTCATGGAGATACAGTAGACGATCTTCTAGATGTTTCATGGAGTTCCAGCAGACGATCTTCTAGATGTTTCATGGAGTTCCAGCAGTAAACTGGAGTTCTGGGGAGATGATTAAACTCTGGGACAACAGAAGGAAAATGTTTTGAGGAGTTGCAGCAGCTTACTTCTTTTCCTTCCCTAAAGGTTTCATCACTTTACCCCATTTCTTGTCTTCTGCTTTATTTATTCTGTTTGTCTTGCTTTTATTTTTCATTCCTTCCGTTCCTTCAGTTATTTTCCTTCTGCCGTCTTTTTGTTTCTCTTTAATCTTTCATTGAGTTTTCTTGTTTTTCCCCCACTGATTCTTCCTCTGGCCGTTTTATTCCTCTCATTAGATGTTTTTGTTCATTTTTGCATCATTTTTATCTTCTTTACTCTCCTTTATTTCTTCTTCCTTGATTTCACTTCCTGTTCTCCTGTCTTTGTTTCTCACTTCCTGTTTCTTCTCGTGTCTCCTCTGGTCTTTTCATTCCTCTAATTTCCTCTCCTCTTTCTCTCGTTTTTCAGTCTTTCCTTCTCTTCCCTAAATCCTCCTCTCTTCTCTCCCTTCGTTCTTCTGGTTTCCTTCCTTCCTTCCTTGCTTGCTTCATTCATGCCTCCTCTGACCTTTTCATTTCTAAAGTTTTCTCTGTTTTCTTTTCCTCTCTTCTTTCTTTTGTTTCTGCGTCCTTTATCTTCTCTTTCATCTCCTCGTTCCTTATTCCTTCTGTTTCCTGGTTCTCATCATATTTATTCTCCTCATCATATTTATTCTCCTCTGATCCTAACTCGTCTCCTTCCTCTTCTCATCCACCCACCGTTTTCACCTCTTCTCGTCTTTCCTTCCTTGAGGTTTTCCTTCTTTCCTTTTCCTCTGCAGACTTCCTAAACGTTCTTTTATCCGTCTGCTCTGTGGAAGCAGCGACGGAAGGCGAAGCTAGAACAGGAAGCAGCCGACAACATGATAACGTAAGAGGAACCCGGATCGATTCTGGCCGCTGGAATCAGGTCAGAGGAATTAGAGTCCGAGAACGGAGATCAAATATGCAGAAGCAGCAATTTCAAGGTGATGAGGCCAAGATGAACGTATGAATGATGGAGGAGGAGGAGGAATGAACGGAGCTGCAGATGAAGTAAAATAAAGTCTACATTTTAAAATGCACAAAATCAAGTCAAATCCTCAGAGGTTCAACTCTGGAACTTCCAGGATTTAAAGATCTGAAACCAGAGAAGATCTTCAGACGTCTGGAGTCCAGACCTGAATGACGACTTGAAGACCCACAAATCACAAGGCAGATGTCTTTCTGCGGTGCTTAGGTGTCTTTTTAGGATGATTTTGTGGTTTTTTTATGATGATTTTGTGTCTCTTTGTGGTGATTTTATGTAAATTTTCATTGATTTTGCATCTTTTTGTGGTGATTTTGCATCTTGTGGTGATTTTATGTATATTTTCGATGATTTTGCATCTTTTTGTGGTGTTTTTGTCATGATTTTATATCTTTTTGTTGTGATTTTACATCTTTCCGTGGTGAGTTGATGTCTTTGTGGTGATTTTATATATATTTGTGGTGATTTTGTGTCTCTTTGTGCTGATTTTACATCTTTATGTCCTTTTATGATGATTTTGCAATTTTTGTGTGATGATTTTGTGTCTTTTGTGTTGATTTTGTGTGTAGTTGTGGCTATTTTACATCCTTTTATTGCGACTTTACATCTTTCTGCGGTGATTTTGGGGAATTTTTTGCAATAATTTTGTCTTTTTATGGTGATTTTACATATTTTTGTGGTATTTTTTTGTCTTTTTGTTGTGATTTAGCATTTTTTTAGGTGATTTTTGTTTTTTGTGTTGATTTTGTGTCTTTTTGTGATGATTTTTGTCTTTTCTGGGGATTTTGTGTCGTCGTGGTGACTTTACATCTTTTCATGGTGATTTTTTGTGTTGTTTTTCTGGTGATGAGTTTAGACCTTCATCTCTGATCGTCCAGGTTGATTTTAAAAGCGTTAAAATCTCCGGTGGAGGCTGAGGACCAGGAACGCCACGGAGCTGCTCAGGCTGCAGGACAATAAGCGTCTTATTGGCTGCTCTGGTCTTTATGGTCTTTGAGGCCGTAAAGACAGAAAACTGCCATATAAGTCCTCTCCATTCGCCGTTTATAGGCGCTCACAAACTCCTTTATTTCCCAGCAGGAGGCTGGAGATGAACTGTAATGTGTGTCTGTGTGCCGTTGTGTGATTTGTTGGACTAATTCTGATGAAGGCAGGTTCACACTTTATCTGTAATTGTGGTAAATAGAGGCTGTGTGAGATGAATTAATGTAGGCTTTTGGTCAAAAGGCTCATTATGAATATTATATAATAACAATATATTATACAGCATCCAGACACTTTATTCTGATCGAGCCTCGCGCTGCTTTTGATTAATTTGATTATATTGTAGAATATTCCTGCATGTACTGACTGGAGTTATGACAATAAACCACATTTCAGCAGAGTTTGATGAAGAAATATTTGCTTAATATCTGTCTTTTTGTGGTGATTTTGCATCTTTTTGTGCTGATTTTTCCTTTTTTGTGATGATTTTGAGTCTTTTTGTTGCAATTTTATGCCTTTTTGTCGTGATTTTGTGTCTTTTTGTGGTGATTTCACACGTTTTTGTGGTGATGTTGCATCTTTTTGTGCTGATGTTTCCTTTTTTTGTGATGATTTTGAGTCATTTTGTTGCAGTTTTACGTCTTTTTGTGGTGATTTTGTGACTTTTTGTGGTGATTTTGCATCTTTTTGTTGCGATTTTACATGATTGTGTGGACATTTTTTGTCTTTTTGTTCTGATTTTGCATCCTTGTGGTGATTTTGCATCTTTTGTGACAATTTTTTGTCTTTTTGTTGCAATTTTACGTCTTTTTGTGGTGATTTTGTGACTTTTTGTGGTGATTTTACATCTTTTTGTTGCGATTTTACATAATTGTGTGGAAATTTTTTGTCTTTTTGTTCTGATTTTGCATTTTTGTGGTGATTTTGCATCTTTTTGTTGCAATTTTTTGTGTTTTTGTCGTGACATTCCATCTTTTTGTTGGCATTTTACACATAAACCTGTTAACAATGCTGCATTTTCATGTATATTTACATCATTAGCTTCTTTAAAACTCAACTCAAGTTGACATAATTATTGAAATCGGCTCTTTAACTTCATTTTTCTTCCCCTGAGTTCAGGATGTCTGAGTGGAGGTGGACACCTTTGGGCGTTTTCTTTGCCGTCTCTCCACGTCGCTGCGTTATTCCGCCTGTAAACCGGCTTATCGGCTGCGTTTGAATCGTTTTTAAAGCCGCTGGAAGGCCTTCGTTTGATTCTCCGCTGGTTTCTTGTTGTTCTCGTTGCTGTCAGAGGACGCCGGACAAACATCTGAGCCTCCCCGGCTGTAAAACTCACCGTCTTTTCTTGCCTGTGAATGTTGCATGCGTGTGAATTAAAGCTTATCGAAGCGCTCGCAGCCACAAGTGTTCCCATTGAAATGCACGGCGCAATGTTTAATCATTATGAGCGAGATCTGCGGTGGCCGGGCTAATCTCCATTTTAACATTTCACACAGCGCCTGCAGTTATGTGCCTTTTTCCTTCCGCACAAACGTCGAACAATAGCTGCTTTTTCTCTCTTTTTTTTCCCTCTTCCTCGGCGGTGAAGTGGCGGCAGAGAGAGCAGCTAACGGCGGCTAACAAACTTGACCTCGGCGGGTTCGTGCAAACCGGCAGACGGGAGGAATAACCGCCGCCGCCGAAACACGACCCACACTTGAACCTGCAGAGGAAGAAGAGGATGAAGATCACCTGCAGCATCGCTACATTTGCATGAGAGCATTAATTACAGAAGCAGCAGGGTTTATGCTGCATGATCGTTTGGATGGTTCATGGATTTAGCAGAAAATGAAAAGTTAAGATGCAGGATTTTCATGAAACTTTTTTTTATTTCTGACGGTTTCCTTCCTCTGCTGGTTCTACAGAATGAACCTGCTGCTTAAAACAGATGTTTAGTTCGACTAAAATGGTATTTTTTTTTAACCAGAAGACTCACAAGAAGAATCATGAATGTAGTAAACAAAGCTAAACAACACAAAATACAACTTTCAGCTGGATTCTTTGAGTTTCTGCTGAAGGACGGAATGTGTTCCAACACAAAAGTGGAATCTAAACTGCCAGTACTTGAAAGATTCTTTGATAAATAGTTTCTTTAAGCTAACTGCTAACATGCCAACCGGTGTTAGCAGACCGAACTATACAGCTTCTAAACCTACAAACTAGTGAGCGCCGTCACAAACCATCGATGACAGATTCACTGCCGGTCAGAAGGTTCAGAACAACAGTTTTCCAGGTTTTCATTGGAAATTCTCCATGTTAATGTTTCACCGTACTCTGAGAGGAAAGCAAAAGTCTTTTCTTCCTCCTTGTCCTCCTCCTCTTCTTCCTCTTCCTCCTCCTCCTCTTCCTCCCCGGAGCCTCTGGAGTTGGCAGCCTTTCTCCTTCACTGTCGGCCTCAGGGCAGACCGCTGAGAAGGGAAAACAGAGAAGGATGGATGGATGGATGGATGATGGATGGATGGATGGATGGATGGAGGGATGGATGGATGGAGGGATGGATGGACGGATGATAGATGGGGGGAGGGAGGGAGGGATGGATGGATGGAGGGATGGATGGACGGATGATAGATGGGGGGAGGGAGGGAGGGATGGATGGATGGAGGGATGGATGGATGGATGAATGGATGGATGGAGGGATGGATGGATGGATGGATGGAGGGATGAATAGATGGATGGAGGGATGAATAGATGGAGGGATGGATGGATGGATGGATGGATGGAGGGATGGAGGGATGGATGGATGGAGGGGGGGAGGGATGGATGGAGGGATGGAGGGAGGGATGGATGGAGGGATGGAAGGAGGGAGGGATGGAGGGATGGATGATGGATGGATGGATGGATTGATGGATGGATGGATGGATGGAGGGTTGGATGGATGATGGATGGATGGATGGATGGATGGATGATGGATGGATGGAAGGAGGGATGGATGATGGATGATGGATGGAGGGATGGATGGATGGATGGATGGATGGAGGGATGAATAGATGGATGGCTGGATGGAGGGATGGAGGGATGGATGGAGGGATGGATGGATGGATGGATGGAGGGATGGAGGGAGGGATGGATGGATGGATCGATGGATGGATGGAGGGAGGGATGGATGGATGGATGGAGGGATGGAAGGAGGGAGGGATGGAGGGATGGATGATGGATGGATGGATGGATGGATTGATGGATGGATGGATGGATTGATGGATGGAAGGAGGGATGGATGATGGATGGATGGAGGGATGGATGGATAGATGGATCGAGGGATGGATGGATAGATGGATGGAGGGATGGATGATGGATGGATGGAGGGATGGATGGATGGATGGATGGAGGGATGGATGATGGATGGATGGATGGATGGAGGGATGGATGGATGATGGATGGATGGATGGATGGATGATGGATGGATGGAAGGAGGGATGGATGGTAGAATTGTCCTATTTTATACTGTTTTATAAAAACCTATTTTTAGCTTTATTTAAATCAGCTTAAGTTGATTATTTTACAGATAGTTTCCTTTTTTCCCTATTTTTAAATAGTTTTTGAAGATTCCACTTTTTCTGCCTGATTTTCACGGTATTTTTAAATAGCTAACAATAAGACATGATTAACAATGTGTAACTGTAAAAGCTGCCTTTTTAAAAACCATTTTTACAGTTTCTGAACAAAACACTATTCTATCGTTTTATAGCATTGTTGTCACAGTTTAAAAAAATATTTTAAAGATATTTTATAAACGTGTTTCTAGTTTTTATAATGTGTTTATACCTTTGAAATAACTAATAATAAATAATTTACACCTTTCCTTTAAAATTCTGAACAGTTTGGACTTTAATGCTAATGATGTTTTGCTAGCAATGCTAACAGTAGCATTACTGTAGCGATGCTAACAGTAGCATCACTGTAGCGATGCTAACAGTAGCATTACTATAGCGATGCTAACAGTAGCATAACTATAGCGATGCTAACAGTAGCATTACTATAGCGATGCTAACAGTAGCATTACTAAAGCAATGCTAACCTGCTGCAGTCTGCTGGTCTCCATAATGCTAAAGATGCTAATGTTAGTTCCACTCTAATTAAATACATCACTGCAAAGTATTCAAAAAATATCTTATATCTCACTTCAAGGTTTAAGTTTTCAGCTTTTTTAATGATTTGTGTCGACAAAATTAGTATTTTGAGTGATTTAATCTCAGATGTTTCTGTTGGTTTAAAACTAAATTGAAGATAAGAGAAACTTTCTTGATCCCTCACAGAGGAAATGCACGTTGGACGAGTTCTAAAAGAAGCAGGACAAGAAAAACTAAAGAACAATGAGGCTAAAAATAAAGATATAATAATAATAAAGGTGAAGGAAGTTAATGAAGTTGGCAGGAGCTCAGGATTGTTCTTGACTTTAGGATTTCAGGTCACTTTGTCCGTCTTAAAAACCCGAATGATTCCACGTGTTCAGGCGAAATAATGAAAAATACTTTAGATTGAAGAGGAAAATCTGATTCAGCACAGTTCCTTTGACGTAATTCTATTAGAAGTTGTCAAAACTTGAACAGATTAATGAAACACGGAGGATGAAAATGATGTTTCTGAGTGTAGAAGGAGGAAGAGATGAAGGTTAAAGCGACAATAGAAAGTAACAAAGGAGTGATTAGGCGGAGAAAGAGGAGGAGCAGATGAATTAACAGTGAAGAGGAGGACAGAGGAGGAGGAGTCATTACTGCTGATCACCTCCTCTCATCTCCTGCACCTCCCCTCAGCTTCTCATTCTCTCCTCCTCCTCCTCTGTCCGGCTTTCCACCGACTCTCCTGTTTCCTGCACTTCATCCAGACCGAACCTGTGCCCAGAATCACCACAAAAAGACACAAAATCACCACAAAAAGATGTAAAATTACCACAGAGACAGAAAATTAACACAGAAAGATGCCAAATCAGAACAAAAACACGAAAAATCACCACAAAATTATGTAAAATGACTGCAAAAAGATACAAAATCACCTCAAAAAGACATACGATCACCAAAAACAGATGCAAAATCACCACAAAAATATGTAAAATTACCACAGAGACTAGAAATTAACACAAAGAGATGCAAAAGCACCACAAAACATGAAAAAATCTGAACAAAAACACACAAAATCACAACAAAAAGACGCCAAATCATTGCAAAATCAAAACAAAGAGACAAAACTCACCACAAAATTATGTAAAATCACTGCAAAAAGACACAAAATCTGCACTAAAAGACATACAATCGCCACAAAAAGACACAAAATCAGCTTAAAAAGACACACAATCATCAGAAAAGACACAAAGTCACCACAAAAAAAATGCAAAATCAGAAGAAAAAGACAAAAAAATCCATAAAATATGTAAAATCACCACAGAAACTCCATCTTTCCAGCATCTCCATCCAGACTGAACCTGTGCTCCTCTGACTCCCTTCACACCCGGCAGCAGGCGCCTCCTCACCTCACCTGGAGCCTCCTCACCTCACCTGGAGCCTCCTCACCTGCCCTGATCCTCCCTGAGCTGCTGCTGACAGCTCCTCACCTCCTGCAGCAGAGAACTGTGACACCGAGCGACGGCTTCGGCCAGAAACACCAGGAGGCTGACAGACGAGGAGGAGGAGGAGGAGGAAGGGCTGACAGAGGATGGAGGTCCTGTAGAGAGGAGCAGAGGAGAAACCAGAGAGGAGCAGAGGAGACGAGTAATAAAGAGAGATAAAGGAGAAGAAATGCATCGTAAAAATGCTCCGGGAAAGCAGAAAGGTGCAGAAAGGAAATTTAAAACGACGTTTTATTTTGCTTTTGACAAGAAACTGCAATCAAAGCGCCTTTAGTCTAAACCTGGATGTTGTAGAAACACACAATGTAAGCTTAAAATGCACAAACACACTGGAAAATACATGATTTTAATGTTTTTGTGTCTCTTTGTGGTTGTTTTGTGTCTTTTTGTGGTTGTTTTGCGTCTTTTTGTGGTTGTTTTGTGTCTATTTGTGGTTGTTTTGTGTCTTTTTGTGGTTGTTTTGTATCTATTTGTGGTAGTTTTGTGTCTTTTTGTGGTTGTTTTGTGTCTCTTTGTGGTTGTTTTGTATCTATTTGTTGTAGTTTTGTGTTTTTTGTGGTTGTTTTGTATCTATTTATGGTTGTTTTATGTCTTCTGGTTCTTTTCTATCTTTTTGTTGTTGTTTTGTATCTTTTTGTGGTTGTTGTGTGTCTCTTTGTGGTTGTTGTGTGTCTCTTGGTTGTTTTGTGTCTCTCTGTGATTGTTGTGTGTCTTTTTGTGGTAGTTTTGTATCTATTTGCGGTAGTTTTGTGTCTCTTTTGGTTGTTTTATGTTTCTTTATGGTTGTGTGTCTTTTTGTGTCTTTTTGTGGTTGTTTTGTGTCTTTTTGTGGTTGTTTTGTGTCTCTTTGTGGTTGTTTTGTGTCTCTTTGTGGTTGTTGTGTGTCTGTGGTTATTTTGTGTCTATTTGGGGTTGTTTTGTGTCTTTTTGTGGTTGTTTTGTATCAATTTGTGGTTGTTGTGTTTCTCTTTGTGGTTGTTGTGTTTCTCTTTGTGGATGTTTTGTGTCTCTTTGTGGTTGTTTTGTGTCTCTTTGTGGTTGTTTTGTATCTATTTGTGGTAGTTTTGTGTTTTTTGTGGTTGTTTTGTGTCTCTTTGTGGTTGTTGTGTGTCTATTTGTGGTTGTTCTGTGTCTTTTTGTGGTTGTTTTGTGTCTCTTTGTAGGCATTTTGTGTACCTTTGCGGTAGTTTTGTATCTCTTTGTGGTTGTTGTGTTTCTCTTTGTGATTGTTTTGTGTCTCTTTGTGGTTGTTTTGTGTCTTTTTGTGGTTGTTGTGTGTCTATTTGTGGTTGTTCTGTGTCTTTTTGTGGTTGTTGTGTGTCTATTTGTGGTTGTTTTGTGTCTTTTTGTGGTTGTTGTGTGTCTATTTGTGGTTGTTCTGTGTCTTTTTGTGGTTGTTCTGTGTCTTTTTGTGGTTGTTGTGTGTCTATTTGTGGTTGTTCTGTGTCTTTTTGTGATTGTTTTGTGTCTCTTTGTGGTTGTTTTCTATCTTCTCGTTCTTTCTCCAGTCTCTTTTTCTGATCTTGTCTCTTCCTAATCCTCCATTTCTTTCTTCTCGTTTCACCTCCTCTTCCTCCTTTTCTCTCCTCCTTCATTTATCCTTTCTTCCTCCTCCAGCGTTACTGATGGGAGCTGCAGGAATCTTCCTCCCTAACTCAGGAGGAGTGTTGCTCTTCGCCATTTCCCCTCTAACGCCATCTCCAAGGTAACGGGCATCATGATCATCAGCCTTTGTCATCATCATCATCATCATCATCATCATGGCCGTCATCATCATCATCCTGGTGCTAATGATGCTAATTCATAACGGGCGCTGATCGGAGCCGTCCATCATCCCGGCTCCTCCTCTGCAGGTGATGTTCAGACCCGGCCGGTCCGACCCGATCCGCTGACCTTCCAGACGGACCGCCGCCGAGCCGGACGTCCAGAGAGACGGTGGGAGGCGGACGGACGCTGGCTGGACGGCGGCGTGGCGTGGAGCTAGCTGACCTTGGAGGATGATGAGGAGTTGTTGTTCCTGATGGATTAAAGCTGAGTTTGAGGCCAGAAGATGATTGAATCGTTCACTTTCCATCATTAATTCCATCGATCCGATTCGTTCTTTTAGCCGAAAGGAGACAAATGCCTCCGGACAGGAAATGAGCTCCAGTTCCAGTGAATTATTTACGTCTGTAAGTCATCCAGTCGTACATACGTCATGATCTGTCGATACCAGAATCTAAACACTTCATCTAGGACTATTGATCTCTACCAGAGCTGGACGGACGGAGGTCCAGACTTCAGAACTTTCACCCTGATGTCTTTAAACCGTTTCTGTGGAGCTTCATGATGCTGCCACCACCGTGCTTCACATCATGATGCTGCCACCACCGTGCTTCACGTCATGATGCTGCCACCACCGTGCTTCACGTCATGATGCTGCCACCACCGTGCTTCACGTCATGATGCCGCCACCACCGTGCTTCACGTCATGATGCCGCCACCACCGTGCTTCACGTCATGATGCCGCCACCACCGTGCTTCACGTCATGATGCCGCCACCACCGTGCTTCACGTCATGATGCCGCCACCACCGTGCTTCACGTCATGATGCCGCCACCACCGTGCTTCACGTCATGATGCCGCCACCACCGTGCTTCACGTCATTGATGCCGCCACCACCGTGCTTCACATCATGATGCCGCCACCACCGTGCTTCACGTCATGATGCCGCCACCACCGTGCTTCACATCATGATGCCACCACCACCGTGCTTCATGTCATGATGCTACCACCACCGTGCTTCACATCATGATGCCGCCACCACCGTGCTTCACGTCATGATGCCGCACCACCGTGCTTCACGTCATGATGCCGCCACCACCGTGCTTCACGTCATGATGCTGCCACCACCGTGCTTCACATCATGATGCTGCCACCACCGTGCTTCATGTCATGATGCTGCCACCACCGTGCTTCACATCATGATGCTGCCACCTCCATGCTTCACATCATGATGCTACCACCACCGTGCTTCACATCATGATGCTACCACCACCGTGCTTCATATCATTATGTCGCAGCCACCGTGCTTTAATCCACATTAAATAAAAATGGCCGGACTCTGTGAACTCAGCTTTATGAAAACGAGTTGCTAGCATGAAATATGTGACATCCAGACATAGAATCAGAGCAGAGACTTTAGGTTTTGATCTTTTCATTGGATGTTTTCACAATAACATTTTTATCCCATAAAAACCAGAAACGCTGCTTCAGACTCATGTCTTCATTAACCCGATGGGGTTTAGTGGATGTCTGAGAGGTTTCAGGTCCTCAAACGGCTCTTTCAGATGGATCTTTTGTCGTGTTTCTGCTGATATTTTCCTTTCAGATCTATTTCTGGAGACTTTCTGAGGTTGCTAGTTTCTCCCCATTACGCTGATGAAACCGCCAGATTAAATGTGGACTCTGAGATCCGAATCCATTTCATCATCACACATTCATCCTCCGTTTCATTTTCATCTGAATGCTGTGGTTGGTCGGGTTCTGCTCTGAGTCGGTGTTTGTTTGCAGCGAGGCCAGACTTCCTTTTCTTCCAGAGGAGACGATGATCTTTCATTCATCTCCTCTCCGTCTGTGTGTTTCTCGCTGGTCCTTGACACCAAAGAAAGAATCACATTTTTCTCTATTTTATCTCCCATTCACTGCACACAAAGCCTGAAACCTTTAAATGTGCTCCTCTCGGTTCTTCCAAGGCTAAAGGACGCTGCCAGTGGTTTCACAGAGCTGTAGGACTTTTACATATAAATAAACCAAAGCCAGGCGAGTCCACACAGCGCTGATTAAGCCGGCTGCTGCCAGGTAAATCTCTGTGTTTGGCAGCAGAGCCCACTTTTAAATCTGGTGTCTGTGGCAATATTTCACACCGGTGCACCGACAGTGAAGAGTTTTACATCTGCTGGGGGTGATTTTACATCTTTCTGTGATGATATTACATCTTTCTGTGGTGATTTTGTGTTTTTTTGTGTTGATTTTGTGTCTTTTTGTGGTGATTTTTCATCCTTTTGTTATGATTTTGCGTCTTTTTGTTCTGATTTTGTGTGTTTTTGTTCTGATTTTGAATTTTTTTGTGATGATTTTGCATTTTTATGATAATTTAACATATTTCTGTGGTTTAATTTACATTGTTTTGTGGTGATTTTGCATTTTTTTGTGGTGATTTTACATCTTTCTGTGATGATTGTACATCTTTCTGTGGTGATTTTGTGTCTTTTTGTTCTGATTTTAATTTTTTTGTGGTTATTTTGCATTTTTTATGGCAATTTAACATCTTTCTGTGCTTTATTTTACATCGTTTTGTGGTGATTTTGCATTTTTTGTGGCGATTTTACATCTTTCTGTGGTGATTTTGTGTCTTTTGTGGTGATTTTTCATCCTTTCGTCATGATTTTGCGTATTTTTGTTCTGATTTTGTGTGTTTTTGTTCTGATTTTGAATTTTTTGTGATGATTTTGCATTTTTTATGATAATTTAACATATTTCTGTGGTTTAATTTACATTGTTTTGTGGTGATTTTGCATTTTTTTGTGGTGATTTTACATCTTTCGGCGGTGACTATGTTTCTTTTTTTGGCAATTTTGTGTCTTTTGAGGTGATTTTCTTTCTTTTGTGGTGATTTTGAGCCTTTTTGCAATGATTTTGTGTCTTTTTGTGTTGCAAAATCACCAGAAAAAACACAAAATCACAGATCTCATCAAGCATCAGAGCACTACAGTCTATTTAAGCCAAAGGAGCTGCGCGTTTTCAGCACAAACATTGGATATTTCTGTCCAAAGATGTTGTAAATACAGAATTTTGGTCGTCACTAACAAGAAGTTGATCATTTGTAGGATTTTTTGTAGCAGTGCTTAAACATACCTTGAATTCTTTACATGTATTCGGATAAATTTCCTTTTCAAAATGTAGAGTTGTGCATGAAAATGTTCTGATTTGAGTCTGTTTTTTTCCCAAATATTTTTTCAGAACTGGTTTATTCTTCAATTTATTCAAAATGTACCATTAATAAAGTGACTTTAATGAAATGCGATGCTATTTATTTGGCTAAATGCTCCTCCAGTGAGGTCTTCTTCACTCCTTTGCCTGGTAGAACTTCAGCGATCAGCTCTTCTCGGCCGGTGGTTCTTGTCTAATCCGTTTGAAATTTTCAAACACTGTGTAAGTTCGACTCCATCATTTGATCTCTGCCGTGTCCTGCAGCTCCACCAGTCAACGTATATCCTCTGAATCCACATAGAATCTGTCACATCCATCAGCAGCCCAACATCTGGAGAGCAAAGCGTTGACGGGGATGAAGCAGCTTCAAAGTCTTTAGTGATTTTCGCTATAGACGGCATTAAAGCGGAGCCTGTGGCGGCTTAAAACGACATAACTTAGAGCAAAGCTCCCATATGGAGGATGTGGCTCCACCTGCAGGCTGTGAGAATATCGCACCGTAAAACGCAAAGTTTTTTTACACACTAATCCTTCCTCTAAAGATTAAAAATGACCTTTTTTGCTTCCGTATTTGCTATAGCTTCCTGCAAACTATGGCGAAAAATTATTTCAAAAAATCTAAAATAACTACAAAAAGACAATAAAAAAATATAAAATCACCACAAAAAGATACAAAATCACCACAAAAACATGTAGAATCATCACAAAAAGATACAAAATCACAACAAAAAGAAACAAAATCCTCATTAACAGATTAAAAAAAATACAAAACACACAAAATCACCACAGAAACACATGGAGATTTTCATTGTTTTCATGGTGATTTTGAATCTTTTTGTGGTGATTTTTCGACTTTTTGTGGTGATTTAGTGTCTTTTTACGGTGAATTTACATCTTTTTATCTTGATTTTATGCCGTCTTGTGATTATTTTGTTTCTTTTTGTAATGATTTTTGCATCTTTTTGTGTCTTTATGTGGTGATTTAGTGACTTTTTGTGATGATTTTGTTTGTTTTTTGGGATTTTGCGTTTTTTCGTGTCTTTTTGTGGTGAATTGATGTTTTATGGCGATTTTTTTTGCCTTTTTGTGGTGATTATGTGTCTTTCTGTGATGATTTTGCATCTTTGTGTGTCTTTTGTGACGATTTTACATCTTTTTGTGGTGATTTGGTGTCTTTTTACAGTGAGTTTACATCTTTTTATCTTGATTTTATACCGTCTTGTTGTAATTTTGTTTCTTTTTGTGATGATTTTGATTCTTTTTGTAATGTTTTTCCATCTTTTTGTGTTGATTTTGTGTCTTTCTGATGTGATTTTGCAACACCTCACTACTAACACCAGATGCCGGCTTCATTTCAAGGTGAACTTGTGTTGGGTAGAACATCGTTTCTCTGGCAGCTCCTCAGAGTCGCTAATGAACAGACACATCCGCCACACGCCGGGCGACGCCTACAGAACGTTTGTGGCGTCGCCGCCGACAGCCGCGGGCGAAACAGGCGACAAACTGTTATTTATTTTGTTAGAAAGTGAAGATTCCTGCAGCTTCTGTGGGCTAGAAACCCTCCAGAGAGCCGAGAGGTAAACAGGAGGCCGAGAGGGAAGACGATTTACAATTCAAACCCGAGCAGCTGCTTCTCTGCCCGTTTCATCTCCGCCGGTCGGGAGGCGAAGCAGCAGAAAGTTGTTGTGGTGGAGTTTCAGGTAAAGAGAACACACAGCGACCAAAGAAAACACAACACGGAGCGAGAAGCAAAGAGGCGAAGGAGGGGAGAACAAAAGCACCAACAGAGGAAACATGATTCCTGGATCCACGCTCAGGTTTACCTCTGGTTCAGAGGGAAAATACGTTCACACCCAAGGAATTATCTTTTAGTAAAACATCACAAACAACCTGGAAATTCTGGAGAAAAATAAATTCAATTACAGCGACATTCATCCTCAGTTATCATTTCCACATTACAGCTTCCAGATCACAGTGTCGACAAAGAAACACAACATTTAGTCACCTGGAACTGAACCATGGAGGATTTACAGGAGGATCACAACCACAAAAAAAAGACAAAAATAAAATAAAAACAAGACCCCAATAAAAACAAGACAAAATATGGGAAAAATGAAAAACAAAATGACAAAAAAAACTGAACAAACGACAACAATGAGACAAAAAATTACACAAGAGACACAAAAATGACAAAAAGGAGGCATAAAATCACAAAAAATAAACAAACAACCCAAAACAAAACAACAAAAATGAGAAACAAAACAACAAAAACATGAGACAACAAAAGTCAAAGACAAAAAATTAAAAACACAACACAAACAAGACAAAATATGACAAAATGAGACAAACGTCATGAAACAAAACAAGAAAGGAACAAAAAAATGGACAAATGACAAACAAGACAAAAAGGAAACACAAACTGACAAATACAAGAGCAAAAGAAAGACAAACTATGACAAAAGTGAGAGACAAAACGACAAAAATACAACATAAAACAAAAACATCTGACAAACCACATGAAACAAAGAAGACAAAAATGGACAAAAACACAAAATGACAAAAACAAGAAACAAACAACAAAAGTCAGACAAAAAAGATTAAACAAACAACAAAAACACGACAAAATATAAAAATGAGACACAAAAGAACAATGAACAATCTAGTGTTTTACTTTATGATCCAAAAAACTCGTCATGGTCTAGAAATTATTTTAAATTTATAGTTTTACTAATTTACAATCTGCAGTTAATGTCTTCTCTGGAATTTTTACACTTTGAGGGCCGGATTGGACCCTCTGGAGGACCAGTTTTGACCAGTTCCGGTCCAAAGGAAACCCAAAAGCAGCAAGCAGTAAAAAAGGAGATGGACAAGAAGAACAAACGGTTCCTGGATCCGACTCACTCTCGGCCCGGAGAATCTACAATCTGTGGCGTTTTCTGTGGTAGTGAAATATTCGCGGTGACAGCCGAGGGCGGCAGCAGAATTTACCTCCACATCCAAGTCTGAGCGCCGCGGCTGCCAAACCTCCCGCCGAGCCGAGAAATGTGCTCTAATAAGCAGAGCTGCTGCCTGGGTAAATATTCCTCAGTAAATATTGTGCTTACCAATCAGAAACGTCACGCTTTCAATCCGTCTGAACGGCAGACCGGAGGCTGAGTTATGCCGCCGCGTGGCCTGATTCATTCTGCTCATAATTAGTCATTATTCTCTCACATCCACACAAACTTTCCTCTCTGCTGTGATGAGAAATGTTGGGAAACTTTCTGTTTCTCCGGCTGGAAGTTTTCTGTTTTTTTCTCTTTGCTGTTTGAAACTCGCAGCCTGAACTGATTTCGTTTAATTCCCTTGGACTTTACGGCGTCGGCTTCCCTCTCCTCGGCTCGTTAGTCGTTTGTTTCTGGTGATAATCCACGTTTGTCTCAAACCCAAACCAGCAGTGAAATATCCTAACGAGGACGAGGAGCGGATCCGGAGCCTCGGAGCTCCAAAAACCAATCAGTGAGCCGCAACTGTTGCACTGGGTGACATCTTCCTTTGTTACCACCAACACACACACACTGTGGTTTACAAACACACAAACACACACTTAATGTAGTTCATTCAAACAAACAAACACAGACACACATTCACACAGCCCGACAGATGTAGATTAATGCACCGATGAAAATAGTCCCAAAGGCTGTTCCTTCCACTTTTATCAAAAAATGGGACACAAAAAATCAAAAAGCATCATACTAAACTATGACGTTGTTTCCACATTCTGGACGACATACTAAACTATGACGTTTTTGTCATATTTTGGACGACATACTAAACTATGACATTTTTTTCCACATTTCTGACGACATACTATACTATGACTTTTTTCCATATTTTGGACGACATACTAAACAATGACATTTTTGTCACATTTTGGACAACATACTAAACAGTGACGTTTTTGTCACATTTTGGACGACATATTAAACTATGACATTTTTTTTCCACATTTTGGACGACATATTAAAATATGACATTTTTTGTCATATGTTGGACGACATAATAAACTATTACATTGTTTTTCCACATTTTGGACGACATACAACACTATGACATTTTTTTCCACATTTTGGACGACATACTACACTATGATGTTTTTTTCCACATTTCTAATGACATACTAAACTATGACATTTTTTGTCATATTTTGGACGACATACTAAACTATTACATTTTTTTTCCACATTTTGGACGACATACTACACTATGATGTTTTTTCCACATTTCTAATGACATACTAAACTATGACGTTTTTGTCACATTTTGGACGACATATTAAAATATGACGTTTTTGTAATATTTTGGACGAAATACTAAACCATGACATTTTTGTCACATTTTGGACGACATACTAAACTATGACGTTTCTTTCCACAATTTGGACGACATATTAAACTATGACATTTTTGTCATATTTTGGACGACACATTAAAATATGACGTTTTTGTAATATTTTGGACGACATACTAAAGTATGACATTTTTGTCACATTTTGGACGACATACTAAACAGTGACGTTTTTGTCACATTTTGGACGACATATTAAACTATGACATTTTTTTTCCACATTTTGGACGACATACTAAACTATTACATTTTTTTTCCACATTTTGGACGACATACTAAACTATTACATTTTTTTTCCACATTTTGGACGACATACTACACTATGACATTTTTTTTCCACATTTTGGACGACATACTAAACTATGATGTTTTTTTCCACATTTCTAATGACATACTAAACTATGACGTTTTTGTCACATTTTGGACGACATATTAAAATATGACGTTTTTGTCATATTTTGGACGACATACTAAAATATGACGCTTTTGTCACATTTTGGACGACATACTAAACTATGACATTTTTGTCACATTTTGGACGACATACTAAACTATGACGTTTCTTTCCACAATTTGGACGACATACTAAACTATGACGTTTCTTTCCACAATTTGGACGACATATTAAACTATGACATTTTTGTCATATTTTGGACGACATACTAAACTATGACATTTTTGTCACATTTTGGACGACATACTAAACTATGATATTTTTGTCACATTTTGGACGACATATTAAATTATGGCGTTTTTGTCATATTTTGGACGACATACTAAACTATGACGTTTTTGTCACATTTTGGACGACATACTAAACTATGACATTTTTGTCACATTTTGGACGACATACTAAACAGTGACGTTTTTGTCACATTTTGGACGACATATTAAACTATGACATTTTTGTCACATTTTGGACGACATACTAAACTATGACGTTTCTTTCCACAATTTGGACGACATATTAAACTATGACATTTTTGTCATATTTTGGACGACATACTAAACTATGACTTTTTTTTCCATATTTTGGACGACATACTAAACTATGACGTTTCTTTCCACAATTTGGACGACATATTAAACTATGACATTTTTTGTCATATTTTGGACGACATACTAAACTATGACATTTTTGTCACATTTTGGACGACATACTAAACTATGATATTTTTGTCACATTTTGGACGACATATTAAAATATGACGTTTTTGTCACATTTTGGACGACATATTAAACTATGACATTTTTTTTTCACATTTTGGACGACATACTAAACTATGACGTTTTGTCACATTTTGGACAACATACTAAACTATGACGTTTTTGTCACATTTTGGACAACATACTAAACTATGACGTTTTGTCACATTTTGGACAACATACTAAACTATGACGTTTTGTCACATTTTGGACAACATACTAAACTATGACGTTTTGTCACATTTTGGACAACATACTAAACTATGACATTTTTTTCCACAATTTGGACGACATATTAAACTTTGACTTTTTTTCAACATTTTGGACGACATACTAAACTATGACGTTTTGTCATATTTTGGACAACATACTAAACTGTGACGTTTTTGTCACATTTTGGACGACATACTAAAGTATGACATCTTTTACACATTTTGGACGACATACTAAACTATGACATTTTTGTCGTATTTTGGACGACATACTAAAGTATGACTTTTTTTCCACATTTTGGACGACATATTAAATTATGACGTTTTTGTCAAAATTTTGGACAACATACTAAACTATGACGTTTTTTTTCCACAATTTGGACGACATATTAAACTATGACTTTTTTTCCACATTTTGGACGACATACTAAACTATGACGTTTTTGTCACATTTTGGACAACATACGAAACTATGACGTTTTTGTCGTATTTTGGACGACATCCTAAACTATGACTTTTTTTCCACATTTTGGACGACATACTAAACTATGACGTTTTTGTCGTATTTTGGACGACATACTAAAGTATGACTTTTCTTCCACATTTTGGATGTCATACTCAACTATGACGTTTTTCTCATATTTTGGACAACATACTAAACTATGACTTTTTTCCACATTGTGGACGACATGCTAAACTATGACGTTTTTGTCACATTTTGGACAACATACTGAACTATGACAGTTTTT
This sequence comes from Acanthochromis polyacanthus, assembly GCF_021347895.1. Taxonomy (NCBI): domain Eukaryota; kingdom Metazoa; phylum Chordata; class Actinopteri; family Pomacentridae; genus Acanthochromis; species Acanthochromis polyacanthus. Next base: position 2,929,534 of record NC_067122.1, read on the forward strand.
TTTCCATATTTTGGACGACATACTAAACTATGACTTTTTTTCCACATTTTGGATGACATACTAAACTATGACGTTTTTCTCGTATTTTGGACAACATACTAAACTATGACGTTTTTTCCACATTGTGGACGACATACTAAACTATGATGTTTTTATCACATTTTGGACAACATACTAAACAATGACATTTTTGTCATATTGTGGACGACATGCTAAACTATGACGTTTTTGTCACATTTTGGACAACATACTGAACAATGACAGTTTTTTTCCCATATTTTGGACGACATACTAAACTATGACTTTTTTTCCACATTTTGGATGACATACTAAACTATGACGTTTTTCTCGTATTTTGGACAACATACTAAACTATGACGTTTTTTCCACATTTTGGATGACATACTCAACTATGACGTTTTTCTCATATTTTGGACAACATACTAAACTATGACGTTTTTTCCACATTGTGGACGACATACTAAACGATGATGTTGTTGTCACATTTTGGACAACATACTAAACAATGACATTTTTGTCATATTGTGGACAACATACTAAACTGTGACGTTTTTTTCCACAATTTGGACGACATATTAAACTTTGACTTTTTTTCAACATTTTGGACGACATACTAAACGATGACGTTTTTGTCACATTTTGGACAACATACGAAACTGTGACGTTTTTGTCACATTTTGGACGACATACTAAACTATGACATTTTTTTCCATATTTTGGACGACATACTAAAGTATGACATCTTTTCCACATTTTGGACGACATATTACACTATGATGTTTTTGTCACATTTTGGACAACATACTAAACTATGACATTTTTGTCACATTTTGGACAACATACTAAACTATGACGTTTTGTCACATTTTGGACAACATACTAAACTATGACGTTTGTCACATTTTGGACAACATACTAAACTATGACGTTTTTTTTCCACAATTTGGACGACATATTAAACTATGACTTTTTTTCCACATTTTGGACGACATACTAAACTATGACGTTTTTGTCACATTTTGGACAACATACTAAACTATGACGTTTTTGTCGTATTTTGGACGACATACTAAACTATAACTTTTTTTCCACATTTTGGACGACATACTAAACTATGACGTTTTTGTCGTATTTTGGACGACATACTAAAGTATGATGTTTTTGTCATATTTTGGACAACATACTAAACTATGACGTTGTTGTCATATTTTGGACGACATACTAAACTATGATGTTTTTTCCACATTTTGGACAACATACTAAACTATGACGTTTTTTCCACATTCTGGACGACATACCAAACTATGACGTTTTTTCCACATTTTGGACGACATACTAAACTATGATGTTTTTGTCGTATTTTGGATGACATACTAAACTATGACTTTTTTCCACATTTTGGACGACATACTAATCTATGACGTTTTTGTCACATTTTGGACAACATACTAAGCTATGACATTTTTTTTCCATATTTTGGACGACATACCAAACTCTCACATTTTTTCCACATTTTGGACGACATACTACAGTATGATGTTTTTGTCATATTTTGGACGACATGCTAAACGATGAATTTTTTTCCACATTTTGGACGACATACTAAACTATGACGTTTCTTTTTTGCACAATTTGAACGACATATTAAACTATGACTTTTTATCCACATTTTGGACGACATACTAAACTATGACGTTTTTGTCACATTTTGGACGACATCCTAAACTATGACGTTTTTGTCGTATTTTGGACAACATACTAAACTATGACATTTTTGTCATATTTTGGACAACATACTAAACTGTGACGTTTTTTTCCACAATTTGGACGACATATTAAACTATGACTTTTTTTCCACATTTTGGACGACATACTAAACTATGACGTTTTGTCATATTTTGGACGACATACTAAACTATGACATTTTTTTCGATATTTTGGACGACATACTAAACTATGACGTTTTTGTCACATTTTGGACAACATACTAAACTATGACGTTTTTTCCATATTTTGGACGACATACTAAACTATGACTTTCATGTCATATTTTGGATGACATACGAAACTATGACATTTTTTCCACATTTTGGACGACATACTACACTATGACATTTTTTTCCACATTTCTAATGACATACTAAACTATGACATTTTTGTCATATGTTGGATGACATACTAAACTATGGCGCTTTTGTCATATGTTGGACGACATACTAAACAGTGACGTTTTTGTCACATTTTGGACGACATACTAAACAGTGACGCTTTTTCCACAATTTGGACGACATACTAAACTATGACATTTTTTTCCACATTTCTGACGACATACTAAACTATGACATTTTTTTTCCATATTTTGGACGACATACTAAACTATGATGTTTTTTTCCATATTTTGGACGACATACCAAACTATGACATTTTTTTCAATATTTTGGATTACATGCTAAACTATGACATTTTTGACACATATTGGACGACATACTAAACCATGGCGGTTTTGTCACATTTTGGACTACATACGAAACTATGACGTTTTTGTCACATTTTGGACGACATACTAAACTATGACATTTTTGTGACATTTTGGACGACATACTAAAGTATGACTTTTTTGTCATATTTTGGACGACATACTAAACTATGACGTTTTTGTCACATTTTGGACGACATACTAAACTATGACGTTTTTGTCACATTTTGGACGACATACTAAACTATGACATTTTTGTCACATTTTGAACGACATACGAAACAGTGACGTTTTTGTCACATTTTGGACGACATATTAAACTATGACATTTTTTTCCATATTTTGGAGGACATGCTAAACTATGACATTTTTGTCACATTTTGGACGACATACTAAACTATGACTTTTTTGTCATATTTTGGACGACATACTAAACTATGACATTTTTGTCACATTTTGGACGATATACTAAACTATGATATTTTTGTCACATTTTGGACGACATACTAAACTATGACATTTTTGTCACATTTTGGACGACATACGAAACAGTGACGTTTTTGTCACATTTTGGACGACACATTAAACTATGACATTTTTTGTCATATTTTGGACGACATAATAAACTATTACATTTTTTTTCCACATTTTGAACGACATACAACACTATGACATTTTTTTTTCCACATTTTGGACGACATACTAAACTATGACATTTTTTCCCCCATTTTGGACGACATACTAAACTATGACATTTTTTTCCACATTTCTAATGACATACTAAACTATGACAGTTTTGACACATATTGGATGACATACTAAACTATGACGTTTTTGTCACATTTTGGACGACATACTAAACAATGACGTTTTTGTCATATTTTGGACGACATACTAAACTATGACATTTTTGTCACATTTTGGATGACATACTAAACTATGACGTTTTTTCCACAATTTGGACGACATATTAAACTATGACATTTTTTTTCCACATTTTGGACGACATACTAAACTATGATGTTTTTTTCACATTTTGGACGACATACTAAACTATGATGTTTTTTTCACATTTTGGACGACATATTAAACTATGAAATTTTTTTTCCCACATTTTGGACGACATACTAAACTATGATGTTTTTTTTCACATTTTGGACGACATACTAAACTATGACGTTTTTTCCATATTTTGGACGACATACTAAACTATGACTTTCATGTCATATTTTGGATGACATACTAAACTATGACATTTTTTTCCACATTTTGGACGACATACTACACTATGACATTTTTTTCCACATTTCTAATGACATACTAAACTATGACATTTTTGTCATATGTTGGATGACATACTAAACTATGGCGCTTTTGTCATATGTTGGACGACATACTAAACAGTGACGTTTTTGTCACATTTTGGACGACATACTAAACAGTGACGCTTTTTCCACAATTTGGACGACATACTAAACTATGACATTTTTTTCCACATTTCTGACGACAAACTAAACTATGACATTTTTTTTCCATATTTTGGACGACATACTAAACTATGATGTTTTTTTCCATATTTTGGACGACATACCAAACTATGACATTTTTTTCAATATTTTGGAGGACATGCTAAACTATGACATTTTTGACACATATTGGACAACATACTAAACCATGGCGGTTTTGTCACATTTTGGACTACATACGAAACTATGACGTTTTTGTCACATTTTGGACGACATACTAAAGTATGACTTTTTTGTCATATTTTGGACGACATACTAAACTATGACGTTTTTGTCACATTTTGGACGACATACTAAACTATGACGTTTTTGTCACATTTTGGACGACATACTAAACTATGACATTTTTGTCACATTTTGGACGACATACGAAACAGTGACGTTTTTGTCACATTTTGGACGACATATTAAACTATGACATTTTTTTCCATATTTTGGAGGACATGCTAAACTATGACATTTTTGTCACATTTTGGACGACATACTAAACTATGACTTTTTTGTCATATTTTGGACGACATACTAAACTATGACATTTTTGTCACATTTTGGACGATATACTAAACTATGATATTTTTGTCACATTTTGGACGACATACTAAACTATGACATTTTTGTCACATTTTGGACGACATACGAAACAGTGACGTTTTTGTCACATTTTGGACGACACATTAAACTATGACATTTTTGTCTAATTTTGGACGACATAATAAATTATTACATTTTTTTTCCACATTTTGGACGACATACAACACTATGACATTTTTTTTTCCACATTTTGGACGACATACTAAACTATGACATTTTTTTCCCACATTTTGGACGACATACTAAACTATGAAATTTTTTTCCACATTTCTAATGACATACTAAACTATGACAGTTTTGACACATATTGGATGACATACTAAACTATGACGTTTTTGTCACATTTTGGACGACATACTAAACAGTGACGTTTTTGTCATATTTTGGACGACATACTAAACTATGACATTTTTGTCACATTTTGGATGACATACTAAACTATGACGTTTTTTCCACAATTTGGACGACATATTAAACTATGACTTTTTTTCCTCATTTTGGACGACATACTAAACTATGATGTTTTTTTCACATTTTGGACGACATATTAAACTATGAAATTTTTTTTCCCCACATTTTGGACGACATACTAAACTATGATGTTTTTTTTCACATTTTGGACGACATACTAAACTATGACGTTTTTTCCATATTTTGGACGACATACTAAACTATGACTTTCATGTCATATTTTGGATGACATACTAAACTATGACATTTTTTCCACATTTTGGACGACATACTACACTATGACATTTTTTTCCACATTTGTAATGACATACTAAACTATGACATTTTTGTCATATTTTGGATGACATACTAAACTATGGCGTTTTTGTCATATGTTGGACGACATACCAACCAGTGACGTTTTTGTCACATTTTGGACGATATACTAAACAGTGACGCTTTTTCCACAATTTGGACGACATGCTAAACTATGGCATTTTTTTCCACAATTTGCAAGACATACGAAACCATGGCGTTTTTGTCACATTTTGGACAACATACTAAACTATGATGTTTTTGTCACATTTTGGACGACATACTAAACTATGACATTTTTGTCACATTTTGGACGACATACTAAACTATGACATTTTTGTCACAGTTGTTTTTTTTCCTTATTTGACATGAGATATCGATATAAACACTAAATGGGAAGTCGGGTTGGGATCAGACATGACGCAATGGGCTATGAGTGGGAATCGAATCCAGGTTTAGAGACCTGCTCACATACATGGGTGTCCTGTTTAAGCCATTGAGCTAAACAGGCACCCATGTTTGTCACATTTTGGATGACATATTAAACTATGATGATGTTTTTGTCATATTTTCGACAACATACTCAACAATGACAGTTTTTTCCCATATTTTGGACAACACACGAAACGACGACGTGTTTGTCACATTTTTTTTTGACATCAGAAATAGACAGGAAATGGGGAGTGGAGTCGGGGAAAGACAGAAAGCAATGGGCCGCGAGTGGAAATCGAACCCGGGTTGGAGATCTGCCCCGACGCATGGTTTGCCTGCTTAACCCACTGAGCTATACAGGTACCCATGTTTGTCAAGTTTTGAAGGACATACTAAACTATGACGTTTTTGTCATATTTTGGACGACATACTCAACTATGACGTTTTTGTCACATTTTGGGCAATATACTCAGCTATGACATTTTTGTCGTATTTAGGAAGACATACTAAACTATGATGTTTTTGTTCACATTTTGGACCACTTACTAAACAACGATGTTTTTGTCATATTTTGGACCACATACGAAACTACGACATGTTTGTCAGAATTTTGTTTTTGGCCTTTTTTGACAGGAGAGACAGAGATAAACAGGAAATGGGTAGTCGAGTTGGGTGAATACATAAAGCAATGGTCCACAAGCGGGAATCGACCCCGGGCGGTTGCGTCAGAGACTTGACCCTATGTATAGTTTGCCTGCTTAACCCATTGAGCTATACAGGAACCCATGTTTGTCACCTTTTGGATGCCATACTAAAGTATGACGTTTTTGTCATATTTTGGACAACATACTAAACTTTGATGTTTTTGTCATATTTTAGATGACATACTAAACAATGACATTTTTTTCCCCATATTTTGGACAACACACGAAACGACGATGTGTTTCTCACAAATTTGTTTTTGGCCTTTTTTGACATGAGAGATAGAGATATATAGGAAATGTAGAGTAGAGTTGGGGGAAGACATAAACGAACGGGCCGCGAGCGTAAATCGAACCCGGTTCAGAGACCGGCCCCTATACTTATACATGGATTGCCTGCTTTACCCATTGAGCTATACAGGGACTTAGATTTGTCACCTTTTGAAGGACACACTAAACTATGACGTTTCTTTTTTGCACAATTTGAACGACATATTAAACTATGACTTTTTTTCCACATTTTGGACGACATACTAAACTATGACGTTTCTTTTTTGCACAATTTGAACGACATATTAAACTATGACTTTTTATCCACATTTTGGACGACATACTAAACTATGACGTTTTTGTCACATTTTGGACGACATCCTAAACTATGACGTTTTTGTCGTATTTTGGACAACATACTAAACTATGACATTTTTGTCATATTTTGGACAACATACTGAACTATGACGTTTTTTCCACATTTTGGATGACATACTAAACTATGACGTTTTTTTCCACATTTTGGACGACATACTAAACTATGACGTTTTTGTCACATTTTGGACGACATATCAAAGTATGACGTTTTTCCCACATTTTGGACGACATACGAAACTATGATGTTTTTGTCATATTTTGGAAGACATACTAAATTATGACGTTTATGTCGTATTTTGGACGACATACTCAACTATGACGTGTTTGTCAAATTTTGGACAACATACTAAACTATGACGTTTTTTTTCCCACAATTTGGACGACATATTAAACTATGACTTTTTTCCACATTTTGGACGACATACTAAACTGTCACGTTTTTTTCACATTTTGGACGACATACTAAACTATGACATTTTTGTCGTATTTTGGACAACATACTAATCTATGACGTTTTTGTCATATTTTGGACGACATACTAAACTATGACGTTTTTGTCGTATTTTGGACGACATACTAAACTATGACGTTTTTTCCACATTTTTGACGACATACTAAACTATGACGTTTTTGTCGTATTTTGGACGACATACTAAAGTATGATGTTTTTGTCATATTTTGGACAACATACTAAACTATGACGTTTTTGTCGTATTTTGGACGACATACTAAACTATGACGTTTTTTCCACATTTTTGATGACATACTAAACTATGACGTTTTTGTCGTATTTTGGACGACATACTAAAGTATGATGTTTTTGTCATATTTTGGACAACATACTAAACTATGACGTTTTTGTCATATTTTGGACGACATACTAAACAATGATGTTTTTTCCACATTTTGGACGACAAACTAAACTATGACGTTTTTTCCACATTCTGGACGACATACCAAACTATGACGTTTTTTCCACATTTTGGACGACATACTACACTATGATGTTTTTGTCGTATTTTGGATGACATACTAAACTATGACTTTTTTCCACATTTTGGACGACATACTAATCTATGACGTTTTTGTCACATTTTGGACAACATACTAAGCTATGACATTTTTTTTCCATATTTTGGACGACATACCAAACTCTCACATTTTTTCCACATTTTGGACGGCATACTACACTATGATGTTTTTGTCATATTTTGGACGACATGCTAAACTATGAATTTTTTTCCACATTTTGGACGACATACTAAACTATGACGTTTCTTTTTTGCACAATTTGAACGACATATTAAACTATGACTTTTTTTCCACATTTTGGACGACATACTAAACTATGACGTTTCTTTTTTGCACAATTTGAACGACATATTAAACTATGACTTTTTATCCACATTTTGGACGACATACTAAACTATGACGTTTTTGTCACATTTTGGACGACATCCTAAACTATGACGTTTTTGTCGTATTTTGGACAACATACTAAACTATGACATTTTTGTCATATTTTGGACAACATACTAAACTGTGACGTTTTTTTCCACAATTTGGACGACATATTAAACTATGACTTTTTTTCCACATTTTGGACGACATACTAAACTATGACGTTTTGTCATATTTTGGACGACATACTAAACTATGACATTTTTTCCATATTTTGGACGACATACTAAACTATGACGTTTTTGTCACATTTTGGACAACATACTAAACTATGACAGTTTTTTTTCCATATTTTGGACGACATACTAAACTATGACTTTTTTTCCACATTTTGGATGACATACTCAACTATGACGTTTTGTCACATTTTGGACGACATACTAAACTATGACATTTTTTTCCATATTTTGGACGACATACTAAACTATGACGTTTTTGTCACATTTTGGACAACATACTAAACTATGACAGTTTTTTTTTCCATATTTTGGACGACATACTAAACTATGACTTTTTTTCCACATTTTGGATGACATACTCAACTATGACGTTTTTCTCAGATTTTGGACAACATACTAAACTATGACGTTTTTGTCACATTGTGGACAACATACTAAACTATGACATTTTTGTCATATTGTGGACAACATACTAAACTGTGACATTTTTTTTCATAATTTGGACGACATATTAAACTTTGACTTTTTTTCAACATTTTGGACGACATACTAAACTATGACGTTTTGTCATATTTTGGACAACATACTAAACTATGACGTTTTTTTCCACAATTTGGACGACATATTAAACTATGACTTTTTTCCACATTTTGGACGACATGCTAAACTATGACGTTTTTGTCGTATTTTGGACGACATACTAAACTGTGACGTTTTTGTTATATTTTGGACGACATACTAAACTCTGACAGTTTTTATTCCATGTTTTGGATGACATACTAAACTATGACGTTTTTTTCACAATTTGAACGACATACTACACTATGATGTTTTTGTCACATTTTTGACAACATACAAATCTATGACGTTTTTGTCATATTTTGGACAACATACTAAACCATGACGTTTTTTTTTCCACAATTTGGACGACATATTAAACGATGACTTTTTTCCACATTTTGGATGACATACTAAACTATGACGTTTTTGTCGTATTTTGGACGACATAATAAAGTATGACTTTTTTTCCACATTTTGGACGACATACTAAACTATGACGTTTTTGTCATATTTTGGACAACATATTTTACTATGACGTTTTTGTCGTATTTTGGACGACATACTAAACTATGACGTTTTTGTCACATTTTGGACGACATACTAAACTATGACATTTTTGTCATATTTTGGACGACATACTAAACTATGACGTTTTTTCCACAATTTGGACGACATATTAAAGTATGACTTTTTTTCCACATTTTGGACGACATACTAAACTATGACATTTTTTTCCATATTTTGGACGACATACTAAACTATGACGTTTTTGTCACATTTTGGACAACATACTAAACTATGACAGTTTTTTTTTCCATATTTTGGACGACATACTAAACTATGACTTTTTTTCCACATTTTGGATGACATACTCAACTATGACGTTTTCTCATATTTTGGACAACATACTAAACTATGACGTTTTTGTCACATTGTGGACAACATACTAAACTATGACATTTTTGTCATATTGTGGACAACATACTAAACTGTGACATTTTTTTTCCATAATTTGGACGACATATTAAACTTTGACTTTTTTTCAACATTTTGGACAACATACTAAACTATGACATTTTGTCATATTTTGGACAACATACTAAACTATGACGTTTTTTTTCCACAATTTGGACGACATATTAAACTATGACTTTTTTCCCACATTTTGGACGACATGCTAAACTATGACGTTTTTGTCGTATTTTGGACGACATACTAAACTGTGACGTTTTTGTTATATTTTGGACGACATACTAAACTCTGACAGTTTTTATTCCATGTTTTGGATGACATACTAAACTATGACGTTTTTTTCACAATTTGAACGACATACTACACTATGATGTTTTTGTCACATTTTTGACAACATACAAATCTATGACGTTTTTGTCATATTTTGGACAACATACTAAACCATGACGTTTTTTTTTCCACAATTTGGACGACATATTAAACGATGACTTTTTTCCACATTTTGGATGACATACTAAACTATGACGTTTTTGTCGTATTTTGGACGACATAATAAAGTATGACTTTTTTTCCACATTTTGGACGACATACTAAACTATGACGTTTTTGTCATATTTTGGACAACATATTTTACTATGACGTTTTTGTCGTATTTTGGACGACATACTAAACTATGACGTTTTTGTCACATTTTGGACGACATACTAAACTATGACATTTTTGTCATATTTTGGACGACATACTAAACTATGACGTTTTTTCCACATTTTGGACAACATATTAAACTGTGACTTTTTTGTCACATTTTGGACGACATACTAAACTATGACGTTTTTTTTCCACAATTTGGACGACATACTAAACTATGACATTTTTGTCATATTTTGGACGACATACTAAACTATGACGTTTTTGTCACATTTTTGACAACATACAAATCTATGACGTTTTTGTCATATTTTGGACAACATACTAAACCATGACGTTTTTTTTCCACAATTTGGACGACATATTAAACGATGACTTTTTTCCACATTTTGGATGACATACTAAACTATGACGTTTTTGTCATATTTTGGACAACATATTTTACTATGACGTTTTTGTCGTATTTTGGACGACATAATAAAGTATGACTTTTTTTCCACATTTTGGACGACATACTAAACTATGACGTTTTTGTCATATTTTGGACAACATATTTTACTATGACGTTTTTGTCGTATTCTGGACGACATACTAAACTGTGACATTTTTGTTATATTTTGGACGACATACTAAACTCTGACAGTTTTTATTCCATGTTTTGGATGACATTCTAAACTATGACGTTTTTGTCGTATTTTGGACGACATAATAAAGTATGACTTTTTTTCCACATTTTGGACGACATACTAAACTATGACGTTTTTGTCATATTTTGGACAACATATTTTACTATGACGTTTTTGTCGTATTTTGGACGACATACTAAACTATGACATTTTTGTCATATTTTGGACGACATACTAAACTATGACGTTTTTGTCACATTTTGGACGACATACTAAACTATGACATTTTTGTCATATTTTGGACGACATACTAAACTATGACGTTTTTTCCACAATTTGGACGACATATTAAACTATGACTTTTTTTCCACATTTTGGACAACATATTAAACTGTGATTTTTTGTCACATTTTGGACGACATACTAAACTATGACGTTTTTTTTTCCACAATTTGGACGACATATTAAACGATGACTTTTTTCCACATTTTGGAATACATACTAAACTATGACGTTTTTGTCGTATTTTGGACGACATAATAAAGTATGACTTTTTTTCCACATTTTGGACAACATACTAAACTATGATGTTTTTGTCATATTTTGGACAACATACTGAACTATGACGTTTTTTCCACATTTTGGACGACATACTAAACTATGACGTTTTTGTCATATTTTGGACAACATATTATACTATGACGTTTTTGTCGTATTTTGGACGACATACTAAACTATGACGTTTTTGTCATATTTTGGACAACATACTAAACTATGACGTTTTTTTTCCACAATTTGGACGACATACTAAACAGTGACGTTTTTGTCACATTTTGGAAGACATACTAAACTATGACTTTTTTTCCACAATTTGGACGACATATTAAACTGTGACTTTTTTGTCACATTTTGGACGACATACTAAACTATGACGTTTTTGTCATATTTTGGACAACATACTGAACTATGACGTTTTTTCCACATTTTGGATGACATACTAAACTATGACGTTTTTGTCACATTTTGGACGACATATCAAACTATGACGTTTTTCCCACATTTTGGACGACATACGAAACTATGATGTTTTTGTCATATTTTGGAAGACATACTAAATTATGACGTTTTTGTCGTATTTTGGACGACATACTCAACTATGACGTGTTTGTCAAATTTTGGACAACATACTAAACTATGACGTTTTTTTTCCCACAATTTGGACGACATATTAAACTATGACTTTTTCCACATTTTGGACGACATACTAAACTGTCACGTTTTTGTCACATTTTGGACGACATACTAAACTATGACATTTTTGTCATATTTTGGACAACATACTAATCTATGACGTTTTTGTCATATTTTGGACAACATACTAAGCCATGACGTTTTTTTTTCCACAATTTGGACAACATATTAAACGATGACTTTTTTCCACATTTTGGATGACATACTAAAGTATGACGTTTTTGTCGTATTTTGGACGACATACTAAAGTGTGACCTTTTTTCCACATTTTGGACAACATACTAAACTATGATGTTTTTGTCATATTTTGGACAACATACTGAACTATGACGTTTTTTCCACATTTTGAACGACATACTAAACTATGACGTTTTTGTCATATTTTCGACAACATACTAAACTATGACGTTTTTTCCACAATTTGGACGACATATTAAACTATGACTTTTTTCCACATTTTGGACAACATATTAAACTGTGACTTTTTTGTCACATTTTGGACAACATACTAAACTATGACGTTTTTGTCATATTTTGGACAACATAGAAAAATATGACTTTTTTCGACAATTTGGACGACATATTAAACTATGACGTTTTTTCCACATTTTGGACGACATACCAAACTATGACGTTATTTCCACATTTTGGACGACATACGAAACTATGACGTTTTTGTCGTATTTTGGATGACATACCAAACTATGACGTTTTTTCCACATTTTGGACGACATACGAAACTATGATGTTTTTGTCATATTTTGGACAACATACTAAACTATGACGTTTTTTCGACAATTTGGACGACATACTAAACTATGGCTTTTTTTCCACATTTTGGACGACATATTAAACTATGACGTTTTTGTCAAATTTTGAACAACATACTAAACTATGACGTTTTTTTTTCCACAATTTGGACGACATATTAAACTGTGACTTTTTTCCACATTTTGGACGACATACTAAACTATCACGTTTTTGTCACATTTTGGATGACATACTAAACTATGACATTTTTGTCGTATTTTGAACGACATACTAAACTATGACGTTTTTGTCACATTTTGGACGACATACTAAACTATGACATTTTTGTCGTATTTTGAACGACATACTAAAGTATGACATTTTTTTTCCACAATTTGGACGACATATTAAACTATGACTTTTTTTCCACATTTTGGATGACATACTAAGCTATGACGTTTTTGTCGTATTTTGGACGACATACTAAAGTATGACGTTTTTTCCACATTTTGGACGACATACTAAACTATCACGTTTTTGTCGTATTTTGGACAACATATTATACTATGACGTTTTTGTCGTATTTTGGACGACATACTAAACTATGATGTTTTTGTCATATTTTGGACAACATACTAAACTATGACGTTTTTTTTCCCACAATTTGGACGACATACTAAACTATGATGTTTTTGTCATATTTTGGACAACATACTAAACTATGACTTTTTTTCCACATTTTGGACAACATACTAAACTATGACGTTTTTTTCCACAATTTGGACGACATATTAAACTATGACGTTTTTTTGTCACATTTTGGACGACATACTAAACTATGACGTTTTTGTCGTACTTTGGACGACATACTAAAGTATGACTTTTTTTCCACATTTTGTACAATATATTAAACTATGACTTTTTTGTCATATTTTGGACGACATACTAAATTATGACTTTTTTCCACATTTTGGACGACTTACCAAACTATGACGTTTTTTCCACATTTTGGACAACATGCTAAACTATCACATTTTTGTCCATATATATATATATATATATATTTTAGCCTTTATTTTGATAGTAGCAGTGAAGAGTGACAGGAAACAGGGAGAGGACATTCAGCAATGGGCTGTGTGCCCAAATCGAACCCGGACCGCTGCATTGGACACCAGGTCCTGATCATCGCCCGTTTAATCCAATGAACTATACGGGCACCCCATTTTTTTTTTCATATTTTGGACGACCTAAGTTTCTAGCATATATTTATATAGAGTATACATATCACGAGTATTTGTATATTGAGTAAATGTATCACAAGTATACGTACGTCTTTGGGTAGTCTCCAGAAACCTCATTAGGAATCAAAATCTAAAACCTGTTTACGTCTTGACAGGAGGAGGAACTACTTTGTGCTGCGGAGGAACACGTTGAACAGGGAGTAGTTCTTTGTGTTGGTGTGTGTGTCTCCCGTCTCTGTAAGGAAGTGTGACTGGTTGATTGAAGTTTACTGAGAGGTGCTAAGTGGACCAGGATGGAAAAGCGCTTTTGTGTGTTAGTGCGATTGTGTTGGTGTTTATGTGCAGCTAGCAGCTCTGTGTGTGTTTCCAATTCACACGCTCCTCATCAGATTCTCCTGTTTTATCAAACAGCTTTAGTCTGAAACACATCAAGCACACGGATGATTTATTCCACATTTAATCAACCAAACCTGATTTTTTTATGTGTCATAGTTTAACAATGTCTGCATGGCTTCGCTAAATTTACCAACATCATGCTGTGGATATTTTCAGTTACAGATCAGTACGGTTTAGTTTTCTTCTGCCATTTTATTTCTGCTAAAAACTTCAACCAAATCAGTTCTACGTCCTCTTAACTGATTTACTGCAGAATGAATCTGGTGTAGAAGATGACCCTGGTGTCAAATGTAGGTAAAAAAAAAAAAGATTTTCCAACTAAAGTGACTCAAAAAACATCATAAACAAGCAGCAATATGACAGAAATGAGACACAAAACAATGAAAATGAGGACAAAAAAAATCACCAAAATGAAAAAAAAACGTCATGTTGGGTGAACTGATGAGACACAAAGCAACGAAAACATGACACAAAACAGCAAAAGCGACCAAAATAATATACAAAACATCATGTAAAAGATAGACACCCAAAGCAACACAAAGCAGACACAAAACAGTAAAAATGAGAAAGAGAAACTAAACAAATACATGACTCAAAACAGCAGAAGCAACCAAAATAATATACAAAACATCATGTAGAAGATATTGTTGACACACAAAGCAGACACAAAACAGTAAAAAATCAGATCAAAAAGAGACACAAAGAGAAACTAAACAAAAAGATGACACAGGAAATGATGCAGACGGATGTACGGTTTAGTAATGCTTTTATTTACAACACAAGAACTACAAATCTTCACCGGAAACGGAAGTACAACCTAAACCGCCTAAGGCAGAACTGATTGAAACACCCTCTAGCGGTTCGGAGGACTAATGACACGAACAAGGAAAAACAAATCTGCAGTTAACCCACGTATGATAAAACCAAGGCAGGTAAACAACAAAAACCAGAAAATGCAAAAGTGAACGAAATCCTAGTCTAATAGAATCCTGAACAGAGAGTCCAGACCAATGAGCAATTCCACCCCAGAAATAGATCACTATGCTCGGTACAACGACGTTTACTCTAGTTTGAATACAGACGACAATTTGGAAAATTCACATGAAGAGTTAATCGAACAAACGATAAGTCTGGTGTTGGTAGGTCTAGAAAACTTGACCGACTCTGACGGGGGAAATGTCCAGTTTGGAGTCAGACTCCATCCAGTCCTTGCGAGCGAATCTCTTGTTCTTGATGTGCAGAGGCTACGATGGTTTGGTTTGGCGTCCGAGACAAGGCGGGGCGTTAGGCGTCCAAGTTGGTGAGGGACATTCCAGGTGGCACGGTAGGTGTATTCCTTTGGCGACGCTGATGACAGGTGAATCGCTTCAGGCTGAGCGGAAACCACGAAGGACCGGAAGGCCCGCAGCCGACGAAGGAACAAGAAGATCCAGGACACCAAAAGCAGGCAGAAGTCAGCTCTAAACACAGAAAAACAGGATTACTAATAGAACTAGGAACCTGGCACAGACATTTTGGCTCACAGAACTACGTAACTGGGGGAATGAAGACGGTCCGGCATCAAACGACGAGTTGCCTCGGGTTTTATGGGAGCGCCGGAGTGGTTGATTAGCGTTAACCTGCACACGATCTGCTGATTACAGATGCACCACACCTGGAGGAGACAGAGAGAGGGCACTGCTGTATGACAAAAACGTCATATAGGAGACACTGATGAGACACAAAACTGTGAAAATAAGGGAAAAATGACACAGATAAACAAAAAGTGACGGCAACAACGTGACACAAAACAGCAAAAATGACCAAAATAATACACAAAACACCATATTGTAGACATTGATGAGACACAAAACAGTGCAAAGAAGGCACAAAACAACGAAAAGGAGACACAAAACAGCAAAAATGACCAAAATGATACACAAAACACCATATCGTAGACAATGATGAGACACAAAACAGCGCAAAGAAGGCACAAAACAACGAAAAGGAGACACAAAACAGCAAAAATGACCAAAATAATACACAAAACATGAGAATATTTAATATTGATGTCAGTGGCTGTTTTTTGTCTCTTTGTGGTTGTTTTGTGTCTGTGTGGTTGTTTTGTCTCCTTGTGATTGTTTTTTGTCTCTTTGTGGTTGTTTTGTGTCTGTGTGGTTGTTTTGTGTCTCCTTGTGATTGTTTTGTGTCTCTCTGTGGTTGTTTTGTGTCTCTGTGGTTGTTTTGTGTCTCTTTGTGGTTGTTTTGTGTCTCCTTGTGATTGTTTTTTGTCTCTTTGTGGTTGTTTTGTGTCTCTTTGTGATTGTTTTGTGTCTCTGTGGTTGTTTTTTGTCTCTTTGTGGTTGTTTTGTGTCTCTTTGTGGTTGTTTTGTGTCTCTTTGTTGTTGTGTGTCTCTTTGTGGTTGTTTTGTGTCTCTTTGTGATTGTTTTGTGTCTCTGTGGTTGTTTATTTGTCTCTTTGTGGTTGTTTTGTGTCTCTGTGGTTGTTTTGTGTCTCCTTGTGATTGTTTTGTGTCTCTCTGTGGTTGTTTTGTGTCTCTGGTTGTTTTGTGTCTCTTTGTGGTTGTTTTGTGTCTCTTTGTGATTGCTTTTTGTCTCTTTGTGATTGCTTTTTGTCTCTTTGTGGTTGCTTTTTGTCTCTTTGTGGTTGTTTTGTGTCTCTTTGTGGTTGTTTTGTGTCTCTTTGTGGTTGTTTTGTGTCTCCTTGTGATTGTTTTTTGTCTCTTTGTGGTTGTTTTGTGTCTCTGTGGTTGTTTTGTGTCTCTTTGTGGGTGTTTTGTGTCTCTTTGTGGTTGTTTTGTGTCTCTTTGTTGTTGTGTGTCTCTTTGTGGTTGTTTTGTGTCTCTTTGTGATTGTTTTGTGTCTCTGTGGTTGTTTTTTGTCTCTTTGTGGTTGTTTTGTGTCTCTTTGTGATTGCTTTTTGTCTCTTTGTGGTTGTTTTGTGTCTCTTTGCGGTTGTGTGTCTCTTTGCGGTTGTTTTGTGTCTCTTTGTGATTGTTTTGTGTCTCTGTGGTTGTTTTTTTGTCTCTTTGTGGTTGTTTTGTGTCTCTTTGTGATTGTTTTGTGTCTCTTTGTGATTGCTTTTTGTCTCTTTGTGGTTGTTTTTGTCTCTTTGTGGTTATTTTTGTCTCTTTGTGATTGTTTTGTGTCTCTGTGGTTGTTTTGTGTCTTTTTGTGCTGATTTCGTGTTTCTTTGTGGTAATTTTGGCCCTTTCTGGGGGAAATCTTCCAGCTTTTTGAGCTTCTTAGATCATTAATAAAGTTACCAGAGATGAAGAACCAGCTGATTATCTGATTGGTTTTTCATGAATGAACCAGTCGCTTCTTTAAATTCCTTCAGGCGAGTCCTTGTCGTGTTTTTTATCCGACAGCAGCTCTCCTCGTGCGGCTGCAGCTCGGATGTTTGTTCAGCTTCTATTAACCAAATGGCTGTAATATTACTCCCCTGCTCATGTTTGCAATCTGTCTGAATGTGTTCTCTGTTATTGCTGCTGCTCTGCCGCCACTCGATATTAGAAAGGCTTTTTTTCTCCCCGGTTTTTGCATAACAGGCGAAAGGCGACACGCTAACACGCTGCCGCTGTTCAGCTTCTGGTCCCGAACATTCAGGACAACGAGGACCAGGAAGGGGAGGTTTGAACACACAAACGGTGAGATAAATAAGATTTTTTTTTACATGCTGTGAAACCATTTTAAATATACAATAAGGTAATAAAAATATACAGGAAAATAATAAAAATGTACAGTGAAACAATGAAATATACAAAATGAGTTAAATCGTAAAAATATAAACTAAGATAAATAATAAAAGTATATAGAAAAATAATAAAAATTATTATGTTAAATAATATTCTACATAATAAAAAATAGAAATATACAATAAAATAATACAATATATACTGTAAGACCATAATATTATTCAGGAAAATAATAAAAATACTGTAAGATAATAAAAATCTACCATAAAATAATAAAATATATATTCAAAAGGAAAGAATATAGAGTAACGTAATAAAAGTATACAATAAGATAATAAAATGTACAGTAAGATAATAAAATATACCACAGAATAATAAAATATACAGTAAAATGATAAAAATATACAGTAACAATAAAATGAAATAATAAAAATGTACAATACGACAATAAAATATACAGTTAAATAAAAATATACTATTAAATAAGAATAATACACTGTAAAATAATATAAAACATATTAAATATATATATATTATGAAAATGAAAGTGTAAAATAATAAAACAATATCTGTAAAATAATAAAAAATATACTAATAAATAATAAAAATACACCGTAAAATAATATAAAATATATGAAAAAATATGTTTTGAAAATGAAAGTGTAAAATAATAAAAATATCAGTAAAATAATGAAAATATACTGTTAAAAATAAAATGTAGAATGAGACAATACAATATACTGCTAAAAAGGAAAAATGTACAATTAAATAGTAAAAATACACTAAAAATAATACAAAATATACAGTAAAATAATAATAATATGTGCAGGTAAATAATTTTAAAAATATACAAAAAGATAATAAAAGTATACAGTAAAATAAAAAATACCATTAAATTAAAAACATATACAGAAAGATAATAAAAAGGTACCATAAAATATTAAAATACAGAATAAATAATACAAATACACTGTTAGATAATAAAAATAACAAAAATACACAGTAAGATATACAATAAGATAATAAAAGCTCACAGTTAAATAATAAAAACTATACAGTAAGATGATAAAAACATACAATAAAATGATTCCAGCTGCAGAGTTTCAGGTGAGAAACACGACAGGTAAACAGCAGAATAAATGCAAATCGGCTGTTAAATAATAATTGACTGTGAGGTTTTTATAATAAACATTAATAGAGATAAAATCAGCCTCAGAGAAGTGCTTTAATAAAACCCATTAAACAGGTCAGGTGATAAAGGTCACAGCAAACAGAGGAAGGAAGTTCAGATCCTGCAGACTTTAAGCCTCTTAACCTCCATTTATTCTGTTTATTCTGTTTATCTGCGGCCTGAAGGTTGAGCTCAGGGCCAAAAGGTTCGCAGCCTTTCACAAATAAAGCTCCAAACTCACAAAGTCAGCGGCAGAAATGTGCATTGACAGTACATTTAATTTAAATTGAACCTTATTAGAGCAGAAATCACAACAAAAACAAAGCAGAGGTTCAAGGTTGGAGGGACAGATGTTGAATGCAGACTGAATTTTGTTCACAGATCCAAAAGGTCGAAAGTTCAGGAGCTGCAAAGTCAAAAGCCTCAATGAAAGGATCTGAAAATAGCCAAAAAATAATGACAGGATGAAGGTAAAGTTACTGCAGATAATGAAAGTTTGCCTTCTCCTCTCCTGTCTGCAGATCTCTTAGAACAAAACCAGAACAAGGAGAAAGTTTCAATTGAACCAGACTCAAACAATCACTGATATATAATCCTTTAAGGTCGTGGCTTTATTCTATTTTTATATAAAAGCACTGCAGATGTTGTGAAGCACTTTGAACTGCTGCTACTGGATGAATGCTGCTGTACAAATAATCATTATTTAACCTCGACAATGAAGCCTTTCCTGCTTTCAAAGCAGTCTGGCTGCGCCGCAGAGCGAGGCATCCTTGAAAACTCAGCGTCCAAATTCAGGCGTCTTTTTGTTCTTCAAGAGGCTGATCGGAGAGGAAGGTTTGTTCTCGCTGCGTGACAAAAACCAAACATCCACGGGAGACGAAGAAGTCTGAAAAACAACAAGAGAAGATTCCTCGTACAGCTCACGTCCTGTCGGGTAGCTGGGCATCAGCGGAGGATTCTGGTGGAAAGCACAGGTCAGGAGAAAACGACAAAAACGAGACACAACATGACAAAAACAAGACACAAAATGACAAAAAACTGACACAAAATGACAAAAACAAGACACAAAATGAAAAAAGCAGACACGAAACGACAAAAACGAGACACAACATGACAAAAGCAAGACACAAAATGAAAAAAGCAGACACGAAACGACAAAAACGAGACACAAAATGACAAAAACGAGACACAAAATGACAACAACAAGATACAAAATGACAACAACGAGACAAAAAACAGACACAAAATGACCAAAACAAGACACAAAATGGAAAAAATGAGACACGAAACAACAAAACAGACACAAAATAACAAAAACAAGACAAAATGAAAAAAACGAGACACAAAACGACAAAAAAACACACAAAATGACAAAATGAGACAAAATGACAAAATACAAAACATAAAATGAAAAAAATGAGACAAAACGACAAAAACGAGACACAAAAGACAAAAAACATACACAAAATAACAAAAACAAGACACAAAATGAAAAAAGCAGACACAAAACAACAAAAACAAGACACAAAATGACAACAAGATACAAAATGACAACAACGAGACACAAAATGAAAAAAACGAGACAAAACAACAAAACGAGACAAAATGACAAAAAATGGACACAAAATAAAAACAAGACACAAAATGAAAAAATGAGACAAAAAAACAACAAAACCAGAAACAAAATGACAAAAATTGACACAAGATAAAAACAAGACACAAAATGACAAAAACAAGACACAAAATGACAAAAACAGACACAAAATGACAAAAACAAGACACAAAATGACAAAAACAAGACACAAAACGACAAAAACAGACACAAAATGACAAAAACAAGACACAAAATGACAAAAACAAGACACAAAATGACAAAAACAAGACACAAAATGACAAAAACAAGACACAAAACGACAAAAACAGACACAAAATGACAAAAACAAGACACAAAATGAAAAAAACGAGACACAAAACGACAAAAAACAGACACAAAATGACCAAAACAAGACACAAAATGGAAAAAAACAAGACACAAAATGACAAAAACAAGACACAAAATGACAAAAACAGACACAAAATGACAAAAACAAGACACAAAATGACAAAAACAAGACACAAAACGACAAAACAGACACAAAATGACAAAAACAAGACACAAAATGAAAAAAACGAGACACAAAACGACAAAAAAGAGACACAAAATGACCAAAACAAGACACAAAACGGAAAAAACAAGACACAAAATGACAAAAACAAGACCCAAAATGAAAAAAAGGGGACACGAAACAACAAAACGAGACAAAAAACAGACACAAAATGACCAAAACAAGACACAAAATGGAAAAATGAGACACGAAACAACAAAACAGACACAAAATAACAAAAACAAGACAAAATGAAAAAAACGAGACACAAAACGACAAAAAAACACACAAAATGACAAAAACAGACACAAAACGACAAAAACAGGACACAAAATGACAAAATGAGACAAAATGACAAAATACAAAACATAAAATGAAAAAAATGAGACAAAACGACAAAAACGAGACACAAAAAGACAAAAAACATACACAAAATAACAAAAACAAGACACAAAATGAAAAAATGAGACACGAAACAACAAAATGAGACAAAATGACAAAAAAACCGACACAAAATAATAAAACAAGACACAAAATGACAAAATGAGACAAAATAGCAAAAAACAAAACACAAAATGACAAAATGAGACAAAATAACAAAAACAAAACACAAAATGACAAAAATGAGACTCAGAATAACAAAACACAGGACGACTTCATGTTTTTAGAGGATATTTAGAGGACAACTTAGTCTTTTTTACAGTGCGTTTAGTGAACACAGGATAGTTTAATGTTTTTAGAGTGCATTTACAGGTTGATTTTCTTTTCCAGTGATTTTAGAGAACAGAGGCTTTTGTAAATGGAGATATGCTGTTGCTTTTGTAATCACACATAACATCAGTCCTCTTCCTTTTGTCGTGGCGCTAAGCTAACATGCGACGGGGCATAATTACACATTCCGCTATGCTAATAAAGGAACGAGCGCCGGTTTAGCTAAGAGGCTCAGTGTGTACCGTTTAAAGCCCAGTTTCCCCCCTTTGAATATTCATCAGAGCGGCACTCGGCTGAAGATGAAACGGCCTCATTGTTCGTCAGAGCGCCGCTCGCTCATGTTATGCACATATTAACGACGAGGACAATTCACTCTGAGTGATTCCTAATCTGTTGACAAGGAGTCTCTGCAGGCCCTTCAGTCGCTCTGATGCAGATGATGACAATGTTTTATCTGCAAATCCCCCGAGAGGAGAGCCGCCAGTCGTTTACTCCCGTTTTACGCTCTCCAAAATCATTTTCTTCATTAAAGCTTCAGCCGATAGAGTCAGTTTGTTCAGCTGTTTATGCAACAGATCCACCGTTGGCGACGTCGCAGTGAAGTGTTTGTGTGTGTCGACCGTTTCTGCAAAACGCTGCTAAAAATCTGATGTTTTTATGAGTCAGAAATAAGAATGACTGTCAGCAGTCTGCTGGTGTGGAGTGAATTTTAGAAATATGGACACAAAACAACACAAATTAGACCAGAAATGATGAAAAATAGGACGAAAAACAACACAAAATAGACAAAAAATTATAAAAATAGGACACAAAACAACGGAAACAGGGCATGAAACAACACAAAACAAGAAACTAGACACAAAACAACACAAATTAGACCAGAAATGATGAAAAATAGGACGAAAAACAACACAAAATAGACAAAAAATTATAAAAATAGGACACAAAACAACACAAATTAGACCAGAAATGATGAAAAATAGGATGAAAAACAACACAAAATAGACAAAAAATTATAAAAATAGGACACAAAACAACGGAAACAGGGCATGAAACAACACAAAACAAGAAACTAGACACAAAACAACACAAACTAGACAAAAAATTATAGAAATGGGGAAAAAAACAACACAAACGAGACATAAAATGATAAAAATGGGACACAAAACAACACAAATGAGACATAAAATGATAAAAAATGGGACACAAAACAACACAAACGAGACATAAAATGATAAAAATGGGACACAAACACAAACGAGACAAAAAATTATAAAAAATGGGACACAAAACAACACAAACGAGACAAAAAATTACAAAAATGGGACACAAAACAACACAAATGAGACCAGAAGTGATGAAAAATAGGACGAAAAACAACACAAAATAGACAAAAAATTATAAAAATAGGACACAAAACAACGGAAACAGGGCATGAAACAACACAAAACAAGAAACTAGACACAAAACAACACAAACTAGACAAAAATTATAGAAATGGGGAAAAAAACAACACAAACGAGACAAAAAATTATAAAAATGGGACACAAAACAACACAAACGAGACATAAAATGATAAAAATGGGACACAAATAAACACAAACGAGACAAAAAATTATAAAAAAATGGGACACAAAACAACACAAACGAGACAAAAAATTACAAAAATGGGACACAAAACAACACAAACAAGACATAAAATGATAAAAATCAAACATAAAACAACACAAATGAGACCAGAAATGATAAAAATGGAACACAAAACAACACAAATTAGACCAGAAGTGATGAAAAATAGGACGAAAAACAACGGAAACAGGGCATGAAACAACACAAAACAAGAAACTAGACACAAAACAACACAAATTAGACCAGAAATTATGAAAATGGGACACAACACAACACAAACGAGACATAAAATGATAAAAAATCAAACATAAAACAACACAAATGAGACCAGAAATGATAAAAATGGAACACAAAACAACACAAATTAGACCAGAAGTGATGAAAAATAGGACGAAAAACAATGGAAACAGGGCATGAAACAACACAAAACAAGAAACTAGACACAAAACAACACAAATTAGACCAGAAATTATGAAAATGGGACACAAAACAACACAAACGAGACATAAAATGATAAAAAATCAAACATAAAACAACACAAATGACACCAGAAATGATAAAAAATGTAACACAAAACAACATAACTACATAAAAAATGATAAAAATGGGACAAAACAACACAAATTAGAAACAAAACAACAAACAAGACATAAAGCCAGATTAAAAAAAAACACAAAATGACAAACTCGATAGAAAACAACACAAGACATTAAAGGGAAAAAAAACAGACACAAAAAAACACAAATTACACAAAAAAAATAAAAATGAGACACAAAACAACAAAGAAGACAAAAAACAAGGAAAAAAACACAATGGACACA
This sequence comes from Acanthochromis polyacanthus, assembly GCF_021347895.1. Taxonomy (NCBI): domain Eukaryota; kingdom Metazoa; phylum Chordata; class Actinopteri; family Pomacentridae; genus Acanthochromis; species Acanthochromis polyacanthus. The sequence continues at coordinate 2,954,953 of NC_067122.1, forward strand.
AAACAACACAAAGTAGTCAAAAAATGCTAAAAATGGAACACTAAACAACAAACAAGACACAAAACAACTCGAGGTTTGTTTGTTTTTTCAGACTTTCCTCGGTCAAACAACAGTTCCGGGGTGTAAACACCGACCTGTGGTGTTTCATGGTGGCGTGTTAAAACCATCATACGTTCTGCACACGCTAACGAGGTCAGGATAAAAGCAGACTGGACTCTACAAACGCCGGAGGGATGAATAAGAATCCTTTTCCTGCAGAAACTCGTCGACCCATTTTCCTTAAATGTCACCTCCCAGAAAAAGCAGCGGCGTGTGGCATCGAGGCGACACGTATGTTAGAGAACAAACAAGACACAAAACAACACAAATTATACAAAAATAAGACAAATGGGACACTACACAACACAAAGCAGACACAAAACAACACAAATTATACAAAAAATAGACAAATGGGACACTAAACAACACAAAGCAGGCACAAAACAACACAAATTATACAAAAATAAGACAAATGGGACACTAAACAACACAAAGCAGGCACAAAACAACACAAATTATACAAAAATGAGACAAATGGGACACTAAACAACATAAAGCAGGCACAAAACAACACAAATTATACAAAAATAAGACAAATGGGACACTAAACAACATAAAGCAGGCACAAAACAACACAAATTATACAAAAATGAGACAAATGGGACACTAAACAACATAAAGCAGGCACAAAACAACACAAATTATACAAAAATGAGACAAATGGGACACTAAACAACATAAAGCAGGCACAAAACAACACAAATTATACAAAAATGAGACAAATGGGACACTACACAACACAAAGCAGACACAAAACAACACAAATTATACAAAAAAATAGACAAATGGGACACTAAACAACACAAAGCAGGCACAAAACAACACAAATTATACAAAAATGAGACAAATGGGACACTAAACAACATAAAGCAGGCACAAAACAACACAAATTATACAAAAATGAGACAAATGGGACACTAAACGACACAAAGTAAACACCAAGCAACACACAAGACACAAAACCAGGTTAAAAAAACAACACAAACTAAACAAAACAACACTAGCTAAAAAAAATAGTAAAAATTGGACACAAACAACAAATAAGACACAAAACCAGATAGAAAAAAACACAAACTAGACACAAAAAACGATTAAACTAGACTCTAAACAACACAAACCTTCCTATTAGGTGCCTTTTATCTTCATTACTGATATTTATTTACGTTTTCTGAATATTTAAGGAAGAAAATAGTCGACTATTCCTCAGTTTTCAGACATAAATGAACTGACTTGTTGACCTGATTTCTGATTTTATTTCTGTTTAATTTCAGTTTTTATTTTATGATTTACTTCTGTTTTATTTCTGTTTTATTTCAGATTTATTTCTGTTTTATTTCTGATTTATTTCCGTTTTATTTCTGTTTTATTTTTGACTTATTTCTGATTTATTTCCATTTTATTTCTGACTTATTTTTGTTTTATTTCTGATTTATTTCTGACTGATTTCTGACTTACTTCTGTTTTATTTCTGTTTTATTTTTCATTTATTTCTGTTTTATTTCTGATTTATTTCTGTTTTATTTCTGATTTATTTCCGTTTTATTTCTGTTTTATTTTTGACTTATTTCTGATTTATTTCCATTTTATTTCTGACTTATTTTTGTTTTATTTCTGATTTATTTCTGACTGATTTCTGACTTACTTCTGTTTTATTTCTGTTTTATTTTTCATTTATTTCTGTTTTATTTCTGATTTATTTCTGTTTTATTTCTGATTTACTTCTGTTTTATTTCTGTTTTATTTCTGTTTTATTTCCATTTTTTTCTGATTTATTTCTGTTTTATTTCAGATGTTTTGTCAGTTAACTGAGCCTCTATGTGAAGACCCAGGCTGAGATATTTTAATAAATCTCCTTCTTCTAGTCTCAGTGAACACCGGGTTGTTTCTCTACATTCTAACGTGTCGGATTAATTGCTGAAGTGAAGCGTCTCCGGGTGTCAGAACGGAGGCAAACTGTGATCCAGATCCGACTGTTTCTACAACTATTTTTATCGTTTGCTAATTAGCCAGACTTTAATTTGGGCTCCAGACGGACCACAGGGGGTTTAACGCTCCGACCCGACGCTCCGACTTCCTTCAACACAAACACCTGCTGGAGCCGACAAACGCTGCAGGTTTCTGGTTTTATCAGGTTCAAGCTGGTCGCTGAGACGAACATCTGGAGACAGATGTTTCATTCCAAACCTGATCCCTGTGGTGTGTCTCTTTGTGGTTGTTTTACATGTTTTTGTGGTGGTTTTGTGTCTTTTTGTGGCGATTTTTAATCTTTTTGTGGTGGTTTTGAGTCTTTTTGTGGTGGTTTTGAGTCTTTTTGTGGTGATTTTGTGTCTTTTTGTGGTGATTTTACATCTTTTTCTGGTGGGTTTGTGTCTTTTTGTGGTGATTTTACATCTTTTTCTGGTGGGTTTGTGTCTTTTTGTGGTGATTTTACATCTTTTTCTGGTGGGTTTGTGTCTTTTTGTGGTGATTTTACATCTTTTTCTGGTGGTTTTGTGTCTTTTTCTGGTGATTTTACGTCTTTTTCTGGTGATTTTGTGTCTTTTTGTGATGGTTTTACATTTTTCTGGTGATTTTGTGTCGCTTTGTGGTGATTTTGTGCTTTTTTGTGGTGGTTTTCTGCCTTTTTGTGGTTGTTTTGTGTCTCTTTGTGTCCTCTGTGGCTGCGTTTTGTTTCTTTATGGCTGTTTTGTGTCTCTTTGCTGTAGCTTTTACTTTTTTTTTTCTAATATCCGTTTAAAAATACTCCAACGGTGTGTGAAAACTTTTATGTCTGACTTGAATCCATCCGTTTGTTTCATTTCTGCAGCTGTTTCTTTCTGTTTTTAGATCATTTTGTTGGAGAATTCTTCCGCTGCCAAGATTTTTGAGACCGAGAATCGTTTCTTTTTCATTCAGTATTTGGGGATTTTAGTTCACGGCGAAATCAATAAATGTCATGTCTCCTTTGATTTTTTCTCTCCTGCCGGCACATCTTAGCGAACGCCCACATTTCTGTCCAGGTTTTATGAGCCGGACCCTGGAGATGCAGCACAACTGCACCGGTAAAAAAAATAAAAATAAAATAAATAAATAAAATAAAAATAAATTCTGTTTAAAAAAGGCTGAAAGTCTGGCAGCAAGGATGGCAAAAGTAAAAAAGTGGAAAAATTGTGAAAAACTATTGTTTTAAATTTATGAATAAATAATAATAATAATAATATTTGAACATCATACATAATATGTATTTATTCACAATAAATGAATAAATCTAAAAATATATATATAAATGTTATTAATATTTGATCATATTTATACCATAAATATTATGAATGGCTGTGACTTTGCTGTTAGTTTAGTTTTTGTTTTTTTTGTTGAATATTGGTGGAGAATGCGGGCGAGCGATCCGTCCCCAAATCCGTCTCTACATTTTACAACAGATTTTGCTTCATTTAAAGTGTCGCTTTGTGCTTAAAGTGAGAAATCAGTCATTAAGTAAAGCCCTTTTTGAATAAAACACCTTTTGACGTTGTGTTTTTTGGGTGAAAATAATGATTTTGCAGAGGCTTTACGTCAACCGGTGCTCTGGATAAACTCTTTAGTTCCACCTCCTGCAGCAGCTCCACACAAACATCAAAGCAAACACTAATCAGAGAAATGACAGCGTTTAACGGTTAAACGTTTTAAAACCGGTATTTTGTACAGTGTGCAGGGACCCGGGCTGCTGCTGAAGATCTGTGGACTGAAGAGATTATCTGGATTTATCAGCTTTGGCCATTTTTGCCAGAGATTTCCCCTTTTTTTTTTCTCCTCCTCCGTCGGTTAGATGGAAAACAAACCTGCACGACTAAAATCAAACGGGCCTCTTTTTACAGACGGAAGATGACTGGATGAGATTTAGCTTCCTGATAGCGGCGGTAAAGAGGATTTCGCTGGAGTGGAGTCCACGCGGCTCTCGCATGTGTTCGCTGTCATCAGAAACGCAGGAAAGTGGAGATCTCCAAACAAACATCATGAAGCAGGAAGATAAGATGGAAGCGCTGCGAGGAGAGAGAGCAGAGCGGAGGATTAAACAGATTAAACACCGAAGTCAAACTGTCAGAGCTGCATGACGTCTGCACACACAGACCTGCAGTCCAGCTTCACAGCGAACACGGAAAACACACTAAACATTTAGAGAAAAGATGTTCTGCAATAAATGTGCAAATAAGAATGAAAAAATATTGACACAAATGTTAAGAATAAATACAAACACTGAAAGCACACGCACCTAAAAATCAAAATCGCCACAAAAATGCTGCAAATATGCACAATGAGACACAAACTGAGGATAAAAACACACAAAATCACGACAAAAATGTGCAAAAGCAAATCAAAAAGATGCAAATCAGCATTAAAAAAACAAAAAGGCACAAAATCTTCACAAAAATTACGCGAAACAACCTCAAAAAGATGAAAATTCACCACGAAAACATGCGAAACACACTCAGAGCTGCAATCCACCTTCACACCGAACACGACAAAAACACCGAAAAATGTAGAAAAAGAAGATGCTCTGCAACAAATGTGCAAATAGTAATGAAATATATTGACAAAAATGTTAAAAAATAAATACAAATACTGAAAGCACATGCACCTGAAAATCAAAATCACCACAAAAATGCTGCAAATATGCACAACGAGACACAAACTGAGGACAAAAACACACAAAATCACCACAAAAATGTGCAAAATCAACTCAAAAAGGTGCAAATCACCATTAAAATGACAAAAAGGCACAAAGTCATCACAAAAAGACATAAAATCTGCAAAAAAATACGCAAAACGACTTCAAAAAGATAAAAATTCACCACAAAAAGATGTGAAACACACTCAGAGCTGCACCGAACACGACAAAAACACCGAAAAATGTAGAAAAAGAAGATGCTCTGCAACAAATGTGCAAATAGTAATGAAATATATTGATGGAAATGTTCAAATAAATGCACTTACTGGAGCCACACGCAGCTCAGATCTGAGTTTATCTTCAGAATTACCACAAAAACGCTGCGAACATGCACAAAAAGACACTAAATCATGACAAAAATGGACAAAATAAGCTCAAAAAGGCACAAATCAGCATAAAAAAAACACAAAATCAATGCAAAAGACCCATCTGGTTCTTCATCTGCAGTAAATTTATGAACGATCAGAGTTCTACCTTCAGACTGGGAATATTTCTGCAGTAATGGGTCCAGATTTATCACTTTTTAATGGACTTTTTCTATCATTTCTGAGCCTCAGAACGTCATCAGTCCAGCAGGTAGAACCATGACATTTAGGAGGAGAAACACATCTGAGTTCTGGAAAAAAACTGACACTAAATAACTAAAAAAGTTGGAAAATCACCACAAAAACAGCCAAAATCACCACAAAAGACACAATCACCACTAAAAGATCCAAAACTACCCTGAAAGATTCAAATATGGCAGAAAAACACCCAAACTCACCACAAAAAGTAACAAAATTAACACAAAACGTGTGAAATTGCAATAATTACTCAAATTTGGCAGGAAAAAACATTGCAAAATAACTCCAAAAAGAGCCAAAACTAACCTGAAACGTTCGAACATGAAAATCCACCACCAAAAGGACCAAAATGACCACCAAACAGGTGAAGTTGTTACAAAAACTCAAATTTGGCACCAAAAATATCGACAAAAACGGCCAAAATTACCACAAAATGAGTCAAATCTACATTGAAAGGTTCAAATATGTCAGAAAAAACATGAAAAATCACCATAAGGCTTAGAGTTATGTCACTTATGTGTGTTGTTTTGTGTTCTATCAATGTCTCCTATAGGTTTTGTGTCCTGTTTTTGTCGCTTTTGTGTCACATTTTAACTATTTTGTGCCTTGTCTGTGTTGTTTTGTCTCAGTGTCTCCCATATGACGTTTTGTGTATTATTTTGGTCATTTCTGCTATTTCGTATCATGTTTTTTTTTTCGCTTTTCGTCTCATTTTGATCATTTTGTCTCTCATTTTGCTGTTTTGTGTCGTGTTTTTGTCATTTTTGTCTCATTTTGTCTCTCATTTTTGCTGTTTTGTGTCGTTTCTTTGTTATTTTTGCCTCATTTTGATCATTTTGTCTCATTTTTTTGTTTTGTGTCGTGTTTTTTGTCATTTTTGTCTCATTTTGATCATTTTGTCTCTCATTTTTGCTGTTTTGTGTCATGTTTGTGTTGATCTGTGCCTCATCAATGTCTCCTATATGACATTTTGTGTATTATTTTAGCCATTTTTGTTGTTTTGTGTCGTGTTTTTGTCATTTTTGTCTCATTTTGATCATTTTGTCTCTCATTTTTGCCGTTTTGTGTCGTGTTTTTGTCATTTTTGTCTCATTTTGTCTCTCATTTTTGCTGTTTTGTGTCGTGTTTTTGTCATTTTTGCCTTATTTTGATCATTTTGTCTCATTTTTTTTGTTTTGTGTCGTGTTTTTGTCATTTTTGTCTCATTTTGATCATTTTGTCTCTCATTTTTGCCGTTTTGTGTCGTGTTTTTGTCATTTTTGTCTCATTTTGATCATTTTGTCTCTCATTTTTGCTGTTTTGTGTCGTGTTTTTGTCATTTTTGCCTTATTTTGATCATTTTGTCTCATTTTTGCTGTTTTGTGTCATGTTTTTGTCATTTTTGCCTCATTTTGATCATTTTGTCTCTCATTTTTGTTGTTTTGTGTCTTGTTTGTGTTGATCTGTGCCTCATCAATGTCTCCTATATGACATTTTGTGTATTATTTTAGCCATTTTTGTTGTTTTGTGTCGTGTTTTTGTCACTTTTTGTCTCATTCTGGTTGTTTTGTGTCTCGTTTTTGTCAGATCATGCGTAGTCGGGATTCATTCTGTGGAATGTAATTTCTCATATGGTCATATTTTGACATTTAATCAAGCTGACATTGTAAGAAAGCTGAAAATGATGTGACTATACGGACCTATACATGCAATTTATTGAAGATATTCAGCCTCCATCTTTGAGAAGGGCAGACGAAACAGAAACTTTCTTCTTTTTTTGGATCAGGAAAGTTATTTATTGCTTCATAAATCAGGAAACAATTCTGGCAAAAGTAAAAGAAACAAAACAGAGCACAAGGCCAGCCGGTGTTAAATCAATGAACGGAAACCAGAGGAGGATCGACAGTTTAGTGTTTCTCTCTCGCTTTTCTCTGCAGTTTATTGAGCAGCTAACAACCCGAAGTGGAAAACAGAAGCAGCTCTGAACCCGACGGCCACAGGCAAACAGTCCGAAAGAGTTTACAAGACAACAGGTGGAAAAACAACCCGAGGACGTTACAGAGTCAGCCGGTAAACATCAGAGACCAGCGGCCGTGACGACTTCAAACAAAGAAACCGAGCAGGAGGTTCAGGTCAACAAGGAGGGCAGGAAAACCGACAAACCAGAGCTCTGGAGTTCAGTTTGATCAGAAACATGACGATAAAAACCTACAAACCAGAGCTCTGGAGTTCAGTTTGATCAGAAACATGACGATAAAAACCTACAAACCAGAGGTCTGGAGTTCAGTTTGATCAGTAAAACGACGATAAAAAAATACAAACCAGAGCTCTGGAATTCAGTTTGATCAGTAAAACGACGATAAAAACCTACAAACCAGAGCTCTGGAGTTCAGTTTGATCAGTAAAACGACGATAAAAACCTACAAACCAGAGCTCTGGAGTTCAGTTTGATCAGAAACACGACGATAAAAACCTACAAACCAGAGCTCTGGAATTCAGTTTAATCAGTAAAACGACGATAAAAACCTACAAACCAGAGCTCTGGAGTTCAGTTTGATCAGTAAAACGACGATAAAAACCTACAAACCAGAGCTCTGGAGTTCAGTTTGATCAGTAAAATGACGATAAAAACCTACAAACCAGAGCTCTGGAGTTCAGTTTGATCAGAAACATGACGATAAAAACCTACAAACCAGAGCTCTGGAATTCAGTTTGATCAGTAAAACGACGACAAAAACCTACAAACCAGAGCTCTGGAGTTCAGTTTGATCAGTAAAACGACGATAAAAACCTACAAACCAGAGCTCTGGAGTTCAGTTTGATCAGTAAAACGACGATAAAAACCTACAAACCAGAGCTCTGGAGTTCAGTTTGATCAGTAAAACGACGATAAAAACCTACAAACCAGAGCTCTGGAGTTCAGTTTGATCAGAAACATGACGATAAAAACCTACAAACCAGAGCTCTGGAGTTCAGTTTGATCAGAAACATGACGATAAAAACCTACAAACCAGAGCTCTGGAATTCAGTTTGATCAGTAAAACGACGACAAAAACCTACAAACCAGAGCTCTGGAGTTCAGTTTGATCAGTAAAACGACGATAAAAACCTACAAACCAGAGCTCTGGAGTTCAGTTTGATCAGTAAAACGACGATAAAAACCTACAAACCAGAGCTCTGGAGTTCAGTTTGATCAGAAACACGACGACAAAAAAATACAAACCAGAGCTCTGGAGTTCAGTTTGATCAGAAAAACGACGATAAAAACCTACAAACCAGAGCTCTGGAATTCAGTTTGATCAGAAACATGACGATAAAAACCTACAAACCAGAGCTCTGGAGTTCAGTTTGATCAGAAACATGACGATAAAAACCTACAAACCAGAGCTCTGGAGTTCAGTTTGATCAGAAACACGACGATAAAAACCTACAAACCAGAGCTCTGGAATTCAGTTTGATCAGTAAAACGACGATAAAAACCTACAAACCAGAGCTCTGGAGTTCAGTTTGATCAGTAAAACGACGATAAAAACCGACAAACCAGAGCTCTGGAGTTCAGTTTGATCAGTAAAACGACGATAAAACCTACAAACCAGAGCTCTGGAGTTCAGTTTGATCAGTAAAACGACGATAAAAACCGACAAACCAGAGCTCTGGAGTTCAGTTTGATCAGAAACATGACGATAAAAACCTACAAACCAGAGCTCTGGAATTCAGTTTGATCAGTAAAACGACGACAAAAACCTACAAACCAGAGCTCTGGAGTTCAGTTTGATCAGTAAAACGACGATAAAAACCTACAAACCAGAGCTCTGGAGTTCAGTTTGATCAGAAACACGACGACAAAAAAATACAAACCAGAGCTCTGGAGTTCAGTTTGATCAGAAAAACGACGATAAAAACCTACAAACCAGAGCTCTGGAATTCAGTTTGATCAGAAACATGACGATAAAAACCTACAAACCAGAGCTCTGGAGTTCAGTTTGATCAGAAACATGACGATAAAAACCTACAAACCAGAGCTCTGGAGTTCAGTTTGATCAGAAACACGACGATAAAAACCTACAAACCAGAGCTCTGGAGTTCAGTTTGATCAGTAAAACGACGATAAAAACCGACAAACCAGAGCTCTGGAGTTCAGTTTGATCAGTAAAACGACGATAAAACCTACAAACCAGAGCTCTGGAGTTCAGTTTGATCAGTAAAACGACGATAAAAACCTACAAACCAGAGCTCTGGAGTTCAGTTTGATCAGAAACACGACGATAAAAACCTACAAACCAGAGCTCTGGAATTCAGTTTGATCAGTAAAACGACGATAAAAACCTACAAACCAGAGCTCTGGAGTTCAGTTTGATCAGTAAAACGACGATAAAAACCGACAAACCAGAGCTCTGGAGTTCAGTTTGATCAGTAAAACGACGATAAAAACCGACAAACCAGAGCTCTGGAGTTCAGTTTGATCAGAAACACGACGACAAAAACCTACAAACCAGAGCTCTGGAGTTCAGTTTGATCAGAAACACGACGACAAAAACCTACAAACCAGAGCTCTGGAGTTCAGTTTGATCAGAAACATGACGTTAAAAACCTACAAACCAGAGCTCTGGAATTCAGTTTGATCAGTAAAACGACGATAAAAACCTACAAACCAGAGCTCTGGAGTTCAGTTTGATCAGAAAAACGACGATAAAAACCTACAAACCAGAGCTCTGGAGTTCAGTTTGATCAGAAACATGACGATAAAAACCTACAAACCAGAGCTCTGGAGTTCAGTTTGATCAGAAACATGACGATAAAAAAATACAAACCAGAGCTCTGGAGTTCAGTTTGATCAGAAAAACGACGATAAAAACCTACAAACCAGAGCTCTGGAGTTCAGTTTGATCAGAAAAACGACGATAAAAACCTACAAACCAGAGCTCTGGAGTTCAGTTTGATCAGAAAAACGACGATAAAAACCTACAAACCAGAGCTCTGGAGTTCAGTTTGATCAGAAACATGACGATAAAAAAATACAAACCAGAGCTCTGGAGTTCAGTTTGATCAGAAAAACGACGATAAAAACCTACAAACCAGAGCTCTGGAGTTCAGTTTGATCAGAAAAACGACGATAAAAAAATACAAACCAGAGCTCACTTTAACCCTCATGTCGTCCTGCAGGTCAAATTAACCAGTTTTAAAGTTTGAAAATGTGGGAAAAAAACATATTTTCACAGTGAAACTTCTGATGTCCACATTTTCAACATTTTTTGGAAATTTTTGAGCATTTTTTTTGGTGGAAAACAGAAATGTTAAAAATGTTTCTTTAAGAAATTTTACACATGCATTTTTTTATTGATTTTAAAAAATAATTTTTGGCATTTTTAAAAATATTTACACAGTAATTTTTTTATTTACAAAGGTCAATTTTATTTATATTTTATTTTATTTCGCCTAAATTTATTCACCAGATCTGTTTGCTTTTAGCAGTGTTTTCCATTCATCGATACACTAAGTTTTCCACCTCAGGTAAACATCGAAGCTTTGAAAAGTCATACAAGAAGCATTAATTAGTTTTCTGAGAAGTTAATGAATAACTCAGATGTTGGTTTCCTGAGATCGTGGCACTGAAAAATGTAACTTGAACTTATTAAATAAACTAAATCACCAATAAAAGACATAAAATCAATACAAAAATATGTAAAATGACCATAAAATGACATAAAATCACCACAAGAAGACACAAAATCACCATTAAAAAGGTAGAAAATCACCATGAAAAGATGCAAAATCAACACAAAAGACACAAAATTACCACAAAAAGACACAAAATCAACACAAAAGACACAAAATCGCCACATACAGACACAAAGTCACCATTTAAAGACATGAAACCACCACAAAAAACAGCCATCTAAACACCAGACGCTCCTCATGAGTCCAGGTTGGGACTATCTGATCCAGACTCGTCCCTGAGGAGGATCTTCTGGACTCGTCCACCTGGGATGTGGCTCCTCACAGACCCAGAACTCGCCGGAGGGACTCTCCATCTGGACCGGAACATCTCGGATCCCAGAGGACCTGGAGACAGAAGGTCTGCCGACACCGCTGGGATGTGGTCGGTTTCCAGGAAGGCTTCACCAGATGGAGGAGCTGTGGAACCAAAGTTTCCTCATTTCTTCAGCTCAGCCTGTGGTTCTGGTGAATATTCTGACTTTATCCATTAGTTGATGGATCCGTCCAACCATCTACCACTCTGGAGACGGATAACGTACGAATTCACCGTAAACTTTGGTCCATGTTCTCCACAGGATTTTAAACTACTTGGTTTTGTTAATTTTAGTTCCAACCAGAGGTTTGACCAGACAAGGTTCCAGTTTGTTGACATTTTTACATTAATGACTTGCCCAAAATGACTAAATATCTGTCCAAAATAAGAAAACGTCTGTCCGAAGTGACCAGAATGACTTGAAAGTTCCCAAAATGACAAGAATGAGTAATTACTGGGTCTTGGAAATGAGGAAAAATGTACAAAACATCCAAACTATGTTGGTCTAGTGTCTCTATAAAGTTCCTGTGAGTGTATATCTGTGGATGGATCCATATTTCTACTAAAATACAGTCTTTGGTCCACATTTCTCCAACTGTTGAGGCTCAAACATCAGTAGAATCTGATGTGTTAAAGTTTGACCAGACAAGGTTCCAGTTTTTGGATGTTTGGACTTGAAATCTCAAAATGTGTCCAAAATGACTAAAAAACTGTTCAAAATGGGATAAAGATCGTCCAAAATGACTAAAAAACTGTTCAAAATGGGATAAAGATTGTCCAAAATGAGTAAAAAAAACTGTTCAAAATAGGATAAAGATGGTCCAAAATGACTAAAAAACTGTTCAAAATAGGATAAAGATCGTCCAAAATGACTAAAAAACTGTTCAAAATGGGATAACGATTGTCCAAATGACCCAAGATTTGTCCAGAATGACAGAAACTGTCCAAAATAATTCAAAATTGACCAAAAGAACTTAAAATGTGTCTGAAACTAATCAGAAATAACCCAGAACAAACTTAAACCCTTTTAGAGAACTATCCCAATGGATTCATATCAACATTTGGTCAAAATTTCCAACAACTGGAACTTTGTCTGGTCAAACTCTAACACATCAGATTCTAGAGCCTCAACAGTTGGTGAAATGTCGACCAAAGACTGGATTTTAGTAGAAATATGGATCCATCCATATAAATACACTTACAGGAACTTTATGGGGACAAAATACTAACCTGGTTTGTGAATTTTGCGCTTTTCTTCCATGTTCAAGGGCCAGTAGTTAAAACTTTAATCTCTCCTGGATCAATAAGATCAATTGAAGCAGGTGGAAACTACGTTTTGTGAGTCCTCGCCACATTTCATGGCCGTTGGAGTTTTATTTCCAGACATATTGAACCCTGAAAATGGCTGCAGGAGAAAATGCTAAGTTTCCCAGGTGTGAAAACATCTGAAATTCTCCAAATTCAGTCCAAATATTTATTTATTTTTTATTTTTGCACGACTTCGTTTTGGATTCCAAATAAACAAACTCTGAGCAAAACTTTAAGATGGTGAAAGAACAGCAGGATGGTATTTAATGTGTTGGCTAGGAAAGGAAACTAGAGTTGTCTTGTATGTTGGTAGGTTAGAGTCCAGTAGATGGGTGTGTGTCCACAGAGTCCAGCTACACGAGCGTCGGTCTGTCGTTTCTGCACAACATGAAGCAGTGTGAGGCTGAGTGTGTACTTTGTGTCATCAGTGGAAGCTGGTTGTGTCTTCCTTCCTCTTCAGGCCTGCAGGCGATGCCCAGGGCACAGCATCCCAGACCGACAACCACACAGACACACACAGACAGACACACACAACCAGCTGACTCCACATGAGTCTGTCTGATGTCTGAGCTCCTGTTCTGCTGCAGAAGGAATCCTGAACCAATTTGATGCCGCCACTTCCTCAGAACAGGGTCAGTGTGTGAAAAGTTTCACCAGACAAGCTTCCAGATTTGAGACATTTAGACTGAATTCTGGCATCAGACTGGCACTAAATGAATTCTGCAGCAGGACGATGAACCCAAACATCGACTAAAGTCATAAAAACGTCACTGAGCCAGCAGTGCTGCCTCCAAACTGAGCATCTTGGGGTGCAACACAAAAACCAGAAGCCGTAACATCTTCTTGTGGTGATTTTGTGGGTTTTTTTGTGTGGTTATTTTGTGTCTGTTTGTGGGGATTTTATACCCTATTGTGATGGTTTTAGATCTTGTTTTGGTGATTTTACATCTTTTTATGGTGGTTTTGCATCTTCTTGTGGGGTTTTGTGCCTTTTTGTGGTTATTTGTGCCTTTTGTGGTGATTTTGTGTCTGTTTTGTGGTGATTTTATACCCTATTGTGATGATTTTAGATCTTGTTTTGGGGATTTTAGATCTTTTTATTGTGATGATTTTAGATCTTGTTTTGGTGGTTTTACATCTTTTTGTGGTGATTTTGTGTCTATTGTGGTGATTTTACATATTTTTGTGATGATTTTTACATCTTTTTATGGTGATGTCACATCTTTTTGTGGCGGTTTTACATCTTTTTATGGTGTTTTTGCATCTTTTTATGGGGATTTGGTGTCTTTTTGTGGTTATTTTGTATCTTTTATGGTGAGTTGGTGTCTTTTTGTGGTCATTTTGTATCTTTTTATGGTGATTTGGTGTCTTTTTGTGGTTATTTTGTATCTTTTTATGGTGATTTGGTGTCTTTTTGTGGTTATTTTGTGTCTTTTTATGCTGATTTGGTGTCTTTTTGTGGTTATTTTGTATCTTTTTGTGGTGATTTGGTGTGTTTTTGTGGGTTGTGTGGTGATCCAGAGATGGAGCTAGTGTTGTTGATTTCATATCTGTCCAGGACGATGAACCCAAACATCAACTAAAGTCATAAAAACGTCACTGAGCCAGCAGTGCTGCTCCAAACTGAACATCTTGGGGTGCAACACAAAACCAGAAGCAGTAAATGACATTCAGGAGCCGCAGTTTAGAGTTTTTTTAAAAACTGGGTCAGCATTAAAGAACTCACAGACTTGAGACGTCTTATTTACCAGTTAATCTCACAAAAATTAGACTGAAACAGCCTCATTCAAACCAGACCAGGAGAGGAGTTTATATGTTCCAACAATCTTGTCCATTGTGAGGCTAATTTATCAAACCGCTTCAATAAACCTGTTTTCATTCTTACTCCACTCCGTATTTTGGCTGTAAAACATCTTAATGTCAGTGCCGTGGAGCTCCTGCTGGGAAACACAGAAAGCCGCCTCATAAACAACCTGACGCGACAGAAAACTCGTTTAACTTCAGTAAACACGTCTGCCTTCAGAGCAGCTGTAATGGAGCTCATTATGGAGCCACCTGAAGCTCCGACAGCTCACCTGTCTGACATGAAGAATGCTTATTTAATGCTAGATTCTGACGGATTCCCAGAGAATATATCATCAGAAGTAATTACGTTAATGCTCACAAGTTGTAGCACAAAAATAAACTAAAATACAGGAACTTTACGGAGACACTATTCCACTAAGGTTTGAACGTTTTGACCATGTCTTTTGTGTTTAATGGCCAATAATTAGAAATGTGTCCGTTGCTGAAGACATTGAATCATTTCAAACTGCTGACAGTTACTTTGTATCAAATGTTTCCAAAATGGCTGAAAATGCTCCAAAAGAAAATAAACTTTGTCCAAAACGACTCAAAAATGGATAAAAATGACAGATTTAGTCAGAAATTGCTCCAAAGTTGGTAAAATATCGACTAAAATATGGATCCATCCATATAAATACACTTACAGAGACTTTATGGGAACACTATGGCACTGAGGTTTGGAAGTGTTGCATTTTTATCCATTTTCTAGGGACAATTATTAGAATTTTGTCCTCTGTCCAGCAGATCATTTTGATCTGCTGGAAACTATTTTGTCTGTGTCCAAAATAACTTGAAATGCTTCCAAAATGAATCAAACTTTGTGCAAAACGACACATAATTTGTCCAAAACCACTCAAAAATGGTTCAAAGTGACAGACTTTTGTCCAAAATTACTCAAAAATCTCTACTTTCAGCACGAAATGTGGATCCATCCATATATATGCACTTACAGGAACTTTATGGAGACACTACTTCACCAAGGGTTGAACATTTTGAGCATCTCTTTGGTGTTAAATGGCCAATAATTAGAAATGTGTCCTCTGCTGAAAGCATATAATCATTTCAAACTGCTGATAATTGTTTAGTCTGCATCCCAAAACTTGAAACTTTTCCAAAATGGCTGAAAATGGTCGAAAAGTAAATAAACTTTGTGCAAAATGATGAAAAATTGGTCCTAAGCTACTCAAAAATGGATCAAAATGACAGATTTAGTCAAAAGTTGGTGAAATGTTGACCAAAGAGTGTATTTTCAGCAGGAAATATGGATCCATCCATAGATAAACACTTACAGGAACTTCATGGAGAAACTAAACCATCAAGGGTTGAAAGTTTTGTACGTTTCTTTTCCCATTTTTAAGGCCCAGTAATCGGTCATTTGTCCTCTGCTAAAGCCGTACAATCATTACGATCAGCTGCAAACTGTTTTGCCCGTGTCCGAAATAAATTGAAATGTTTCCAAAATGACTGAAAATGATCGACAATTAAACAAACTTTGTCCAAATGTCACAAATCACCACAAAAAGTGACAAAATTACCAAGAAAAACAACTCGAAGCAGCAATATTATGGGATATATCACAGCATAAAGACTACGAGTCCTTAAAAAAAGATGCACAGTCACTACAAAAAGACACCAAATCACCACAAAGATGTAAAATCACCGCAAAAAACATACAAAATCTTGAACAAATTCACTTCAGATCTAAATATCCTTGCCATTTATTTCAGTGCTGCTTTTGCACCAGCTGGTCACAAACCAGTAACCCAGAAAGACCTGAATCCAAATCACGATGTTTTTCAGCAGTCCTGGTTCCTAAACTCAACTAAGCTTCTGACAATAGTTTTAGTTCAAGTTTCAACCAAAATGTGATGTTTTCCTGAAGAGTTTTAACCAAAATGGTGAGTAAAGGGTTAAAATAATGAAATTCGTGTCCGGAAATAAATTACCCGATCTTGTGCACTGGAAAAATGGCCCTCTCAAAACGAGAAAAAAAAAAAAACTTATTTCAAGGAACTTTTACCTTGAAATAAGTGTAAAATATCTGCCAATAGAACAAGAGAAAAACGGCTTCATAAGATTTCTTGAAATAAGATCTAATATTTAGAATCTTGAGATCTTAAAACTTATTTTCAGCTCTATTTTACCAGGATTGTCAAGCTCAGGCGTCCTCATTTATGGCACCAAAAATAGTTTGCCTTGTCTGACAAAATTCAGCAACAATTCCCCAAATATGTAAAAATTTGCAAAATCTTCAGGAAGAAAATTCCTTAAAAGTTTCCCTTTTATTTAAAAAAAAAAATCCCCAAATTTGGCAAGAAATAAAAATTTAATAAATACATAAATAAAATTGCAAATATTTTCAAAAAAATAAATAAAATCTTCAAAAAATCCTAACAATATCTAAATGATTACACATCTATCAGTAAGTTTTAATATTTTCTTTAAGAACATTCTGGGGAAAAAATCAACCGAAATCCAGCGAATTTCGCTGGATTTCGGTTGATTTTTTCCCAGAATGTTCTTAAGGAAACATTTTTTTAACGTTTCTTTTTTCCATCAAAAAATGTTCAAAAAATTTCCCAAAAAATGATGAAAATGTAAAAGTGTTCACTGTGAAAATATATGTTTTCTATATTTTAAAACGGGTCAATTGACTCGCAGGATTTGAAGATTGTTTGACTTAACAAGATATTTAAGAATGCGTTTTCTTAAAACAAGTCCCTCCATCTGCTGGAATGTCTCTTTTTAAGTGAATTTATCTTAAATCAAGTGGGATGAGACATTTTGAGTAAAAATAAGACAAATAGGCTTGGTAAGATGTTGAGTTTTTGCAGTGATGGGTTTTATCTCCCGTTTTCTGCTGAGCTGATGCTAAATCTGTGGAATAAAAACGGTTTTATGTTCCTGAAACAGCCAGAAACTTTCTCCAGTGAGTGCAGATCATTCCTGGGTGTGACACGCCGCTCGTAGGATTTAGGATTTTAATTTCAGAGGAGCAGTTGTTGTTGCGTTGGCAGCAGGAAGCAGAGAGGAAGGACCGACGGACGGTTCAGCTGCAGGCTCATACAGAGATTAACAACAGCTGGAAGACCTTCATACAGATGTTCCACAAACTCCCCGACATGAGGAGGTCCAGAGACGTCCTCACCTCCTCCCTGGAGGACGTTTGGATGGATTAAAGAGTTTTCATGAAGGCCGCCTCTCAGTGCTGTTCTCACCGATTCTTGGTTTAACATGAATTGAAGGACAGATTTTAAAAAAATCAACAACACCAGCTCATCCAGAGAGGCTGGTTTACATCTTTATGTGGTGGTTTTGTAATTTTTTGTGGTGGTTTTACGTCTTTTTGTGGTGGTTTTACATCTTTTTGTGGTGATTTTGTGTCTTTTTGTGGTGATTTTGCGTCTTTTTGTGGTGATTTTACATCTTTATGTGGTGGTTTTACGTCTTTTTGTGGTGATTTTGCGTCTTTTTGTGGTGATTTTGTGTCTTTTTGTGGTGGTTTTGTGTCCTTTTGTGGTGTTTTGTGTCCTTTGTGGTTATTTCGTGTCTTTTTGTGGTGATTCTGTGTCTTTTTGTGGTGGTTTTACATATTTTGTGGTGATTTGTGTCTTTATGAGGTGGTTTTACATGTTTATGTGGTGGTTTTGTGTCTTTTTGAGGTTATTTTGTGGTGATTTGTGTCTTTATGAGGTGGTTTTACATGTTTATGTGGTGGTTTTGTGTCTTTTTGAGGTTATTTTGTGGTGGTTTTGTGTCTTTATGTGGTGATTTTGTGTCTTTTTGTGCTAATTTGTGTCTTTGTGGTGGTTTTCTGTCTCTTTGTGCTGGTTTTGTGCCCTTTTGTGGTGATTTTGTTCCCTTTTGTGTCTTTTTGTGATGATTTTGTGTCTTTTTGTGCTGGTTTTGTGCCTTTTTTTGGTGTTTTTACATTTTTTGTGCTGGTTTTGTGTATATTGTGTGGTTTTACATCTTTTTGTGCTGGTTTGGTGCCTTTTTGGTGATTTTAAATCTGAATCTGGTGATTTGGTGTCTTTTGTGATGACTTTACACCATTTTGTGGTGGTTTTGTGTCTCTTGTGTTGGTGTTGGTATAGACAAAACAAAGAAAAAAACAGATTTCGTCTTTAGATTTGAGTGACACCTGAAATGGATTTAAAACTGATTTGGTTGGTGTTTTCGGTTTTCCCACCTGCTCGTCCTCACCTGCCCCTCCTTACCTGCCCCTCCTTACCTGCCCCTCCTTACCTGCCCCTCCTTACCTGCCCCTCATCGTCCAATCAGCTGCCATCATGCTAACACCTGCCCAGGTTCACTTCCTCCTTCCTGCAGCGTTAGCATCGAGCTTCCTGTTGCTTTTGTTTGTCTTCTTTGCAGAATTAAGACGACTGTAGGGAAGAAATCAATTAGAGCTTCATGAAAGAAAAAACCCACTAATAAAGCATGAAATACAGCAAAGGAGCTCATTTAAAGTTACACAGGACAGATTTTCTGTGTTTCTCTCTCTCCGAGGCAAAACAAACTGCAAACACTCTAATTATCAGAGCAGCAGCTTCTTAATTCTCAGATTAAATCCCTGCTAACTGCTAATAATATCAATATCACGCCGGGAGAGAGCAAACTAGAGGAGCAGAAATAAAATCAGGACAAGTCTGGAGCAGGGAGGAGTCAGATCGATGCTCTGTTAACGTCAATTTGAAGATAAACACAACTGTAAATGCTGTTTTCTGAGGTGGATTTAGATGCTGGTGTGCTCTTTGTTTCTGCAACAGAAATCCTAATTTTCAGTCATTCTAACAGCAGCAGCAGCAGCAGCGTCCCGTCATGTGGAAATTAGCTCTAAATGAAATTAAATGAACTCAAACCTCATCAGTTGGTAGATTTTTGTTGTTACAGATGATTTTCTGTTGTTAAATTCATCTTTAATCTATAAGAGACACGATCGCACCACAAAATGTAACAAAATCACCAAAACGGACACAAAATCACCAGAAAAAGATACAAAATCACCAAAAAAGATACAAAATCACCAGAAAAAGATGTAAATCACCACAAAATGAAACATAATCACCAGAAAAGATACAAAATCACCACAAAATGAGACATAATCATCACAAAAGGATATAAAATCACCAGAAAAAGATGTAAAATCACCACAAAAAGACAAAATCACCAGAAAAAGATACAAAATCACCAGAAAAAGATGTAGAATCACCACAAAATGAGACATAATCACCAGAAAAAGATGTGAAATCACCACAAAATGACACAAAATCATCACAAAATGAAACAAAATCACCAAAAAAGATACAAAATCACCACAAAATGAAACATACTCATCACAAAATTAAACAAATCACCAGAAAAAAAATGTAAAATCCTCACAAAAATACAAAATCACCACAAAAAAGACAAAATCATGCGTTAAAGTGGAATTTGTTTGGTCAAATGTAAACCACTAAACAGCAGATTTCACGGTGCTTTCGCTGTTTTTCTCCTGCTTTGTAAATTTCTGAAACTCTTATTTGAAGTGCAGGTTTTTGTTTCCTGCGTCCCCGTGGAGCAGCTCAGCAGCATTCTGACCAGCATCTAATTCAGCCTCATATAAACCATAAACGGCTATTTCTGCTCCTATTTCCTGCACGTAGGAGCTAAAGTTAGCGGGGTTTGTCTGGTCTTAAAGAAGCAGGAGCTGAACGGAACAACGCTGTCATTTCTGAATGTGTAGAAGAAGAGCTCCAATAAAGGAGGATAAAACTAGACGTGTAACTCACCTGCTGCCGGACGGAGCATCTAAAGAAGGAGGACCAAAATAAAGCAGTTAATTAAAGCGAGAGCAGCAGCAGCTTAAAGGTGAACGTTAAAGCAGCAGGGACGCTCAGATAATGGAAATACTTCCTTAATCACTGCATGGCCCTCTTTCTGTTAATTGAAGATAATTATAGGATTTTAATTTTCTTATGTAGGTTAAAGAGGAGAGTGAGAAGTCAGAGAGTTGATTAGAGGACTGAAATATGACGACTTTACAGCGGCTGATGCAGATGAAGACGCCGGAGACGACGAGGACGAAGACGAGGAGTTTATTAACGCCTGGTTTATCAGAACATGACGACTTCATGACAACAAACTGCCGGGTTCAAATGTTCTCTGTTTGTGCTGACTTAACGTCTTTGATCATTTTGTTTCATTATACATCTTTTGTGCTGATTTTGTGTGCTTTTGTAGGGATTTTGTTTCTCTTTGTAGTGATTTTACGTCTTTTTTGTGGTGATTTTGCTTAATTTTGTGGTGATTTTACGGTGATTTTACATTTTTGTGCTGATTTGTGGCTTTTTGTGATTATTTTGCAAATTTTTAGTGATTTTGCATCTTTTTGTGGTTATTTGCTTTTATTGTGGTGATTTTGCTCAATTTTGTGGTGATTTTATGGTGATTTTACATCTTTTTGTGCTGATTTTGTGTTTTTTGTGATTATTTTGCATATTTTTGTAGTGATTTTGCTTTTTTGTGGCGATTTTGTGTCTTTTGTGGTGCTTTTGTGGGTTTTTGTGATTATTTTGTGGCTTTTTGTGATTATTTGCATATTTTATGGTGATTTAACATCTTTTTGTTGTGATTTTGCTTAATTTTTGGTGATTTTGTATCTTTGAGTTAATTGTGTGTCTTTTGTGGTGTTTTTGGGTTTTTGTGGGATTTTGCATTTTTGTGGCAATTTTGTGCCTTTTTGAGGTGATTTTGTGTATTTTTGTGGTTATTTTTCAATATTAATGGTGATTTTGTGTCTTTTTGTGGTGCTTTGTGTCTTTTTGTGCTGATTTGTGTGTTTTGAGCTGATTTTGTTTCTTTATGTGCTGATTGTGTGAGTTTTGTGTTGATTTTGTTTGTTTTGTGTTTATATAGTTTCTTTTGTGCTGATTTTGTGTGTTTTGTGCTGATTTTGTTTCTTTTTGTGCAGATTCTGTGTGTTTTGTGTTGATTTTGTGTGTTTTGCTTTGATTTTGTTTATTTTTGTGTTGATTTTGTGTGTTTTTGTGCTGATTTGTTTCTTTTGTGCTGATTTTGTGTGTTTTGTGTTGATTTTGCGTCTTTTGTTTGATGATTTATTTAAAAATCAGGAGGCTAAACTCTAAAACCAGATTTTAAAGCTCATTTTTATGATCAGACTTTGTTTTTTTTTAAACCAACATTCAGATGTTTTTCTCAACAGAACATCAATATAGAAAAAAACAACTAAAATCGCAGATTAAAAATGAAGAAAGAAGTTCAGGATGATTTATGAATATTCTGCATTATTTAGGTCTCTTTGTGGCACACAGAATAATAAAACAGTCCAGATTTATTAATGCAGCCATCCAGAAAAATAAAACATGAATAAATAATTAGTGCATTTGCATGTATACAATGTTTTTAAGACATTTATTGAATATATGGGTGCTTTAAAAGAATAAACAGCTCATTAAGTTCCATGAACCAGTGTTTTAGTTTGAAAGAAGAAGAAAAGCTGATAAAGGTTTGGTTGAAAATCAAATTAAAATATGATTTTTGAATATGAAAAGCTTCATGATGGTGTAAAAACGGGATGATTATTGTTGAGGAATGGCTTGAGTTTGTCTCCAGTGAATGGATCTGATTCGATTAAGCTTCTTAAACTGATGAACTGATGATTTTGTCTCGTTTTGTGTTCATTTTACATGATTTTGTTTTCTTCTCTGGATTTATGTCAAAAACTCGACTTTTCTGCGCCGTGTTTGTTCTGGATGTGTTTCAGGTGTCGACTCGAAAGCTTCATTTTCCACGTTTGCCGGCTCAACTAATGGCACAAAGCACAACAGTTTAACGTGTGAAATGGCTTTCTGATATGTGTAATATGTGAGCGGTTTGGGACAAAGTGGTGAAAGGAGAAAGGTTGTGTGTCTGTATACACGCTGAGCGGTCGCTAATGCTCTCCATTACCTCAGAAACACAAAGAAAACACCCGTATTTGTCTTGGAAATGGACGGCGGAGCGCAATCACGGCCTTTTGTACGCCGCAAAACGGTGTGAGCTCGGTCAAATGGAGCGTTTATGAAGAAAGTGAGCGTCCTTTTTTCCGGCGTGTCCGCGGGGAAAAGGGGAACGTGTGAGCGAACGGAGGCGGCGTCCAATAATCGGAGTCTATTTGTGTGATACGTGACGGTGGGGCGAAGCCGAGCGAGGAGCTGATTGATGTTTCACAGGCAATCAGGAGGAGCAGCCAGCAGAAAATAGGCCGTCCCAGCGCCGCCCACGACCTTCACCCGGTTCTGAGGACGGAGCGCCACGTCGCGGGTCAGAGGGCCACAAACCGAGACAAACTCAGGTACAGGTGAGCACATCTACCCGCAGGTCTGAAATCATCTGAAGAAAGACGTTCAACACCAGTCTGAACGTCGATTCAAGCTAAACTAAAAAGAAGTCAGTGATGAAACTGAGCTGGAAAGGCTTGTTTTGGGTTTTTGCCTTCTGCTTCCGAAATAAATATCATCAAAAGACAGAAAATTACCATTAAAACCCACAAAACCCACACAAAAGATGCAAAACACCACAAAAAGATGTAAAATCACCACAAAAAGATACAAAATCTCTACTGAAAGACACAAAGCCAACACAAAAAAGATACAAAGTCACCCCAAAAACAGCAAAATTACCATAAAAAGACATAAATCATCACAAAATGACACAGAATCACCGCAAAAAGACACAAAATTACCACAAAAACACACAAAACCCCCACAAAAGATGTAAAATCCCCACAAAAAGATGCAAAGTTACAATGAAATTACACAAAATCCTTCCCAAAAGACACAAAATTAACCAAAATGCAAAATCACCACAAATAGATGTCAAATCACGACAAAAAGACACAAATCTCTACTAGAAGGCACAAAATCACCCACAAAAATATGGATAATCTCACCAAAGAGAAACAAAATCATTGCAAAAAGACACAAAATGACCATATAAACATGAAAAATCACCACAAAAAGACACAAAATCACCACAAAAAGACACAAAAGTAACACGAAGACACAAAATTGCCACAAAAAGATATAAACTCTTTACTAAAAGACACCAAATCACCATAGAGACAGGCAAAATAAACAAAAAGACACAAAATCATCGCAAGGAGACCCAAGATCACCACAAAAAGATGTAAAATCACGACAAAAGACACAAAATCTGTACTAAAAGGCACAAAATCACCATAAAAATATGGATAATCCCACCAAAGAGAAGCAAAATCACCACAAAAAGATGTAAAATCACGACAAAAGACACAAAATCTGTACTAAAAGGCACAAAATCACCATAAAAATATGGATAATCCCACCAAAGAGAAGCAAAAATCACCACAAAAAGACAAAATCATCACAATGATGGAAGGACTGGATTAATCACATTTCTTTTCTCGCTTTGCTGTTTGTCTTTTTTTTATTTTGAATCTCATTTTTGTTGTTTTGTGTCTAGTTTTTGTGTCTTGTTTTCATTGTTTAGTGCCTCTGAAACAGTTCTCTCTCTTTCTGTCATTTTGTGTCTCATTTTGTCGGTTTTTAGCTCATTTTTGTCGCATTCTGTCTTCTTAATGCTGTTTCAGGTCTTATTTGTGTCATTTTGTTCCTTGCTTTTGCCGCTTTGTGTGTTTCTTTTGTTGTTTTGTGTCTTATTATGTCATTTCATGTCTCTTTGTGATCAAATATTTATCAATGGGTTGTTTTAATTGGTCGATTGCGGCAATAAATTGGTAAATCAATAGTTTTTCTGTCAAGCTAAACTTCTGAAGTTTTCTAAAACTAAGCATAAAGCGAGGATGTCTCCGTCTCTGCTGCTTCATTTTCTTATCCAGTCCGTCTCTCTGAAGTCCATTCGGTATTTCTATCAATTTTCCATCCCTTTTTTCTTATTCTTTAATGCCGACCTTAAAATGAATCCAATCTGAAGTAGATCTGCTCAGCGATTTGCAACGATGCCCTCAGAGACCGGCCAGGAGAAGGTGGACAGCATGTCAGAGCAGAAAGCCGTCACTCTGAGCTGTTTTACTTCATGTTGAATTATTTTATTATTGTTCTGTTCAAAGCCGTGAAATCAGGAGAGAAAAAAATACACATTGAACTTTATTAAACATTATTAAACGGTAGAGAACCACAGAAGCTGTCTGCAGAAGAAAGTTCAGAAAAATAATCTCATCTTCTTTGTTTTCTGTTTCATTTTACTGAGTTTTCCTTCTCGTCGCTTTCTGTCATTTTTCTCATTTGTCTTGTTTTCATCATTTTGTGTTTTGTTTCCAAAATTGTGTCTCATTTTTCAAATTTTGTCTCATTTTCATCATATTTTGTCAAATTTCGGTCATTTTGTGCCTCATTTTTCTCATTTTGTCTCACTTTCATCATATTTTGTCGAACTTTGTCATTTGTTCCTCATTTTTCTCATTTTGTGTCTCGTTCTCATCGTTTTGGCTCTTTTTTCTCATTTTGTCTCATTTTCATCATGTTTTGTCAAATTTTTATCATTTTGTGCTTCATTTTTCTCGTTTTGTGTCTTATGTTGTCTTGCTTTTTTCATTTTGTCTCTCATTTTTGCCATTTTGTTTCTCGTTTTGTTATTTGTGTCTCCTTTTTCTCATTTTGTGTCTCATTTTCATCATATTTTGTGTCTCATCTTTTTTCAATTTGTCTCGTTTTTATTTTGTGTCATTTTTGTCATTTTATGTCTAATATTTTGCATTTTGTGTCTCATTCTCATAGTTTTGTGTCTCATTTTTCACATTTTGTGTCTCGTTTTCATCGTTTGGCTCGTTTTTCTCATTTTGTCTCATTTTCATCATATTTGGTCAAATTTTTGTCATGTTGTGCCTCATTTTTCTCATTTTGTGTCTTGTGTTGTCTTGAATTTTACATTTTGTCTCATTTTTCTCATTTTGTTTCTCGTTTTGTTATTTTGTGTCTTGTTTTTCTCATTTTGTGTCTATTTTCATCATATTTTGTCTCTTTTTTTCAATTCGTCTCGTTTATATTTTGTGTCATTTTTGTCGTTTTGTCAAATTTTTGCATTTTGTGTCTCGTTCTCATCATTTTGTGTCCCAATTTTATCATATTTTGTCAGGTTTTTGGTCATTTTATGTTTTATCTTTCTCATGTGTCTCGCTTTGCTATTTTGTGTCTCGTTTTCATTGTTATGTGGCTCGTTTTTGTGTCTTGTTTTCATTATATGGGTTTCTTTATCTTTCTGTGGAGCCGTTTGAATGACAGAAACAGATAAAGTTGAGTCTTATTGCTTCTCCTTTCTTAGTTTTCTGTCCCTTTCCTTCGTTTCGCCTCCTTTTGTCGTGGACACACTGGATTGTCAGCTTGTGTTTTCTCGCCTCTTGCCCCTCATTTACCATATTTCTAATTATATTCAATCTGAGCCTTTTATTATTTTCCTGCCGCAGCGACACCGTCTCCCTGCGGGGATCAATAAAGTTCCATCTAATGTGAACCTGATGAAACTGTGTCAGCTCAGCGAGGAGCTCTGCTTGCTTTATTTAGTGCAGATTGAAATTGAGTTTGGAGCCGCCGTCCCGCCGCTTTGATATTAAGACTGATGGACTTTTCGCTCCTTCGCCTCTGATGCCGTTTTTTTTAAGGGAAATATTTGTTCCGGCTGCAGCTTTTACACCAGTTATTTTATTAAACTACGTGTTTTATGAGCTGCATTAAAGTGCTCCTCTGCTCACAGAGAGATACTCAGCTTCTGGGCTTCTTTTTCTCGTGCTGTGTCTCGTTTTTGTCATTTTATTGACATTATTTTTGTGTCTCTTTGGAGCAGTTTTGTCTCTTTTCTGTAATTTTGTGTCCCGTTTTTGTCAGTTTTTATCTCATTTTTGTTATATTCTGTCTTCTTCAGGTCTTACTTGTGTCATTTTGGACATTTTTATTGTTGCTTTGTGTGTTTCTCTTGGTTTCTGTTTCTTTTTGTCATTTTGTGTCTCATTCTTGTTGTTTTGTGCCTCAGTTTTATTCTTCTGTCTCATTTTTGTCATTTTGTGTCTCATTTTATCATTTTTTTGTTTAATTTTGTTGTATTGTTTTTGTCATTTTGTGCCTCATTGTTGTTGTTTTGTCTTATTTTAGTCATTGTGTGTCATTTTTTATTTTGTGTCTCATTTTTGTCATTTTGTGTTTCATTTGTGTTGTTTTGCATCCTGTTTTTGTCATTTTGTGTCTCATTCTTGTTGTTTTGTGTTTAATTTTGTTGTTTTGTGTCTCATTTTTGTCATTTTTTGTTTAATTTTTGTTGTATTGTTTTTGTCATTTTGTCATTTTTATTTTGTGTCTTATTTTTGTGTCATTTTGTGCCTTATTGTTGTTGTTTTGTGTCTTGTTTTTGTAGTTTTCAGGTGTTTCCATTACCAGTTTTTTATTGCACTATTTACATTTTTGCGCATATCATTTTTGTCATTTTAAGTTTCATTTGTGTCATTTTGTGTCATTTTTTTATTTTGTGTCTTATTTTTGTGCCATTTTGTGTCTCGTTTTTGTCGTTTTGTGTTTCATTCGTGTTGTTTTGTGTCTAGTTTTTGTGTTTTATTTCATTATATGGATTTCTCTGACATTGTTTTTACCTCCAGTATCTTTCTGTGGTTCCGTTTGAATGAAAGCATGAAACACAAATAAAGTTGAGTCTTACTGTTTTTCCATTCTGAGCTTTTTGTCCCTTTTCTGAAGGGAGACGACATCTGGGGAGATGTTTAATTTATATGCATAAAAACTGTTGGTATTTGCAGAATGAAGCACTACAATGTTCACATTTATGCATCTAATTATGAAAGAATTCGCCCTCGGATTAATGGATTTCATTACTAACAACAGTCCGGAGCAGAAATACCACCAAGCCAATCTGTTTTATCCATAACATCACCCGTCTGTATTTTTAGAAGCTTTGTGGACAGATTAGCTCGCTGCTTCCACATACGGGGCTGTGAAAAAGTATTTGCCCCCTTCTCCAATTCTTAATTTTTGGAATATTTCCCTTAAATTTTTAAGATCATCAAACAGATCAAACAAAGACAACCAAAGCAAACACGAGATGCAGTTTTTAAATGACGATTAAATGGCTGTCCAAACCTACCTGGCCCTGTGTGAAAAGTAATTCCCCCCCTTGTTAAATCATGAATTAACTGTAGCTAATCACATTTCTTTGGAAACGAGATCCATTTCAAAGATCACACCCAAGCCTGATGACCTCCAGACCTGTCCAATCCAGAAATCACTTCAGTAGATCCTGTCTGACTCAATGAAGTCGACCAGAAGACCTCAAGAAGCTGCAACAAAATGATCCAAAGAGATTCAAGAACAGGTGACATCGATCAATCTGGAAAGGGTTCCAAAGCCATTTCTAAAGCTTCAGGACTCCAGAGAACCACGGTGAGAGACATTATCCTCAAATGGAGAAAACATGGAACGATGGAGAACCTTCACTACCAAAATTACCCCAAGACCACAGAGACGAGTCATCCGGGGGAACCCAGGAGAACATCTGAAGACCTGCAGGCCTCCCCTGGTTCAGTTAAGGTTAGTGTTCAACAAGAAGGAAGAGACCTGACAGAAATAGATCCATGACAGAGTTCCAAGGAGAAAACCACAGCTGACCAGAAAGAACATAAAGGAAACAAACATCTGAACGATCCCCAAGACATCTGGGAGAATATTCTACGGACTGACGAGACAAACGTAGAACTTTTTGGAAGGTGTGTGTTCCTGTTACATCTGGAAGAAGAACCTCATGGCAACCGTCCAACATGGTGGTGGTAGTGTGATGTCTGAGGACCTGGACGACTTGCTGTGATTGATGGAACCATGAATTCT
This sequence comes from Acanthochromis polyacanthus, assembly GCF_021347895.1. Classification (NCBI taxonomy): domain Eukaryota; kingdom Metazoa; phylum Chordata; class Actinopteri; family Pomacentridae; genus Acanthochromis; species Acanthochromis polyacanthus. Next base: position 2,983,342 of record NC_067122.1, read on the forward strand.
GATTTCTACCAGAGGATCCCGAAGGAGAATGTTTGCTATCAGTTCCTGACCTGAAGCTGAAGAACACTTGGGTTCTGCAGGAGGACAACGATCTACGACCCTCCAGGTTTGTCCCCTCGGGTCGGACAGGTTTCATTCCTTTAGGTTTGTCCCCTCGGTCAGTCGGATTTCGTTCCTCCAGATTCGTGCCCTCAGGTTTGCCGGTCAGTGTTCATGACTCAACAATAAGGACGAGGCCTGTGTCAAAACGCTCCAGCAAGCCGACGTCTGAATGGCTAAAAAAAAAACTAAATGAAGGTTTTGGAGTGGCCTGGTCAGAGCCGGACTTGAATCCGATTGAAATGCTGGCAGGACCTACCAACCAGTTATTAGCTTTAGGGGGCAATTACTTTTCCACATAGGGCCAGGTGGCTTTGAATACATGAAATCATCATTTAATACCTGCGTTTTGTGCTTACTTGGGTTATCTTTGTCTGATATGTACATTAGTTTGAGGACCTTAAACATTAAAATGGGAAAATATGCAAAAAAAAAAAGAATATGAGAAGGGGGCAAACACTTTTTCACGCCACCGACTCATCAGATCGCTGCTTTCACATCAAAAAATCTTCAGAGAGGTCGAGGAGTTTTCTCATTCTAGGAAAGCAGAACTCAAGTGACGAACTTTGATCTGTTTGACTGGAGATCAGTTGATTTTATGCCAATTTATCTGCCCTCCGGGTGTCAAAGTGGGAATTGTTGTGTCGCTCGGCTTCGTCCTCGGGATCTATCCTCTGTGGATGATGAATATTCACAGAATTTGATGCGTTTTGGCCTCGGTTCATCGTAGTTCACGGCTCTAATTTCCTAGTAAACCCTCAGAAAACAGACTCTGTTAGTTTCTGCATTTATAATAACGACAATAACAGTAAAAAAAACTGCACTGAGGAGCTCCACAGCCCGAGAATGGAGAAATAAAACCCATAATGAGGTGAAACATGACATAAAAAATACATGAAAAGCTGCATAAATTAAGACGGCGGCGGCACGGTGTCCCAGAATTCCTTGCGGCAGATGATGGTGATATTAAGGAGGAAACGCTGCAGAGGGGACTTCATCACCGGATTCCATATTTTGTGTAATAGAATGTAACTAGCGTCATTATTTTTTCATCACAGCCCTCCCACAACTGTCTTCCACATCTAGGAACATCAGTTTGTGGGCGCTCCGTCCCTCGCTGCTCCTCCGTCACACCGAGAGTCAATTAAAGAGCCGCAGATAAAATGGAAAAAGAAAAAGAAGAAGAAGAAGAAGAAGAAGCCGCCGGCGGCTTCTGAGGCTCGGCTCTGCTCTCCAGGCTGACATGTCGGATCTGCTGCTGATAAAAACCAGAAGAAAGAGAGAAGAGAGAGAGAGAGAGAGAGAGAGAGAAGCTTGCTGGGGTTGAAGAGTCTCCCGGCAGCTGCAGCACTTTGGAGATTAGGACGGGTTTATTTTTTTAGTCTGGGCCTGCTGGGATGGACACGACTTCACTTCTTTTATTTACATCAAGAGGAAACTGTGTGTTCTGTTCCTCTGGCCGCTACACATTCACTCATTCCCTCAAAACCAAGAACAGTTCCAGTGCAGCCATGCAGCCCAAAAATTACACAACTAAACTGTAAATTTATTCACATTTTAAAGGAAACCAGCAGCTTCGGTTTGTTAGTTTGATGTTTCTGCAGATGAGCTGCGGACTGCATGGAAACTACGGTTTGTTTTTGCAGAATAAGTGAATGTGGAGGTTTTGGAGGACCCCGAACTGTCAAAATGATGGAGCTTTAAAGCATTTTATGTGTGATGGGTTCAGACTAATTACTGGAATTCACATTATGTTCTATAGAGTCGAATTTTACATCATAAAAATCTACATTTGTGTCCTTAAGCCAACAAATTATCTGAACAAAACGTGATTTTAATTTGTAAAATTTGGTCCTTGTTAAGCCTGAAGTGCTTCCTTTGTCTCATTTTGTGTTTCATTTTAGTCATTTTACGTCTCATTTTTGTCATTTTGCATCACTTTTATCATTTATCTTGTGTTTGTCATTTTTTGTTTCGTTTTGTCATTTCTTGTCTTCTTTATGTCATGTCTTATCTTGTTTTTGTTGATTTTGTATCTCGTTTTTTGCCATTTTGTGTCACTTTTGTTATTTCTTACCTTGTGTTTGTCATTTCTTGTTTCATTTTTGCCATTTTGTTTCTCATTTTTGTCATTTTGTGTCTCATTTTTGTCATTTTGTCTTGTTTTGTCATTTCTTCAAATTTTTTCATTTTTGTCTCATTTTTGTCATATCTTATCTCGTTTTTGTTGATTTTGTATCTTGTTTTTGTCATTTCTTATCTCATTTTTTCATTTTTGTCTCATTTTTTCATTTTGTGTCTCATTTTCACCGTTCTCATTTCTTAACTTGTTTTTGTCATATTTTATCTCGTTTTTGTTGATTTTGTATCTTGTTTTTGTCATTTTTGTCTCATTTTTGTCTAATTTTCATCTAAGTTTTGTCATTTTGTGTCCCATTTTTGCGCGTTATATCTATAAATAAACTCCCTATGAGATGACACATATTTGTCATGTTGTTATTAAATCCCACTAATGAACTAAAATTGTGTTTGTCTGTGTCTGTTGGTTTGTTCATCCAGAGCAAGTTAAAAAAAAGTGTTTTCTGTGCAGCTTAAAGAAATAAGCTCCTCTGGTTTGACGGTTTCCACAGGGTTCCAGCGGTTTTATTTTCCAAACAGGCTGTAAATCTGTCAGGATGAAACTCTCAAACCAGGTTCACGTCCCAGACTGGAAACGTTGCCGCTGGGTTTTTATCCGTCTCCTGCTTGTGCTCCTCTGTTCTCAGCCCACTTTTCCCTCCTGGTTCTCCTGGTTCTCTCCTCTCCAGGCCACCCCGGCTTTCTGCTGAGCGAGCAGATCTCTGTAGAGGCGTCTGCTTTATCAAAGTCGACCCGCAGAATGAAACACAACGCTGAGGCCTCGAAGCAAAGGCTGCTCCTCCTCCACAGCAGAACGAGGACGCCGAGGGGAACCGAGGCCAGAAGAACACGAGAAGAACAGAAGGAGGTCAGGCTCCTGCTGAGCTTCAGAGATCCTCCTCAGGACTTCCTGACGTCCATCCTGTCCTGATCTGATTCCTTTTAGACTTCAGAGGTTTACTGAGGTTTAATCTAATTTCTGCTGTTCAGTCCTCAGCTAAAGTCAGCAGCTTTGAGAAGTGACTGAAGAAACCAGATAGAACAAACTCTAGACGAGCTGCTCCTCAGTCTTCTAAACACCAAAACAGGTTTGAAAGGCAGAAACAAGACATAAAATGACAAACAAGTGACAAAAACGAGACACAAAATGACAAAAACGAGACACAAAGTGACAAAAACTAGACACAAAACGACAAAACGAGACAAAAATGAAAGAAGGGACACAAAACGGCAAAAACAAGACGTAAAATGACAAAAATTAGACAAAATGGAGATATCAAGAGACAGAATAAAACCAAAGCTACTGGAAGAATCAAATAAACAGCATGGCTCAGAAACAGTGAACACAGGAGTTGGAGATCCATCCAGCATGGTGGAACATCTTTCTACTGATGATGGTGGAACATCTTTCTACTGATGATGGTGGAACATCTTTCTATTGATGATGGTGGAACATCTTTCTATTGATGATGGTGGAACATCTTTCTATTGATGATGGTGGAACATCTTTCTACCGATGATGGTGGAACATCTTTCTACCGATGATGGTGGAACATCTTTCTACCGATGATGGTGGAACATCTTTCTACCGATGATGGTGGAACATCTTTCTACCGATGATGGTGGAACATCTTTCTACCGATGATGGTGGAACATCTTTCTACCGATGATGGTGGAACATCTTTCTACCGATCATGGTGGAACATCTTTCTACCGATCATGGTGGAACATCTTTCTACCGATCATGGTGGAACATCTTTCTACCGATCATGGTGGAACATCTTTCTACCAATGATGGTGGAACATCTTTCTACCGATGATGGTGGAACATCTTTCTACCGATGATGGTGGAACATCTTTCTACCGATGATGGTGGAACATCTTTCTACCGATGATGGTGGAACATCTTTCTATTGATGATGGTGGAACATCTTTCTACTGATCATGGTGGAACATCTTTCTACTGATGATGAGCAGAGTGAACATGTTTTTTCTGTTTCTGTTTCAGAATTTTATTTTGCAGAGAAAACAGAAACTTGGTGGACATTTGAGGGTTAACGTCCTGCAGCTGCAGAGTTTTTAGTTTGATGTGAACAGAAACAGAAACACTCTGGAGGAAGCATCCGGCCTCAGGCTGCTTTTTGTTCAGGTGTTTGAATCTGGAATATTATTTATGAGCTGCTCCCCTCTTCTTCTGGATATATATTTATATCTCCAGTTCAGACATGTTTCTATACAGCTGCCAGGAAAACTTTTGGAATATCACACAGACAAGACGATTACAGAAGGAAAAGCAGCAGAAAAACTAAAAAAAAATCTGTAACCTGCATCTGTAAAATGCAGAGAAATATTCAGAAACGTTTCAGGAAAATTGTTTCCATAAAGTGAATTAAATCTTTCTCTAAAGAGTCTAAAATCTTCTCAGGCATGCAGATAACACTTTTTTATTATTTCTTTATTTATGCAAGTTTCCTTGAACTTTTCTAATGTGATGCTTAAAATGTGCATAAAAACATGCAGAATATGGAAACTAATCTGGTTTATTGGTCCCCATTAAGCCTAAAGTGCTTAGTTTTAGCATTGTATCTCATTTCTGTCATTTCTCATCTTGTTTTTTTCATTTTGTGTCTCATTTTTGTAATTTTGTATCTTGTTTTTGTCATTTTGTATCTTGTTTTGTCACGTGATGTCTCGGTTTTATCATTTCTTTTCTCATTTTTGACATTTTGTTTTGCCTTTTGTTTCTCATTTTTTATGTCGCTTTTGTCATTTCGTATCCAGCTGGTCATTTCTTATCTTGTTCCTTTTATCTCGGTTTTATCATTTCATATCTCATTTTGTCATTTTGTATTTTGTTTTTTCATTTCATATCTTGTTTTTGTCATTTTGTATCTTGTTGCTGTCATTCCGTATTTAGTTTTTATCATTTGTGTCATTTTGCATCTCATTTTTGTCATTTTGTGTCTTGTTTTTGTCATTTCTTCTCTTTTTTCATTTTTGTCTCATTTTTGTCATTTCTTAACTTGTTTTTGTCATATCTAATCTTGTTTATTTTGTATCTTGTTTTTGTAGAATTTTTTCATTTTTGTCATTTTGTGTCTCATTTTTGTCATTTTGTGTCTCATTTTTGTCATTTTGTATCTTGTTTTTGTCATTTCTTATCTAATTTTTTTCTTTTTTGTCTAATTTCTGTCATTTTGTTTCTCGTTTTTGTCATTTTGTTTTTATCATTTGTGTCATTTTGTATCTTGTTTAGTCATTTCTTATCTAATTTTTTTCTTTTTTGTCTCATTTCTGTCATTTTGTTTCTCGTTTTTGTCATTTTGTTTTTATCATTTGTGTCATTTTGTTTCTCATTTTTGTCATTTTGTATCTTGTTTTGTCATTTCTTATCTATTTTTTTCTTTTTTTGTCTCATTTCTGTCATTTTGTTTCTCGTTTTTGTCATTTTGTTTCTCATTTTTGTCATTTTGTTTCTCATTTTTTCATTTTGTTTCTCATTTTTGTCACTTTGTGGCTAGAACATTTTTGTTTTTCTCCATTTCTAGCTCTGATAGAAGGTGTAATTTTGCTGATTTCTGTTTTAACCCACCGACAGGTTTTCTGTTTTCAGAGCACTGAACGTTCTTCCAGTGTTGACGTGAACGTTGCTGCTTCTGCTGCTGCATATGAACCAATAATCAGAGGAGATAGTGAGATTGTGTTGGACGTCCAGTAAACGATGCTGTGTCAGGGGCCTTCCTTCACATCTCCTCCCAATCCCCACTCATTATTTTTAATAGAGCATCAACCTTGTGGTAAATCAATGATATTATGGGCTGTTTAAATCACTGTCAGCGCTGGAAATCATTCCTCTGCTCTCGTTCCTCAGAGAGTTTCAGTAGAACCTCCGTTTAAATGTTGTGATGCTGAAGAACAAAGACTTCTGAGCTTTCCTCCTTTAAAACCACAATAATCACATCAGATCATCGCAGAATAAAAGAGAAGAAGAAAAGCTGAACGGTGTGTAATTAGAATTATTAAAAAGCAAAAAGAGGCTTTTCTGATGACATAAAAACAACAGCAGGAAACCGATGATTAGAGGGAAATAATTAGAAGCAATTATCCTGCAGAAGAACCTCAGTAACCTGAAGTGTCACCTGGAATCCTGTCACCTCCGTTTGTGTACCTGCTGCTGCAAAGGCGGGAATTTATACGCTTATGTTTGTGTGTGGTGATTTTACGTCTTTTTGTGCTGATTTTATGTCTTTTTATGACGATTTTACATCTTTTTGTGGTGATTTTACATCTTTATGTGTTGATTTTGTCTCTTTTTGTGATGATTTTGTTGATGTTGTGTCTTTTTGTGGTGATTGTGTGTCTTTTTGTGATGATTTTACATGTTTATGTGGTGATTTTACATGTTTATGTGTTGATTTTGTGTCTTTTTGTGTCTTTTTATGATGATTTTGCATCTTTTTGTGGTGATTTTACATCTTTTTGTGGTGATTTTGTGTCTTTTTGTGATGATTTTACATCTTTTTGTGGTGATTTTGTGTCTATGTGTTGATTTTGTGTCTTTTTGTGGTGATTTTATGTTTTTTGTGATAACTTGACATCTTTTTGTGGTGATTTTGCAGCTTTTTGTGATTATTTTTGCATCTTTTTTGTAATTTTACATCTTGCTGTGCTGATTCTATGTTGTTTTCTGGTGATTTTGCAACTTTTTGTCCTGATTTTGTCTTTCTTTTGTGTGGATTTTGCATCTTTTGTGATGATTTTGTGCATTTCAGTAATGATTTTTCTATCTTTTAATGGTGATTTTCCATCTTTTTGTCCTGATTTTGTCTTTTTCTGTGTGGATTTTGCATCTTTTGTGATCCTTTTGTGCATCCTAGTGATGATTTTCTATCTTTTAATGGTGATTTTCCATCATTTTGTCCTGATTTTGTCTTTTTTTGGTGCGGATTTTGCATCTTATGTGATCCTTTTGTGCATCTTAGTGATGATTTTCCATCTTTTAATGGCGATTTTCCATCATTTTACAGTGATTTTGCGTCTTTATGTGCTGATTTTACTGCTTTAACAGAGAATTTCTGTGCTCGTGTTTGTAAAATGAGCTGCAGAAACCATCCGGCTGTGATTTACTGAGCTCAGCCTCCACTTTGTTTACTTCTTTATTCCCCCTTTGTGTCTAAATGGATTTGCTGCCCTGCTTCGGCGTCATTAGTCGTGTCAAACAACGGCGTGAATTATGAGTGTGGCCGGATTAACCTGCTGGGGAAACCCGGAGGCTAACGGCGAGCAGAGGGCCGCTAATGACCTCGCGTTTAACAATTTAAGGGAACAAAAGAGCTGGACGATGCCGAGGACGCTGCCTTCAGGTGCAGGTCGTAAAACTGCTGCATTTTTTGTGCGGATTCCTAAACAAATGGGGAATTAACAGTAAAAAAACCCATCAGAAAGCAGTGGATGTGCTGCCTTCAGGCTCCACTGTACCAGCCTCAGGCCTCAGGCAGGTTCAGGTGTTAAGGCAGCAGCAGCATGTAGTAGTGTAATAGTACTCGAGTATTACTGGTGCAGCCATGTACTGTGGAAGAGTAGCGGTCGTACTCGAGTAGTAGAAGTTGGAGATCAAAATTTAAGGCCTGATTTAGCATCTTTGAATGCTAAATCTTTTTTGTCTTTTTTTCATCGTTTCGTGTCTCTCTAAATAAAACAGACTCCTACCTGTGCAGGTGAAGCTTCAGTAGCAGGAATTCCCAACAGCTTCCTGATTGAACGACTCTGAGGTTGCGGTAGAAACTCTGATCCCTGCAGCATGAAAGTCCAAATCCCTCTGATGAATCCACAGCTTTAGAGCAAACAACACAAACATCTGACAAAAACACGAGTCCAACAGGTAAATCCAACCTAAACCAGAGGAGTGACTGTCAGCAGATTCCTGGTTCAGCAGGATTTTAAACTGATTGGTCGATGGAGCTGAAGGTGGGCGTGGCCACATCCGGCAGAGTTCTGTTAAAGTCACAGAGACAAGAATAAATCAGCTGATTTATGTCAGAGATGGTTATGAAGAGAGAAAAGTTCAGAAGAAAACGTCTGTGAGTCCAGTTCTCCATTTAGACCAAATGTTTCCACTGAGTCAATCAATAATCAATCAATATCAGCTGTTGTTTTTTAATAAAAAGGATGAAGCAAATCTTTATTTATAATCTAAAAAGTCAAATTATTTTATTTTTAAAGTGGCAGTTTTTGTTGAAACATCACATTTATCATGTATTCATGGAGAAGATTAACCGGATTTATTCATATAAACACCACAACACAGCTGGAGATCAAAAGTCTGGAGAGTTCTTTTGATGCTTTGTGTCTCATTTTTTTCATTTTGTGTCTTATTTTCATCATATTGTGTCTTGTTTTTGTCATTTGCATGTCATTTTTGGCAGTTTGTGTCTTGTTTCTTATGTTTTGTGTCTCATTTTTGTCGTTTTGTGTCTGTTTTTGTCATTTTATATCTCATTTTTTGTCTTTTTGTGTCTGTTTTTGTCATTTTGTATGTCATTTTTGTCGTTTTGTGTCTGTTTTTGTCATTTTGTATCTCATTTTTTGTCTATTTGTGTCTGTTTTTGTCGTTTTGTATCTCATTTTTGTCGTTTTGTGTCTGTTTTTGTCATTTTTTATCTCATTTTTGTCATTTTGTGTCTCATTTCTGTCATTTTGTGTCTTGTTTTCATCATGTGGTGTATTGTTTTTGACATTTTGTATCTCATTTTTGTCTTTTGTGTCTCATTTTTGTCTTTTTGTGTCTCGTTTTTTTCATTTGGTGTCTTGTTTTCATCTTGTGGTGTCTTGTTTTTGACATTTTGTATCTCATTTTTTTCTTTTTGTGTCTAGTTTCTTTCATTTTATGTCTCATTTTTGTCATTTTGTGTCCTGTTTTCATCATATGGTGTCTTGTTTTTGTCATTTTGTATCTCATTTTTGTCTTTTGTGTCTCATTTTTGTCTTTTTGTGTCTCGTCTCTTTCATTTTATGTTTCATTTTTGTCATATTGTTGCACTTCTTTCATTTTGTGTTTGTTTTTGTCATTTTTTATCTTGTTTTTCATCAGTTTGTCTCATTTTTGTTACTTTGTGTCTGTTTTTGTCTTTCTGTGTCTTGTTTTTTGTCATTTTGTCTCTTTTTTTAACATGTAAACACCACATTACAGCTGGATGCTACTTTACCGCAGAAGTCTGTCGAGTCCAAAACCCCCCAAATAAAAACAGATTTTATTCCACTGACCTCCTCACAGACCAGAAACAAGCTCCTCTGGAAACATCTCAGAGGCTTAGAGACAAATCCAGCCACCAATTCCACAAATAACCTCCATTTACTTTTTATTTTAATGGAAAAGCTTAGATTCAATTTAATAAGAGACAAATAAGAATAAAAGAATCAAACTCCATGTTATTCTGTTAATCCTTCAGTGACTATAAAGAGGCTGGATGGTTAAATGTCGTATAACGTTAAATATATCTTCTGGTAATGGGTCTACTGGTGATGTTTTGCAGTATTTCTGTGTAGAAATATCCAGATCAAGTCCTTTAATATTCAGTATCTGCTGATCCTGTGCTGTTCTCCTGAAAATACTCACTTCAAATACATTATACTTATTAAAATCCATCCAATATTCAGGATTAAAACTCAATATTTCTGCAGCGCATTAATACAGTCAGTTCCTCAGTGTTCTGTAGCTGGAACATTGTAGTAAAGTTCTAGTAGAACCCAGTCAGAATGTAGTACTGTAGGGCAGGGACGGCTGGTATAAATGGGCTAACAGGGCTAAGCCCTCACAGGCCAACACAAAAAAAGATGAGAAAACAATTTTTTAAATAACTTACAACAGATTGTTTTAAGTTTAGGTGAAACCAAAGGTAGCAACAGCACCAATCAGTCAAAAGAAAAACAGAATATCTCTAAATGGGCTTATTTTTTACAGCCCCAGCAGATACAGTCCGCTTTCATTCATTTCGTTATGTAAGTGATTGACAGGTGTCATGTCCCGCCCCTTGATTTACTGATCATTTGGGCTAACTTCAGTCAGCCCACAGGCCACTGACTTTGACCAATAGCAGCGAGTTGACGCAGCGGTGCTGCTATTTGTGCCAGAGTTGGAAAGGAGGGAGAAAAAGTTAAGCTATGCTGGGTGTTAGTGTGGTATCTGATCTGACATATGTATTACTTAATAAGTTAGTAGAATGGAATCTGTTTTGTTTGTTCTAGTATTTGATAGGAGTTGCTTGTTATATGTAGTGTCTGCTCCTGTGTGGTTCTTTGTCTTCTGACCACAGATGGAACCTGAACTACCCATGCCATTGGAATGTGGTTTCCTGTTTACAGAGCCCTGTTGGAAGAGTTCTCCTAAGGGTTCTTCTGTCCAAAACGTTGATTTAGGGGCTCTTCAGCTGTTGTAGAGTTTGGGGGTTGATTGACGATGCTTCCTGCTTTCCCATATGGTAGGCAATAAAGAACCATTTGTTGTAACCCCCCTACATGTTGACAACCTATAAAACCTGATTGCTGGTCATTGTCGGGAAGGAATCAATTGGCCGGCTCCTTCCAGACTGCTTCTGTCTGTACTGATGCTGTTCTTTCTTTTAATAAAATACTTTTAAAGAAAGTCAGTGTCACGGACATTTTCTCCTTCACCTGCACATCACGGACACCAGAGAGAGAAACCACGACATTAGCATGAACGAGGTGGATGATTTGCTTTCATGTTCATTTTCCTCAATGTCTTTGGAGGAAAAGCTGGAAGTTAAGAGACTGGGATCACATCGGCCAAACGATGCTCAAATAACTCAACGGGACAAACGACAAAATGGACTGGCTAACGGAAAGTATAGCTAAGAATTCACTTTTCTTTTTCCCATGCTTACTTTTTTAGGAAATACCGCATGGACTCAACAAGGAATTGTGGATTTGAAACATTTGTCGGACAAAATTAGAAAACATGAATGCAGCACAAGTCACATTGGAAACAGCGTCAAGCTGTTCATGTTAGGAAAAGTTAACATCGCCTGTCAGCTGGATGAGGGCCACAGCATCGCTGTACAGAGGCACAACCAGCTGGTGAAATAAAAATAGACATTCACTATCAAGGATTGTGGACTGTATTACATTTTACGGGGGTCTGACGAATCCCCCACTTCAACCCAACGCGGCGTATTTCTGGACCTGGTTGACCCATTTTCTTTTTAGACAGCCAGTTAGCAGATCACCTGTCAAACACACAAGATGCAAAGCACACGTCCAAGACTTGTATGTTAGCTGTTTATGAACAAAAAGTGATGAAATATCGCAGACGGCATTTGTGGCTGTGCAAGCTGATGAGACAACCGATGTGGCGTGCGTATCTGTGTGTGTGAGTGTGTGTGTGTGTGTGAGGGAGAGAGAGAGAGAGAACTAAAGTATAGTGTACCTGTAATTGATGTAACTGTGTGTATCATCGGTGGTGTGAACTATTTAATCGGTATTATGCATTTGTTAGCCCACCCAACAAATTTCACCACCAGCCGCCACTGCTATAGAGTAAATGTAGTTTTATAGAGGGTAACTGCAGTATTACAGGGTAATTGTACTGCAGGTCTTTTCCTCGCAGTATTTCTGTGTACTCTTGGTGTTTTCTTGCAGTATTTCTGTGAACTCTTGGTGTTTTCTTGCAGTATTTCTTGCAGTATTTCTGTGTACTCTTGGTGTTTTCTTGCAGTATTTCTGTGTACTCTTGGTGTTTTCTTGCAGTATTTCTTGCAGTATTTCTGTGTACTCTTGGTGTTTTCTTGCAGTATTTCTTGCAGTATTTCTGTGTACTCCTGGTGTTTTCTTGCAGTATTTCTTGCAGTATTTCTGTGTACTCTTGGTGTTTTCTTGCAGTATTTCTGTGTACTCTTGGTGTTTTCTTGCAGTATTTCTTGCAGTATTTCTGTGTACTCTTGGTGTTTTCTTGCAGTATTTCTTGCAGTATTTCTGTGTACTCCTGGTGTTTTCTTGCAGTATTTATATCTATTTTCCCTCAGTCTGACCTGTCAGTGTGATCTATGTTCAGACGATCATCAGGACTCAGCTGCAGCTCTGATCAGGACTCCACATCTCCTCCTCTTCCTCCTCTTCCTCCTGCCGCTCCGTCTCATTTGACACTGCATTAAGTCCCACCTGAGCTGCCGTCACTCCCATCATGCATCAGGTCGCCAGCTGAGCCTCCTCCTCCTCCTTCCATCTTCATCTGTTTCCTCCTCCATCGTCCACGGCGGTAACGAGGAAGACGAGGACAGATTGGATTTGTTCGTCTGCTTCAGACTCCCAGACTCGATTGGTTTTCTAAAGGATCAGTGAAGTGATGGAGAAGCAGCCTGAACACAGCAGACCGTTGGAAATAAAAAATAAAGATGCACCAACGATGTACAGCTCATGGATTTTTATCTGCACATTCTGACAGCATTAAGCTTCCAAGTTTTAGTCACATTTAAGGTTTTCTCCTTTTATGGACATAAATGCTGCTAAATCACATTGAACTGAGAAAAAAATCAGAATTTTGTCCAACAACTCTGAGGAAAAATCCCAAAAGTTAAAAACGGTTTTTGTTTAGAATGAGAAACATAAATACTTTATAGATCCCTGAGGGGAAACTGCTCACTTTTTGGTCACTTTGTGTCTCATTTTTGTCATTTTGTGTCTACTTTTTGTCATTTTGTGTCTACTTTTTGTCATTTTGTGTCTCATTTTTGTCATTTTGTTTCTCAAGTTTTGTCATTTTGTGTCTCATTTTTTGTCATTTTGTCTAGGTTTTGCCCTTTTGCATCTTATTTTATCATTTTGCATCTTATTTTTATCATTTTGCGTCTCATTTTTGTCATTTTGTGATTCATTTTTGTCATGTTGGGCCTCAATTTTTGTCATTTTGTCTCATTTTTGTCATTTTGTGTCTCAATTTTTGTCATTTTGTCTCATTTTTGTCATTTTGTGTCTCATTTTTGTCTCATTTTTGTCATTTTGTATCTCACTTTTTGCCATTTTGTCTAGTTTTTGCCATTTTGCATCTTATTTTTGTCATTGTGTCTCTCATTTTCGTTACTTTGTGTCTCATTTTTGGTCATTTTGTCTAATTTTTGTCATTTTGTGTCTCAATTTTGTCATTTTGCGTCTCATTTTTTGTCATTTTGTGTCTCATTTTTTTCATTTTGTCTCATTTTTGTCATTTTGTGTCTCATTTTGTTTCTCATTTTCGCTACTTTGTGTCTAATTTTTTTGTCATTTTGTCTCATTTTCTGTCATTTTGTCTCATTTTTGTCATTTTGTGTCTCAATTTTTGTCTTCTTGTGTCTTATTTTTGTCATGTTATCTCTTTTTCACCTATTCGTCTTATTTTTGTCTTTTAGTGTCTCTTTTTTTGTAATTTTGTGTCTCAATTTTTGTTAGTTTGTGTCTCATTTTTAGCTTTTTGCGTCTTACTTTTGTCATTTTATCTTTTTGTCATTTTGTGTCTGATTCTTGTCATTTTGTGTCTCATTTTTTTTCATTTTCTCTCTTTTTTTGTCTTTTTATGTCTCCTGTTCGTCAAAAGGTTTTGCAGCAAAACATTAACTTAAGGTTAACATCATTTTATTTTTGCCGTTTTATTTCTGCTAGTTTCATTTTTTTAATGATGATTCTGTTGAACCACAATTCTAAAGCAATGTCTGATTTTCATTGGTTATTTTTCAGATTTTTTTGTATTTGTACTTCTGTGTCTCAGGTTATTTCAGCGACTATTGTGGTTTTCTTTCTTTAATGGAAGAGTTGTAACGTCTGACCTTTCTCTGTTACAACAGAACCGTTAATGCTTGTTAAAGTGCAAAACTTAAGGCTCTAAAGGTTTATTCCAGCCCAGATATAAGGCTTTTTGTACAATTTATTAAAGTAGTAAAGTTGAATCCACCATAATCGGACTTTCTAACCAATGATTTATGGTTTTAAAGCTTTATTCCACCCCAAACTGTACATAGCTCTTTTTTTTTGCCAGTCTACCACATTTGTTCCCCCAGAAAAGACGAATAAATCCAGGGACAGAACCTCCAACCAAAGGTCAAGTGTTGTTCAAACTTTACTGCAGATTCTCTAAAAGTCTCCCGAGTTGTGGGGAACGTCGGTCTGGAGTTTGAGGGAAAAGTTCCCAGAAGAGTTTCCAGTATTTATCTGCTGCTTGGCTGTGAATGAGAATGAGGAAGGAGAACTTCTGTCTGTAAGTGATTCTTATCAAAAGCAAACAAAGGAAACTCCGAGTTCAGGAAGTCACAGCGTAAATGGGATCGTCGGGCCGGCGGCTGCGACCTCGTTACCGCCAGGCCCTCCACATTACCTGTCAAGCCGTCAGCCGGCTGTCGGAACGAGCTCGGGGTCTCGTTAGGCCCGCAGACCGGCGCTCCCTTCATTCATCTAATTGGTTCTCGGGAACCTGGATCCGGCGGCGGGGGCCTGATCTGCGGCGCCTCGTCCCCGGCGTGGGCTGTCGCTTCGTCCGCGGTGTCAAAGTGTCACAAACAATGCCGTCTCATTGTCTAACAGCCAATTATGAGAGCAAACCCGGCCTGATTATTCCGGTCTGCTCGTCTAAATGCTTCCACCGTACGGGGAGAAAACCGGCCTGTTAGCCGCTAATAGGCTAATTAGAAGTCAGGTTTCAGTGTCGCGCAGGAAAATCAGTCAGAAACGCTTCAGGATGGCGGCAAGCAGACGAATCAAAGCGGATCTCAGCCAATCAGAGGGCTTCCTGCTAACGGGGAGGGATGCTAACGGCGCTAGTTTGATCCGCCTCGCTCACACAGGAGGCAAGAAACTCACTGAAAGCACCTGAATGTACGAATAAACTGCATCATTCATGACGTTTAAAGGAAGACGGGTCACTGAGACACTTTAAATCAACGCTTCTTTGATTTTATTTCACTGCTTTTCTGCTGCTCCTCAATATTTTGCACATTAAAAAAGTCCAAACTTTCCACTCACAGGACGAGTCTGTGCAAGAGTAAAATCTCGTTTTTATTCACTTTTGTGATAATTTACCAGTAAATTTGAAGATGTAACAGACATCTGTAGTTTCTAAACCGTATTTTTATGGTTAAATAACAGAAAATATCCCATTTTTTTCCACAAATGCGCCTATAAATGATCCATTTTTAGAGATTAACTGTTAAATAACAAGAAAATGTTCCGGTTTTACTTCAGATTGAACACTAAAAATGTACATTTCTATTGTTTTTGCTATAGTCACCTTGAAAATACAGAAAATAAACAGAACATTTCCTCTGTGCAATATCATTCTGAGCAATTAAATAAAACGTAAATATTTCCTGTTTTGTGATTGCATTGACTATGCTCAGGGTGTTTTATTATAATTTACCAGTAAATTTAAAGATGTAACAGACATTTGTAGTTTTTAAACTGTATTTTTATGCATTTCGCTGGATTTTGGTTGATTTTTTTGTGAATTTTCTTAAAGAAATATTTTTTTAATTTCTTTTTTCCACAAAAAAAATGTTGAAAAATTTCCGAAAAATGTTGAAATCAGAATTTTCATTGTGAAATATATATTTTTCCACATTTTCAAACTTTAAATTTGCAAAACCTTCGGGAAGAAAATTCCAATAATTCCTTGAAAGTTTCCTTTAAAAGTTTTATTTAAAAAATCCCCAAATTTGGCAAGAAAATCCTTGTAAATATTTTCAAAAAATGAGTAAAAATCTTCCAAAAAAAATCCTAAAAATAGCTAAAGTGATTCCATATATATCGGTAAAGCTTCTAATATTTTCAGCAGATTTTGCTGGATTTTGGTTGATTTTCATGTAAATTTTCTCAAAGAAATATTTCTTTAAATTTCTTTCTTTCAACAAAAAAAAGTTGAAAAATTTCCGAAAAATGTTGAAAATCAAAATTTTCATTGTGAAATATATATTTTTCCATATTTTCAAACTTTAAATTTGCAAAACCTTCAGGAAGAAAATTCCAATAATTCTTTGAAAGTTTTCTTTAAAACTGTTATTTAAAAAAATCCCCCAAATTTGGCAAGAAAATCCTTGTAAATATTTTCAAAAAATGAGTAAAAATCTTCCAAAAAAATCCTAAAAATATCTAAAGTGATTCCATATATATCGGTAGAGCTTCTAATATTTTCAGCAAATTTTGCTGGATTTTGGTTGATTTTTATGTGAATGTTCTTAAAGAAATATTTCTTTAAATTTCTTTTTTCAACAAAAAAAGTTGAAAAATTTCCGAAAAATGTCGAAAATCAGAAGTTTCATTATTAAAATATATATTTTCCATATTTTCAAGCTTTAAATTTGCAAAACCTTCAGGAAGAAAATTCCAATAATTCCTTGAAAGCTTCCTTTAAAAGTTTTATTTAAAAAATCCCCAAATTTGGCAAGAAAATCCTTGTAAATATTTTCAAAAAATGAGTAAAAATCTTCCAAAAAAAATCCTAAAAATAGCTAAAGTGATTCCATATATATCGGTAGAGCTTCTAATATTTTCAGCAAATTTTGCTGGATTTTGGTTGATTTTTATGTGAATGTTCTTAAAGAAATATTTCTTTAAATTTCTTTTTTCAACAAAAAAAAGTTGAAAAATTTCCGAAAAATGTCGAAAATCAGAAGTTTCATTATTAAAATGTATATTTTCCATATTTTCAAGCTTTAAATTTGCAAAACCTTCAGGAAGAAAATTTCAATAATTCCTTGAAAGCTTCCTTTGAAAGTTTTATTTTAAAAATCCCCCAAATTTGGCAAGAAAATCCTTGTAAATATTTTAAAAAATTGAGTAAAAATCTTCCAAAAAAAATCCTAAAAATATCTAAAGTGATTCCATATATATCAGTAGAGCTTCTAATACTTTCTTCAAGAACATTCACAAAAAAATCAACCAAAATCCAGCAAAATATTAGAAGCTTTACTGATATTTGTGGAATCACTTTAGATATTTTTAGGATTTTTTTGGAAGATTTTTACTCAATTTTTGAAAATATTTACAAGGATTTTCTTGCCAATATTTTCAAAGATTGAGTAAAAATCTTCAAAAAAAATCTTCCCAAAAAATCCTAAAAATATCTAAAGTGATTCCATAAATATCAGTAAAGCTTCTAATATTTTCTTTTTTTCCACCAAAAAATGTCCCAGAAATGTTCACTGTGAAAATAAACTTTTTTTCCACATTTTTAAAATTATAAACGGGTTAATTTGACCCGCAGGACGACACGAGGGCTAAACCTGATCCTCGCTTTTGCAGAACGACGCCGGATTCTGATGAGCTCTGAGTTTTCACGGCTTCCTGACCTGCTGAGGATGGAGGAGGATCCGACACCTTCAGGGATGGACGGCTTCATTCACACACACAGTAAAACACACACACAGTAACAAAACACACACTGTGACACACCGTCCGTCCGTCCGTCCGTCCTGGTCTCTCTGCGGGCCTGCAGAGTGGAGGCGTCCTTCCGACAGCAGAGGTTAATAATTCTGCTCCGGACTCTGCGGGATCCGTCTCGCCACCGACGCCGTGATTTAATCAGACGAAAGGAGAGGAAGGAGCGGCCAATCACAGCCGACCTGAGGGAAAACACAGGAAGTCAGGAGGGACGGCAGGAAGCGGCGCAGAAAACAAGGAAATGAAAGAAGAAAGCACGAACACAGAGATGTTCTGGAAGTTTCTCTGCAGTTCAGAGGAAATATTACAGATCATCAAAGTAGATTACAGAATATTATCGTGTTTTTATTGAAAATACATCATGCAATGTAAAGAAAAGAAGCTGAACATGACAAAGCTACACAGAATTTGAGTGCTTTTGCCTCTTTTAGCTCATTATTTTGGTTCCAGCCTGAGATTTTACATCAAAAAAGATGCAGAATCACTACAGAAAAGATAAATCCCTGTGTAAAGATGCAAAAAAACAACAAACACACACAAAATGACCAGAAAATGATGCAAAATCAACACAAAAAGATGCAAAATTATGACAAAAAGTAACAAAATCAAAGATAATCGAAGCAAATTACAGAATATTATTGTGTTTTTATTCAAAATACGTCATGCAGTGTAAAGAAAAGTAGCTGAAAATGACAAAGCTACACAGAAGTAGAGTGTTTTTGCCTCTTTTAGCTCATTGTTATGGATGTTTAGCCTCAGTTTATTCATCAAAATGCCTGAACACAAAAAATCACCACATTCAGACACAAATGACCACAAAATGACCACAAAAAAACACAAAATGACCACAAAAAGACACAAAATAGCCACAAAAAGACAAAATCACCACATTTAGACACAAAATCACCACAAAAAGACAAAATCACCACATTTAGACACAAAATCACCACATTTAGACACAAAATCACCACATTTAGACAGAAAATCACCACAAAAAGACACAAAATCACCACAAAAAGACACAAAATAGCCACAAAAAGACAAAATCACCACATTTAGACACAAAATTGCCAAAAAAGACACAAAATGACCACATTTAGACACAAAATCACCACGTTTAGACACAAAATCGCCATAAAAAGACACAAAATCGCCACAAAGATACAAAATCACCACAAAACATTAAAAATTAGCCTAGAATTTTTCATCAAAAAGACAGAACACGCAAAATATCTTTTCCTTTATTACATTTCAGAGGAAATAGATTATTATAGTGTTTATATTAAAAATACTTCATGTAATGTAAAGAAAAATAGCTTTAAAATAAAAAGCTACACAGAAAATGAGCGTTTTTGTCTCTTTGAACTCATTTTGTGGCTCTCAGCTTCAGTTTTTTCATCAGAAAGTTAGAAAACCGTCTTTACAAAGTTGTCGGCTGAATCGCAGCGACTCTGGGAGGAAAAGCCTCCGAGATTCAGGAGAGAAAATGAAGGAAATGAAGTGGATGCAGCAGAAATATGAACACGGCACCTCTGAGGTTCCACTTTTTTATTCTGTTATTGGAAACACAAACTTTCTGCTTTTCTTTTCACTACATTTCAGACTGAAATATTCTATTACGTCTGACAGGACACACATTTGCTTTGTTGTTGTTTCATCTCACTTTAACCTTTTTATTTTCAGTTTTCAGAGAATCCTTCGTCTGATCTCAGAGCAGGAAAATCGTCCAATCAGCCCGGAGTTCAGCAGAGACGGACTTCAAACCAGGCGATCCGTCTGCACACCTCTAATAAAGCAGCTTTTTAACGCAATAAAGGAGACGGAGAAACCAAGAAAAGCTTGAACTGCCAGCTAGGTTTTTATTTATAATACAATAAACATTATTATGTTGATTTATACAAGTGGAACCAAGAGATTAAAGCAGGAAAAACACCTCCAGCGTGCAGAAATGTGCAAATTAATCAGCTGAGAATGAGCAAAGTTACATAATCTGTGATGCAAACAGCTGGAAATGTGCAAAAATATAAGAATAATTTGATTTAGGAGCAGAATATGAGCCGTTTAGGAAGTTATCTGTAGGGTTTTGAATGTTGAACTCAAAGATTTTTTTCCAGATTACTGAGCAGATTTCAGGTTTTTATTGTCTTAATGTTAAAAATAAATCATGCAATGCAACGAAAAGCAGCTGGAAATGATAAAATTATCACAAAACATGCAAATCATTATAAAAAGATGCAAAATCCACAGCAAAAACATACAGAATTACCACAAAGGGATGCAAAATTACAACAAAAACCAGCTCTGAAAATCACAACACAGGGACTGCTCTTGCTTGTTGTGTTGTTTATGTCATTTTGTGTCTCTTTTGGTCAATTTTTCTCATTTTCACCACTTTGTGTCTCATCTATGTTGCTATTGTGCATTATTTTGATCACTTGTGCTGTTTTGTGTCATTTTTGTGTTGCTTTTTGTCTTGTTTGTGTCAGAGTTTTGTCACTTTTTATCTCATTTTGGTCATTTCTTGTCTCATTTTCACTGTTTTGTGTCTCGTCAGTGTCATTTTGTGTTTCATTTTGGTTACTTTTGCCGTTTTGTGTCGTTTTTTCGTCATTTTGTGTCTCATTTTCACTATTTTCTGTTTTGTTTCTGTCGCATTGTTTCTTCTTTATGACGTTTTTTTCATCACTTTGTCAGAAAGTCTAATTTTTACCTGCATTTGACACCACGATCATCCATGAAAAATAAACATTCTTTCAGGAGAAAATTGCCACAAAAATACACAAAATGACCACTTAAAGACACAAAATAACCACAAAAAGACACAAAATGACCACATTTAGACAGAAAATCACCACAAAAAGACACGAAATGACCACATTTACACACAAAATCACCACAAAGACACAAAATTATCACATTTACACACAAAATCACTACAAAAAGACACAAAATTATCACATTTACACACAAAATCAACACAAAAAGACACAAAATTATCACATTTAGACACAAAATCACCACAAAAAGACACAAAATTATCACACGTAGACACAAAATCAACACATTTAGACACAAAAGCACCACAAAAACACACAAAATTATCACATTTAGACACAAAATATCACATTTAGACACAAAATCACCACAAAAAGACACAAAATTATCACATTTAGTCACAAAATCAACACATTTAGACACAAAATCAGCACAAAAGACACAAAATTATCACATTTAGACACAAAATCACCACAAAAAGACAGAAAATTGCCACAAAAAGACACAAAATCACCACAAAAAGACACAAAATGACCACATTTACACACAAAAGCACCACAAAAAGACACAAAATTATCACATTTAGACACAAAATCACCACAAAGATACAAAATTTTCACATCTACACACAAAATCACCACAAAGTCATAAAATTATCACATTTAGACACAAAATCACCACAAAAGACACAAAATTATCACATTTAGTCACAAAATCAACACATTTAGACACAAAATCACCACAGAAGACACAAAATTATCACATTTAGACACAAAATCACCACAAAAAGACAGAAAATTGCCACAAAAAGACACAAAATCACCACAAAAAGACACAAAATGACCACATTTACACACAAAAGCACCACAAAAAGACACAAAATTATCACATTTAGACACAAAATCACCACAAAAAGACACAAAATTATCACATTTAGTCACAAAATCAACACATTTAGACACAAAATCAGCACAAAAGACACAAAATTATCACATTTAGACACAAAATCACCACAAAAAGACAGAAAATTGCCACAAAAAGACACAAAATCACCACAAAAAGACACAAAATGACCACATTTACACACAAAAGCACCACAAAAGACACAAAATTATCACATTTAGACACAAAATCACCACAAAAAGACACAAAATTATCACATTTAGTCACAAAATCAACACATTTAGACACAAAATCAGCACAAAAGACACAAAATATCACATTTAGACACAAAATCACCACAAAAAGACAGAAAATTGCCACAAAAGACACAAAATCACCACAAAAAGACACAAAATGACCACATTTACACACAAAAGCACCACAAAAAGACACAAAATTATCACATTTAGACACAAAATCACCACAAAGATACAAAATTTTCACATCTACACACAAAATCACCACAAAGTCATAAAATTATCACATTTAGACACAAAATCACCACAAAAGACACAAAATTATCACATTTAGTCACAAAATCAACACATTTAGACACAAAATCACCACAGAAGACACAAAATTATCACATTTAGACACAAAATCACCACAAAAAGACAGAAATTGCCACAAAAAGACACAAAATCACCACAAAAGACACAAAATGACCACATTTACACACAAAAGCACCACAAAAAGACACAAAATTATCACATTTAGACACAAAATCACCACAAAGATACAAAATTTCACATCTACACACAAAATCACCACAAGTCATAAAATTATCACATTTAGACACAAAATCACCACAAAAAGACAGAAAATTGCCACAAAAAGACACAAAATGACCACAAAAAGACACAAAATGACCACATTTACACACAAAATCACCACAAAGACACAAAATTATCACATTACACACAAAATCACTACAAAAAGACACAAAATTATCACATTTACACACAAAATCAACACAAAAAGACACAAAATTATCACATTTAGACACAAAATCACCACAAAAAGACACAAAATTATCACACGTAGACACAAAATCAACACATTAGACACAAAAGCACCACAAAAACACACAAATTATCACATTTAGACACAAAATTATCACATTTAGACACAAAATAGCCACAAAAAGACAAAATCACCACATTTAGACACAAAAATCACCACAAAAAGACAAAATCACCACATTTAGACACAAAATCACCACATTTAGACACAAAATCACCACATTTAGACAGAAAATCACCACAAAAAGACACAAAATCACCACAAAAAGACACAAAAATAGCCACAAAAAGACAAAATCACCACATTTAGACACAAAATTGCCAAAAAAGACACAAAATGACCACATTTAGACACAAAATCACCACGTTTAGACACAAAATCGCCATAAAAAGACACAAAATCGCCACAAAGATACAAAATCACCACAAAACATTAAAAATAGCCTAGAATTTTTCATCAAAAAGACAGAACACGCAAAATATCTTTTCCTTTATTTACATTTCAGAGGAAATAGATTATTATAGTGTTTATATTAAAAATACTTCATGTAATGTAAAGAAAATAGCTTTAAAATAAAAAGCTACACAGAAAATGAGCGTTTTTGTCTCTTGAACTCATTTTTGTGGCTCTCAGCTTCAGTTTTTTCATCAGAAAGTTAGAAAACCGTCTTTACAAAGTTGTCGGCTGAATCGCAGCGACTCTGGAGGAAAAGCCTCCGAGATCAGGAGAGAAAATTGAAGGGAAATGAAGTGGATGCAGCAGAAATTGAACACGGCACCTCTGAGTTCCACTTTTTTATTCTGTTATTGGAAACACAAACTTTCTGCTTTCTTTCACTACATTTCAGACTGAAATATTCTATTACGTCTGACAGGACACACATTTGCTTTGTTGTTGTTTCATCTCACTTTAACCTTTTTATTTTCAGTTTTTCAGGAGAATCCTTCGTCTGATCTCAGAGCAGGAAATCGTCCAATCAGCCCGGAGTTCAGCAGAGACGGACTTCAAACCAGGCGATCCGTCTGCACACCTCTTAATAAAGCAGCTTTTTAACGCAATAAAGGAGACGGAGAAACCAAGAAAAGCTTGAACTGCCAGCTAGGTTTTTATTTATAATACAATAAACATTATTATGTTGATTTATACAAGTGGAACCAAGAGATTAAGCAGGAAAAACACCTCCAGCGTGCAGAAATGTGCAAATTAATCAGCTGAGAATGAGCAAAGTTACATAATCTGGTGATGCAAACAGCTGGAAATGGTGCAAAAATATAAGAATAATTTGATTTAGGAGCAGAATATGAGCCGTTTAGGAAGTTATCTGTAGGGTTTTGAATGTTGAACTCAAAGATTTTTTTCCAGATTACTGAGCAGATTTCAGGTTTTTATTGTCTTAATGTTAAAAAATAAATCATGCAATGCAACGAAAGCAGCTGGAAATGATAAAATTATCACAAAACATGCAAAATCATTATAAAAAGATGCAAAATCCACAGCAAAAACATACAGAATTACCACAAAGGGATGCAAAATTACAACAAAAACCAGCTCTGAAATCACAACACAGGGACTGCTCTTGCTTGTTGTGTTGTTTATGTCATTTGTGTCTCTTTTTGGTCAATTTTTCTCATTTTCACCACTTGTGTCTCATCTATGTTGCTATTGTGCATTATTTTGATCACTTGTGCTGTTTTGTGTCATTTTGTGTTTGCTTTTTGTCTTGTTTGTGTCAGAGTTTTGTCACTTTTTATCTCATTTTGGTCATTTCTTGTCTCATTTTCACTGTTTTGTGTCTCGTCAGTGTCATTTTGGTGTTTCATTTTGGTTACTTTTGCCGTTTTGTGTCGTTTTTTCGTCATTTTGTGTCTCATTTCACTATTTTCTGTTTTGTTTCTGTCGCATTGTTTCTTCTTTATGACGTTTTTTTTCATCACTTTGTCAGAAAGTCTAATTTTTACCTGCATTTGACACCACGATCATCCATGAAAATAAACATTCTTTCAGGAGAAAATTGCCACAAAAAATACACAAAATGACCACTTTAAAGACACAAAATAACCACAAAAAGACACCAAATGACCACATTTAGACAGAAAATCACCACAAAAAGACACGAAATGACCACATTTACACACAAAATCACCACAAAGACACAAAATTATCACATTTACACACAAAATCACTACAAAAAGACACAAAATTATCACATTTACACACAAAATCAACACAAAAGACACAAAATTATCACATTTAGACACAAAATCACCACAAAAAGACACAAATTATCACACGTAGACACAAAATCAACACATTTAGACACAAAAGCACCACAAAAACACACAAAATTATCAATTTAGACACAAAATTATCACATTAGACACAAAATCACCACAAAAGACACAAAATTATCACATTTAGTCACAAATCAACACATTTAGACACAAAATCAGCACAAAAGACACAAAATTATCACATTTAGACACAAAATCACCACAAAAGACAGAAAATTGCCACAAAAAGACACAAAATCACCACAAAAGACACAAAATGACCACATTTACACACAAAAGCACCACAAAAAAGACACAAAATTATCACATTTAGACACAAAATCACCACAAAGATACAAAATTTTCACATCTACACACAAAATCACCACAAAGTCATAAAATTATCACATTTAGACACAAAATCACCACAAAAGACACAAAATTATCACATTTAGTCACAAAATCAACACATTTAGACACAAAATCACCACAGAAGACACAAAATTATCACATTTAGACACAAAATCACCACAAAAAGACAGAAAATTGCCACAAAAAAGACACAAAAATCACCACAAAAAGACACAAAATGACCACATTTACACACAAAAGCACCAACAAAAGACACAAAATTATCACATTTAGACACAAAATCACCACAAAGATAGCAAAATTTCACATCTACACACAAAATCACCACAAAGTCATAAAATTATCACATTTAGACACAAAATCACCACAAAAAGACAGAAAATTGCCACAAAAGACACAAAATCACCACAAAAGACACAAAATGACCACATTTACACACAAAATCACCACAAAGACACAAAATTATCACATTTACACACAAAATCACTACAAAAAGACACAAAATTATCACATTTACACACAAAGCAACACAAAAAGACACAAAAATTATTGCATTTAGACACAAAATCACCACAAAAAGACAACAAAATTATCACACATAGTCACAAAATCAACACATTTAGACACAAAAGCACCACAAAAAGACACAAAATTATCACATTTAGTCACAAATCAACGCATTTAGACACAAATCACCACAAAAGACACAAAATTATCACATTTAGACACAAAAATCACCACAAAAAGACAGAAAATTGCCACAAACAGACACAAAATCACCACAAAAAGACACAAAATGACCACATTTACACACAAAATCACCACAGACACAAAATTATCACATTTAGACACAAAATCACCACATTTAGACAGAAAATTATCACATTTAGACACAAAACACCACAAAACATTAAAAATCAGCCTCAAGTTTTTTCCCAACCTCCCTTTAAAAGTAAACATCCTTTGAGGGAAGCAGAAGGAGTAAAACGTAGAAACATTTCTATGAAATCAGCGTTTTGCTCCTTTAATCTGGCTCTGCACCTTATTCTGGGGTCTCAACAGTTATCTGCCTGCTGCTTTACGCTGATAAATAGGCTGCGATTTTACACGAGACTCCCCCTTTGTCCACCTTTAAATGAAAATTAATAACTGTCAGACTAATGGGAAGATAATGAGCGTGGAGCGTCACCCCGCCGACTCCACACAACCGCGTATTTACATTAAAAACACACATTATTGCGGAGCGTCACGCAGCATCTCTGCCGGCTCTTATCGGCCGACCGCTGAGGCTTTATCAGCTGCCAGGCTCGTATCTGCTCGCCACAGAGAGCAATATGAAAATTACCCCGCTGTTATAATCATAATTCATGCATTTTTAAATAAAACGCGGCTTTTCCGAGGCTGACTCAGGACTTTCTCTGTATTTCCTGGAAGTTCTTCGGCTTCGTAACAAAACTGCTGCGATCAAACAAGCTCGTTAAAAGTTCCTCACGATAACGCCGGTTCTTATTAAAAGCCAACACAATTAAACACATTTCTTCCCGCAGAATGTAATATCTTTAATCAGCGGCTGATTAAATAAGTGGATAAATTGTTATTGGGGCTACATTTCAACGCCACATTGTTCACATTGTTAGCGGACGTCTGCAGCGCAAACAAACGGATGCAAAAGCAACACAAAAACGATAGAAAATTAGCACCAAAAAATGAAGATTGCAAAATAACCACCAAAGATGAAATATACAACGGAAAGGGGGAAATCACCACAAAAAGATGCAAAATAACACAAAAAGATGCAAAATAACCAAAAAGATGAAATGTTAACACAAAAAGGGGGAAATCACCACAAAAAGATGCAAAATCACCACAAAAAGATGCAAAATCACCACAAAAAGATGCAAAATCACCAAAGAAAGATGCAAAATAACCAAAAATGATGCAAAATAACAAAAAAAGATGCAACATAACCACAGAAAGATGCAAAATAACAAAAATGATGCAAAATAACCAAAAAAGATGCAAAATACCTGTGGTTTGTTTTGTGTCTTTTTGTGGTTGTTTTATGTCTCTGTGGTTGTTTTATTTGTCTTTGTGGATGTTTTTGTGTCTCTTCGTGGTTGTTTTTGTGTCTTTTGTGGTAGTTTTAATGGTCTCTTTGTGGTTGTTTTGTGTCTATTTGTGGATGTTTTGTGTCCCTGTAGTTGTTTTCTGTCTCTTTCTGGTTGTTTTGTGTCTTTTTGTGGTTGTTTTCTGTCTCTTTCTGGTTGTTTTGTGTCTTTTGTGGTTGTTTTCTGTGTCCTTGTGTTTGTTTTGTGTGTCTTTGTGGTTGTTTTCTGTCTCTTTCTGGTTGTTTGTCTCTCTGTGTTTGTTTTGTGTCTCTTTGTGGTTGTTTTCTGTCTCTTTCTGGTTGTTCTGTCTCTCTGTGGTTGTTTTGTGTCTCTTTGTGGTTGTTTTGTGTCTCTTTGTGGTTGTTTTCTGTCTCTTTCTGGTTGTTCTGTCTCTCTGTGGTTGTTTTGTGTCTCTTGTGGTTGTTTCTGTCTCTTTCTGGTTGTTTTGTGTCTATTTGTGGTTGTTTTGTGTCTTTTTGTGGTTGTTTTCTGTCTCTTTCTGGTTGTTTTGTGTCTATTTGTGTTTGTTTTGTGTCTCTTTGTGGTTGTTTTCTGTCTCTTTCTGGTTGTTATGTCTCTCTGTGTTTGTTTGTGTCTCTTTGTGGTTGTTTTCTGTCTCTTTCTGGTTGTTATGTCTCTCTGTGTTGTTTTGTGTCTCTTTGTGGTTGTTTTCTGCTCTTCTGGTTGTTTTGTCTCTCTGTGGTTGTTTTGTGTCTTTTTGTGGTTGTTTTCTGTGTCCTTGTGTTTGTTTTGTCTCTTTGTGGTTGTTTTCTGTCTCTTTCTGGTTGTATGTCTCTCTGTGGTTGTTTTGTGTCTCTTTGTGGTTGTTTTCTGTCCCTGTGGTTGTTTTCTGTCTCTGATTCATCTCTGTCTCTTTGTTGTTGTTGTTTTGTGTGTCTTTGTGTCTGTGTCATGTCTCTTTGTGTCTCTTTGTGTCTGCTGGCTTTGTGTGTCCGTGTTGTCGTGTGTGTTGTGTCTTCTCTGTCAGACGGCTGCTCTCCTGGAGGCTGTAGCGGCTTCCTGGGATCCTCAGAACACGAGCATGAATAGTTAAAGTGAGGATTAAAGGAGAACATGCTCCTCAGCTCCTTCCTCTGGACTCCATCCAGACCGATCCGTCCACGTGTTCGGCTTTTTCCACGGTTTGTGGTCGGAGCTGTGGGAGCGTTCGGCTGGAGCGACAGAGATCGATCTCTGAAAGTCGGCCAAGACTTTGATCCGACGGGAGGCTTGGTCTTCCAGCGTCAGCAGGAGGAGACGTGAGGATGTCGGGCTCAGTGTGCCAGAAAATCTTCAGGTCTCCAGATGTTTTATCGCTCCCATCGCGACGGAAGAGTCTGTAAGCTGCAAATAACGACGGATGGAGGACAGATAGAGGCTGGATGAGGAGGAGGACGATAAGGAGAGGGAGGAAGATAAGAGGAGAACTTGTGGTCGTCTTATCTCCTCTGGTTTTATTATATTTATATGAGGTCTGGTCCCTCAGAGCTCCCACAGCTGGCTTCAAT
Source organism: Acanthochromis polyacanthus (assembly GCF_021347895.1). Lineage (NCBI taxonomy): Eukaryota > Metazoa > Chordata > Actinopteri > Pomacentridae > Acanthochromis > Acanthochromis polyacanthus. Next base: position 3,011,968 of record NC_067122.1, read on the forward strand.
CATCGACATTTCAAATGACACATTTTATTTTACTCTGGCTCACCATTCACATTACACACAAAACTATTAACGTTCACATGCATTTCATGCTTTATTACTGTTTGTTTACTGCACAGTTTTGCTTATTAATCTGTATCTATGGTGGTTGTTTTGTGTCACTTTGTGGTTGTTTTGTGTCACTTTGTGGTTGTTTTGTGTCACTTTGTGTTGTTTTGTGTCTCTGTGGTTTTTTGTGTCTCTTTGTGGTGATTCTGTGTGTTTTCTGGTTGTTTTGTGTCTCTTTGTGGTTGTTTGTGTCTCTTTGTGGTGATTCTGTGTCTTTTCTGGTTGTTTTGTGTCTCTGTGGTTGTTTTGTGTCTCTTTGTGGTTGTTTTGTGTCTTTTGTGGTTGTTTTGTGTCTCTTTCTGGTTGTTTTGTGTCTCTTGTGGTGATTCTGTGCCTCTGTGGCTGTTTTGTGTCTATTTGTGGTTGTTTTGTGTCTTTTGTGGTTGTTTTGTGTCTCTTTCTGGTTGTTTTGTGTCTCTTTGTGGTGATCTGTGTATTTTGTGGTTGTTTTGTGTCTCTTTGTGGCTGTTTTGTGCCTCTGTGGTTGTTTTGTGTCTCTTTCTGGTTGTTTTGTGCCTCTTGTGGTGATTCTGTGTCTCTGTGGTTGTTTTGTGTCTCTGTGGTTGTTTTGTGCCTCTGTGGTGTTTTGTGTCTCTTTGTGGTGATTCTGTGTATTTTTGTGGTTTTTTGTGTCTCTTTGTGGTTGTTTTGTGTCTCTTTGTGGTTGTGTTTTGTGTCTTTGTTATTGTTTTGTGTGTCCGTGGCTGTTTTGTGCCTCTTTGTGGGTTTTTTGTGTCTCTTTGTGGTTGTTTTGTGTCTCTTTGTGGTTGTGTTTTGTGTCTTTGTTATTGTTTTGTGTGTCCGTGGCTGTTTTGTGCATCTTGTGGTTTTTTTTGTGTCTCTTTGTGGTTGTTTTGTGTCTTTCAGTTGAAGTTTGTCATCGTTTTGTTTGTCTCTGATCTTTAAATGCCCATTTTTGTGTTGGTTTTGTGTCATTTTGTGTTTATTTGTGTCTGTTTGGTGGTCAAAAGCCTTTTTTTTCTTGTTTTGCCTTTTTGTGGGTCCTTCGGGCTTCATTTGGTTGTTAGAATTTTAGTGGTTTTATGCCCTTTTGTGTTGGTTTGTGTCTTTTCTTATAATGTTTGTCTTTTTTGGTCTTTTGAGTCTGTATGTGGTGGCTGTAAGTCTTTTTGTGGTCGTTTTATGTCTTTTTTGGAGGGTGTTTTGTGTCTTCAGTTGACAGTTTGTCATCGTTTTGTTTGTCTCTGATTCTTTAAATGTCCATTTTTGTGTTGGTTTGTGTCATTTTGTGTTTATTTGTGTCTTTGTTTGGTGGTCAAAAAGCCTTTTTTTTTCTTGTTTTGCCTTTTTGGGTCCTTCGGGCTTCATTTGGTTGTTAGAATTTTAGTGGTTTTATGCCTTTTTGTGTTGGTTTTGTGTCTTTTCTTAATAATGTATTGTCTTTTTTGGTCTTTGAGTCTGTATGTGGTGGCTGTAAGTCTTTTTGTGTCGTTTTATGTCTTTTGAGGGTGTTTTGTGTCTTTCAGTTGAAGTTTTGTCATCGTTTGTTTGTCTCTGATCTTTAAATGCCCATTTTTGTGTTGGTTTTGTGTCATTTTGTGGTTATTTGTGTCTTTGTTTGGTGGTCAAAAGTCTTTTTTTTTTCTTGTTTTGCCTTTTGTGTCCTTTGGGGCTTCATTTGGTTGTTAGAAATTTTTTTAATGGTTTTATGCTTTTTTGTGTTGGTTTTGTGTCTTTCTTAATATTTATTGTCTTCTTTGGTCTTTTGAGTCTATTTGGTGGTTATACATCTTTTTGTCGGTGTCTTGTGTCTTTTGTGGTTATTTTTGCATCATTTATGTAGTTCTGTGTCTCTTTGTGGTACTTTGAGTCTCTATTTGGTGGTCTAAAATCTCCGTTTTGCTCTCTTGTGGGTTAGGATTTGTGTCTTTTTGGTCTTTTGAGTGTATTGTTGATTTTAAATCTTTTTTGTCGGTGTCTTGTGTTTTTCGCGGTTAAGTCAGTCTACATTGGTGTCATTTCTTACTTTTTTTTGCAAATCATGCGTTACATTTTGGTAAGACTACAACTTTATGTTGTCATTTTGGTCTTTTATTTTTGTGTTTTTCGTCAGTCTGCATCACATTTTGGTCATTTCACATCTTTTTCTCATCATTTTGCTGCTCGTTTTGTTTGTCTGTTGTCCTTTTGGTCTTTTATTTTGTGATTTTTGTCAATCTGCATCACATTTTGGTAGATTTTTAACTCTCTATGCTCATTTTGTGTCTTTCCGTTGTCATTTTCCATCACATTTTGTTGGTTTTTCACGCTTATGTCATCACTTTGGTCATTTAACGTGTGTTTTTGGTGAGTCTGCATCACACTTGGTGGTTTACATGTTTTGGAGTAATTTTGCTGCTTTTCTGTTTGTCTGTTGTCATTTTGGCCTTTTCTTATGTGTTTTTTGCGAGTCTGGGATCTCATTCTGGTTGATTTTTAACTTTCTGAGCTCATTTTGTATCTTTCCGTTGTCATTTCCATCACATTTTGGTGGTTTTTCAACTTTATGTCATCATTTTGGTCATTTCACATCTTTTTCTCATCATTTTGCTGCTCGTTTTGTTTGTCTGTTGTCCTTTTGGTCTTTTATTTTGTGATTTTTGTCAGTCTGCACTACGTTTTGGTAGATTTTTAACTTCCTATGCTCATTTCGTGTCTTTCCGTCGTCGTTTCCACTCACATTTTGGTGGTTTTTGGAGTACTTTTGCTGCTTTTCTGTTTGTCTGTTGTCATTTTTGCCTTTTCTTATGTGTTTTTTTGTGAGTCTGGATCTCATTCTGGTTGATTTTTTAACTTTCTGAGCTCATTTCGTGTCTTTCCGTCGTCGTTTCCTCTCACAGTTTGGTCGTTTTCAAGTTCAAGTTCAAGTTTAGTTTATTGTCATATACATTAGGGTACAAAGTACCATAAGCAAAGAAAAATGGTTCAGGCTAGTGTTCATGAGCCGCACCGCCTTCGGATAAAAACTGTCTCTAGATCTACAGGTCTAGTTTGTAGGCAGCGCAGACGTCTCCCCAATGGCAGGTAGGAGAAGAGAGCATGAGCAGGATGACTGGGGTCCTGCATAATGCTCAGGACCTTTTTCTTACAGCGCTTTTCAAACAGCTGACCAATTTGAGGCAGAGGGGATCCAATGATTCTTGACACAGTTTTTACAGTCCGGCGCCAACCGAGCGAGATCATCTTCTGTAATGTTTCCAAACCACACCAGGAGACCAGAGGTCAGAACGCTCTCGATTGTACAACTATAAAAGTTTATGAGTATTTCTTTGGACAGTCCATACCTTCTGAGGCGTCTCAGAAAAATAGAGTCTCTGCTGGGCCTTTTTAATAGCACAGCTGAAGTGAAGAGACCAAGTTAAGATGTGTCACAAAGATAAATGTCCAGGAACTTAAAGTTATTAACCCCTCAACTGAAGTGCCGTTAATAATGAACAGGTCTACAAATAGATTTATCCTCCTGAAATCTATGATGAGCTCCTTGGTTTTTTCCACATTCAAGGGACAGATTGTTTTGATGACACCAAGTGACCAGGCTTTGCACCTCATTGTTATCCGATATAAGACCTATAACTGTAGTATCATCTTGCCAAACTTAAAAATTCTGTTGGTGGAATGTCTTGCCACACAGTCAGAAGTATACAGATTACACAGCAAAGGACTTAGACAACATGTTGGGGGTGTTTAAAACGACAGTGGATGAGTAAGTGGTCCCTACCCTCACTGTCTGTGGACGGCCCTGTCAGGAAATCCTGTAACCAATTGGCAGATGGAATAGCCAAGGCCTGGATCTTTTAGCTAGTTACAAGAGTAGATGGAATTTTTACATGATTTTGCGTCATAATTTTCTATTGTTTTATATCTTTTAAGGTCTTGTGGAGACAATTTTTTAAAACAGGGATGATATTGTAAATTACAGAGACACATTCAGTATTAATCAATAGATTTACAGAATGTGAACCTAAATTGAGCTGAGAGCGCTGATCTCCTCCGTTCGTCCTCTGAGGTCCTGACTGATATTAATTTATTGTGCTAATGAATAATAACCTCCAGAGGAACAGAGCTCTGAGTGTCGGAGGAGGAGGAGGATGTTTTAGGTCGCTGCCTCCAGGCCGAAGGTCACAATTATCCAGACGACTGAAGGAGCTCCAGGCGTCGGCGAGAGACGAAGTTCAGCCTCCAGGTCGATGGGTTCAGCGGCGCTTCGTGTCATTTCAGTCTCTGTTTGGTGGTTTTAAATCATCCACAGCTGTAGTCGGTCTTCTTGGAGGTGTTTTGTGTCTTTCTGTGATTGTTTTGTGTCGTTTTTTGATAGCTTAGTGTCTTTTGGGACATTTGAGTCTCTGTTTGGTGTTTTAAAATATTTTCACAGCTGTACCTGTCTTTTTGTGATAGTTTTGTGCGTTTGTGGTCGCTTTTTCTGTGTCACTTGTTTAGTTTGGTGTCTTTTTGTTGACATAAAACTATCACAAAGATAGTTTTATGTCTTTGTAGTTGCTTTTTGTGGTGTTTTGTGATAGTTTTGCATGTTTGTGGTCTTTTAAATGTGTTCTTGTGTCATTTGTCTTATCTTGTGTTTTGTAAGTGTTTTGCATCTTTTTGTGTGTTTTTGTCAGTGTTTAAGTCATTTTGTTTTTTTGTGTGTTTTGGTTAGTTCGTGTGTTTGTGGTCTTTTTGTCGGTGTCTTTAACATTTTCTGTCATTTTGTGTCTTTTTGTGATAGTTTTGTATGTTTTTGTAGATGTTTGGTGTCTTTTTGTGATAGTTACCTCCGCCAGGAGGTTATGTAATCACTGGAGTTGTTTGTCTGTCTGTCCGTCTGTGTGTGTGTGTGTGTCTGTCTGTCTGTCTGTTAACAGCATAACTCAAAAAGTCTATGGACGGATTTTCACCAAATTTTTTACAGGATGTGTGGAAGAGCACGAGTAAGAATCAATTAGATTTTGGAGGTGATCCGGATCACCGTCTGGATCCAGGAATTTTTGAAGGTCGAAGGACAATTGAGAGATGGCCGCCTGGCGGCCGCCGGCAGCCACCGCGCTGTTATGCTGTTAACAGACAGACAGACAGACACACACACACAGACACACAGATGGACAGACAGACAACGGGATGGCGGAGGTATGCGCTCTCCGAGTGCTTTTCTAGTTTTGTATGTTTTGTAGGTGTTTTGGTGTCTTTTGTCTTTTGTGATAGTTTGTATGTTTTTGTAGATGTTTGGTGTCTTTTTTATAGTTTTGTATGTTTTTGTAGGTGTTGGTGTCTTTTGATTCTTTTTGTGATAGTTTGTATGTTTTGTAGATGTTGGTGTCTTTTTTTATAGTTTTGTATGTTTTTGCAGGTGTTTGGTGTTCTTTTTGTGTCTTTTGTGATAGTTTGTATGTTTTTGTAGATGTTTGGTGTCTTTTTGTGTCTTTTTTGTGATAGTTTTGTATGTTTTGTAGATGTTTGGTGTCTTTTTTTATAGTTTTGTATGTTTTTGTAGATGTTTGGTGTCTTTTGTGTCTTTTTGTGATATTTTTGTATGTTTGTAGATGTTTGGTGTCTTTTTTATAGTTTTGTAGATGTTGGTGTCCTTTTGTGTCTTTTTGTGATAGTTTTGTATGTTTTGTAGATGTTTGGTGTCTTTTGTGTCTTTTTGTTATAGTTTGTATGTTTTGTAGGTGTTTGGTGTCTTTTTGTGGTCATTTTGTATCTCTTTGTGGTTTTCGGGACTCAGATGACCACAACAAGACACAAAACTATCAAAACAGACTCAAACCCACCAAACAGAAATGAGCTGCGTGTTGGATTATTCTGCCCTCCTGTTTGAAGCTTGACGGCTGGCTGGAGGACAGACGGAGGCTCTGGATGCTCGCTTGATGATGTGGGTCAATGCTGATGGATGAAATGGATAAAAAGCACCTTTTTTCTCTCTTTTGTAATTTCCATCTTCCTCTGGGAAATAATGTCTGTGGACAGAAATGAAGCTCTCAATATTGTTGCGGGTCTGTTTGCCTTTCGCAGATTCATTACGGTGGATATTACTGTGGCAGCTGGGAGGTGGAGGAGGACCTGGATGGAGATATTGATGACCCTGAAGCCAAAAGTACACAAAGCCCAGAATACAGGAGGAGACGGGGAGTCAGGAGGATCGAGCTTCACACCCACACAAAGGGAACTTTTAGGCTAATTTAAGCTAATGCTAATGCGGCGTTCTGATTTACTGACGACACAGATGTGACACATCTGCAATTAAAAGCAGCTTCACTGAGATCAGATCATTTAAATCCAGAGCTAATGAAATGATTTGTGCACTGAGGGGAAGCGAAGCAGAACTTCAGCTGGAGGTCAGATGTGGTTTATGTGTAAAACGTGCATTTAAACTCCGTCTGTGTCCTTCTTTGGAGTCCTATTGTTTCATTCTGTGTCTCTTTGTGGTAGTTTCGTGTCTTTTTGTGGTCATTTAAGTCTTTATTTGGCAATTTAAGTTATTTCTGGCGTTGTTCTGTCTCCTTTTGTGGTTAATTTGCATCTTTGTGTCTTTTTGTGGTCACTGAAGTGTTTATTTGGAGATTACAAGTGTTTTTGTATGTGTTTAGTGTGATTTGTGGTCATTTGAGATTCTGTTTGGTGGTTCTACGTCTTTTTGTGGTTGTTTTGTGTCTTTTTGTCGGTGTTTTTGTCTTTTTGTGGTCACTGAAGTGTTTATTTGGAGATTCCAAGTGTTTCTGGAACTGATTTTATGCATTTTTGGGGTTGTTTTTGTGTCTTTTGTGGTCCATTATTCTATATTTGGTGCTTATACACTTTGTGTAGGTGTGCTGTGTCTTTCTGTAGGTGCTTTTGTGTCTTTTTGTGGTCACTCAATTATTTATTAGGTGATTCTAAAGTGTTTTGTGTTGGTTTTGTGTCTTTTTGGTGTTGGTTTTGTGTCTTTTTGTGGTTCTTGATTCTGTATTTGGTGGTTATAAGTACTTTTGTAGATGTGTTTGTTGATTTTTGTGTCTTTTGTGATAGTTTTGTATGTTTTTGTGTCTTTTTGTGAGTGTCTTGCATCATTTTGTGTCATTTTGTAGTTGTTTTGTGTCTTTTTGTGGTCATTTTGCATCTTTTGATGTTGTTTTCAGTCTTTTTGTCAGAGTTTTGTGTCTTTTGTGATCATTTTGTGTCTTTTTGTGATAGGTTTGTGTCTTTTTGTGATCGTTTTGTGTGTTTTCATGGTTGTTTTGTGTCTTTTTCTAGTTAGTTTGTGCCCTTTTGTGTTTGTTTTGTGTTATTTTGCATCTTGTGTTGTTGGTTTGTGTCTTTTTGTGGTCATTCTGCCATCTATTTGTTGTTGTTTTGAGTCTTTTTGTGATTGTTAAGCTTTTTTGTTATCATCTGAGTCTTTATTTGGTGGTTTCTGTACGTTTCCTTTGTCTTTATGTAATAATTTTGTGATTGTTTTGTGTCTTTTTGTGCCCTCTGCATTTGTTGATTGTCCTATGGTGGTCGTTGTTGGAATGTTTTGCATCTTTGAGGGTATTTGTTTGTCTGTGTGAATAGTTTTGTTTCTTTGTGGTTGTTTTGGTGCGTTTTAAATGATCATGTTGCATCTCTGTGGAGATCTAGAACTACAGAAACTGTAGTTTTATCATCAGACAGAATTTAAATTCACATTCCTTGTTGCTGCTGCGCTGACATCACTTCCTGTTAGGAAGGTCAACTCTACTTAATAACCTCTCCTTCCTGCAGCTGTGAACATCTGCAGCTTCGAGGTGTTGAAGGTTCAGGCGTCCTGCCAGACTCTGCACCAATGAAACGTCAGCTGTCAACAGCTTCTGCAAAGAAACGGACAAGTTCTGAACGCCTCTGCTAAGAATAGACGGATCTTCATCTGCAGCAGGAAAACGCTTTCACTGTCGCTTCTTTGTGCAGATTAGAGATAAATGCATCCTGGCTCTGTCCTGCACTAAAATACACATCAGGAAATTCAGATAAACGTTCAGAAATATTAAAGATTTAAAAATTGTGGAATCGTGTTTAAAAATCAACAGTTATTTTACAGATTTTAGTTCAAAGTTTTTCAAAAATCTGTGTTTTTTTTCAGATAGAATTCACTTTACAGTGGTGTGATTGTGAAATTAAACCACTTTACTGTAAATCAGCACAAATAGTATTATTTTACAGATTTTCTGCAGCTGGAAAAATAAGTAACACAATAAAATTGGGAATCAAAATGCTCTGAAATTCAAATCGTAACATTTTGACATATTAAAGATGAAAGAAAATAATAATTTAAAGGATTAAAAAATGGGCCATTTTTTTCAAACACTGCTATTTTAACAGATTTTAGCTCACATTTTCTACAAAAAGCGATTCCCTTCTACAGTGTGTGACTGTAAAATTATAGTTCAATTGCATTTAAATCAGCAAAAAACGATTATTTTATAGCTTTTTGCTGCTATTTTCACTGCTTTTCTTTTTAAATGTATTTCGTTTGCAATTATTCTTTTACAGTTTGCATACATTAACATAAATTAACTTTTGTACCTAAAAAAGGGGAAAAATAACAAAAAAGAGACTATTTTAAACAGATTTGCAGTTAGTTGGAATAATGTAAAATAAAATAAAAATAAATATATAAATAAATTAATAATAATATAATGTAAAATAGAATAAAAACTAAATATACATAAATAAATTAATAATAATAACATAAAATAAAATAAAAACTAAATATACATAAACAAAGTATTAATAATAATAATAATGTAAAATAAAATAAAAAATAAATATACATAAATAAATTAATAATAATAATGTAAAATAAAATAAAAAATAAATATACATAAATAAATTAATAACAATAATGTAAATATAGTGTTATTTTACAGAATTTGGCTCAATTTTTTTTAAATCTGTGTTTTTTCAGAAAGAAATTCACTGCTACAGTGTGCGACCATAAAATACACTGTTTAACTGGTATTTAAATCCGCAAAAGTATTATTATTTTTCACTGCTTTTCTTTTTAAAATGTATTTTGTTCAACATTATTCTTTTACAACTTGCAATACAGTAACATAAATGGACTTTTTTTACCTAAAAAATTGATTAAAAACAAAAAAAAGACCATTTTGAACAGATATCACAGCTGGTTGGAACCATGTGGACGGTTACAGCTGGGAATTCAGATTTTGCTTTTTGTTTTTTACTCTTACTAACATATTAAACAGATCTATTTAGGTAAAACATCCTAAAGGCTGTGAGAATCTCATCTCGTGTGTCCGGACTAGAAGGTAAACTGATGTCCCTTTAAAAGCAGGACTGAGGTTTCCAGCAGCAGAATCCCGTTTGCTTCAGGGACCAGACGCCGCTGATATGGGATGGAAATAATAAAACACTATGTAATGAAGAAAATAACGCGCTGCTCCTCGGCCGATGCAATATCTCTGAATAAATCCTGAAGGAAGAAAATGGTCTTTAAGTCTCTGAAGTGGAGAGAAGGTCTGTGTGGAAGCTGGACGGACGTTTGTAATAAAGTGATTCTGTATCGGCGCCTTATTGGTTTCGTCCCAGAGCTGCCGGTGATTGATGAGGTCTTCCTTTAATCAGAGAGGTGATTCATCAGGGCTTTATTCTCACTTTCAGGTGTTTGTGACACTCACTTCCTGGTTGCTTTCTAATCAGGGCCAGATTAGTGTTGTTTCTGGGATCCCGTCTTTGATTAGTTTCTCAGAGTAGAGCGCTCATTCTGATCTGAAAGGGCTGAAAGCTGCATTTTCCCCCCAAGTCGTATCAAATGTCCGTTAATTGATGTCGACGCGAGGATCAGTAGAACGGCCAAAAACCGCAGGAAGTTTGAAAGAAAACTTTATTAAACTGTAATTTTATTTGAAAACACGCCAACAAAACAACACGACAACATACCAACAAAAAACCCAACAATCAAGCAACCCAAAAACAAATAACCAGAAAACCCAAGACCACAACAACCCAACAACCAAGCACAACAATCCAATGACGCAACAGTCCAACAATGCAATAAACAACATAACAATGAAAAAAACAACAACCAACATTTCAAACAACCAAACAACAAAAAATCCAACAATAAAACAACAAAAAACACAACAGCCAAACACCCCAACAACTAAACAACCCAACAACCAAACACAACAATCAGGCAACTCAACAACAACCCGACAACCAAGCAACTCAACAGCAAACAACCAGAAAACCCAAGGGCAAAACAATCAAACACAACAACCCAATGACCAATCAACCTAACAATACAACAACAAAACAATCCAACAACCAAATGACCGAGCAACACAACAACCCAACATTCAAACAACCAAACAACAAACAATAAAATGACAAGAAACACAACAGCCAAACACCCCAACAACTAAACAACCCCAACAACCAAACACAACAATCTAATAACACAACAACCAGAAACACAACAATCAGACAACTCAACAACAAATAACCAGGCAACCCAAGGGCAAAACAAGCCAACAACCAAACACAACAATCCAAAGACACAACAATCCAACAACCAGACAACCAACAACCAAAAAAAGCCAACAATCAGACAACTCAACAGCAAACAACCAGAAAACCCAAGAGCAAAACAACCAAAACACAACAACCCAATGACCAATCAATGGAACAATACAACAACAAAACAACCCAACAAACAAACGATGCAACAACCCAACAGTCAGATAATCCAACAAAAACAACTCAACAAAAACAACAAATCAATACCACTAAAAAATTAATATTCCAATAACACAACCCAACAACCACATAACCTAACAAAAAACAACAAACCAGTACAACAACTAAACAACATAATTCAATTACACAACCCAACAACCCAACAACCAACAACCAGACAACACAAACAAATTCAATGGAAAAAAGCATCTTAAAGACTATTTCAGTTACAAAAGTTTTGCACAAACGTGAACCAGACTGTTAAACTGAACTGTCTAAGGAGGTTGTCCATCAGGTTGTGGTGTCATTGGTCACCAAGATTCTTCTGTACCACAGAAAACCTGCCCAGGAATTAGACACCGTTTGAAATCAAGAACCGAATGTTCTGAAGGCTGCAGTGAAACCAATCGATGGTGAGATGGTTCTGGAGTTCAGCTGGATGAAAGGACATGTGAACAACACTCTGAGTCACTTCATCAGGAGGCGGCGGCGCTTCGTCCTTAACCCCGACATTCTCCAGGTCACTGCTCCTTTCTGCGCCGCCAAATGACGCTCGCAGTTCTGCATCTGTTGTCTTTGTCCTCAGCCTTGGACTGACTGGAAAACATGACAGGATGTACGGATTATTTCCTCCACACGGCTGCAGGTTACACAGATTACACAGTTTATATTTCACATTTATCAGGTTCCAGTGCAAACCGAAGGTGTGTTTGGGCTCCAGAAACAGGACTGTGTTGAAACTTACAAAAAACAAGACACAAAATGATAAAAAACGAGACACAAAATGACTAAAATAAGATACAAAATGACACAAATTCTATAAAAAATTTCCCAAAACGAGACAGAAAATGACAAAAACGACACACAAAATAACAAAAACAAAACAAAAAACAGCAAAAACGAGAAACAAAATGACAAAAATCAGAAACAAAATTAAAAAATGACACACAAAATGACAAAAATGAGACACAAAATGACAAAAATGACACAAAAAATGACAAAAATGACACACAAAACAACAAAAATGAGAAACAAAATGACAAAATGACACAAAATGACAAAAATGACACACAAAACAACAAAATGACAAAAAATGACAAAAATGAGACACAAAACGGCAAGAATGAGAAACAAAATGACAAAAACAAGATGCAAAATGATAAAAACTAGACACAAAATTACAAAAATTCCATAATACCTTCACAAAACGAGACAGAAAATGACAGAAATGACACACAAAATAACAAAAATGAGAAACAAAACGACAAAATGACACAAAATGGCAAAAATGAGACACAAAATGACAAAAATAACACAAAAATTACAAAAATGAGAAACAAAATGAAAAAATGAAACAAAATGACAAAAATGAGAAACAAAATGACAAAATGACACAAAATGACAAAAATGAGACACAAAACAGCAAAAATGAGAAACAAAATGACAAAAACAACATGCAAAATGATAAAAACTAGACACAAAATTACAAAAATTCCGTAATACCTTCGCAAAACGAGACAGAAAATGACAGAAATGACACACAAAATAACAAAAACGAGACACAAAACTGCAAGAATGAGACACAAAGCGACAAAAATGAGACACAAAATGACAAAGTTGTCAATTAGCTGCAGTGGTTTCAATAATTTCGTATTTTTCTGTTTCATATCATCTTCTATTTCACTTTTTTTGGGCTCCAGTGCAAACCAAAGGTGTGTTTGGGCTCCAGAAGCAGGACTGTGTTGAAAACTTTATCGACTGGACTCCTGCGTTCGCTCACCTCCCAAACGAGGTCTGGGATTCATTAGCATTTCTTAAACGAGCTGCTTGTTTCCAATACATTTCTACAGTTTCTCTTTAGCCGTTAGCGCTCACACGCTCTGAGCTCTGAGTAAACAGGGAGTCGTGCAGAAAAGCAAACACAGCAGTATCGACCCGAGCTCGTGCATTTGCATCGGCGTCCACACTTCATTCACACCGACGCTGCTCCCTGCAGTCTAATTCAAGCCTAGGGCCGCAGTAAATCCTGCACACAGAACCCACCGTATTAACCAAATTAAACAGTAAATTTGCCTTTTCGCTCTGCGTCTGCTGCCTCTGGTCTGAAGCACGGATTTAAAACTGAAGCCGTCACGTGTGAAATATCACACGGAGAGCATCGGTGCAGCTTCACCACAACTCTGAGCTTCTGCAGGAAACCTTTAACCCTCGTGTCGTCCTGCAGATCAAAACTGACCCGCAACTTTAAAGTTTGAAAATGTGGGAAAAAAATAAATCACAGTGAAACTTCTGATGTCCACATTTTCAACATTTTTGAGAAATCTTTGAATATTTCTTGCTTGAAAATTTAAATGTTAAAAATGTTTCTTTAAGAACATTCACATAAAAATTTGTGAATTTCGCTGGATTTTGGTTGATTTTTTTGTGAATGTTCTGAAAGAAAATATTAGAAATTTGACTGATATATGTGTAGTCATTTTAGATATTTTTAAGATTGTTTGAAGATTTTTACTCATTTTTTGAAAATATTTACAAGAATTTTTTCACCAAATTTGGGGGATTTTTTTAAATAAAACTTTTAAGAAATTATTGTAATTTTCTTCCTGAACATTTGACAAACTTTCAGAAATTTGGGGATTTTTTTTCTGAATTTTGGGATTTTTTTCAGACAAGAAAACAACATTTTTTGGTGAAAAATAAGAAATGTTAAAAATGCTTCTTTTTTTTAAATGCTTCTTTAGAAGACTCAGAAAAAAAATCAACCAAAATCCAGTGAATTTCTCTGGATTTTGGTTGATTTTTTCATTTATATTAGAAGTTTCATTGATACATATGTAATTACTTTAGATATTTTTTGGAATTTTTTATTTTCTTTATTTTAATAATTTTTTTGAAAATATCAACAAGAATTCTCTTGCCAAATTTAGGGGATTTTTTTTAAATGCAAATTTTAAGGGAAACTGTTAAGGAATTATTGGAAATTTCTTTGTGAAGGTTTTGCAAATTATCAGAAATTTGGGGATTTTTTTGCTGAATTTTTGGATTTTTTTCAGACAAGGAAACCATATTTTTTGGTGCTCGTAAATGAGGATTAAAGTCGCTGCTGGTTTGATGTTTTCAACTGGAAACTGCAAAAATGCTTCATGTTTTTAGTGACAGGTGTATTTTTGAAACTGCTTCGTGCACCAGCATGTTGAAAAGCTGCAGCATGACGATAAAAACATATTAACCAGAGACTCTCCACTCATTTATGATCAATGATTATTACACTTGGAATAAATTCATGTTTGAAATTCAGGCTCTAAATTTGATCCCAGCTCAGTCGGTGCATGAAGGGGTCGAGGCACATGAGATGAATCTCCTGTTTGCTGTTTAAACTTAAATAAATTGAATTATATTGTCTGAAAACAGCAGGAGAACAAGGAGGAGAAACTGGAGGATGAGGAGTAAGAAGTGCACGTTTGTGACGACATAAAGAGCAGCAGAATTTATCTTTATACAATTATTTTTCTGTTTGGAGGATCATGTGTTTATCACTGCTCCAGATTCAAAAATAGATAGAAAAAACAACCAGCAACCAAACAGCCCAACAATCAGACCACTTCACAACCAAACAACCCAACAACCAAATAACCCAACAACCCATCATCCCAACAACCAAACAACCCAACAACCAAACAACCCAACAACCAAATAACCCAACAACCCATCATCCCAACAACCAAACAACCCAACAACCAAATAACCCAACAACCCATCATCCCAACAATCAAACAACCAGACAACCCAACAACCAAATAACCCAACAGCCCAACAACCAAATAACCCAACAATCCAACAACCAAATAACCCAACAACCAAACAACCCAACAACCAAACAACCCAACAACCAAACAACCCAACAACCAAATAACCCAACAACCCAACAACCAAATAACCCAACAACCCAACAACCAAATAACCCAACAACCAAATAACCCAACAACCCATCATCCCAACAACCCAACAACCCAACAACAACATACAATGAAACAATTCAATAACCCAACAACCAAATAACCCAACAACCAAACAACCCAACAACCAAACAACCCAACAACCAAATAACCCAACAACCCAACAACCAAATAACCCAACAACCCAACAACCAAATAACCCAACAACCAAATAACCCAACAACCCATCATCCCAACAACCCAACAACCCAACAACAACATACAATGAAACAATTCAGTAACCCAACAACCAAACAACCCAGCAACCAAATAACCCAACAACCAAACAATCCAGCAACCAAATAACCAACAACCCAACAACCAAATGACCCAACAACCAAATAACCAAACAACCCAACAACCCAACAACCAAATAACCCAACAACCAAATAACCAAACAACCAAATAACCAAACAACCCAACAACCAAATAACCCAACAACCAAATAACCCAACAACCAAACAACCCAGCAACCAAATAACCCAACAACCAAACAATCCAGCAACCAAATAACCCAACAACCAAACAACCAAATAACCCAACAACCCAACAACCAAATAACCCAACAACCCATCATCCCAACAACCCAACAATCAGACCACTCCACAAACAAACAACCAAACAACTAAGCAACCAGACAACTCAACAATAAACATCCAAACAATACAACAACCAGACCACCCAACAATCAGACAGCAAACAAGCAGAGAAATTGAACCACACTAAAGCTCTAAGTTTGTATTTTCAAGGTGACACGAAACATAGTATTGTAAGAAACTTGTTAAATTTGAGATTTTATTTTCTTTTACATCATGATTTTCTTTACATTTAAAATACAAACTGTCCTCTGAATGAGCTCCTCTCAGTCTTATCTGGAGGAAAGCCGTGTAAATTTGAGCGCTGACGGACGGACGTGAGCTCAGCGGGAAGGTGGAGGCAGGTTCTCCACAGCTGAAGGAGGTTTGCTGCTCCGAGGAACCGAGCGGCGCTTTCAGAGAGTGAAAACTGATCATTATCCGTCGCACGACTTTCCACGAGCAGCTTGAGACGGAGAACTTCAGAAGTCGTCGAGTCCATTACAGAAAAGCGACACTCTCCTCCTGCAGTCAAGTGACTGGACGGAAAATCTGCTTTTTAAGGACAGAAACGTGCAAAAGAAAAGCAAATACAGCCTTTGTTGTTGTGGAGACGAGCTGAATTATCTCCTATATACCTGTTTCTGTTGCTGCTGCTTCGCTTTCACCTGCTTTAATCCTCAGTAAGTTCTAAAATAAACAGAACAGAACCACTGTTAACGGTTTAAACTGAAGATGAACATTAAATCTGCAGCTGGGAGTCTCCTACATTCTGAAAAAATGAGAACAAATCTTTAAATAGACATTTTAGCTGCACATATTCAGAGTGAAACCTGTTTCTAGCTGTTCCTGTATGATCGTAAATGATTATTTTAGTGCTCAAAGAGTCGTAATAAATATAGAAATGAGGTTGGAAGACACTGAGAAAGATGCTTTTTATAATATAGACTTTAGATTTAATTGAAGACAAACTGCTTTGTGGTTTATCAGTGGAGGGTTCCAGCAGCAGCACTGTGGGAGGTCACCGCCGAGAGATTTCAGCTTCCTGAACTTCATTTTTAGAAGTCGAGGGGACAAAAGCTGGACGTTTTTAGAAGTTTCCACCAAAACGACGTCCTTGCAGCAGGACACCGCTTCTATCGGGGACACTGGAGGACGGACGGCAGGACGGCAGGAAACTCGGCTCCCTGGTGCTTCTTTACGGCGACCTCTGGAGGCCTCCGGGGGGTCGATGTACCAACACATCCCTAAAATATCCCAGAACCACCTGCTGTGATGCGTTCACGGACGACCTCGTAAAAAGCAGAGCTGAGAGAAAACCGACAGAGCTGTAAATAAGAAAAAAAAAAGGAGCAAGACGTGAGACGACATGACGGCCTATCTGAGCCAAGCAGACGGAGATGGACCGGCGCTGACAAAGGCGTCGCCGTGGCAACCGGCCCGGATGACTTTGTTAAACGTCCTAAATGAGGCGGTCCTCTTTGTGTCTGCGTCGGGCCGGCAGCCTCGTGTTACTCCTTTCTTCTCAGGAATCCGCTTATCTCCTCGCCGTTTTCTTTCCCCTCTCCAGGCTTCCTCACGTGGATCTTTTCATTCCTCCAGTTTCACATGTTGCTGCTCAAGAAAAGCAGAAACTGAAGCCGTCACGTCTGAAATGTCACACGGAGAGCGTCTGTGCAGCTCCACAACTGAACCCTGAGCTTCTGATGGAAATCTGAGCATGATGTTTTAACTGGAAACTGACAAAACTGCTTCATTTTATGAGTGAAAGACTTGTTTTTGTAACGGTTTCGAGCACCAGCATGTTGAAAAGCTGCAGCATGAGGACAAAAACATGAACCAGCGACACTCATATATGATCACTGATTACGTTACACTCTAAGCAGTAATCTGCTCGGTCGAGGAGCACGAGATGAATCTCCTGTTTCAGCACGGTGACCGGACATTTCTGTTCAAATTTTTAAAAAACTGAATTATATTTTCTGAAAAGAGGAAAAGAGCATGAAGGAAACAGAGAATGAGAAATAAAAAGGGCATGTTTAAGGACCAAAGAGCAACAGAAACCAAACAACACAACAACACAACAACCCAACAACGAACAACCCAACAAACCAACAATCACATAATCAAACACAACAATTTAACAACCAATCAACCAAACAACACAACACAAGAACCAACAACCAAACAAACAACCCAACAACCCAACAATGAACAACCCAGCAAACCAACAACCACACAATCAAACACAACAATTTAACAACCAATCAACCAAACAACACAACACAACAACCCGACAACCAAACAAACAACACAACAACCCAACAATGAACAACCCAGCAAACCAACAACCACACAATCAAACACAACAATTTAACAACCAATCAACCAAACAACACAACACAAGAACCAACCAAACCAACAATCTAACAAACAAACAACGCAACACAACAAACAACAAACCAAACAATGAACAACCCAACAACCACACAAACACAACAATCTAACAACCAACCAAACAACACAACCAAACAAACCAAGGATCTAACAACCCAACAACACAATAACCAACCAAACAACCCAACGATCACACAATCAAACACAACAATTTAACAACCAAACAACACAACAACAGAAGAACCAACCAAACCAACAATCTAACAACCAAACAATGCAACACAACAACCAAACAAGGAACAAAACAACCAAACAACACAACAACCAAACACAACAACCCAACAGCCATAACAATGAACAACCCAACAATAAACAACTCAACAACCAAACAATCCAATGATCTAATAACCAAACAACACAACAACAAACAACCAAACAACTCAACAACCAAACCATAAACAAGCAGATAAGTGAAACAAAAACAAAACTTGAAATTGGTATTTTTGGGGTGACACATGACATAATGTTTTAATAAACTCGTTAAATTTGAGACTTTGGGATATTTTGCTTCTATTACAGGATTTTCTTGACAGAAAACATCAAATATACACATAAATGTTCAGCACACGTTGAATATTTATTGAGATAAATCCTAATTTGCATAATTAAACATTTCAGAACACTTTTTACATTGCAAAAAATATTTGTCAAAATGTTACTAATCCAATGGGGAAGCTGAATCTTTTATCTCATAAAAAGCAATGCAGTCATTTTCAAAGCATCTGTCTTTGAAGGATGTTTTTGAAAAAGAGGTTTTTCTATATTTACATAAATGTTCTGAAGGTTTCTACAGAAGGGTTTATTCACAACCGGATTTTAAGAACATTTCATTCCAAAAAACACAGTAAAGATGGATTTTTCTTCGGTCTCTCAACAGGACTTTCTTTATATCTATCCAAAAAAAGATTAGATCAGGCTGGAGAGGACGTGTTGAGAGCGTTTAAATTCAGAGCGGATGCAGCAACGTCAATGTTTTTATCAGAAATGAACACGAAACCGTGCATTTTGAAGACAGTAACTCCTATTTCAGGTGAAGCTTCCACACATGTAGAGTGAATAAATGAAACAATGAGTGTTGTTCTGTTTAAAGTGTCTTCTTGAGATGTTTTCCAGCAATCGGCACGTTTAAGCTTGGCTGCAGTAACGGCCGAGGCCGTCGGTCCAACCCAGAAAACTTCTTTCTCATCCAGGTGAGGGAAAATGAAAATAAAAAATCCCACTGATCCATTTGAAATTGCTCGAGTTGATTTGTAAAGTGATAAAGAAAAAAAAAAGACCCACGGTGATGAAATGCGATGACAAACTGAGAGAAGAAAATTACAAATTTGTGCAGCGGAGATATGAAAACATCGGCACGCCCGGCACCGAAATGAAAGCGAGGAAAACTTCAAAACTGTGATGACAAGCGACGGCGGCGGCGGCGAAGCTGATAAGGAAGCTAAATGACAAGAGAACGCAGCGTGGTGGAAAAGTGGAGGAGGCTTGGGCATGCATGAAATGACAAAGCAGAGGAATAAATGAAAATAGTCTCGATGCAGAAAATCAGCAGGACAGTAGACAAACAGAGAACAGAGGAGGATCAGTGCTGGATGTACACAAACGTTAATGTAATCAAGTGTTATCGCCTCTCTGAAGTGGCACTTTGGAGAGTTTCTGATGGAAAATGGCTGTACATTAAAACTGCACACAGGAGGGAGAGTCTGTAAAGCAAAGTGACAAAACAACAAAAATGAGATGCAAAACGACGAATGGAGCAAAACACAAGATGACAAAAATAAGACAAAAAAACACAAGCGAGACAAAAACAAGAGACAAAGATGTGAGACAAGCTGTAAAAGTCAGACAGAAAAAGACAAAAAAGCAACTAAAAGATAAAATATGATAAAAATTAGGCATAACATGAAAACAGAGACATAAAATGACAAGAATGAGACTCAAAATGACAAGAATGAGACTCAAAATGGTAAAAATGAGACAAAAAAGCCAAAATGAGAAAAAAAGGACAAGAATGAGGCACAAAATGGCAAAAGTTAGACAAAATGACACAAATGAGGCATAAAATG
The DNA here is from genome assembly GCF_021347895.1 of Acanthochromis polyacanthus. Lineage (NCBI taxonomy): Eukaryota > Metazoa > Chordata > Actinopteri > Pomacentridae > Acanthochromis > Acanthochromis polyacanthus. The sequence continues at coordinate 3,031,852 of NC_067122.1, forward strand.
ACACAAACGTGACTCAAAATGACAAAATGAGAGAAAAAGGACAAGAATGAGGCACAAAATGGCTAAAGTTAGACAAAATGACAAAAATGAGGCAAAAAATGACACAAACGTGACTCAAAATGACAAAATGAGGCATAACACAACAAAAATGAGACTCTAAATGACAAAAAGACAAAAATGAGACAAAAGATTAAAAATGAGGCATAAAATGACAAGAATGAGACTCAAAATGACAAAAATGAGACTCAAAATGGTAAAAATGAGACATAAAATGACAAAATGAGACAAAAAAGGACAAGAATGAGGCACAAAATGACACAAAGACACAAACGTGACTCAAAATGACAAAAATGGGGCATTAAATGACACAAACGTGACTCAAAATGACACAAACGTGACTCAAAATGACAAAAATGAGACATAGAACAACAAAAATGAGACTAAATAGCAAAAAGACAAAAATGAGACAAAATGACAAAAATGAGGCATAAAACGACAAAAATGAGACTCAAAATGGTACAAACGAGACACAAAATGACAAGAATGAGACACAAAATGACAAACAATTAGACAAAATGACAAAAATGAGGCATAAAATGACACAAACGTGACTCAAAATAACAAAAATAAGGCATAAGACAACAAAATGAGACTCTAAATGACAAAACGACAAAAATGAGACAAATATTAAAAATGAGACATAAAATGAAAAGAATAACACTCAAAATGACAAAAATGAGACTCAAAATGACAAAAATGAGACTCAAAATGACAAAAACAAGACTGAACCTCTTTGTTTCCTGTATTTGTGGGTTTTGAAATTAACTGACCAGCAGCCGTACAACAAATTGCCCCTCAGAGATAATAAAGATCCAGCAGAGTTTGGACCCTTTGCCACTGTCTGGAGGCTTCAGTAATTACTCTCAGCCAAATATCCCTCTGACTCCCCTCCTCTCTGTAATCTTTATCGAACCATTATCCCGTCCTGTCCGTCCAACAGCCCGGCTCCATTAGCGGTATCTCTTCGGACACCAGGAGTTCTCCCTCATGCTGTCCAGGTTTCTAAAGGCTGATACCAACGGTTCCTACACAAATTTATTCACGTTAAGCTCCAGCACTCAGAGCCGTTAGATTCTAGAAAGAGAAGAATGTTGGTCTGAAGAGTTTAACTCCAAATCTGCTGCTGTGCATTGTAAACTAGAAACTGCAAAGGTAATTTAAAGATTTAAAACCGTTACAAATACACACACAAATGTAATTTACAGGTGAAAATCTACCTACAAAAGTAATATTGTGGTCTAAAACAGTTAAAAATCCACCTATAAAGACAATTTGAAGGTCTAAACAGGTAAAAAAATACACATACAAAGGTGAAAATCCACTTACAAAGCTAATTTAAAGGTCTGCAAAAGTCAAAAATCCACCTACAAAAGTCATTTAAAGGTTAAAAACTGTTAAAAATCTACCTAGAAAAGTAATAAAACGTAAAAATCTACTTACAAAAGGTAATTTAAAGGGGGGAAAAAGTTAAAAATCGACCTACAAAGGTAATTTAAAGGTCTAAAACGGGTGAAAATCCAATGGCAAAGGTAATTAAAGGTGAAAATCCACCTGAAAATGTAATTTAAAAGATTAAGCCAGTCAAAAATCCACCTACAAGGGTAATTCAAAGGTCTAAAACAGTTAAAAATCCACTTACAAAGATAATTTAAAGGCTCAAAACTGGTGAAAATCCACCTGCAAATGTGATTTAAAGGTTAAAAAACAGTCAAAAATCTGTCTTAGGTCCATGACGTGAGGAAAAAGATGGGAGAAAGGTGCACTCTGGCTGGGTGAAACCTTCCTATTAGCACAGATGGTGAATGTTTGTGTTTTGTCATGTGTTCATGGGTCAGCACGCGTGTTGCCGTTTCCTCTCTTCACACCAACACGTGTGTGCGATCCGTGCACAATTAACGGGTGACGTGTTTGTGTTTTCACCCGGGCGTATTTGCTGAACCCTCGATAAAACAAAGTGCCGGAGCTTAACGGAGTGTATCAAACACACACACACACACACACACACACACACACACACACACACACACTCTCTCTCTCTCTCCAGAATAAAAGACTTCCTCCCGCCTTGTTTCTCGGCTGCTGACAGGACGGCTTAGGAAGCTTGCTGGTGATTCAGACATCAGTCAACACTCGGCGGTGGGAGATTAGCGTGGCTTTATTTGGACTACTCAAACAAGGAAACTGTGAACTCCTTGTGAATTCCACACAAAGGCCGAGCCGTCCAAAACCTGACACGCCTCCACGTCCCGGCAGGCCGGTGGGCACCGTGCCGCCTCCCAGTATTGAACCGACAACCTCCGTAAAGAAGCGTCCGGGTTAAATCCCCGACCTCTGGATCGACTCTTCCTCTCGCCTCCTTAATTCCCGGCGGGGATCATTAAAGCTCCGCCTCACACAGAGATCCGACCCGTGGAGATTTCCCGGTCGGCCCGGCGGAGCTGCTGAAACGGTGCCGGTAATAAGGAGCAAAAAGGTGGAGGAAGAATTTAAATCCTTGAGGTAAAAGCATCGATGGCGTTTTGGGAGAGCGCGCCTTTAAAAGTCAAAGTGTGGTATTCTGAATGTTCTTTTAGGGAAGGAGGCTTTAACAATTATAGAAAGGGAAAGTTTAAACAGTTAAAAGTCCACCTACAAAGGCAATGTCAAAGGTGAAAATACACCTACAATGGTAATCGAAAGGTTTAAAACAGTCAAAAATTCAACTACAAAGGCAATTTGAAGGTGAAAATCCACCTACAATGGTAATTTAAAGGTCTGAAACAGTTAAAAGTCCACCTGCAAAGGTAATTTAAAGGTAAAAATCCACCTACAAAGGTATTTTGACTGAAGCAGTGTTAAAAAGGTGAAAACAAGACCAGAAAGAGTCTGGTGGTGACTTCCGGTTGGAACATCGCCGAGAGAGCTCCTGACAGAAGCAAAATATTTAGAGAAACACCCTCGTACAAACTGAAGAATCATACGAGACTAATGGTGTAAGGAAAGGAGATGTGAAGTCTACCAACACATGGACGAGCACAAACCACCAGAGGTCAGCAAGAGTTTAGAACCACAGCAACACAAGCAATTAGCGGCTAAAGCTAACTAACAACAAACGAGACACAAGACGTAATCCCCCGTGAAGAAAAGATTGGAAAATGGAAAGTCGTCCTCCAAGAATTACGAGGCTTTCACCAAGAAAACAAAGAACAATTAGGAGCAGAAATGTTAAAAGTTAATACCGGACTGGACGAAGTGCATGGGCCTACTGAGAAAGCGAAGGAGAGGATTCAAAACAGAGTAAATTTCACGACAGAGATGATACACGTAAAGCTGGAGGATAACCAAAAAGAGTCTTGTTGGCACCACCTCTGTCTTTGTTGTGGTCCTATAAAAGCATACCGACCTACAATGTGCACACCACCGAGGTTTATTACAAATTTAACACCTGTGTGCTCGGGATTGGTGCTTATTGACATCTTTATTGGGATATTCTTGATCTGCTTAACTTTATGTCTACTGGAGATCCAGATTATAAGTTATTTTCTTAACCGACAGCAGATTTATCATTCGGTGGTGGATTATTGGGTTGTAGTGCTTGTTGACTTGTCTTCTGAGGTCTTAGAGGTCAGTAATCTCCACAGAAGTCTTTGTCATGGTGCCTGTTGGTCGCTAAACCTCCAAAAGATGCTTCCTGCCTCCTCTGGTCTCTACAGTATTAAACAGTACAACCTGGTGGTACATCCAGGTACTACAGGTGATCTATGCTACGTTTACAGATACTGAGGCTTTTATCGGTTAATATCGAGCTACAACTCATCATCTGATTGTTTCTGACTGCGCTGCTCTTTTATTAGTGGGTTTCCTTTCTGGCTATTTTGATCAAATCATCAGTTGTATTATTTTGGATGAAATTCTCGTCTTTCTTTTTGGATTCTTTGATTCATCGTGTCATTTAATGGTCCAAATTAGAGCCAGTTTTGGTTTATTTGCCGTGTTTGAGTAAGGTTGGAGGTGAAGATCTGGATGTGTGCTGGATTTAGCCCACAAACATTGTGGTTTATCGTCTGGCTTATGAGGTTTATTTAATTTTTTGCTAGACCTTACAACTTCCGGTTGATATTGTTTGTTTAAAGACATGACTGAGATATTCTGTGTCTCAGTAAAAACTGGCAAAAACGAGACACAAAATGGCAAAAACGAGTCATAAAATGACAAAAATTCACTAAAAAACTGACAAAAACGAGACAAAATGACAAAAATGAGACACAAAACAACAAGAAAGAGACAATGTGAAAAAGAGACACAGGACAGCAAAAACAAGACACAAAATGACAAAAACTGGATAAAAAATGAGACACAAAACGGCAAAACAAGTCATAAAACGACAAAAATCTGCTAAAAATTGACAAAAACGAGTCACAAAATAACAAAAACGGCACAAAATGACAAAAATGAGACAAAGTGACAAAAACGACACAAAACGACAAAAATTCAATAAAAACTGCCGAATATGGGACACAAAGTGACAAAAATGACATAAAACAACAAAAACAAGACAAAGTGATGAAAAAGAGACACAAAACAGCATGAAATGAGAAAAAATGACAAAAAAGAGACAAAACAACAAAAATGAGATGAAAATGACAAAAAGAGACACAAAATGGCAACAATGAGACACAAAACGACAAAAACAACACACAAAATGACAAAAATTCAGTAAAAACTGCCAAATATGGGACACAAAATAACAAAAACAAGACACAAAACAACACGAAATATGACAAAAAAGAGACAAAACAACAAAAATGAGACGAAAATGACAAAAAAGACAAAAAACAACAAGAGACTAGACAAGAAATGACAATTTCAAGTCACAAAACAACAAAAACGAGACATTTTGTGTGTCAGTTTGTGGAGAAAAACTGTCCATGGGTCCTGATGTGTAGTTTCACTTTCATCTGGACTCTCTGCAGGTCGACGTGAGGACAAAGAGGAGGACGGACGTCTGAAGTGTTTGCTGATCCCTCGGGTCGGAGGTGACGGGTCGCCTCCTCCCAGCTGGACTTAAACATCGGGCCGAGCTGCACCTCAGCGGGGAACTTCCACCGCCACCACCCAAACACTGTAATCTGGAGCGCAGCTTTTTTTAGATTACAGGGTGTTCAGTCCTCGCCGACGGAAAGCACGAAGGGCGCTTTTACCGAGAGGTGTTGTTGAGGCGGTTTCTCTCTCCCTTCAGATCCAAACGCCTCCTCTGAGTGTCCGGCAGCGTCCTCGGCCCAGTTTAGAGGGTGGCGACAAGAGAGGAGCGAGCAGCTAAAAGCATTCCTGCAGGGTCATCCTCATCACTCCAGCCTCTCGGAAAATCAAGACTCTCATTCGGATGTTTGCAGAGAAAGTCTCAGAGTGGATCTGAGCGCCGTCACCGTGCTCTGATTTTATTGGACACTTTTATTGTTGTCGGCCCGGCGAGGCCGACGGGGATGCTGGATGTTTTAATTAAAAGTTCTGGCCTTCGTCTCGGAGGATGGAGGAGGTGGGAGCATCTCGTACGGCTTTTGTGTCCGGCTGCAGGAGAACATGTTTTGAACACGTATGAATCACGGCTGTGTGGGCAGATGTAACGGTATATTTAGCTCTGAAAACAGAAAAACACCCGCTGTGGAGGGTTTTACCTGCTTTCAGTGCAGTTACAGTCAAAGCAAAATCAGTATTTAGAGAAGAAATAAGCTCTCAGGAAACATTTTCACGTTCCAAACAAACACAATTGATCGGTTTATATTAACTCCTGAAAGCTTCGCTCACATTTTACTGAATGGATCTCCAACAACTTGCTCCTCTGTTCACTGTTTTTAACCACTTTTTGTGTATTATTGTAGTATGTTTACATTTTTTGTTGTTATTTTGTGTCTTGATTTTGTGGTGTCTTTGAATTTGCTCTCAGTCTCTCTAGTCGTCTGTGTTTTCTGTCATTTGTGTCATTTTGTGTCTCATTTTTGGTATTTTGTATCTCATTTTTTCCATTTTGTGTTTTTTGTCTCATTTTTCTCATATTGTGTCTCATTTTTACCATTTTGAGTCTGTTTTTGGGATGTTTTTGGAGGTCATTTTTCTCATTTTGTGTCTCATTTTTGGCATTTTGTGTCTAATTTTTGTAATTTTATGTCTCATTTTTCTCATCCTTTGTCTCATTTTCAACTTCATTTTGAGTCTCATTTTTTTGTCTCAATTTGTGTATCATTTTTGCCATTTTGACTCTCATTTTTATCATTGTGTGTCTCATTTTTCCCATTTTGTGTTTCCTTGTCTTATTTTTCTCATTTTGTGTCTCATTTTTACCATTTTGTGTCTCATTTTTGGCATTTTGTGTCTAATTTTTGTAATTTGATGTCTCATTTTTCTCATCTTTTGTCTCATTTTGAGTCTCATTTTTTTTGTCTCATTCTGTGCATCATTTTTGCCATTTTGACTCTCATTTTTGTCATTTTGTGTCCAGTAGCTTTAATACTGCATGACTTTTTTGCAGCCTCAGTGACACTAAGCATGACAGTGAACTGGTCTTCCTGTGCAGCTTTAGTGGGAATTCTCCTTTAATTAATGGACTTCCAGCTCTCTTGTCCATATTGTTCGCAGCTGAATAAAAAGCGCTGCACAGCGAACTCTTAAGGTGTCCATTTTTTACAGTGTGCTCTCCATTGTGCGACGCCGACACGCATAAAAACTTCCTCTGCTTCCATTTGTGCCAATCTGACTTTGGGAAAAAGGGGGAAAATGTGTTCTTTCTCCACGGTGATCCGTCTTCAAAGTGGGCCTGTGTGCGCCGAGGAGGCCGATAAGTGTCGGGGATGTAGTAAATTTGAATACAATGACATAAAATAAAGCCGGTTGTCATGCTCGGCGGTTCTGCTCTGGCGGCCCCCTTTTCCTTTTCCCGTCTAAAGCTGCTCGACACAGTTCCGGATTTACCAAATCCTCCAAAGACGAAACGAACCCTGTCGCTTCATTGTGTGGGAACGAACGCCTCGCCTCGCCTCGCCTCGCCTTCCCCCGTCCACGGAGACGGAGGGGGGGACGACGGGCTGCAGTTTGAGCTGTTAAGCATTTGGGGATTGGTTTCAATTTAATGCCCCGACGTCAGAGAGAAAGAATCAATTTAAAGCGGCTGCGTCCCCCGGGGTCACCTGGAGGAGCGGCACCGGAAATAACGGAGGGGATGGAGATGAGAAAGACAAGAGAACAGAGAGAAATCATGATTATTATTACAGCAGCAGCAACGCCTGCCGTGTTCGCAGGAAACAAGAGGAAAATAAAATGTGCAGGAAACACTTAATTAGCTCTGATTTGTTCAAATGATCTGTAACATTTATCAGCAAGTGGAAGAAATTCAAAATAGTTTAATGAGGAGAAAAACAACAGAGAAAACGGTTTGACAACCTCTTCTTCTTTGGTCTGAAAACCAGCGTTTGAAAGGTTTAAAAAAAGGCAAAAAATCCAACTACAAAGCTGATTTAAAGGTCACAAAAACAGGAAAAAATAAGTTACAAAGGTAATTTAAAGGGTTAAAACAGTTAAAAATCCACCTACAATGGTAATTTTAGGGTAAAAAGCCACCTACAAGGCCAATTTAAAGGTGAAAAGCCACCTACAAAGGTAATTTAGAGGTGGAAAGCCACCTACAAAAGGAATTTAAAGGTGAAAATCCACCTACAAAGGTAATTTAGAGGTAGAAAGCCACCTACAAAAGGAATTTAAAGGTGAAAATCCACCTACAAAGGTAATTTAGAGGTAGAAAGCCACCTACAAAAGGAATTTAAAGGTGAAAATCCACCTACAAAAGTAATTTAGAGGTAGAAAGCCATCTACAAAAGGAATTTAAAGGTGAAAATCCACCTACAAAGGTAATTTAGAGGTAGAAAGCCACCTACAAAAGGAATTTAAAGGTGAAAATCCACCTACAAAGGTAATTTAAAGGGTTGAAACAGTTAAAAATCCACCTACAATGGTAATTTTAGGGTAAAAAGCCACCTACAAGGCCAATTTAAAGGTGAAAATCGACCTACAAAGGTAATTTAGAGGTGGAAAGCCACCTACAAAAGGAATTTAAAGGTAAAAATCTACCAACCAAGGTAATTTAAAGGGTTAAAACAGTTAAAAATCCACCTACAAGGCCAATTAAAAGGTAAAAATCCACCTACAAAGGCAATTTAGAGGTGGAAAGCCACCTATAAAGGGAATTTAAAGGTATAATTCTACCTACAAAAGTCATTTAAAGGCTTTAAACAGTTAAAAATCCACCTACTAAGGTACTTTAAAAGGTTAAAACAGTTATTAGTTCACCTACCAAGGTATTTTGAAGGTCTAAAACAGGTGAAACTACACCTACAAAGGTGATTAAAAGGTCTAAACGTGTTAAAAATCCAACTACTAAGGAAATTTAAGGGCTTACAGCAGTTAACATCCACCTACAAAGGTGACTTAGAGGGTTAAAACAGTTAAAAATCCACCCAGAACGATAATTTAAAGGTGAATAGCAGCAACGCCTGCCGTGTTCACAGGAAATAAGAGGAAAATAAAATGTGCAGAAAACACTTAATTAGCTCTGATGTATTCAAATGATCTGTAACATTTATCTGCAAGTGGAAGAAATTCAAAATAATTTAATGAGGAGAAAAAAAAGAGAGAAAAAACATTTAACCAAGAGAATATTCCCCAAGAGCTGGGAGGGATGTGATAAAAGTAATAAAGAGAAAACGGCTTGACAACCTTTTCTTTGGTTTAAAAAACAGCGTCGGGAGAGAAATTGTTGGAATGGAAGCGTCAAATTATGGTATTAAATAAAATAAAAGCAAGCGATGGTACAAAGAATACAAGAAATAAAGGATATGTAAAGGGATTAAAGAAAAACTGAGCAAACAGAAAATGAATATCATGAGGAAACTGTTGAAGCTCCAGACTGAAATAACAGATTGTGCAAAAAGCCACAAAAGTAACTTAAAGGTCTAAAACAGGCAAAAATAAAGCCACAAAAATAATTTAAAGGTCTAAAACAGACAAAAATAAAGCCACAAAAGTAATTTAAGGGTCTAAAACAGGCAAAAATAAAGCCATAAAAATAATTTAAAGGTCTAAAAACAGGCGAAAACCACCTACAAAGGTAATTTAAAGGCTTAAAATGATTAAAAATCTACCTATAACAGTAATTTCAAGCTTTAAACCAGTTGAAAATCCAACTACAAAAGTAATTTAAAGGTCTAAAATGGTTAAAAATCTACATACAAAGGTAATTTAAAGGTTTAAAACAGGTGAAAATCTCCATGAAAAAGTAATGAAATGCTTAAAAAAAGAGGAAAATGTACTCGTGAGACCCTGACGTTTGCAGGTTCAACTTCAGGTCATTAACTGCAGAACTGTGAAGTTTCAGGAAAGTAAAGTGAGTCTCCAGAAAGTGTTTAAAGCCGACTTTCGTTTGTGATCTTTCCGCTTTGTTTCCGCCGACTTGTGAGGAACTCGGCGACGTTCTCTCCACAGAAGGTTCCACGTAAACAAACCGTCCTCGCCGTCCTGCCAGTTAAAGCTCATTTGAATTTGAGAGACGGAGGGATGAGGAGCTCAGGGATGTGCAGGACGAGGAAGAGGCTTGAATGGGATCCAGGCGGAAACAGCCAGAAGCACAGCGAGGACTTGAGAGACGGAGAGTAATTAAAGGTGTTTCTGAGGAGGCCGTTTGATGTAAAGCTTCCCAGCAGGACTCGCTTTCACGCCGCGGACAGGAGGAGAGCTAACATGACAGTTGGCAATAAATCTTAAAACACTTCTGTTTGTTCCAGATAAACACACAGAGGCAGCGAGTCTGACAGGATCTCAGGAATCTAAAAATACTTTGCGGTTTAATTAGGCCGCCGATGACCCCGGCCGGCTTCCGGGGGGTAAACAGCCGCTTTCATGCCTCCTGGCTTTTGTTGTCGGGAAGCCGAGCCGCCGTCTTTCAGGCAACGAAGCAGGCGAAGTCGCTTAAACAACAGGAAGTAACAGAAAGGAAGAGTCAGTGTTTATCTGTCAGAAATTAACCTTAACTCTAACCCTACAAACCCTCACCCAAACCCATAACTACTACTACTACTACTATGGCGGCCTCAGCCGGGCTCCAACATGGATCCTCCAGACATCGCGGTCCATCATACACGTGGCCAGCTCCCCTTCACTCTCAACTTCAGTATCCCTCTTCAATATATCGATGTAATTTATTCTTCTCCGCCCTCTTGTCCTATTCCCATGCATTGGTGCCCAGAGGATGAGGTCACTGGCAGGTAATTCCTTGTGACGAAAGCAATGCCCTGCTAGCTGCATTCTCCGCCCACCACCGTGTCTCCAACTTTGTTCATTCCCTTATATAGCTCGCTGTTTGGCACATGATGAAACCACTTTATATCGAGGACTGCCCTCAACATATGGGTGTAGCAACCATTAAGGGATTTGTCTAAGGCCGGAGTCATTGTCCAAGCCTCGCATCCGTAGAGAAGAACTGATTCCACGGTCGCCCAAAAGAGGCGGACTTTGGTATCCCCCAACATCTTAGACTTCCAGATGCTTCTCATCTTGTTGAGCGCCTGCCAAGCGAGTGCCTTTCTGATTTTCAGGTCTTTTTCTGTGGATTCGACCCACGATCCTCGGTACTTAAAGTCCTCCACACTTCTAAGTTCTGCCCCAGAGCTCATTCTGAGATGAAGGTGGTCTTTGATCTACCCATAACCTCACCCCAAACCCAAACCTTATTAATCCTACAAACCCTAATCCCACTAACCCTACTAACTCTAAGCCTGATAACCCTACTTACACCAACCCAAATGCTAACCTTATCAACCCTAACCCGAGCTCCGGACCGTCAGTGAAGTCATCGTCAAGACAAAACAGGAAGTACAAGGCGAATTTAAAGGTTTAAAACAGGTGAAAATCCACATACAAAGGTTTAACCACAGGAAGGGACAGAAAGGAAGGGCAAAGTCACCATTTTTCTGCCATCAATTAACCCTAACCCTAACGCTAGCTCCAGACCGATGGTGAAGTCATTGAAAAGACGAAACAGGAAGTAAACTACAAACAACTTGTTCAACACCAAGGAACCAATCAGTTCATTTAAATCTGAATCTCTGAAGGTTTGTCACATTAAAAGACAAAGAAAACAGCTTTTCTTCCTCATCAGAGCTGCACAATAATCTGCAGTTCTGAATGTAGAAGGTCCAGAAAAACATCCAAACTGAGATCTGGGATATTTTCAGGATACAAAACACATGGTGCAGTTAAAAATCCACCTACAACGGTAATTTAAAGGTCTGACAGAGGTGAAAATACACCTACAAAGGTAATTTAAAGGTTTGAAACAATTAAAAATACACATACAAATGTAATTTAAAGATGAAAATCCGCCTACGACGGTAATTGAAAGGTTTAAAACAGGTGAAAATCTCTCTACAAAAGTAATTTAAAGATGTAGAACGTGAAAATCCACATACAAAGGTAATTTAAAGGTTTGAAACAGTTAAAAATCCACCTGCAAAAGTAATTTAAGGGTTTCTAGTTTATAGAAACTAGAAGATGAAGAGAAAGCTGTCTGAAATGAGTGGATTCTGCCTTCAACTTTCATCTTTTTTTCCACTATTTGCTTTATCTGAGACAACAGCGAACTGCAAAATGTGTCTGTTTTGATTTTTAAAAGTCTGTTCGGCTCTTTATTGGTGTTTTTTTCATCCTGCTAATGGTGTACCTTCAGTGCTCTGCCTGTCTCCTGCTGTCACAGGCTATTAATTAGTTCTTGTCGGATCTAAACCACGCGGGGCTTCGGGTCAGTTTCAGTTTGAGGGTCGGCAGATGGGTTCAGCGGGGAGGAGTTTCACAGCGGCTGAATGTTGACCAGTCGGTAATAAAGCCGCCGCCGGTCTCTGCTGCCTCCCGGCTCTTTGTCCTGATTCTCAGAGGACCTGCAGCTTATTGCACCGAGGCTTTTTCCTTTTCATTTGCTGCCGTCAGAATAAACACAGATCCTCTTCAGAAAGACACAAAGCGGAAGGTTACGGCGGCGGGAAAAGTTCGCTGCAGCCCAGAAGGAGAGGCCAAAGACTCAGCGCTGCAGTCGTGTTTCTGCTCGGCGTGAGGTCAGCTTTTAGCAGTTCATTCAAGGCTCAGTCTGCACTGTGTGGAGCCTCTGCATCGCCTCCTCCGGCTCTTTAAGCAGACCTCCCGACATGATGCTATGTACCATTCATAATGTATTCATATCTGCTTTTATTCTGTTGTTCTTTGCACTTAACATAAAAATAAAGCTTTACTGACCCCACAGCAGCAGGAAAAGGTGTAGAAATGGAAAGAATGTGTTTGTTGGTCTTTGGGAGACACTGATCAACTTCTAGCCAACATTTTTGACTCATTTTGGATCTTTTTTTGACAAATTATGGACACATTATTTAACTTTTTTTTTAATGTTGGACTATTTTTGGACTCATTTTTTGTCATTAATTTTGGAAAATTTTGACTCATTGCTGACAAAATTTTGGACCAATTTTTTGACAATTGTTTGGACAAATTTTAGACTAATTTTGAACTTTATTATTATTGGACTAATTTTAGACAAATTTTGGACTCAGTTTTTACTTCATTCATTCATTTTTCACAAATTTTGGACTCATTTTGCACCAACTTTTGGTATGAATTTTGAATACATTTTGGGCATTTTTGATTTTTTTTAAACTATTTTTGGACTCTTAAAAATTTTTGAAAATTTTTTACAAATTTTGGACTATTTTTGAATTAATTTTGGACAAATTGTTTGACTAATTTTGGAAAGACTTTTTGGCTAATTTTGGACAGATTTGTTGACAAATTTTGGAAAGATTTTTTGACAAATTTTGGAAAAAATTTTTTGACAAATTTTGGACAATTTTGGTTAATTTTTGGATTACTTACTGATTTTTTTTGACTAATTTTGGATACATTTTTGAAACTTTGTTTTACTGATTTTAGACAAATTTTGGACTAATTTCAGATATTTTTTGACTAGTTTTGAACTAATGTTTTTGACAAATTTTCAGATTATATTTCGACTCATTTTTGGACTCATTTTTGACATTTTTTTTTCCGCTGCAGTCCAAGAGGAGAGGCCAAAGACTCAGTGCTGCAGCAGTGTTTCTGCTCGGCGTGAGGTCAGCTTTTAGCAGTTAATTCAAGGCTCAGTCTGCATTGTGTGGAGCCTCTCCATCGCCTCCTCCGGCTCTTTAAGCAGACCTCCCGACATGATTCTCTGTCTGGTCTGAATGCAGCCGACGCACCAGGAATGGCATCAAAGAGCACTTCAGCAGCATCCACACGACTTCCTCAGTCTGGAGGTCGGAGGGCAGCGCGGCACAGACGAGCATGATTATATGTTTCTGTAATGTATTCATATCTGCATTTATTCCGTCGTTCTCTGCAGTTAACACAAAATAAAGCTTTGCTGACCCCACAGCAGCAAAGGAGAAGGTGCAGAAATGTAAAGACGTTAGGAGGAAAATAAAAGGCACGACAGGAAATATTCATAAATCCTGATGATGTGCAGATTCTGTAATGTGTAGAAACTCAGATATCACACAGATTCTTACAGAGAAGAGACAAAACTGCATTAATCTTTCATTAATTTCTGAGACAACACCGATATAAAATAGGAGAACTAAAGTGAAATTCGGTTACAGTAGGAGCGTAAAAAGTCATTTAGACACAATAATGAAATATTACACAGCAAAATGAGATGAAAATGAAATGTGAAATACTGAAACTGAAACATGATACCTGAGAAATACAAATATGAAGTATGCAGAAAAAAGGTACTTAAAGTTAACAGTTGTTATTTATTGGATTGTAAATGATTAATTCTGGCTTTGTATCCTCTCAGACGTTTGGTGTTTATGAGATCCAAATTTTGCGGGCAGGGTTGGTTACCATGGAGATGTAGTTGTGCAGCATTGGTTACCATGGAGATGTAGCTGTGCAGGGTTGGTTACCATGGAGATGTAGCTGTGAGTGTTGGTTGCCATGGAGATGTAGCTGTGCAGGGTTGGTTACCATGGAGATGTAGCTGTGAGCATTGGTTACCATGGAGATGTAGCTGTGAGTGTTGGTTGCCATGGAGATGTAGCTGTGAGCGTTGGTTACCATGGAGATGTAGCTGTGAGCGTTGGTTGCCATGGAGATGTAGCTGTGAGCGTTGGTTGCCATGGAGTTGTAGCTGTGAGCGTTGGTTACCATGGAGATGTAGCTGTGCAGCATCGGTTGCCATGGAGATGCAGCTGTGAGCATTGGTTGCCATGGAGATGTAGCTGTGAGCGTTGGTTACCATGGAGATGTAGCTGTGCAGCATCGGTTGCCATGGAGATGTAGCTGTGCAGCATCGGTTGCCATGGAGATGTAGCTGTGCAGCATCGGTTGCCATGGAGATCGAGCTGTACATCATCGGTTATCATGGAGACTTTGCTCCACAGCATCAGTTGCCATGGAAACCTGGCTCCACAGCATCACTTACCATGGAGACTCAGCAGTGCAACATCGGTTGCCATGGAGATCTAGCTGTGCAGCATTGGTTGCCATGGAGATCTAGCTGTGCAGCATTGGTTGCCATGGAGATCTAGCAGGTTTAAATAGAGTCTAAATCTCTGACTTTAGGTCCTTCATACCTTCTAACTCCAACATCTCACTTCCACTTGAAGGTCAGAGGTGACGTTGCCGTGACGATTCTGACGTTTGTTTGAGATGCAGTTACTTTGAAAAGAAAAGTACAGGAGCTCACCAGGAAGCTGCTGCGGCTCGGCGTGAGGAAAGAGCAGCAGCTGCTTTTCTGTTTTTCTATCTGATCGACTGAGCGACGCAGCGAGACGATTCCTGTTTGCTCTCCTGACAGTCATGTTGAATCAGGACTCGTGTTTGTTTCCCCTCCGACTCCACTCCCTGCTCCTCCGCTACTGTCGCCTCGGCCCTGAGTACACAAATCTGCCGGGGAATTTGAATTGCAAACGACGTGGAGGGAAACAGTGCTGCCTGTTTCCAGACGATAACATCTGCAAACGCAGCGATGAAGCTCTCAGGTCCAAGAGGAAGAAGAAGAAGAAGAAGTGTCCCGCTAAGACCATGACTAAAATTAGAACGGCTCTGTTCCTCTCTCTCTGGACACGTTCTTTCCCCGTCGTCATCTTGGTCCGTAGGAGACACTGATCAACATTTTTCAACATTTAGGAGTCTTTTTTTTTTACAAATTTTTGAAAAATCTAGGACTATTTTTGGACTCATTTTGAATTAATTTTGGACTAAGCTCTTTACTAATTGTGGACTAGTATCTTTTTTGCTAGTTTGAGACTATATAAGAATTAATTTTGGATTATTGCTTGGGCAAATTCTTGGATATTTTTTGTTCATTTTTGCCTCATTTTGACACTTTTTAATAATTAATTTTGGATTAATTTTGGAGTATTTTTGAACTAATTTTGGACACATTTTGTTGACTTATTTTGAACTCACTTTGGACCAATTTCTTTTGATAATATTTTTACTAATATTTTGAAAAATACTTTTTGTCTCTAATCTCTTTTATTAATTCCTGACTAACTTTTTGACAATTTTCTGGACAGATTTTGGACTACTTGGGGATTATTTTCTGACTCATTTTTTGATTAATTTTGGACATTTTTGACTCATGTTTGGACAAAA
Source organism: Acanthochromis polyacanthus (assembly GCF_021347895.1). Classification (NCBI taxonomy): domain Eukaryota; kingdom Metazoa; phylum Chordata; class Actinopteri; family Pomacentridae; genus Acanthochromis; species Acanthochromis polyacanthus. The sequence goes on from NC_067122.1 coordinate 3,047,614, forward strand.
ATAGTTTAAATCAATTTTGGACTATTTTTGGAATTTTTTTGATTCTTCATTTAGTTTTTTGTGTGTTTTACCCATTTTTGACTCATTTTAGAGAAATATTGGACACTTTTTAAACTCATTTTGGAGTCATTTTGCACTTCTTTTAAAGCTAATTTTGGACCATTTTTCTGCCAAACTTTAGACTATTTCTGCACAAATTTTTTTGGACATTTTTTTAAAACTCAGTTTGGACTAATTTTGGAAGCTGTAGTGAAACTGTGCTGCCTGTTTACAGACGTTATCATCCACAAACGGAGCTTTGAAGCTCTCAGGTCTGAGAGGAAGAGGAGGAGGAGGAGGAAGACGTGTTCCGCTAATGTGAGACGATGAATAAAATTAGAACGGCTCTGTTCCTCTCTATCTGGACCCGTTCTGCTTCCTTCCTTGCCTTCATTCCCGTCGCTCTTGTCTAAAATTGCGAACAGAACAGCTGGTAATTGAAGATCATTGTCTCTCCTCGGGGCCCTCAGGATTTGACTCTCGCTGTTTGCTTTTTTCCTCTTTTCCTCCTCATAAACTCCACAAGCCTCCCCCGTTTATTTTTTTTCTTTTTTGAAATTGGATTTTCATTTGGACCAGGAGCACCCGTCGTGTTTACGCCGCCTTCCCTCCCATCAATTTTCCTTCCTCTTCTCTCTCCTCACTTCATTTCAGGCCCGTCTCCTCCTGTGAATTATCTCCTCTCGGCCCGACTCGGACAGGAGCTCCATTTTCCTCCTGATGGCTCGGAGAGAAAAAAAAGAAAGCGGGAGAAAGAATCAGTTTGCTGCCAGGCGGAGGAGAAGAAGAAGAAGAAGCAGAGAAGATGGTGACGGAGCAGACGGTGTTCCTGAAAGAACAGGATGTTCTGACCTCACAGCTCCATTTCTGCTCTAAGTTCATATTTGATCGTCCTAAAAACACATTTTTGTCTCATTTGTTGAAAAGACTCCTCGGATGAGACGGGAGGATCACGACTCCAATATGTTGATAAATCTTTTTTTCCTTATAAATTACTGCAGCTGCATTTAAAATTCCATCATTTGGCCGTAATGAGCTGCGGCTCCCCGGCATGAATAGAAAACAGATCAGAGATGAGCGTGGAGCCACAACATGCTGAGAAAGAACACACTTTATGGACATTAAACTGATTAAAGCTCAACTTATTTCACCTCCAACGAGGAAAATCATCTCATCTAAATGCAAAGAAAGATCATGACAATGATAATAATGGAAAACATCTGCATTATTCTGCCGTTTCTTGTTGGATGTTAGACGTTGATTCAGGCTTCGTCATACAGCTGCACTCATTAATTAATGAACTGATTAATCAGCTGGTAGATACTAGATGTAAAGCCTTAAAAAAGAAACTAGAAGTCTCAATTCCAGCTTCTTTAATGTAAATGTTTTCTAGTTTTCTGGTTTCTTTCCATCACTTGGTCAGCAAACTGAATATTTTTTCAACAATTTTTGACATTTTACAAAATAAACAACGACTCAGTTAATCAGCTTGAGTGATTTTATTTTATTTTTTGCAAAAACAAGCATTTTCTGTGGTTTTAGCTTCTTAAATTTGGAGTTTTTGGGGGTTTCTTTCACCTCTGTAATTTCAAGTCATTTTCGTGGATTTTTGGAGAATTCTGAACATTTTTGACTATTTTTGGACCCTTTTTTTTAAACTATTTTTTGTCAAATTTTGACTCAGTTTTGGAATAATTTTTGCAATAATTTTTTGATTCATTTTGGATAAACTTTTGACATTTGCTTGACAATGTTGGACTGTTTGAACTGTAAGTTATTCTTGCACTCATTTTTGATTAAATTTGGACATTTTTGACTATTTTTGGACTATTTGACATTTTTTACTTTTTTATTCATTTTGGGAAAATTTTGGAAATTTTTAGACAAATTATGGACACATTTTGGACATATTTGACTCTTTCTTGGACTATTTTTTACCAAATTTTGGACTAACTTTTGGGCCAAATTTTGACAAATTTTGGACATTTTTGACAATTTTTGGACAAATTTTTAGACCAATATTTGACTCATTTTGGACTCATTTTTGAACTAAATTTTGAATAAATTCTGGACACATTTTGGACATATTTGACTCTTTGGACTATTTTTTTTGCCAAATTTTGGACTAACGTTTGGGCGAAATTTTGACAAATTTTGGACATTTTTGACAATTTTTTGACTAATACTTTTTTGACAAATTTTTAGACCAATATTTGACTCATTTTGGACTCATTTTTGAACTAAATTTTGAATAAATTCTGGACACATTTTGGACATATTTGCTGGACATTTTTTTTGACGAAGTTTTGGACTAAATTTTGACTAATTTTGGACATATTTTTGGACTAATGTAGGACCTTTTAAATGACTTAATGACCTTTTAAATTATTTCTTAAATTCATTTTGAGTCATTTTAGAGTCATTGCAGAGACTTTTTAGACACTTTTCAAACCACTGTGACAACAGGGGGGACATTTTGGACACATTTCTTCATTTAAATCTGCATTTTCTAAAAATAAAAACACCAAACCTCCCAGGTGTGAAGACATGGAAGCGTCCCCTGTCCTGGTGTTGGTTGGTTTTCCTCAGCTGGCAGCACCAGAGGGGTGGAGTCGCTTCACTTCGTCCATCGATCAGCTTTAAATATGTTCCTGTTCTAATCGTCAGCCGTGAAATACCGTATATCGGCCGCCGCCGCCGCTGCCGCTGTCGCCATCATCAACCTGACTGGCAGTTTATGGCAGCATGAAATTAAAAGCCCGGTGTTTTATCGCGGGCCGACATCACTCTGTGAGCTCATCGGTGATGTCAGAGCGGCGCCGCCTGCAGCAGGAATCAGCCATCCGAGCGTTGAGAAATTAGCTTGTCTCTCGCCTTCGCTGTTATTGATCACCTGACTTCCTTATACATTTCCACATAATAGGCAGCAGAGACTTAATTAGTCAAAGGACAGGCTGGGTAATTACATGTCACTTTAACAATGTGTTTTATTGCCGACAAGCTGTGGTGGTACCAAGCGGATCTAATGGTGGATTTAATGCAAAGTGGATGGAGAGGGAGGGATGGATTATGTTCATACAAAAGGAATATATTAGAGTTTGTTGAGCAGCACAGAGGGTGGGAGGATCACTTCTCTTTGTAAATTCTTCCTCCTGGAGGCGATTTTGTGCCTCGGGTCACGATTTGATGCCAAACTTTCAGCACAGAATCCAAGAAATTAGATTTTCATGAGTCAAAATACAAGACAGAATTTTCACTAAACTCCAAAATTATGTTTATTTTATTGATCCAGTTGGTTTTGTTTTCCTCTCATGATTATTTTTGACAAATTTTGACTCGCACTTTTCAGCCATTCTGGAAAAGTTTAGACCATTTTGAACTCATCTCATTTTTGGACTAATTTTTGATTAAAAATGACAAATGATGCCACAAAATGGAAAAAGCAAGACACAAAATGACAAAGAAAGACACAAAATGACAAAAAGGAGACACAAAGTGACAAAAACAAGACACAAAATGACAAAAATGAGACAGAAAATGACAAAAACAAGACACAAAATGACAAAAAGGAGACACAAAGTGACAAAAACAAGACGGAAAATGACAAAAAGGAGACACAAAGTGACAAAAACAAGACACAAAATGACAAAAATGAGACAGAAAATGACAAAAACAAGACACAAAATGACAAAAACAAGACAAAATCACAAAAAGGAGACACAAAAAGACAAAAACAAGACACAAAATCACAAAAAGGAGACACAAAGTGACAAAAACAAGACATACAATGACAAAAAACAGACATAGAATGACAAAAAGGAGACACAAGGTGACAAAAACAAGACACAATGACAAAAACAAGACACAAAATGACAAAAACAAGACACAAAATGACAAAAAGGAGACACAAAGTGACAAAAACAAGACACAAAATGACAAAAAGGAGACACAACGTGACAAAAACAAGACATAAAATGACAAAAACGACACACAAAATGACAAAAACTAGACACTAAGTGACAAGAATAAGACACAAAGTGACAAAAACAAGACACAATGACAAAAACAAGACACAAAATGACAAAAACAAGACTCAAAATGACAAAAGGAGACACAACATGACAAAAACAAGACATAAAATGTCAGAAACAACACACAAAATGACAAAAAGGAGACACAAAGTGACAATAACAAGACATAAAATGACAAAAACAACATATAAAATGACAAAAAGGAGACACAAAGTGACAAAAACGAGACATAAAGTGACAAAAATGAGACATAAAATGAAAAAAATGGGACACAAAACAGGCATAAAATGACAAAAACGAGACACAGAATGACAAAAACGAGAGACAAAATGAATAAAACGCAATATAAAATGAAAAAAACAAGACATAAAATGACAAAAAGGAGACACAAAGTGATGAAAACCAGACATAAAACGACAAAAACAAGACACAAAATGACAAAAAGGAGACACAAAGTGATGAAAAAGAGACATAAAATGACAAAAACAAGACACAAAATGACGAAAGGGAGACACAGAGTGACTAAAACCAGACATAAAATGACAAACACGAGACATAAAATGAAAAAAACGCAACATAAAATGACAAAAACAAGACACAAAATAACAAAAATGAGAGAAAACGAAGAAAACAAGCCCGAAAAAACTGCAGCTGTGAGATAAATGTGGAAGGATAAAATAGCACAACACAAATGAAAATATTCATTTGAAGCACCTCAGGTACTCGACAAACGACCTTAACTGTAATCAGTGTGTCTGCTTTTAGTTTGGGCTCATTTCATTCAGCAGAATTAATAACAAAAATGCTGTTTTAATGCGACATTCAGGACTTTAAAAACCCCTCATGGCAGTGAATGTGCAGATGAGATAAACTTAACCCTTAAACCGAAGCGTGCTCCATTATTCCATCTATTGATTCTGGTTCCAGCCTGTTTATCGCAGCGCCACTTCTTTGTTGCTTCCAAGAAAATGAAGCAATTTGTCCAAAGGGGCTTTAAGTGGCCGTTTAAAACATTTCTGGCTGTTCGGCTGACACGATATTGACCAACAGAGCCGTCGAACCGTTAAATCTGGAGGAGGCACGACTCCCCGAGGACCGATCCCAACACGTTTACGGAGCGATCTCCTCGGGTTCCATCAGACGTCATCCATAAACACGCTCCACATCGATTCTAACGCATCTGAGCATGTTTACCGTGTCACGTATTTAGCACATGAAGCTAATTAGCATCCACTTTCTCCCTTTTAAGAGGCGCTAAGGCTGAAAATAACCTCATTACACCCTGTCCAGCAGAGTCAGGGTTCCGCTTCTTGGATATTTTGATTTGAAATCTGTAAAAAAAAATGTCCCAAATAGCTTGAAAGTCGTCCAAAATTATTCAAAAATAACTGAACCTCTGTCCAAAATGACTCAAAATAGTTCAAAAAGAGAATTATTGGACCTTGAAATGACTAAAATCCAGTCTTTGGTCAACATTTCTTCAACTTTTCAGGCTCTAACGTCAGTAGAATCTGATGTGTTGAAGTTTGACCAGAAAAGGTTCCAGTTTTTAGACACATTTTGACTTAAAACTAGTTTAAAAAGACTCATGTTACCCACCTATCCCTGTTTTATGTAGGAAAAGTTCTTTTGACAGTTATACTCTCATATGAAAAGTCTTACTTGACTCTCTTTAGTTCTTGGATCTATGTACCAATTTAAACATTCCTGGGCTAAATTATTCAGTACAAAATGAAGAATGAACTAGTTTATTGATCATTAAAATAAATAACCACACCAGAAATAGTCAAACTAAACAATCCACTTTAATTAAACCCCAGATGTGTAGGAAATGTGCATCAACAACAAACACAGTCACAAGTCAGTCTGACAGTCAGCCAACTTCATAATAATAATAATAAAGAATCAGGTTAAGAGTCTTTATGTTCTTTGAAATGTCCCTTTACCTATGATGTGCACACCATTAATTAGTCTCTAAGCCGGCAATTCAACCAAAACAACCCCACGACAATCCTTCACTCACTAACGAGCAAAACAAAGCAGTAGGAGTGTTTCAGATGACGTCACATTAGCTGCTCCGCCATATTGGGTGGCGAGTGTTGAAATTGTTGTGGTCAGGAGTCAGCGAGCAAGATAAGTAGTTTGAAGTGAAACTCAGCCGGCTGAGGCACCACACTTGGCAATTAGTGTCTGTTTTTTAACCCGTATTATTAAGCAATTCTCATTTTCACTTTTGCTTTGTATTCTATCATTCAGTTCGTCTTCCATAAATACACTTTATTGTGGTAAAATAAACTTTTAGGGCATGAATTGCTTTGAAAACAGAAACAGCCAAAAGTCTTACTCAAATTTGATTATTTTATTGAAAACAAAAACAGACAGTTCGGGAGTTTTAATGTATGCCGAATGAAAGATAACAAATGTATAACTTAGACAATTGTGGAAATTAAGTGTTTTAACCGTTATTATTTGCTAAAGATCCTTTCAAAATAGCTGCTTCTCAAAGCGAGGATTCGCGTTGCCCCAACAGGACTGGGGGGTTAGCTCACATTAGCGTGATCATAGCCAGACTCCACTGTTTATTCCAGTTAATTTAATTTAGACAGACCAATGATACGCTGATTAATAGAAAACAATCATTAGGTTCATTGTTAGTTAAATCGGCGACCTGAATTAATGCTGTTTTCGGACGAATTCTACACCAAACTGTGTTCAAAATCTCGACAAAAAAATCTGTGTCTGAAGTGCTACTTCCTCATATTATGAGTGCTGAAACTTACTCAATTAACTCCAACTTCCTCTGATGTCGGTCTTTTGAAGTGCTATCAAGTGTGTCAAAATACTTTTTTAGCTGAGTGGCAGCCATAGCCAACAAACGGACTCATCAAAGTTTGCCACTCACCATGGCGCTGAGCTACTTACTGACCCGGATGTGTGACGTCAGTGAAACACTCCTATAACAGTGGTACCTTTGTCCAGCGAACTGTCAACGTCCGGTGACTCCTGCCGGTCCTTTAGCCTCAGCCCTTTAGCAGATGGATCTACGACACAGATCTCCTCTTATTTCCCACGTTGCCAGAGGAACTCTGAGCTTTTCCGGTCACTCAGAGCGCTATCTGGTCTCCCTCTCGCCGTCTCCAGGTCGGAAACCATCCAGGATAGGCTATGTGGCTAGCTGCGTTAGCTAACTGAAGCCACAGTCCGATAGAGTTCGGGAATGGACGTCATACCGCGATGGATTATGGGATGCGCCCACCATGTTTGTGGCCTGCAATCGTAAACAACCGAACAGCATCGTCTGGTGGAGTAGATCGTTTTCGTTAAAAAAGGACCGAAACAGAGGCAAATGCACTATTATCTACCGGGAAAAACTGAACAATGAAGCACCATGTCTCCATAAAGTTCCTGTAAATGCATATATATGGATGTTTCCATGGACGCTCTGCAGCCGCCTCCATCACAGAGTTCATCCATCGCCTTTCTTTAACAGACCAACATCACTAACCAAGCCCCAACACAGGTCACACTGTGTCTCATTTTTATTGTTTTCTGTCTCATTTTTGTCATTTTGTGTCTGGTTTTTATTATTTTGTGTCTAATTTTTGTCGTTTTGTGTCTCATGTTTGTGTTTTGTTTTCATAGTTTTGTGTCTCTATGGAGCAGTTTTGTTTCTTTTCTGTCACTTTGTCTCATTTTTGTCGTCTTTTCATCTAATTTTTGTCGTATTCTGTCCTCTTCGTGTCGTTTCAGCTCTAGTTTGTGTCAACAGGAGTCCTAGAACGAAGCTCTTCCCGCTCGGCCCCACCCAGCCGTCTCTGTGACAGTGATTGGATTGCCCTTGATTTCTTTCTTTTTCCCTCTTCGACGTGTCAGATCTGTATTTCTGGGGCAGCACCAGGAGGAATTGGCTTTAAAAAGGACTCACTCCATATTCAAAAACCCATTTGGTCCTCCCTTCCTGCTCTCGGAGCTCGGCGGCCTGCAGCCAGAGCCGGCGTCGTCGGGGCTTCAGTCGGTCGGAGTTTGACGAGTTTGACGAGTCGCTCCATTTATTCCTGGATCAGCCGTCAGCCCGTCAGAGTCAGGAAGTTTTAAATGAGCCGCTCGACCTGGACGGAGACGGACCACACTCCATATTTTACCTCCAAAGCCGTCAGCGTGGCCTCGTGTCTTCCTCATCGGCCCCACCCAGCCACCTCTGTGACATTTTGGGTCTTATTTTTGTCGTTATGTGTTTCTTTTTCTTCATTTTATGTCCCATTTTTGTCATTTTCTGTCGTTTCTATCTATTTTTGCCATTTTATGTCTCAATTTTTTATCATTTTTTTATCGCTCTGTGGCTTGTTTTTGTCATTTTTTGTCTCATTTCAGTCGTTTCCTCTCATTTTTGTTGTTTTGTCTGTCCTTTTTGTTGTTTTGTGTCATTTTTGTCATTTTGTGTCTTATTTTTGTTGTTTTGTGTCTCATTTTTATCATTTTGTGTCTCGTTTTTGTCATTTTTTCTCATTTTTGTCATTTTGTGTCTTGTTTTCGTCGTTTTCTGTCCCGTTTTTTTGTCCAGTTTTTTTATCCAGTTTTTTTGTCATTTTGTCCCATTTTTGTCATTTTGTGTCTTATTTTCGCCATGTTGTGTCTCGTTTTTGTCATTTTGTCTCATTTTCTTCATTTTCTGTCTCATTTTTTGTCATTTTGTGTCTCATTTTTGTCATTTCTTGTCTAATTTTTGTCATTCCGCCTCATTTTCGTCGTTTTGTGTCTCTTTTTAATGATTTTGTGTCTCGTTTTTGTCATTTCGTCTCATTTTCTGTCTCGTTTTAATCATTTTGTGTCATTTTTGACATTTCGTCTCATCTTCGTCATTTTGTGTCTTGTTTTAATCGTTTTGTGTTTAGTTTTAATCGTTTTGTGTCTCGTTTTAATTGTTTTGTTTCGTTTTTGTCATTTTGTCTCATTTTTGTCATTTTGTGTCTCATTTTATTTATTTTCTGCCTCGTTTTTTTCATTTTGTGTCTCGTTTTAATCATTTTGTGTCTTGTTTTAATCGTTTTGTGTCTCGTTTTAATCGTTTTGTTTCGTTTTTGTCATTTTGTCTCATTTTTGTCATTTTGTGTCTCATTTTCGCCGTGTTGTCTCGTTTTTGTCATTTCATCACATTTTCTTTATTTTCTGTCTTGTTTTTTTCATTTTCTGTCTCGTTTTAATCATTTTGTGTTTTGTTTTAATCATTTTGTCTCGTTTTTTTCATTTTCTGTCTCATTTTTCTCATTCCGCCTCGTTTTCGTCATTTTGTGTCTCTCTTCTGACGAGTCACTCCATTTATTCCTGGGATCGGCCGTCCTCGTTTTAAATGAGCCCGTCGACCTGGACGGACCAGAGTCCATATTTTAAATCAGAGCCATCAGCCGGGCCTCGTGTCAGCGACGCAGCGGAGGGGAAAAGCCGCCCAGAAGTTCCTTTTTATGCTGATGGAGCCAACTGATTCGGTTTACATACATTAAAATACATTATGGAGCTCTGAAAGGCCACAGAGGCTCATTTAGAGAAACACAAAGTTCACTTTAGAACCGAGAACTCGTGGAAAAGTCAAAGCCCTCCGAGTGTCGTTTCCTCTTCTTTCCTCCTGGTTTATTCCTCCTACGAGCTGCTGTCAGTCAGGAGTTTAACTCTGTACTGCTCTCGGTTTAAATCCCTCCGTTCTCTGGGTTTATTCTACAAACATCTGCGTTGGAATAAAGCTGCAGAAACACTCTGAGGATAAAAAGCTGGATTCATGGTGAGTCTGCAAAGAAGATGCTGAGAGAACAGAAAAGAGGAAAAGATGAGAACTTTATTGTCCTTCTGTGGAGGAAATTAGTCATTATTAACCCAAAAATAAACTATATAAATAATGAGTGAATAATATTAACATTAATAATAATAAAACAAAAGAAAAATGTCATACAATATCATAGATATTCCTACATGAAATCTTTTTAATTTAACTTAATTTTATTTTGTTTTATTTTATTTTACATTCAGGGACTTTCACCAAATTAGAATCTTGTTTGACTCAACAATGACACCAAAAACACAAAAATAAAATTAGTAATTTTCAATAAATACCTCCAATGTCTCCATATTTTAATGAAGTCTTTCTACATTTCCAGAAAAGGTTCTTTACTTTTCAACAACAAACAGCTTCAAACAGGTTGAAATACAAAAAGAAATTTAAAAATGTAAAAAGAGAAGAAAGAAAAGATGAAATTATGAGCATTTTATCGTTTTTCTGTTGAGAAAATTAGACATTGTTAAAGAAAAAAAATAAGTTAAAAATGCAAATAACAGATATATATATAATATAATCTCCTCCTTCCTCTCCTCCTCCTCCTCTCTCTTCCTTCATCTCCTCTCTCCTCCTTCATCTCTTCTCTCCTCCTTCCTCTCCTCTCTCCTCCTCTCTCTTCCTTCCTCTCCTCTCTCCTCCTTCCTCTCTTCTCCTCCTCTCCCTTCCTTCCTCTTGGGGATCTCCAGGGATCTCTGGGGTCTTCACCTCCTCAGAAACCCGACCTCCCGTCTGAACGCCGGCCTCCCCTCTCCTGACATCCATTAGAGGGTCCCGTGGGAGGGGTCGGGACCTCCGCTCCGACAGGTAGCATGGAGGGGGCGGGGCTTCACCTGAGGCAGGTGTGCGGCGGGGCGGAGGACATTCTAGACGGCCGTTATCTAATCTGTTGTCTCCTAATGAGCCTGGGAGACGTGGGTCTGCTGCCCGGCTCTTTGTGGCGCTGGGACTAATTACATCGATGCGTTTAGCGGAGGACAAGCTCCGGCTTCAGGTGTCTGGTCTCGGGTTACCTGAGAATCCCCCGTCGGACAGAGCCGCCTTGTTCCGGGGCCGTTTGATCCGGAACATTCCTGCCCGCTCAGGAGCTTCTCAGGAGGATTAAACGGAGGGACGTCTTTAAAACGGCGGCAGATCACCGGATTGGATGGCGAAAGCTGCAGACAATCGCCGCTCTCAGGACTTATTTCTCTCGTTTTACCTCCCAAGTGAGAAGAAAAACTTCCCGGAGGAACAGAGGAATCCCACAAACAGTACATTTAGTTCTGTGGTTTGACCTAAAAACTCCGTTTATCCTGAAGTTCTGACCCTGTGACCTTTAAGCTTAGCTGTTTTTTCTGCACATAAACCACATTTTCACAGTTATTAACTCAGTTTGTGGTGATTTTATGTGTTTTTGTGGTGATTTTGCATATTTTTGTGATAATGTTGGGATTTTTAAAATTTTGATTTTGTGTCTTTTTTGTGGTGATTTTACATCATTTTGTGGTGACTTTGTCTTTTTCTGTGATTTTACCTCTTTTGTGGTGATTTTTTTCAAATCATTTTATGATAATTTTACATTATTTTGTGGTGATTTTATGTCTTTTTGTGATGATTTTGTGATTCTTTCTGTTGATTTTGTGTCCCTTTGTGGTGATTTTGTGTCTTTTTGTGGTGATTTTGTGTCTTTTTGTGATGATTTTGTGATTTTTTTGTGATGATTTTGTCTTCTGTGGTGATTTTACATCCTTTTGTGGTGATTTTGTGTCTTTTTGTGTTGATATTGTGTCGTTTTGTGTCGCTTTGTGTGTTTTTGTGGAGATTTTAGATCATTTTGTGGTGATTTTACATCATTTTGTGGTGATTTTGTGTCTTTTTGTGGTGATTTTGCATCATTTTTTGGTGATTTTGTGTCTTTGTGGTGATTTTGTGACTTATTGTGGAGATTCTAGATCATTTTGTGGTGATTTTACATCATTTTGTGGTGATTTTGTGTCTTTTTGTGGTGATTTTTCATCATTTTGTGGTGATTTTGCATCATTTTGTGGTGATTTTATGTCTTTTTGTGGTAATTTTGTACCTTTTTGTGGAGATTCTAGATCATTTTGTGGTGATTTTACATCTTTTTATGGTGATTTTTCATTTCTTGTGGTGATTTTGTGACCTTTTCTGGTAATTTTACATCTTTTTTGTGGAGATATTTTTGTATTTTCTTTTTGTAACCTTGTGTTATTGTTGTTGTTGTATTTTCATGTTGTGTTGGTGTTGAAATGAAGCCATGTTTGGTCCCCGGCCGTTAAAAAGGGACCGGCCGTTAAAACGGGCCACAGTCCGTTAGGGTGATGACACAATGTTGTGTAATTCCTTCTACTTTCCACTCATTAATTATTCATGTTCCTCCCACCAGGAGAACCCACCGGGAGCAGCTGATTGGTCGGTCTGAGTCTGAAGCACTTAGAGCAGAAAAACACTTAAACTTAAAAGCGAATCATCAAAACATGACATTTTTACAGTTCAGGAAAAGATCAGCTTCAGTTGGAACGCTGCTGTTTGATGCTTTATTCAGGTTTATGGCTTCAGAAGAAAACAAAACAGACAAAAGCTTTAGAGCTTCCAGTCATAAAAGATCAAGATTTGTGTGATAAATTTAATCTAGCAGGTGTAAATATTAGAATTAAGAACCTAGAGTGTTATTTGTGGTGGAGATTTATGGTAAATATTTACATGTTAGCAGTTAAAAATGTACAAACATTATATTAAACACTGCTTATTAATGCATATGAAATCATAGTGTTATTATTTATGGAGAAAAATACAACTATTATAATAATTAAGCTGCGATATTAAGAATAACCAACCTTTACCCAACTAAGATCAACATTACTTGATTTTAGGTGAATTTGGTGTCATTTTGTAAAAGTTTCTGGCCATTTTTAAACATTTACAAGTTATTTTGCTCGTTTTTTCTCCATTTACAGCAAATGTTGAGTCCAGTTTTTGGCATTTTGGATAAAGTTTGATTCATTTTTTTTATTTATTTTTGAAAAAAAGCTTCAAGTCACTTTAGGCAGATGTGTGGATCCTCCAGGTTATGTGTTGACAGCAGGATTTCATGATTGTTGAAGGAATTTTTCAACAAAAAATGGAAGAATTTGCAAAATTAATTAACATAAATTAATGGGAAAAATTCTGTTTAAATTACACAAAATAATAAATGCGTGTAATTACCAGAATTATTCCGTTAAAACAACTCATCAACACAACGTAAAAAAGTTCATATGACTCAATAAAAGCGGAGTTTTCGCTGCTGAATGCTGATTAATATGGAAACTACATGTACATGAGCTGCAGTGTTCAGACTGAGGAGCTGCAGAGTAAAATAAAACTCAGAAATAATTAAAACAATCACAAAATCGACAATTACTACTAATTATTATCCTCAAAAGAATAAAACTGGAGAGCCCAGGTGTGAAAAATCTGATAATTAAGGAGATTAACAGGAATATCATGCAAGAAAACACAAAACAATTTAACCTGCAAATCAAGACAAAATGAATTAATCAGCACAAAATGAATATATGCAAATATGAAGTCAGTAAAAAATGCAGAAAAAGTCATTCTCAAAAGTTAAAAATGATGCAGATGTTGATCTATTTGCTCATGACTCCTGATATTCGATAGATTCTGACAGTAACCTGCAGAATATTTGTCAAATTGTAGGGTTTTAAGTAAGTCAGTGCTTTATTTCTGGAGTTCCTCAGGGTTCAAGTTTCGGTCCACTCACATTTATAGTTACATAGAATAAAACTTATTCCTTACTCAGGAGGCCTTTGTACTCTGACTGTAATTCAGGTTTTAATGAAACTTTTAACAGTTTTCTCGTGCTAAATAGATCTTTGTGGAGCTAAAAGTGGATCTTTAACGGCATCATTGTGCAGAATCAGTTTTCCTTCCAGTTAGAACCTTCATGTTTCCGATTGAGGTTCCACATGTTGAGCAGTGGAGTGTTTTGTGGTGGCTTTAGTGGTGGTTTTGTTGTGGTTTGTATTGGCTTTTGTGTTGGTTTTGTGATGTTTTCTTTGGTGGTTATTATGCTGTGTTGTGCTGGTTTTTGTGTTGGTTTCTTTGATGCTTTTTGTGATTTTTCTGGTGGTTTTTGTGTTGGTTTTTGTTGTGTTTTGTGGTATTTTCCTTGGTGTTTTTTTTGTTTTAGTTTTTGTGGTGTTTTTTTATGTTTTTGTGGTGTTTTGTGGTATTTTGTTTTGGTGGTTATTGTGATGGTTTTTGTGGTATTTGGTGGTGCTTTTGCAGTGGCTTGTGTGGTGTTTTATGATGTTTTTGTAGTGTTTTGTAGTGGTTTCTGTGGTGTTTTTGGTGTTTTTCTTCATCTTTTTTGTGTTGTTTTCTGTGGTGGTCTTTGTGGTGGTTTTTGTGGTGTTTTCTGGTGGTTTTGTGGTGCTCTTTATGGTGTTTTTTGAGGTGTTTTGTTTTGATTTTGTGGTGTTTTCTGGTGGTTTTTGACTTTTTACTGTGGTATTTGCGTTGGTTTTTGGGCTGGTTTCTATGTTAGTGTTTGTGGTGGTTTCTGTGATGTTTTCTGATGGTTTTGTGGTGGTCTTTATGGTGTTTTTTGAGGTGTTTTGTTTTGATTTTGTGGTGTTTTCTGGTGGTTTTTGACTTTTTACTGTGGTCTTTGCGTTGGTTTTTATGCTGGTTTCTATGTTAGTGTTTGTGGTGGTTTCTGTGATGTTTTGTGGTGTTTCCTTTGGTGGTTTCAGCGTTAGCTTTGCGGTGGTGCCAGCGGTGGTCTAGGCTCTGTTCCTTTCCTGTGGTGGTCTTTGTGTCAGTTTTTGCGTTGGTTTTCTTTAGTGGTTTCAGTGTTAGCTTTGCGGTGGTGCCAGCGGTGGTCTAGGCTCTGTTCCTTTCCTGTGGTGGTCTTTGTGTCAGTTTTTGCGTTGGTTTTCTTTAGTGGTTTCAGTGTTAGCTTTGCGGTGGTCTCTGTGATGGTTTTTGTGTTAGTTTCTGTGGTGGTTTCTGTGATGGTGGTCTCAGCTCTGTTCCTCTTCATTTTTCGTCAAGTGGCAGATCTGCTCAGTCATGAATGAGTTCATTACGGTGCGGTGGGGAGGA
The DNA here is from genome assembly GCF_021347895.1 of Acanthochromis polyacanthus. NCBI lineage: Eukaryota > Metazoa > Chordata > Actinopteri > Pomacentridae > Acanthochromis > Acanthochromis polyacanthus. The sequence goes on from NC_067122.1 coordinate 3,062,617, forward strand.
AGCCGGTGAGCGATTACATGCATCCCACCTTCCTCCGCTGCCCGCCGTGATTAAGATGCATCTGCAGTGTGAGCTCGCCGCCCGGCTGCTTTGTGCATTCATCAACATCAGTTTAATGAAGTGATCAGAGGCTGGGATCAGACGCAGCCCAGAAATATTACTCCATTAGCCTTTCCTGAGCTTCCTGTGAAAACAGGAAACACTGACCCGAGGCGTCGGCTTGTTTTCTCTCACAAACAGACGAGCGTGAAGCGTAAGTGATTACCTGTCCGGCCTCTGCAAACACAAACCTTCTTTTCTGAATAAAAGGACAATCTTTCATCCCCGCACTTCAAACAGGAGGAGTTCCCCCTCCGCCTCCGCCCGGCTTCTCTCTGGCGGCGATGATGTTAATAAACTGTCAGCATGTGGCACTTTGTAATTGGGTTTGTGCCTTGTTTAACAAAGAGCGATTGGATAGTTAGAAGGGAGAGCGGCAATCTATCCACCTCTCCCGTGAAATGAGCCGAGCGTCTCATCCATGAATGTGTTATCCCGGAGGAGTGGCGGCTGAGATGTGTCTGTTATCGCTGGTAAATAAACCGGAGAAGCAGCTCCTGCCCTCCCCGTCTCTGCCCCTGACATCATAAAGCCTCTGAAACGCCGCCGTAAACATGACAGGATGCTCACGCTAACTGGTCGGAACACTTCGCTCCCAGCAAACGAGCCAACAGAGTTTATTTATGACGTCTGGTGACTTAGAAACCAGGAACCTGCAGAAGAACTGGAGCTGCAGGTGGATCAGAGCATGGAAGAACTTCAGCATGGAAGTAGAACCAGCATGGATGGAGGTACAACCAGCATGACGGTAGAACCAGCATGGATAGAGGTAGAACCAGCATGGAGGGAGGTAGAACCAGCATGGAGGGAGGTAGAACCAGCATGGATAGAGGTAGAACCGGCATGGATGGAGGTAGAACCAGCATGGAGGGAGGTAGAACCAGCATGGAGGGAGGTAGAACCAGCATGGATAGAGGTAGAACCGGCATGGATGGAGGTAGAACCAACATGGATGGAGGTAGAACCAGCATGGATGGAGGTAGAACCAACATGGAGGGAGATAGAACCAGCATGGATGGAGGTAGAACCAGCATGGATGGAGGTAGAACCAGCATGGATGGAGGTAGAACCAGCATGGATGGAGGTAGAACCAGCTGGAAACAAAATTTGAACAAAATGGCTTAAAACGTTCCAAAAATGACTAAAAGTGGTTCAAAATAATTTGATATATGCCCAAAATGCCCCCAACTTGTCCATCAGGTCTCCATCAGTCTGAACATCTGGATGCTGAAGTTTCACCTCCTTCTTTATAAACTCTTAAACTCTGTCGGGTTCCTCAGAGATCCTCAGTGAACAGAACTTTTCTAATCCTCAGCTGGATTGAGGTCTGGACTCTGACTCGACCTCGAGAACTTCAAACTATGTCTGTGGAGCTCCTCCAGGATTCTTCACGCCCCCAAAGAACCAGACTCTTCTGGATTGTTGGTATTTATTTGGTTATTTTCCTCGTTTTCTGTCTGTTTGCTGGTTTGGTTTTTATCTCCAGGTTGATATTCACCATTGACTCCTTTTCTTTTAACACAAAGTACATAATTTACAGGTACAAGTGGGTGTTTTTTTGTACATTTTCCAACTTATTAGTGCTGCAGATTCAGTTGTTTGATAAAATATTGAATCTGATGCAAGTGTGACACGAAACATCAAACAGACTGACAATCAGCAGCGCCTCTTTCTTCTTTTGTTTTCATGTCGCATCTATAAAACATCATTTTATAAAGGTTAATCACATGTTTTAACGGTCTGTATGGACTGAGTACATTTGCTCTCCTGTTAGAGTTCTTCTATTTGTGGATTTTCACTTCTTCTTCCTCGGATTCCTTCCTTGTTTTTGCTCTGGTCAGGCCTGAATGTGGCTCACTGCGTCTGTTTCTCCGCTTTCTTTGATAACATCTTTCAGATTTCCTGACCTCCGGTGCGCCGTATCGCCGGTATTTTTTTTAGATGTTTACACGTGGGCGTCGCTCGGCTCCACTCGAAGCACTCCGAGAGGTCGGTGTTCATTACGGCCCACAATGAGGACGTCGGAGGCAGGTTCTCCCTGAAAGCAGAGCTGACCCGTCGGGTGGAAGCGATACGACGGCGGCTCATTGAAGCGGCTCTGAGGAGACGAGCGTAAAGAGGCGTTTAGACGACGGAGAGGCAGGAAAGGTGAAAGCATCCGTCATTAATACGGGAGATGATGCGTTTTCAGGTGGCTGTCAGACAGCAGTTATTCTCCAACACTCACTGGTCATATTTATGAAAGAAACCCCTCACAGGAAGTGGCTGCAGCAGATTCTGAACTACAGATCTGCTCAGAAGGTCTAAATGTCCACTTCAATAAACAGACGATTAATCATTAATAAATGTTTCAGAGAGCAGAGAGAGTGTCCCCATACTTACCAACATACTGTATTTTCTGGATTATAAGTCGCACTTTTTTCATAGTTTGGCTGGTCTTGCAACTTATACTTGGGTGCGACTTGTATATATTAAAATATATCATTTCACATGTCCTTAAATGTTATTTCACACTGACTGGCATGACCAAGGAGTAAACATTACTTCACGACAGCAGGGAGGATGCGCCATGCAACTTTCCTGTAAGTCATCGGATGGGTCGACAAAGCGTGGACTTCAGTGGCAACCGAAACCGTCCAGAAAGGCCGGATTAGCTGGAACTAGAACTGATCCCGAGTCTGACGACAGCCACGCAGAAGAGCGATGAATGCAATGGATTTAGTGATTTGGAGTGAGATCGGGAGTTTGGTAAATTTACTTAACGGTATCTTTGGATTATGTTCATTTTGGATTGCGTTACTTTTATTACTGAGTTGTCGGTTTAAAGTAATGCGATCATTTATTAACGGTATCTTGCTTTTTGGACTTGTTGTTTTTTATTCCTCCTATTCATCCTCCCTGTTATGTTCTTTATGCTACAGAGTATCTGAATAACTGTTAATATGTTAACATACAGACACCTATTCAGTTTGTTGTTTGTGCTTCGTGTAGCCGAACAAGCATTAATGTGTTACGTTAACATACCATACATCTATTCAGCCTGTTGTTCTTTATTCTGTTATTATTATAATTTGCCTGTCAAGATGGCCATGGATTTTGTAAAAAAAAAGAAAGAAAAAAGCAACCTATAGTCCAGTGCGACCTAAATATGTCTTTCTTTTTCATGATGCATTCTTTGGACTGGTGCGAGTTACACTACGGGGCGACTTATGGTCTGAAAAATACGGTACTCACCCCATCCTCACCCCATCCTTTTCCTATACTCAACCCCATACTCACCAACATACTCATCCTACTCTTAGCCAATACTCACCAACAAACTTACGAACAAACTCACCCCCATACTCACCACCCCTCCCAGCATACTCACAAACATATTCAACCCCATCCTCACCCCATATTGATCAAAAACTCCCCCCATTCCCATCCCTGATTGACCTCCACGCTCATCCCATACTCTTCTCAGACTCTTCTCATTCTCACACCCTCCTCAACCCCTCCTCACCTCCATCTTCCCCCCATCCTCACCCTCTGATGGGAGACGTTTGGCAGCAGCTGACAGCAGAGCTAGTTTTCCGTCGGCGGTGACACCTCCACCCTGAAGCCTGACGTGAAAAATCTCGCCTGAATCTGCAGCTTTTCGCCGTTTACACCTCCAAGAAGAGAAAACCTTCCTTCTGCGTGTGAGCTCGGTGCACCGGCGTCGTCTTGGCGGGTGAGGAGGATGTTCAGGACGGTGTCAGCTGCAGGATGAAGGAGGATGAAGGAGGAGGAGGAGGAGCAGCGTGGCAGCTGTCACTGATAGTTTCCTGTACAGAGCGGAGGTGACAGCAGCAGAGCCGAGCGTCTGACAGCCGCCAGATATTCAGCAGCAGACGGACTCTCTGCCAGGAGTTAATACTGACAGAACGGAATTAATATCTGGCACCGACTGCAGCTGTTTAATAGACGGGTCTGACTGTCCAGAATTACAATTACACGCGTTAACAACACTATTCTGTCAAAAAACATGCCGTAAAACAACACAAAATGACCACATCATAACAAATATGCTAGTTTTCTGTAATTACAAGACATTTTCAAGCCCTATTTTTACATGATTATGTGTATTTTTGTTACTTTTTAATAAGAGTAATATCTTCATTTGTACGGTATCTTTAAAAAAAACTAAATCGCAAACTGATTTATGATAAAAACATGTTAAATAATAATGATAACAAAAAGTAATATAAACAAATAACTTATAAATAAGATCAAAACCAAGACAAAATAGTCCAGTTAAGTCGTGTCATTCAGTAAAAAGGATATGATAAAGGATGAATATTGATACAGGAGGTCCTCGGTTTACGACAGAACTGGTTACGTGGAACGAATTGGCACGGGGATCGGATGAATACGCCGTTATGCAGCGCTATCAGACAGCTTTCTTTACATTCTCCGGTTGTACGCCATCTTGGATTGTGCTACATTCACTAACTTTTTGTCCTTCAATATGGCTGCCAGGCGTCAGTCAGACTCTTCTGATGCCTGAAAGAAAAGGAAAACCGTCTCCATGGAAGTGGAATTAGATTTAATAAAACGCTGGGAACACCGACCAACATCAGCCGGTGTTTGGTATTCACGGATTTTCCAAAGTACTGATCAATATCGTAATGCACGTTACGGCTTTGTTTACATTTTCACCGGAGTTCCGACTTCAGAAATCAGAACTCCAGCGTAAATCAACCACCCCCTGTAGTGTTATTTGTCTGAAATAATCTAAACTTGGCAAAACTATCTTAATCACAATAACAATATACAGGAGGTCCTCCATTTATGACGTCCTCGACCTATGGCGTTTCGTCGTTACGTCAGAACTGGTTACATGGAACTAGTTGGCGAGGGAAGTGGATGAATACACCGTCATGCGTCGCTATCGGACGGCTTTGTTTCCTTTCTCCGATTGTACTCCACCTTGGATTGGGCTACATTCACTCATTATTTGTCCTTCATTATGGCTTCCAAGTGTAAGTCAGACTCTTCTGATGCTTGGAAGAAAAGGAAAGCCGTCTCCATGGAAGTGAGATTAGATTTAATAAAACGCTGGAAACACTGACGAACATCGGCAACATTAGATGAAGTTGTAAAAACAGGAAACAGAAATTTGCTCAAGTTAGGTTGTTATTGATGACTTTATTGGGATATTCTTGATCTGCATATGTACTGGAGGTAGAGATTTTAAAGTTATTTTCTTAACTGACTCATCGATCGGTAATCAATTGTTGGGTGCTACCGTGTTACCGGGTGTTACCGTGCAGGGAGAAACGCCACAAACATCAGCATTATTAGATCAAGCTGTAAAAACAGGTCAACATATTCTGTTATCTTCTTGTAAAATGATTCATTCATGCATGAAAGTCGTTGGTATTCATGACTTTAATGAAGAACTGATCGATATCGTGATGCACGCTTTGTTTAACGAACGAAACTCTGACCCTCTGTATGAAAGATGTATTCAGAGTTACAAAAGCAGCCTAATTTTTTTAAAAGATAAAATAAGTAAGAAATGTCTCTTGTCTTTCAGATTTTACATCTTTTTTTGTTCTGTTTCATTTTGCATCATGCATTTGTTTATTCTGTCTCTCGTTTCTGGTCATTCTGTGTCTGTGATCATGTGTTGGTGCTAGTTTTACGTAAAATATTTGTTGGTTTGAATCTCTCTCTGGTCATTTTGTGATGATTTTATAAACTGTCATTGCTTGAAACTGGAGTTAACATCATCATCTTAATGTAGTCGTTGCTACCAGCATGAACTGTGAATATCTGCAGCGAGATTTTCAATAAACCTGAACAATAAAAGCGATATAATTGATGATGTGTGTGTCTGAAATGTTCTCCCTGACTAATTAAATGACAGATTTCCGTGGTACAGATCCAACTCAGTGGCAGCGTGTTTAGTTTTCATGGTTTTTCTGCAGAAATCTTTGCATTTATGAGCAGAGCTGTTGACTCGTGGCTTGAACTCGATGCTCGTCAACTCACCGGAGACTTGACACCGACTTTCCCCGGAGATCTGAACGGGAACTGATGCAAGGCTTGCATCAAACTCCGAAACTGCAGGAGCTCAGCCGAAAAACAGTTTTTAAAAAAAAAGGAGAAAGAGCTTCCGGGGAATTATTTCTAAGATTGATGTGGGAGAAAATAAAACACAAAACTAAACAAAGGAAAATGAACAGATAAAAAGTTTGGTCAGCAACGGGAGGGAAGATATCACAAAAACACATAAATTTGTCTGGTAATGCTTTTTGATCCAACACTATTTTCTCTCCCATCACCTCCTGAAATTGGTTTTAATGTTTTCCAGCCACAAGCAGCTTCTCCATCTTCTTTGTGCGGAGCTCTGCGGGGCTCTGGAGTGGATTTAGTCTGCGTACGGACATCTTTCAGGAAACTCGTTTAGCAGATTCAACGGGAGCGAGGAGGCATCTGGGATCGGCTCGTCGTGTCTGGTCACCAGGTGAGGATCCAGACAGCTGAGTTAATATCTTCCAGTCAGACAGAACAGAGCTCATCCTCATCCTCATTCTCACCTTCATACCCCCCCAAAGTCACTCCATCCTCACCCCATATTCACCAACATACTCATCAAATACTCACTCTATACGTTTTCCATACTCACCCCATATTCACCCCCATACTCCCCCAAAATCACTCCATACTTGCCCCATGCTCATCCCTATACTCGTCCCATACTCACCCCCATATCTGCCCTATATTTGCCCCAATACTCACCCCATACTTGCCCCATACTCGCCCCTATATTCACCCCATACTTGCTCCCACACTTGCCCCACTCACCCCATACTCACCCCCATGCTCGCCTCCATACTTGCCCCATACTTGCCGCATACTCACCCCCATACTCACCGCATGCTTGCCCCATGCTCGCCCCCATACTCACCCCATACTTGCCCCATATTTGCCCCATACTCACCCCATACTTGCCCCATGCTCACCCCATACTTGTCCCATACTCCCCCAAAGTCATTCCATACTTGCCCCATACTCACCCCCTACTCACCCCATTCTTGCCCCATGCTCACCTCCATACTTGCCTCATACTTGCCCCATACTTGCCCCATGCTCACCCCATGCTCACCCCATACTTGTCCCATACTTGCCCATGCTCACCCCATATTCACCCCCATACTCCCCTCAAATCAGTCCATACTTGCCCCATGCTCATTAACATACTCGCCCCTCTCCTCACCCCATATTCATCCCATACTCATCCCCATATCTGCCCTATATTCGCCCCATACTCGCCCCATACTTGCCCTCATATTCACCCCATACTTGCTCCCACACTTGCCCCCACTCACCCCATACTCACCCCAATGCTCGCCCCATACTCACCCAATACTTGCCCCATACTCACCCCATAATTGCCCCATACTCACCCCATGCTCACCCCATACTCACCCCTTACTCGCCCCAATACTTGCCCCCACAATCACCCACCCCACACTTGCCGCATACTCCCCCAAAGTCACTCCATACTCACCCCTCATACTAGCCCCATATTCACCAACATACTCATCAAATACTCACTCTATATGCTTCCTGAACTCACCCCATATGCACCCCATATGTGTCCCTACTCACCCCATACGCGCCCCCATATTCGCCCACATACTCACCTCACACTCACCCCATACTCACTCCCATAGCCCCCCAAAGTCACTCCATAGTCCCCCCTCATACTCGCCCCATATTCACCAATATATTTCATCAGACTCATCAGATTCTCACCCCACACTCTTGTCAGAAGAGTTCTCCACTGAGCAGATCTGTGAACAGTCTGGGATCGTCTCGCCGTGTCTGGTCACCAGGTGAGGCTCCAGACAGGTGGGTCTCCGTGTTGCAGTCAGACGGAGCAGAGTCGTGAACGCTCACAGTCTGGTTGATGTGTTTATTTGGCGTCTGACGCAGCGCTCCAGATAGCAGCTTTAGCTCTCCCAGGACCGAGCCGCCTGCCCGCCAGCAATAACAGCAGAAAGCTAACTTGTTAAAAGTCTGGTCCATCACTCAGCGGCTCTGATAGACAAAATCCATCTACAGTAAATACCAAGGGCACCGCAATATGGCAAAACAAAAACAGCAAAAAGAAATGGGGAAAGCACTGCAGATGGCTGACAGAAGTTTCACTTTCTGTGAGTTTTACCAAACAAAAAGCTGCAAATACCGAGCTGCCGACTGTAAATAAGAGCCGGCTGCTTATTTACCGCCTGCTCCGGGTCACTTTAATCACATTTAGTTAACGTTAAACCCGAGAGACACCAGAGAAGCTTCTGTATTAGTATCTGTGCAGCAGACTGTGCAGAAGCCCATTGCTAGACTGTTTCCTACAAACACAATCAGGTCATTTCTGCAGGATTAACACGAATTAGAAGATTCCCTCGTACTAAATCTGCATTCATTTCTGCAAACACCGGAACACAACAACTTCTGGTGGCTGTTTTTAAGCATACTCAACCTATGCTCGCCCCATGCTCGCCCCCGTACTCAACCCATGCTCGCCCCATGCTCGCCCCATACTCAACCCATGCTCGCCCCATGCTCGCCCCTGTACTCAACCCATGCTCGCCCCATGCTCGCTCCCATACTCAACCTATGCTCGCCCCCGTACTCAACCCAGACTTGCCCCATGCTTGCCCCATAATCAACCCAGACTTGCCCCATGCTCGCCCCCATAATCAACCCAGACTTGCCCCATGCTTGCCCCCATACTCAACCCAGACTTGCCCCATGCTCGCCCCCATACTCAACCCAGACTTGCCCCATGCTCGCCCCCATACTCAACCCAGACTTGCCCCATGCTCGCCCCCATAATCAACCCAGACTTGCCCCATGCTCGCCCCCATAATCAACCCAGACTTGCCCCATGCTCGCCGCCATAATCAACCCAGACTTGCCCCATGCTCGCCCCCATACTCAACCCAGACTTGCCCCATGCTCGCCCCCATACTCAACCCAGACTTGTTAAATCTGCACATATTCCTAAATCTGAACAGCAGACGCCTAAATTCCTTCATTCTGGTGGATTTTTATGCACCAGATTGTCGTGGAAACGTCCCTCCTAAAGTCCCCAGGACAAACAGACGAGTCCAGGAAGACATTTCCATGAAAGTATGAAGACGTCTCGCTGATAATTCTCTGCTCTGTTTGTCCTTGATGAACGATCATAAAGTCCAAGTGAGCTTTTTCCTTTCTTCAGCGCAATCAAGCAAGTAAAAACCATGAAATAAAGTGTTTCTCTGTCGTCTAGGTAACCCCATCTGACATTATTTTTACCCTTTCCTGTCCCTGCAGCTCCTGAAGCGTCATCTCAGGTGACTGTAGATTTAAATTAAATTCAAGTTTATATTCCCACAACTTCATTACATGTGAGATTGCAAAGGGAAATACTGTCTGATGAGCTGTGTTTTCACATAATAATGCTGCATCAACGTAATATTGAGAGAAATTTAAACTCAAACGCCCACATTTATCAATTTGAAACTGCATTAAAGTGGTAAAAACTACACATTTTCCTTCACCAGGACAAAATCTGAATATTCAGACTGTGTGTTAGAGGACGGATCAGCTGACCCCGTGCAAAAGGACACGACTTGTGAGCTGCAAAGGGGACATATTCTGAATATATCTTTTATTCTAATAATAAAATGACAAAAAAAACTTACAAAATCACTCCATTTTTCCCACTAAATGTGACAAAACTTTTCAAAATTGACCCAAAATGTGTCAAAAATGACATAAAATGTGCCGAAAGTGACATAAAAATCTCTCAGAATTGACAAAAACACGTCCATCATGCCTCAGAGCCTAAAACATTAAATGTGTTCTAATGGAAGAAACACAGAAATTCTTTAAAAATAAATGATTGGAAAGTCTTTTAAAAAAAAAAAAAAATCAGAGCCAGGCAGGTCTATAAAGTGTGGTAAAAATAAACAAATTGTTCAAAATGACAAAATAAAATGACTAAAATGTCATTTTTCAAATGATAAAAACAGTTTCCCCAAATGTCCCAAAAAGTTAAAAAAAAGTTAAAAAAATGTTTAAAATGACCTCAAAGCTATCCAAAATGACTTAAAATTCTATACTAAAGTGCACAAAATGTTCCCTAAATGGCAAAAACATGTCTGTAACGCCCTAGAATTTGTCCAAAATGTATTAATCCACAGATTATTTTCTCAGTTAATCATCTGTTTCCCAAATCCCAGACTGGCTCATTATATTTGCCCATTGAGCTTTTAAAAAAAATCATTGAGTTCTCTAATTAAAATAGAACCAAAGAACCATCTGAAGGTTTTTCCTGCTAAAGTTTTCTGGACTTTCTTGGGTTTGCTGTAAAATAATGTTACCTTATCTCAGTTTTTATGGATTTTGAATGTTTATGTTGGTTGAGATCAAACTTTTAGCGTCTTTGTGCAGCTGCAGAAATGTGCTTTCACTGTATTCTGGTATAAATGTAGTTTTTCAGCCTGATCCAAGGTCTTCATAAAGCTTCTATGTTCAGCTTTAATGTCTGGAGAAGCTTCAATAAGCTCTCCATAATGCATGAAGGACACTGAGTGAGACGTACAGGAGCGCGTTGCCAGAATAGAAACACATTTAAAACGCAGTTAAACAGAAAAATAAATAAATAAAATGGATTCTGTGAGTGTGAGGTGAATAAAGTCCAACAAAACAATCTGATGAAAGAAAAGGATTCAGAATTTGTCCAAAATAATTAAAAATTTGCTCAAATTGCTGAAGGACGCTGAGAGAGATGTACGGGTGAGCGATACCAGAGTGGAAATACATTAGAAGCATATTTAAACAAGAAGAAAATGCGGTTTTACTTCATAATCCACTCAGAGAAGCATTAAACCACCACTTTCAGGAGGAAAACAAAAGAATTCTGGGAAGGAAATGGAGAAACTTCTTCTAAATGAAACGTTGCAGACCCTGCAGCGGCTCCTGGGGGCCACAGCAGGGCTCCTGGGAGTCACGGCTGGGCTCTTAGGGGTCACAGCTAGACTCCTGGCGGCCCCTGGAAGCTCTTGGGGGTCATGGCTGGGTTCATCGGGGTCATGGCTGGGCTACTGAAGGCCACGACTGGACTCATAGGGGCCACAGCTGGGATCTTGGAGGCCCCAGCTGAGCTCCCAGGGGCCACGGCAGGGCTTCTGGGGGCTGCAGCCAGGCTCCTAGGGGCAGCTGGGCTCTTGGGGGCCACAGCTTTGCTCAAAAGGGCCACGGCTGGGCTAAAGGGGGCCACGAGTGGGTTCCTGGGGGCTATAGCTGGGCCTCTGGTGGTCCTTGGCAGCTCCTGGGGGCCACGTTTGGGCTCCTGGGGGCCTCCGGCGGTTTCTCCAGCAGCAGGACGGCGTGGAGCCCTTCCAGCTCGGTGGCTTCACTAATCCTCCATTCTTCCCCTGAATGCAGCATTACCATAAATGCTTGGCAGCCGCAGCAGGCTTTGTATTCCAGGAAATCTGTGAGCCTCTCCAATGTGCATTGTTGAAATCCACCTGTTGCCGCGGCGATGAGAATGAGCCGTTCCCGCCGGTCGGGTCCATTATGTAATGCGCCGGACTTTGGGCTCCTAAAGCTCGGCCCCGGAGGCCCGTCCCGTTGCCAGGAAGCGTCGGGCGGCTCGCTTTAATTGAATCGTTGTCACTTGTGGGCGGCTCACAAACGAGCGACTCGCCGCTGTTTCGATTGTCTCGTTTAAAACGCTTGGACTGGTTCGGATGCTGCTGCTGCTGAGAGAAGACATCACAAGTTCCTCTTGAATCCAAAAACCTCTTCATACCTTCTGCAGCCTCCTCCCACCGGCTCCAGGATAATTAGCAATCAGTGCCTCTTGTGATTGGAGCAGAGCGTTGCCTTCACTGACACACCTCCACAAGTAGGAACAAAATCAGAAAATAAGATGTAAAAAACACAAATAAGCAGTCCTCTAACACTACATTTACCATCTGATCCTACATTTACTATCAAACACTACATTTACCCTTTATAAAACTACATCTACCTTCTATAAAACTACATCTACCCTCTGGTACTACATTTACCCTCTATAATACTACATTTACCCTCTATAAAACTACATTTACCAACTTCCTGTCAACCTGTTCGATGACTTCCTGTCAATGGCTGTGTCCGAAATCGCATACTAACGTACTACATACTACATACTCAATGAGTATATACTGTATACTACGTACTATAAGTATGATTAGAATGCCGACCGTTCACACTGTAGTATACTACTACGTTTCCCAAAATGTATTTCAAACCTCCAACGACAAAAACCGGAAGTACGGCTATCAAATATCTCGGCTGAATGCCGGCTTCAGGTCGATTTTACGCTAACAAACAGTTGCATAATTAATGTGGCAATTTCAAGCCGGCACTCCTCATGCAGTTATTAGCCAGATTATGTGAACCATTTCAGTTGTAGCTGCAGGCTACTGGAGGTAGCTGCTACTTGTTCTGTATGCAAAGCGAGCTGCTGCAACGAGCTGCTAGCATTCAGTAGCACGTTGTGAGGCGTCTGACAAATTTAAAACGTTGGTCAGAAAATGCCTATTTCTCAAATCTGTGGGGTGATTAGGATGACTACTTAACCACATAAAATAAAATAGAAATCGCCCCGATCCGGCCACAGATCCCGCGGAGGCTTCCATTTCAGTGGGTAGCTTGCAAAGCATTATGGGGCGGTTGAGTATGACTAGTGAGGTCACCGCGCATACTTAAAAATTTTCCGGATATAGTATACATCCGGGTATTTCTCGCGTACTCAATCTTTTCATACTATCTAATGTGAACACACTACATACTTACTTTGACATCACACTTTGTATGAGTAGTACGTTAGTATGCAATTTCGGACACAGCCAATCTCTCCACCTGTTGCCTGACTTCCTGACCACCTGTTGGTTGACTTTCTGTCCACTTGTTTCTGACTTCCTGTAAACCTCTTTGCTGACTTCCTGTCCACCTAGAGGTTGACTTCATGTCCACCTGTTCTCTGACTTCCTGTCTACCTGCTCGATGACTTCAATCTATCCACCTGTTGCCTGACTTCCTGTCTAAGTGTTCTCTGACTTCCTGTCTACCTGTTGGTTGACTTCCTGTCCACCTGTTCAATGACTTCCTGTCTAAATGTTCTCTGACTTCCTGTCTACCTATTCGCTCACTTCCTCTCCACTTATTGGCTGACTTCCTGTCCACCTGTTGACTAGCTTCCTTTTGCAAACAGTTTCTGACTCAAGGACTTCATATATTCAAGAAAAAACTTAAAGAAATAAGAATATCTTGGTCTTAAAACGATAAAAATCCATCTGCATTCAGAAAGCAGTCGAGCAGCTCTTTTCCCTCCGCTGAAGATCCTGACTTCAAACCTGGAGACTAATGAGAAAAGGAGTCGAACCCCTGAGTCTTTACTTCAAAACTCTAAAGCAAGATGAGAGGGGGGAAGCAGGGGAGAGTTTTGTTCCAGGAAGAAGCTCCGAAGCGTCGGGGGCCGCCACCATCTTTTTGTTCACCATCAAATAATCCGTTTCAGCGCTTTCATGTTTCCTCGCTGTGGAGGGAGAAGAGACGAAACAGGAGGTCGGGGATAAATCAGCGGCCGTGCGTGTCTTCAGCTGCCCGCGAGATGAAATCCTTTTTATCACGATTTAGGGAGCGAGCGGCGCAGTTAGGAGAATTATAGCAGCACTTCATGTAGACCCGCCGTTACTCAAAAGCGGCGGGACGGCCTCCAAGTAGGTCCATCTTTTATACACGGAGGGGAAATTGCATATTGATTGCAATCTGTGCGTGTTTTGTGAGTGTGTGTGTGTTTACTGGTGTGTGATTGCTGCGGGTTGCCAGGTCTGATGACAAGCCAAAAAGAAGAGAGTCTGAAAACGCAGAAGGAAGGACGACAGACTGGAAACGCCAGACAGAGAGCAGGAGGTTCGGTCTGAAACTCTGAGGGTATCATCAGAGTCGGGATTTTAGCTTGGAGGAAATCAGCAGAAGCAAACAGAGACGTGGAACTGCCAAATAAGGCTGCAAATTCTTACATTTGACTTTGTTGTTTTGTACAAATTAAGTGATTATAAAGTCCCGTTAGCAAAATAGAACCAGGCGAGTCAACAAATGTGTCCAAAATGACAAACTAAATGTTCAAAATGACCCAAAAACCTTTCAGCATGACTAGAAACTTGACAAAAGTAACTCCAAATGTGTCCAAAATAAGAAAAGGTTGACCAAAATGTCTCCTAATTTGGATACAAAAGCTAAATAATTGTTCAAAATGACTCAAAATTTGGCTAAAGTGACACAAAATCTCTCCTAAATGACAAAAAATTGCACACAATGACTCAGAATTTGTCCAAAATCAATGAATCCACGTAATATTTTCTCAATTAATCAGAAAACAGTGATAAATGTTCATCACAGTTTCCCAAAACTCAGTGTCGTAGCTTATAACATGATGTTCTGTCTGACCAACAGTCCAGAACCCAAAATATTACATGTGTTCTAATGGAAGGAACCAAGAAAAGCTGTCACTTCTCATATTTTACTTTGTTGTTTTGTAAAGATTAAGAGATTATAAAATCTTTTTAATCAAAATAGAACCAGGTGGGTCAACAAATGTGTCCAAAACGGCCCATAACTTGGACAAAAGAACTTAAAAATGGTTTAAAATGACCTAAAACTTATCTACTATGACAAAGTGACACAAAATCTCTCCTAAAACTAGCCCATAATGACTCAGAATTGATCCAAAATTGGTTAATCCACAAAATCCAAGTAATAAAATGTGTTCTAATGGAAGAAACCAAGAAATGCTACAAATTCTTACGTTTCACTTAGCTTTTTTGTAAGAATTAAGTGATTGTAAAGTCTTGTTATCAAAATAGAACCAGGTGGGTCTTTGCATAAAATGATAAACAAAATTACTCCAAAACCTTCAACCCGACCAGAAACTTCTCCAAAGCGGTTCAAAATGTGTCCAAAGTCTCACAAAACCTCTCCTAAATGACAAAAACTAGCCCATAATGACTCAGAATTTGTCCAAAATTGGTTAATCCACAAAATCCAAGTTATTAAATGTGTTCTAATAGAAGGAACCAAGAAATAATGCAAATTACATTTTACTCTGAGTACAATTTGTACAAAATAAGTTGATTTGATGCCTCAAAATATTTCCAAATAACAACCAGCAACACAGAAATTCTAATATTTAACGTTATTGTCTTGTAAAGAGCTAAATGACTCCAAAGCCCTGTTAGAGTTTAGGCTTTCTAGAAGAAAGTTACTAATTTTTGGCATTTTGTTTGTCCAAAACAGGATTTAAAACTGCCAAATAATGTCTCTCTACCAAGTAACCTATGAGGGAAACTGAAATTAACTTGAAGGTTTGCTGATGAATGTGGTGATGAAGGTTATATTACTCACTCCCAACAGTCTAATTTCATTTTAATGCCTGATATTTGGATTTTATTATTACATTATTCAAGGATACTCTGTTAGAACTGAGACTTTATATGGTGAACTGCAGAAATGCTGTCCGGTGTTTAGATTATTGCGTTCTGTCAGGGTTTATTTCGATGTTCTGATCTAGTCTGACATCCAACACGCTAGAAACAGGAGATAAAGTACGAGCTGAAGCAGAGCAGAGGCTATAAACCGGTTTGTAAATGCAGGTTTTTAAAGTGAGAAGATGCTCCAGTGATTCCAGCAGATGTTGAGCCCCTCAGCTTGATTTCCAGGATTTTACTACCACTAAAACAGCTGGACAAACATCTGCCTCGTGGTTGGATCGTGTCTGGACCGGTTCCAGCTCCAGCGCATACGAGGGCTGACGGAAAAGTCGTGAGAGTTTGGTTCTGAAAACAAAACGTCACGTCTGGCTTAAATGTGGATGCCAACTGTTGAAGTGCCTCCAGTGCTGCTCTGCTCCCGGAGCTCCTGCAACACCTTCAACATTCCCCGGAGGTTCTGCTCTGCAAACATGTCAAGATCCATCTGATGAGCTGAAGCTCCTCGAACAGCAAACCTACAACCTGAAATTAATTCTGGGGGAGAGAACGAAGTCGTTGTGGTCAAAAAACTAGAAAAAGCTCAGGTTGTTTTCACCAAATGTTCTTCCTCACCCAGCTGGTGGTAGAACTTTTGTTCTAAAAATGTTCTGAGAAAATACTCCAAAGTTCTAGTCATATATTTAACAGGAAGTTGTCTTAAAGTTCTCAGAATGTTCACTGGATGTTGGATGTGGTAGGACAAAGTTCTCTAGAGAGACGAAAAGAGTTAAACATCTTCCAAATGTTGGATGATGGATGGATGGATGGATGAATAGATGGATGGATGGATGGATAGATGGATAGATGGATAGATAGATAGATAGATAGATAGATAGATAGATAGATAGATAGATAGATAGATAGATAGATAGATAGATAGATAGATAGATAGATAGAAGGACGGACGGACGGACGGACGGACTTTGTTGTCCTTACAGGTGTACCGGTAGTGAAATGCAGTTTATCATCCAACCAGAAGTGCATTTATTCACCAATCAATACTACAAACGGGTGTTTCTTTCATTTAAAGGGTCCAGTTTTAGCCCCTATATCAACGTTTTTATAACGCATAGTTGCAGTTAATTGGATTCCTCTGTTTTACAGCTGTTGGATTCCCTCTAAACCGACACAGAGGTGCGTTTGTCCAGGTGTGGGTTCCAGTCAGCAGACGTTTCATTCAACCGCCGCATTTACTGCCCGCATCTCCGCCGATAAATCCGCCGGTGGCATTAAAATTAGTTGATTGCAGCCTGAGACGTGAGGCTGCGAGCTCGTACGAGGGGAGAGGAGATGGATGACGGAGTGATGGAGAGGCGGAGTGGCTGGTCGGAGGGGGAGGACGAGTGGAGGAGTCTGCTTTCACTCTAATCTGTTTACTTTGCAATTTGTGTTTTCAGAGCGAGTCCATTCATTCTGCTTAACCTGACACTTCACTCACCAACAGGAAGAAGCCGGTGTGTGTGTGTGTGTGTGTGTGTGTGTGTGTGTGTGTGTGTGTGTGTGTGTGTGTGTGTGTGTGTGTGTGTGAATCTCATCTAAGCCTGCCTTTTATTGAGATGTGTTTGCCTGCATCTAAATACAAGTGTGTGTGAAAACTCATTTACGTCCCGTCTTTTTGTAATTGTATGTGTTATTTATTTATTTGTGTGTGTGTGTGTGTGTGTGTGTGTGTGTGGCAGACATCACATTTACGTCTTGTCTTTGTGTAATTGCCTACATGTGTGTGTGTGTTTGCATGCTAGCATCCATTAGCGGCTGCAGGGTTGGCCTCTAATTATTCAGCAGTGAAACCATTAGGCGAGGCGGCGAACAACAGGCCGTCCTTTTGTTTCCTGCTTCCTGTGTCTCTGTCCCAAATTATTCGCTCATCAACGCTCATTATCGAGGCGATCCCTTGAAGTGAAAGCGTGTCAGAAAATAAGGAACGCCCTCGCATATATGTGTAGGAGCAATTAGCCGTGCGGTTTCGGCGACGCGACGTGAGTCCGGTGTTTTCGCCTCGTTTTTATCTATTTAATCACAAAGTCTCGGCGAGGATCGAGATCTCATTTGCGAGAGAGACCTGAGAACAAAAACGCAATTATACGAACACTGAAGTTATGAAATCCGAGGCCGCCGTCGCCACCGCCGCCGTCGGTCAGATTACAGAGAATGATGAGAAATCGTATCTCGCGGTGCAGAAAACAACCCGCTGAGAAACTAAACCGAGCAGCTGATATTATGGATTTGAAACACACACACGATGCCCTCCACACAGTTGAAGAAAGCTCAGGAACGACTGGAAACTCAACTAAAGGAGTTAAATTCAAGTGCAAAGGTGATTAAAACTAGAAAAAGATGAGACAATGGCTTTTTCTTGAGCTCAATCTGGTTGATTTGAGTGAAAAGCACAATTCTTCCTGTTTTTCTTCTTTATTTATTTGGCAGCTGGAAAATCGTGGACTTTCTTGGGACTGGTTTGTGTTTGGTTTCAGTCTTGGTTCTCCGGGTTTTGGATGTGATTTAAAGTTGGTTCAGGCTTTATTTTACTCTGGATCTGGTCCTGGATGAGGTCTGGTTTCAGACAGTGTTGGGCAGGTCATGAACTGTTTTTAGGAGCAGTTTAGGTTTGGTTTTGTCTCGATTTTGTACTAGTTTTTGACTGTTAGGACCAGTGTCAGACTGCTCTAAAACTGGTCTCATTGGTTTCAGACTGTATTCTGACTGTTTCTGAACATTTTTAAACTGGTTTAGGTTTGATTTTGGTCCTGGTTTTAGAACTTTTTTGGACTGGTTTCAGACTGTATTCTGGCTGGTCTCTGGTTTAGGTTTGATTTTGGTCCTGGTTTTAGAACTTTTTTGGACTGGTTTCAGACTGTATTCTGGCTGGTCTCTGGTTTAGGTTTGGTTTTGTCTCGATTTTGTACTAGATTTTGACTGTTAGGACCAGTGTCAGACTGCTCAAAAACTGGTTTCGGTTTTGGTTTCAGACTGTATTCTGACTGGTTCTGAACATTTTTAAACTGGTTTGAGTTTGATTTTGGTCCTGGTTTTAGACCTTTTTAGGACTGTTTCAGACTGTATTCTGACTGTATCTGAACATTTTTAAACTGGTTTAGGTTTGATTTTGGTCCTGGATTTAGACCTTTTAGGACTGGTTTCAGACCATCTTTGATTTTTTTAGGAGTAGTTTAGGTTTGGTTTTGGTCTCGACACTGTACTGGTTTGAGTTTCTTAGAACTGTTCCAGACTGTAGTTTGGCTGGTCTCTGGTTTAGGTTTGATTTTGGTCCTGGTTTTAGACCTTTTTTGGACTGGTTTCAGACTGTATTCTGGCTGGCCTCTGGTTTAGGTTTGGTTTTGGTCCTGGTTCTAGACCTTATTTGGACTGGTTTCAGACCGTCTTGGGTGGATCTTTTTTAACCCAAGAACACCAAACCAAACCTACCATCAAGCATGGAGGTGGCAGTATCATGTTCTGGAGCTTTCCAGAAGTGCTTCTGGGCTGATATCAGACTGTATTCTGGACTGGTTTTGGACTTTATTGGGACTGGTTTGGGATGTGATGTGACTGGTTTGAGACTGTTTCTGAAACTGGTGTCAGTTTTGGACTGGTTTCAGAGTGCATTTTGACCGGTTCTAAACATTCTAGTTTAAGATTGTTTTTGGTCCTGGTTTAAGACCTTTTTAGGACTGGTTTAGGACTGATCTTTGGCAGAAAATCATCCTAAAGGTGCATCACCACCACCTACCAGGCTGGACAGTGGAAGGAGACACAACTTTTGGCAGGACAAGCCTTAAATATCTGCAGAATAGAAAAAGTTTAAAAGAGAAGTCAATCCAACAGCTACTTGCAGAAGAAACCTGCATTCAGTTATATCAGTTCGAAAGTGCATCTAAAAAGCAAACCCACAGCGGCGGGTTCACTCAGGTAACCGAAGCAAAGGCTGCAGCAAAACAAAACACTGAGGGATATTTTTTAAAAGAGAGAAATTTCCTCCAGATAGCAACAAGGCCAAAAAGATCACAGAGAGGGAAACAGAATACATCACTGCGGGAGAGAATGCAGTTTCTTTTTTCATAATGCATTGCAGAGACGTTCAGTTATGAATCATAAACGCTGTGTTGAGTTTAATAACCTTAAAATAGTCGATGGTTTGGAGCTCAGATAAGATGAGAGGCAAAAACACCTGATCTTAACATCTGTAGTCATGACACGAAGACAAAGAAACTCACTAAAAAATGCAAATATTGGATATAAATTGTTAATAAATCAAAAATAATGTAAGAAGATTAATCAAACCTCGAATCAAGAAGCACGTCCATCAACTTAAGATACAGAACTTAAAGGATCATTCTTCAGGTTTGGTGTTTTGGGGTCATTCCATTGTCCAGTCTGGTACGTGATAGTGATGCACCTTTAAGATGATTTTCTGCCCAAGACAGTCTGAAACCAGTCCTAGACCAGTTCTAAACCAGTCCTAGACTAGTTCTAAATCAGTCCTAGACCAGTTCTAAATCAGTCCTAAATCGGTCTAAAATTAGGACCAAACTCATACCGAGACCAGTCCAAAAAGATGTTCAGAAAACAGTCTGAAATCAGTCCTAAAAAAGTCTCAAACCAGTCCTAAACCAGTTCTAAAAAGGTCTAAAACCAAGACCAAACTCATACCGAGACCAGTCCAGAAAGATGTTCAAAACTACTCCAAATACAGTCTGAAACCAGTCCAAAACCAGTCCTACCAAGGTCTAAAAAGAGGACCAAAACCAAACCTAAACAAGTCCAAAAAAATGGTTGAGAACCAGTCAGAGAACAGTCCAAAACCAAAACTGAAACCAGAAATAAAAACAGTCCAAAACCAGTCCAACATACAGTCAAAAACCAGGAGAACCAAGACTGAAACCAAACATAAACCAGTTCCTAGAAAGTCCACAATCAGTCCAGAATACAGTCTGAAACCAGCCCAGAAGCACCTCTAGAAAGACCTACAGCATGATACTGCCACCACCATGCTCGATGGTAGTTTGGCGTTCTTGGGGTTAAAAAAAAAGACCCACCCACAACAGTCTGAAACCAGTCCTAAAAAAGTTTTAAAAAAAAAAACTGTGCAAAATCTGGACCAAAACCAAGCCTAAACTACTCTTAAAGTTAAGTCCAAGAGTCACCCAAGATAGTCTGAAAACAGTCCTAAACCAGTCCTAAAAAGGTCTAAAACCAGGACCAAACTCAAACCTAAACCAGTTTAAAAAGATGTTCAAAACCAGTCAGAATATGGTCTGAAACCAGTCCTACAAAGGTCCACAACCAGGACTGAAATCACACCTCAACCAGTCCTAGAATGGTCTACATCAGTCAGAATACGGTCTGAAACCAGTCCTAAACCAAAGCTGAAACAGTGTGAATACAGAAAACTAAGCTGATAGTGATCATAAGTGATGGTTTAATGAGTGTTTCTGCAGTAATAATAACGCTGATCCCTGTTTGGAATATTCAGGCGAGTTTCTGTCTGTGGTCGATGAAACATCCACAGCTCGCTCTGGGAAACAGGAGGATTGATTCGCTGCTGTTTGTCGACTTCTTTATGGGATTCTTTTTTC
Source organism: Acanthochromis polyacanthus (assembly GCF_021347895.1). Lineage (NCBI taxonomy): Eukaryota > Metazoa > Chordata > Actinopteri > Pomacentridae > Acanthochromis > Acanthochromis polyacanthus. Next base: position 3,083,900 of record NC_067122.1, read on the forward strand.
CTGCAAAGAAACAGAGAGCTTCATCTGTTCTGGTGTCTTTTTTCTACACTCAAATAATTCTGTTTAAGTGAAAGCAGCAGGTTTCAGCTTCTGCAGAAAAAACAACTCTCAGCCGTCCAATGAGCCGTAGTAACCTTTCTGGAGGTAAACAATCATATTTTCTTAGATTGTTCTGCTTTATATTTTTTATATGGTGAATTTGCATCTTTTTGTGGTGATTTTGCATTTTGTGTGGTGATTTTGCACAGTTTTATGGTGAGTTTGCATATTTTGTAGCAATTTTGAATCTGTTTTTAGTGATTTTGCACTTTTTGTGATGATTTGGCTTATTTTTGTGGCAATTTAGCATTCTTTTGTATTGATTTTGCACCTTTTTGTGGTGATTCTGCACCTTTTTGTTGTGATTTTGCACCTTTTTGTTGCAATTTAGCACCTTTTTGCGATGACTTTGCATCACTTTATGGGGATTTTGCATATTTTTGAGGCAATTTCACATCTTTGGTAGTAATTTTCTATCTTTTTGTGGCCATTTAGCACCTTTTTGTGATGACTTTGCAGCATTTTGTGGGGGTTTTGCATATTTTAAGGCAATTTCACATCTTTTGTAGTGATTTTTGTGGGGATTTTGCACATTTTTATGACCATTTAGCACTTTTTTGTGGTGATTTTGCACATTTTTGTGGCAATTTAGCACCTTTTTGTGGTGATTTTGCACCTTTTTGTGGCCATTTAATACTTTTTATGGTGATTTTGCACCTTTTTGTGGTGATCTTGCACATTTTTGTGGCCATTTTGCACCTTTTTGTGGTGATTTAGCACCTTTTTGTGGCCATTTAGCACCTTTTTGTGGTGATTTTGCACCTTTTTGTGGCAATTTAATTCTTTTTATGGTGATTTTGCACCTTTTTGTGGCCATTTTGCACCTTTTTATGGTGATTTTGCACCTTTTTGTGGCCATTTTGCACCTTTTTGTGGTGATCTTGCACCTTTTTGTGGCAATTTAGCACCTTTTTGTGATGACTTTGCACCATTTTATGAGGATTTTTCATAATTTTGAGGCAATTTCGCATCTTTTGTAGTGATTTTCAATCTTTTTGTGGCCATTTAGCACCTTTATGTGATGATTTTGCGTCTTTTCGTGGCGACTCTCTGCCCCTCTGTTGTGATTTTGCACGTTTTTGTGCTGACAATGCTTTGTTTTGTGGTAATTTCACATCTTTTTCTGTTGACTTAGCATCTTTTTGCAGGGATTTTTTGTTCAAACAGTCTGACAAAGACATGATTCTATGCGAGTGAAAGCAGCAGGTACCAGCTTCTGGAGAAAAAAAACAATGCGGCCTTTAACTCTCAGCCATCAAATGAGCCGTAATAACCTTTGTGGAGGTAAACAATCATATATTTTTCACAGCCGAGCTGTTTGAACAGCCTCGTATCGGCCTGAACTCCCCTTGAACCTCTGGGTTTTATATATTTAATGCTGCGCTCCGACTGGACCTGCACGTTGCTCAGAGTTTCTCAGGCTCTTTAGACAACAGGACGCTGCCTTGGGCGTGGACGTGTCGAGGAGCCGTAATCCGAACACTCGCTGCCACAGGAATCAAAGGAAACCTGAGGGGAGAAGGTGAAGGACGCGGCAGAAACACAGCCGCCGCCGCCGCAGAAAGTGAAGGAAGAAGCGTTCTTTGAAAGCAGCGAGCGCTGTCAAAACAGAGGCCGGTCAAACAGCTGCTTTGTCAACAGCCATTGTAGAGCGGAGCGTCTTCCTGTCGAAACATCAGTCAGAGCGCCGGATAAACTCCACCGCCATCGAGCTTCCTGCTGCAGCTCGGCGGCTCTGACAGTTTCTTCACTCCACTCCACAGCTCCTCACGCTTATCCTTCACCATCACACGGCTGTTTGTTGCATCGAGTGTGTCAACAGCGGAAACCTTGAGTCTCCTGGTTTATTTTATTTTTTAGCGTCGGGTTGGAGAGTTTCACAGCAGAGCGAGGTCTCAGAGAAGAAAAGGCACAGCCGAGCCCTGAGCTGTTTGGGTGCTTCACGGTCTGACCCCATGAAATCCAAGTTTATATCAGCTCTGGAGCATCTGACGCTAATTCTGGGTTCTTATGTCGAATCTTTACAGCAGGGGTGTCCAACATGTGGTCCGTGGGCCAAAACCAGCCCTCCAGAGGGTCCAATCCAGTCCTCCACTCTTTCTGGGGTAATTTAGCTTTTTTTTTTTTGCATCCTCGTGTTGATTTCTCTCTCTGTCTTAAGTCAGCATCTTTATGCAGGAATTTTGCATCTTTTTATGGCGATTTTTTCAACTTGTGCCATAATTTCATCTATTTTTGCACAGATTTTGTTTGCTTGTGTTGTGATTTTTCATTACTTTCTGCTCATTTTTGCTTCTCTTTGTGGTACTTTTGTGTGTTTTTGTTGTGATTTTGCATCTTTTTGTGGTGATATTGTGTTTTTCTTGTGATGTTGCATCTTTTTGTGGTGATATTGTGTGTTTTTGTTGTGATTTTGCATCTTTTTGTGGTGATATTGTGTGTTTTTGTTGTGATTTTGCATCTTTTTGTGTGTTTTTGTTGTGCTTTTGCATCCTTTTGTGGTGATATTGTGTGTTTTTGTTGTGATTTTGCATCTTTTGTGTGTTTTTGTTGTGATTTTGCTTTTTTGTGGTGATATTGTGTGTTTTTGTTGTGATTTTGCATCTTTTTGTGTGTTTTGGTTGTGCTTTTGCGTCCTTTTGTGGTGATATTGTGTGTTTTTGTTGTGATTTGGCATCTTTTTGTGGTGATATTGTGTGTTTTTGTTGTGATTTGGCATCTTTTCGTGTGTTTTTGTTGTGATTTTGCATCTTTTTGTGGTGATATTGTGTGTTTTTGTTGTGATTTGGCATCTTTTTGTGGTGTTTTTGTTGTGATTTTGCATCCTTTTGTGGTGATATTGTGTTTTTGTTGTGATTTTGCATCTTTTTGTGGTGATATTGTATGCTTTTGTTGTGATTCTGCATCTTTTTGTGACGATATTGTGTTTTTGTTGTGATTTTGCATCTTTTTGTGGTGATATTGTGTGCTTTAGTTGTGATTCTGCATCTTTTTGTGACGATATTGTGTGTTTTTGTTGTGATTTTGCATCTTTTTGTGGTGATATTGTGTGTTTTTGTTGTGATTTGGCATCTTTTTGTGTGTTTTTGTTGTGCTTTTGCATCCTTTTGTGGTGATATTGTGTTTTTGTTGTGATTTTGCATCTTTTTGTGACGATATTGTGTGCTTTAGTTGTGATTCTGCATCTTTTTGTGACGATATTGTGTGTTTTTGTTGTGATTTTGCATCTTTTTGTGGTGATATTGTGTGTTTTTGTTGTGATTTGGCATCTTTTTGTGTGTTTTTGTTGTGCTTTTGCATCCTTTTGTGGTGATATTGTGTTTTTGTTGTGATTTTGCATCTTTTTGTGACGATATTGTGTGCTTTTGTTGTGATTTTGCATCTTTTTGTGACGATTTTGTGTGTTTTTGTTGTGATTTTGCATCTTTTTGTGGTGATATTGTGTTTTTGTTGTGATTTTGCATCTTTTTGTGGTGATATTGTGTGTTTTTGTTGTGATTTTGCATCTTTTTGTGGTGATATTGTTGTGATTTTGCATCTTTTTGTGGTGATGTGTGTTTTTGTTGTGATTTTGCATCTTTTTGTGGTGATATTGTTGTGATTTTGCATCTTTTTGTGGTGATGTGTGTTTTTGTTGTGATTTTGCATCTTTTTGTGGTGATATTGTGTTTTTGTTGTGATTTTGCATCTTTTTGTGGTGATGTGTGTTTTTGTTGTGATTTTGCATCTTTTTGTGGTGATATTGTTGTGATTTTGCATCTTCTTGTGGTGATGTGTGTTTTTGTTGTGATTTTGCATCTTTTTGTGACGATTTTGTGTGTTTTTGTTGTGATTTTGCATCTTTTTGTGGTGATATTGTGTTTTTGTTGTGATTTTGCATCTTTTTGTGGTGATATTGTGTGTTTTTGTTGTGATTTTGCATCTTTTTGTGGTGATATTGTTGTGATTTTGCATCTTTTTGTGGTGATGTGTGTTTTTGTTGTGATTTTGCATCTTTTTGTGGTGATATTGTTGTGATTTTGCATCTTTTTGTGGTGATGTGTGTTTTTGTTGTGATTTTGCATCTTTTTGTGGTGATATTGTTGTGATTTTGCATCTTTTTGTGGTGATGTGTGTTTTTGTTGTGATTTTGCATCTTTTTGTGACGATTTTGTGTGCTTTTGTTGTGATTTTGCATCTTTTTGTGGTGATATTGTGTTTTTGTTGTGATTTTGCATCTTTTTGTGGTGATATTGTGTGTTTTTGTTGTGATTTTGCATCTTTTTGTGGTGATATTGTGTGTTTTGTTGTGATTTTGCATCTTTTTGTGGTGATGTGTGGTTTTGTTGTGATTTTGCATCTTTTTGTGGTGATATTGTTGTGATTTTGCATCTTTTTGTGGTGATGTGTGTTTTTGTTGTGATTTTGCATCTTTTTGTGACGATTTTGTGTGCTTTTGTTGTGATTTTGCATCTTTTTGTGGTGATATTGTGTTTTTGTTGTGATTTTGCATCTTTTTGTGGTGATATTGTGTGTTTTGTTGTGATTTTGCATCTTTTTGTGGTGATACTGTGTGTTTTTGTTGTGATTTTGCATCTTTTTGTGGCGCTATTGTGTTTTTGTTGTGATTTTGCATCTTTTTGAGGTCATTTCCCTTTTTGTGGTGATCTGGTGTCAGTTTTTATCAGAACTCAGGTGCGATTTTAATTAAACTTAAAATAATCTGGTCTGAATTTTAACCTAAATCCTGACATTCTCTTAAAGTCAACCAAACGGTGAGTTCAAACAAAGAATAACCCGTCTGATTCCTGACTTCTACCTCAGCTTTACTTGGAGTTCGTGTCACACCGTCGCCTCTCGGGGAGAAAATGGGTTTCTTTCAGAGCGTAATTGAAGATGCTGTTTGGTTGTATTGGAACGTAATGTTTGGGAACCAATCAGTATTTTACCAGCACAAGAAGAACCACAGAAACGATCCAAGAAAAATGACAAGAAAAATGAGAAATGGTGGCAGAAAGTGAAAGCAGAGATGCTGGAAGTACAATGTGAGCGAGGAGGAAGAAGCTCCAGCAGGTAACGGCTTTTCCTCGTTCCTCATTTCATCTTTTGGAGGCTGAGGATCAGATCAGGACACCGGCAGCTGGATGTGAAGGTCCTTCAGAAGAAGCTCTGGAGAGTCGGAGCTGCAGAAAGTATTCCCACAGAGGAGAGGAACTTTCTGCTTTAATGTCTCGTCTGCAGCCTTACATTTTACACATTTTGTGGTAATTTAGCCTCTCTTTGTGTTCGTTTTGTGTGTTTTTGTTTGGATTCTGCGTCCTCATGTGGTGATTTATCCCTCTGTAGTAATTCTGAAACTTTTTGTGGTGACTTTGTACTTTTTGCGGTGGTTTTGCATCTTTTTGTCGTGATTTTGCACCTTTTTATGCTGATTTTCTGTCCCTCTGTTGTGATTTTATATGTTTTTGTGGTGACTTTGCTTCTTTTTGTGGTGATTTTGTATCATTTCCTGTTGATTTTCCAGTGACTTTTTGTCACTCTGTGGTCATTTTGCATCTTTTTAGCGTGACTTTTGCAACTTTTGCCATAATTTGATTGCTTTTGTACTCATTTTGTGTGTTTTTATTGTGACTCTTTATTGTTTTGTGGTAATTTTGCTTGTCTTTGTTGTACTTTGGTTTTTGTTGTGATTTTGATTATTTTTTTAGCAATTTTTCACCTTTTTGTGGTGTTTTTGCCCATTTTGTGGCAATTTAGCATGTTTTCATTGTGATTTTTTGCATGATTTTGTGGTGATTTTGTCCCTTTTGTGGGGATTCTGTATTTTTTTTGTGGCAATTTAGCACCATTCTGTAGAGATTTTGTAACTTTTTGTGGTGATTTTGCATATTTTTGCGGTGATTCTGCATTTTTTTGGCAATTTAGCATCTTTTTATGGCGATTTTGCACCTTTTTGTGGTGATTTTGTATTTTTTGTGATGATTTTGCACCTTTTTGTGGTGATTTTGGACCTTTTATGGCCTTTTTTTTATGCTTTTGTATTTTTGTGAGGATTTTGTACCTTTTAGCAGTGATTTTGCATCTTTTTAAGGTGATTTTCTGTCCCTCTGTTGTTATTTTGTATGTTTTTTGTGGTGTCTTTGCTTCTTCTTGTGATAATTTTGTGTATTTTAGTTGCGGTTTTGCATCTTCATGTGGTGATTTGTAATTCTGCATCATTTAGTGGTAATCTTTCTTTTTTTTGCAGTGATTTCTTTTCCCTTTGTGATCATTTTGCATCTTTTTCTTCTGATCTTGCAACATTTCCCATAATTTCACTTATTTTTGTACAGATTTTGTGTGTTTTTTGTTTTGATTTTTCATTGTTTCTGTGGCAATTTTGCATCTTTTTGTTATCATTTCCCTTTTTGTGGTGATCTGGTGTCAGTAAAAGGTGAAATCTGAGATATTCTTGGTGCAAAAATGTGATCATATTACTGACAGAGCTACTAGATGATCATTCTTTTATTTTATCGGTGCACATTTAAGGAGGAATTGTAATAACATCATCAGGTTTCTACTTCCTGTTGCTGTTATCAGTCACTCGTCAACAGGAATCTGATGTAAAAGCCTGGGAGGCTGACAGAGCTGCTGTAGTACCACTGATCCTGATGTCTGCCACTCTGCTTTTATCTAATATATCACAGACGGGTTTTATCAGCGCTCAGTGTCACTGCCAACTTCCTCTGAAGCCCAGCAGGTATTTTAGCGGCTCTTCTTCTTTGCCGTGGTTCATTTTTAAAGTACTGCAGCTCTAAAGAGAACGACATGATAAGAGAGAACTCGGAGACGTCTCAGTTTGAATGACGGAAATCAGAATAAACGGATACTTAAAATGATTCATTGCAAAAACTGCATTATTTTGTGACCAAAATTGGGAAAAAATGGAGGCTTTCCATGCTGAAGGTATTTTACTGCTTAGTCCAGAAAGACGTTTCACCGTGCTGGATGGATCTCCAACAACCTGCTCCTCTGTTCACTGTTTCATTTATTTGTTCATCCAGTAGCTTCAAAGTTAGCTCTGTCTCTCTAACTGTCTCTGTTTTCAGTTGTTGTTGTTTTAATTTTTTGTCTCATTTTTGTCATTTTATGTCTAATTTTGTCTCATTTCTGTTATTTTAAATCTTGTTTTTGTCATTTTGTGTCATTTTGTCTCATTTGTGTCATTTTGTGTCTCATTTTTGTCATTCTGTCCCATTTTTATCATGTTATGTCTCATTTTTGTCATTCTGTGTCTACTTTTTGTCATTCTGTGTCTACTTTGTGTCCCATTTGTGTCATTTTGTGTCTTATTTTTGTCATTTTGTCTTATTTTTATCATATTATGTCTCATTTTTGTCATTCTGTGTTTGCTTTTTGTCAGTTTATGTCTCATTTTTGTCTCATTTGTGTCATATTGTGTCTCATTTGTGTGTCATTTTGTGTCTCATTTTGTGTCTCATTCTTGTCATTTTGTCTCATTTTTATCATGTTATGTCTCATTTTTGTCATTCTGTCTGCTTTTTGTCAGTTTGTCTCATTTTTGTCTCATTTGTGTCATATTGTGTCTCATTTGTGTCATTTTGTGTGTCATTTTGTGTCTCATTTTTGTCATTTTGTCTCATTTTTATCATGTTATGTCTCATTTTTGTCATTCTGTCTGCTTTTTGTCAGTTTGTCTCATTTTTGTCTCATTTGTGTCATATTGTGTCTCATTTGTGTCATTTTGTGTGTCATTTTGTGTCTCATTCTTGTCATTTTGTCTCATTTTTATCATGTTATGTCTCATTTTTGTCATTCTGTGTCTACTTTTTCTCAGTTTATGTGTCATTTTTACCAATTTGCTTCATTTTTGGGATTTTATGTCTCATTTTTGTCATTCTCTCATTTTCATCATTTTGTCTCATTTTCATCATTTTGAGTCTTATTTTGTCATTTTGTGTCTCACTTTTCTCATTTTATGTATCTTTTTGTCATTTCTTGTCTCATTTTTGCTATTTTGTGTCTCATTTTATCTCATTTTGTGTCTCATTTGTGTCATTTTGTGCCTCGCATTTGTCATTTTTTGTCTCATTCTTGGCATTTTATGTCTCATTTTTGTCATTCTGTCTGCGTTTTTCTCATTTATGTATCTTTTTTTCATTTTGTGTCTCATTTTCATCATTTTGTTCTCATTTCTGTTATTTTACATCTTTTTTTGTCATTTTGTGTCTCATTTTTGTATTTTCTGTCAAATTTTTAAACAAGACTTAGCTTGAGTGTTGGAGCACAGAAAATTTGATTATTCTTGCTCTTTTTACAGTGTGTGGTTCTAATAAATGGTGTGATTAGGGGCATTTTTAAAAGAAAACATGTCTTTTGAACCTACATGTGATGTTTCAAAGAGTAAACTTTGTCAAGAGTCTTCCTACAAAGCTGCAAAAAGTCTGAAAAATGCAAAGAAAGAACCCTTTCAGTACATTCTCTTTTGTCAGTACATTTGTGCTAGCAGTCGGTGTGATTGACTGCTCTGCTCATATCGCCCATTTGAAGTGGATTCTTGTTAGTTTATATGAATCTGTTATGTGGAGAAAAGCATCTTAAGGCGAGCTTCAATCAGCAGAAAGAATTCTGTGAATCCATAAAGACGTGTGATGAATGCGGTTCAAGAATAGAGTCTGAGATCAAATGCCACACAAGGAATTCAGCTTTTCATGGAAATGTGATATTATTCAGACAAACAGCTGGTCAAGCATCTAATTTATTTGTATTTATACTTCTGAAAAGGGCCAGAAGAGGTTGTGCTTTGGTTTCCGTGCTGGTTCAGAGCCATACTGCTGTCTGCTGGGTCCTGGCATACACTTTCTTTATGCCTTTGGCCAGCTCTGCATAAATCCATAAAGGGAAATAAATAACCGCACAAGAATCTGTGTGTGTGTGTTCAGTGAAATTCAAATGCTGAATCCCCTGAACTGTCTCTGTAAAGTTCCTCTGTGGATCTGATAGCAGCCTCCGATCTCTGTTTGTCCTTTCCCCAGAGCGCCCGGCGAAATGTCAGCCAGGCCAGATTGGATTGCTTTTATTTAAACCAGAAAATTTATGTTTTTCACTTTCGCTTCAATCGCTCGGCCAGACATTCTGATATTTTTTTTTTCCACTGCTCCTTCGGTGGCAAGTGGACACCGCAACACAAGGCGACAAAAATGAGACAAAAAACACAAGCGAGACAAAAATGAAACACAAAACGACAAAAACATGAGACAAAAAACACAAGCGAGACAAAAAAGGAAACACAAAATGACAAAAACATGAGACGAACGACAAATGTCAGGCAAAAAAGACAAAAAAATAACAAAAACAAGACAAAATGTAACAAAAATTAGACACAAAATGACAAAAATGAGACTTGAAATGGCAAAAATGACAAAAACAGGACACAAAATGACAAAATGAGACCCAAAATGACAAAAATTTACCTCAACATGAAAAATGAGACACAAGATGATGAAAATGAGACCCAAAATGACAAAAATTTACCTCAAAATGAAAAATGAGACAAAAAATGATGAAAATGAGACATAAAATGACAAAAATTTAACTCAAAATGACAAATGATACACAAAATAACAAAAATGAGACACAAAATGTCACAAATTAGAAATAAAATGACAAAAAATGAGACAAATGCCACAAATAAAAACCACAGAGACAAAAACTGACAAAAAAGTGGCAAAGGGACAAAAAATCGACTAACAACAAAAACAAAACAACAACAACAACAAAACAAAATTTTACAAAAATGACAAAAACGAGACACAAAATGACAAAAACGAGACATAAAAGGACAAAAATTACCATTTTACAAATGTACAATCTACAGTTTATGTCTTCTCTGGATTTTTTACACTTTATCAATCGTGTTTGACTCGCTGCTTTGGGGAGAAGGATGTGAAGCTGAGAGAATCGGCGGCCTTCAGCCAGAGAGTCAGTGGCTTCCGATTGGCTGACGGCTTATCCACGCTCGTGAAGGCAGGAAAACACCCCCCCCCTCTGCTGTCACTGGTTTAGCACTGATATGAGGGGATGTGTTATCTGCTGACTTCCAAATTCATAAATCTTTGAGATCAGACGAAATTGAAGCGGCTTGAAAAGCTCGGAGGGGAGACTGACACGTCTGAGTGGCTCAGCTGTAAACCGCATGCTAATGCACCATCATGCCGATGTGCTCCATGCGTGTCTGCGTGTTCACGACCCGCATGTTCTGTGCTTCATACTACCTACGTATGCATGCATATGGATGAGGCCGGAGTCTCTTCTCCGCAGAGACGCTTCTACCAGCGAGTCTGACACAAGCTAAAAACTGACCAAAATGAGGTGAAATGTGTCTGATATGAGATAAAAACTGACCAAAATGAGGTGAAATGTGTCTGATATGAGATAAAAACTGACCAAAATGAGGTGAAATGTGTCTGATATGAGATAAAAACTGACCAAAATGAGGTGAAATGTGTCTGATATGAGATAAAAAATTGACCAAAATGAGTTGAAATCTGTCTGATATGAGATAAAAATTGTCCAAAATAACTAAACATTTGTCTTACGAGGTAAAAATTGTCCAAAATCACTGAAATTGGTCTGATGTGAGCCAAAAAATTATCTAAAATTAGTGTGAATTTGCCTGATACTAGATAAAAATTGTCAAAAACTAGTTTAAATTTGTTTGATAAGGGATACAAACTGTTCTAAATGACACAAAATTGAGTTTATCAATGTCAAAAACACTTTGAGGGACCAAGGGCATGTATAGTTGTAAGTCATCTGCATAGGAATGAAAAGAAATCCCAAAGGAGCGCAAAATTTGACCCAAAGGTGTCAGATAAAGAGAAAACAACAGGGGTCCGAGTACTGACCCCTGTGGTACGCCATGCCTATCAGCACAGGACTCAGACAGCACATTGTTAAAATTGTCCAAAATGACTGAAATTGGTCTGATATGAACCAAAAAATTGCCCAAAATTAGTGTAAATTTGCCTGATACGAGATAAAAATTGTCAAAAACTAGTTTAAATTTGTCTGATAAGGGATAAAAACTGTTCAAAATGACACAAAATTGTCCAAAATGATTAATAATTGTCTGAAATGAGCTAAAAAAAATTGTCGAAAATTAGTTAATTTTTTTCTGATATGAGCTAAAAATTGTTCAAAATGACTCAAAACTTGTCTGGTATGAGCTAAATATAGTTCAAAATTAGTTTAAATTTGTCTGATTTAAGATAAGAATTGTTCCAAATGACACAAAATTTACCAGAATGATTAATAATTGTCTGATATGAGCTAAAAATGTCTAAAAAGAGCTAAAATGGCCAAAAATGACTCAAAATTTGTCTATGAGCTAAAAAATCTAAAATTAGTTGAAATTTGTCTGATATGAGATTAAAAACATGGTCCAAAATGATTAATAATTGTCTGATACGAGCTAAAAATTGTCCAAAATGACTAAAAACTTGTCTTAAAAGGTATAAATTGTCCAAAATGAGTAAAAATTCATCTGATATGAGCTAAAAATGTCCAAAATTATTTAAAATTCATCCAGAGTGAGTTCATGAACCCCTCTGCAGAGACGTTTCTACCAGTGAGTCCTAAAAACCAGGTTTGTCTGCAGGAAGATGTTTTTCTGCAGCCTCAGACTGATTCCTCGTGTCCTTGGCGTGTCAGCAGCAGCGGATGTAAAAACTAAAGAGCATTGATGGAACTTTTTCTGCTGAACTTTCCCCCCCTGCTGCTTGTTGATCTCAGCTCCATGACATTTTTTTTGGAAGGTTTTAGTCTCTGGTGTGCTTGCAGGCTGGATGATAATTTAGAGATTTTCTATCAAAACAACACTTTGTTTCTTTATGCGACTCATACTGAAGAACAGAAAAGCAGTTTTTAGTCCTAAACATCACCACCATCTGTGGTCGTACTTTTACGGTCACAGCTTTTATTCGGAGGCAGTATCAGCTACTACCAGAGCCAGCTCAGAGGGTTTCCACTGCTGGAGCTCTGGGAAGCTGCCGGTCTACTATTGTAGTAAAACTACCTGGAAATGTGTGTGCAAAGTTGTGTGTCTGTCACGACATCTGTGAATGTGTAAAAGAATCTGTAAATGCGCACTGAGATTTGTGGATGCAAATCTGCAAATGTCTTTTAAAAAATTGTGCGTCTGTAAATATATTTCCAAATGTGGAAAAAAAATCTACTAATATGTTTTCAAATTTGTGATGAGATCTGTACATACATACGAAGACTTGTACATCAGTACAAAGACACATAACTTTGTGGAAAAAAATCCGTACAAGGATCCATAAATGTATCCTAAGGTCCGTAAATGTGGAAAAAGATCCATACAAAAATCCCAAAGATCTGTACAAAGATCTGTAAATAACAATAATAATAATAATAATAATAACTTTGTTTATAAAGCGCTTTCTGTCAAAGTGCTGTACAGAGAAATAAAAACAGATAAATAAAAACAGATAAAAATAAAAACAGAACAATAAAAATGACATCAGTTAAACAATTTAAGATTCCTATACAAAAGAAAAGAGTTGGGTCTTCAGCTTAGTTTTAAATACATTAATGGACGATGCCTGCCTGATTTCAGCAGGCAGACTGTTCCACAATGTAGGTGCCCGGAAAGAAAAAGCTCGTTCCCCCACCGTCTTTTTACAGACCTTCTGGATATTCAGAAGTCCAGTCCCCTGAGAACGGAGACCCCGAGCAGGGACATACAGATTCAGCAGGCTGGATAAATAAGACGGGGCAATTCCATTAACAATTTTATAGGTTAGTAGCAGCACCTTAAAGTCTGCTCTAACATGAACTGGTAGCCAATGCAGAGAGACCAGCACTGGAGTAATATGTTCGTATTTACTTGTTCTGGTCAGAACGCGAGCCGCTGCATTCTGGACCATCTGCAGACCATGAAGGCTCTTCATTGGCAGACCTGATAGAAGGACATTGCAATAGTCCAACCGTGAGGAAACAAAAGCATGAATTACGACCTCAGCATCCTGAAATGACAGACTTGGTCTGATTTTAGAGATATTTCTGAGGTGGAATAAGGCCAATCTGGTCACCTCTTTAATATGGAATTTAAATGAGAGGGTTTTATCAAAGAGTACACCAAGATTCTTAACTCTGTCTTTACAATGAATAGCACAGTCATCCAAAGACAGAGTAAAGTCATCAAGCAGAGGATTAACACTTTCAGGTCCAATCACCATCATTTCAGTCTTGGCAGAATTCAGGAGCATGAAATTCGTTGATAGCCAGCTCCTAACAGCTGAGAGACAGGCCTGGAGTTTATCAGTGTCAAAAACACTTTGAGGGACCACAGGCATGTATATTTGTAGGTCATCTGCATAGCAATGAAAAGAAATCCCAAAGGAGCACAAAATTTAACCCAAAGGTGTCAGATAAAGAGAAAACAACAGGGGTCCTAGTACAGACCCCTGTGGTACGCCATGCCTAACAGCACAGGACTCAGAGTGCACGTTGTTAAAGAAAACACTGTGAGATCTTTCTGACAGTTAAAACCTCAACCATTTCAGCACCTGGCCTGAGATGCCAAAAAAATTCTCCAGTCTGTTCAGTAAGATGCCATGATCCACCGTATCAAAAGCTGAGCTGAGATCCAACAACAACAGAACAGATGATGCCTTTGAGTCAGCAGCTAGAAGCAAATCATTCACCACTTTAGACAGCGCTGTTTCTGTGGAATGATTTCCCCTAAAAGCTGACTGAAGAGGCTCAAAAAGACTATTTAATGACAAATATTTCAATAGCTGAGTGGAAACCACTTTCTCAAAAACTTTTGACAAAAAAGACAGGTTTGACACGGGCCTATAATTAGTAAGGGAGTCAGCGTCCAGGCCAGGTTTCTTCAATAAGGGTTTAACAATTGCAGATTTAAAACAAGCTGGGAAAACTCCAGTGGAAAGTGATATATTGAGGATATATAACACATACGGGCCTAATGTGGACCAAAGTTCTTTAATAACCCACGCTGGCAGAGGATCAAGAGAGCAGGTTGTACACTGAGCCGCCATGACAACCTTGGTGAGGCTTTCTAAAGAAACAGGCTCAAAATTCAGGAAACCAACGCCACCACAGACAGGAAAGGTAGCTAAGCCTTCAACATTGTCAGTTACAGACTGAGGAATTTTAGTTCTAATATCCTCTACCTTGTCATTAAAATACAACAGAAAATCATGGGCAGACAGATCAGAGCTGCTAATAACTTGGTGGTTTTAGGTGAGTTGAGAAACCGTGTCAAATAGCAGTCTAGAATTGTGCTTGTTTTCCGTAATAAAGTTGGAATAATATGCAGCCTTTGCAGCAGACACCTCAGACTGATAAGATGCCAGACTGTCCTTCCATGATCCGTAAATGCCTAAAAAGATCCGTACAAAGATCCTAAAGATCTGAACAAAGATCCATACAAAGATCCAAAGAAAGATCCCAAAATGCGCACAAAGATCCATACAAATATCAAGACAAAGATCCATAAATGCGCACAAAGATCCCAAAGATCTGAACAAAGATCCACACAAAGATCTGTAAAAAAGATGGTACTAGATTGGTCTTGTTTATGTATTTGGGGGTTGTAGATGTATTTAGCTAATCTACCACATGCTTCTGGGTGTTTTTATTCCCTATTTAATAACTGCATTGTTCTGTTCTTTCAGTTTTATTCTCTATAACTCCCCTATTGTTCCTCATCTCCACCAGAAACTCTCCTGTAAGAATCTTAAGTAGGTCGTGACTCGCAATTGTATTTTTCCAGCTGCCGTTTGCGTGAATATGTGCTTAATTTCCTGCCGGATTGTTAGCATTAGCAGGTGGTTTGCGGCTCAAACAGAACTAAACGATTGTGTTTGAACGGTGACACTGTTGTTTTGTCTTCTGGGAGGTTTTGACAGGAAAAACACAAGCTGGAGGCCACGCTGTTGTTTTTAGCACGCGTGTGGAAACTGATTGCTATTGTGGCCACACGCGCCGAAACAAAGACGTGTCCCACAAGCTTTAATTATGTTGTCGCACAACTGTCAAAGCTACTAAACTCAATACTAACGCGTGGCAAAGAAATCGACGTTTTCAAGGGAAAAGGGTTGATGGTTCCCCCGTTAGATAATGACGTTTAAAGGGCCGTGGTCGGAGCTGAGGTTTTTTAAAGTGTGTCATTTGCGGCGCCGTGTTGGGTGAAGATTGACTCGGAGATGTGAGCGTTCGCTGCCTTCTGATAAAAACACACACACTCCGTCTCTCTAATTCATTTTCCTTCCTCTGATTTATCTTGTTTTCCTCCGTCTTGAAGATAAAAATCCCCCAAATTGCATCACCCTCCTCCTCTGTAGCTGCGCTGCTTCTGTTTCAGGCCAGAAAAATAATAACGCGTCTTGTGGTATCTCTTAGATTTGAGTCATGCCGCCGTTTAAACAGCCGACAACCGTTTTGATGTAATTATTTCGTGAGTCTGGCGTCGAGGCGTCCGGACAACAACAGCAAAGTCGCAGCTCTGTTCAACTTTCTAAACTTTGGTGACCCAGTAAGGAGCAGCAGCCGGAGAGTCGGCAGAATTTAAGGTTTGAATTCGTCAAAATGAGGATCAGTAAAAAGATAAATATAGTAAAGTTAATGTGCTAAAGGAAAAGAAATTGTGTCATTTTATGCCTCATTTTTGTCTTTTTTTTCTCATTTTTAGCATTTTGTGCCTGGTTTTTGTCATTTTGTCTCATTTTGTGCCTCGTATTTGCCATTTTGTGTCTCATTTTTGGCATTTTCCCTCATTTTTGGCATTTTCCCTCATTTTTATCATTTTATATCTCATTTTTATCATTTTATATCTCATTTTTATCATTTTGTGTCTCATTTTGTCATTTTGTCTCATTTTTGGCATTTTGTGTCTCATTTTTGTCATTTTGTCTCATTTTTGTCATTTTGTGTCTCATTTTTGTCATTTTGTGTCATTTTTGGAATTTTGTGTCATTTGTGTCTCATTTTTGACGTTTTATGTCTCAGTTTTTGTCATTTTGTGTCTCATTTTTGACATTTTGTCTCATTTTGTTAATTTGTGTAATTTTTGTCATTTTGTGTAATTTTGGTCTTTTTGTATCTCATTTTTGGCATTTTGTCTCATTTGTCTCATTTTGTGTCATTTTGTGTCTCATTTTTGGCATTTTCCCTCATTTTTATCATTTTATATCTCATTTTTATCATTTTGTGTCTCATTTTTGTCATTTTGTCTCATTTTTGACTTTTTGTGCCTTGTTTTTTGAAATCATTTTGTGTCTCATTTTTGTTATTTTGTGTCTCATTTTTGGCATTTTATATCTCGTTTTTGTCATTTCGTGTCATTTTTTGACATTTTATGTCTCTTTTTTTTGTCATTTTATGTCTCATTTGATTTTCCTCTCATGATAACTTGTAGAATTTCTAGTTTAGTTGCTAAATTTTGGTGACCCAGTATGATGCAGAAGCTGGAAAAATCATCAGAATTTAGGGTTTGAATTCTTTTCAAAGAGGGCCAATAAAAAGATAATTACAATAATGTAAATGTGCATAAAGAAAAGGTGAAGATTTAAAGATTTTAAGATCCAAAAAGTCCAGTGTCTTTCTCACCAAAGTTCCTAGTTTTCGTGATTCTGGGTCTTGTTGGTTGTCAAACCTTTAAATCCTGTCAGATCATTGAATTTTGCAGCTAATTCTGCTTTTTATATTTGTTTTATTTACTCTGCTCTTCTATCAGCGTGTTGCTCCTCCTCGGTCCAGCTCGTTTCCTTTCATCTGCTTTTTAATAACTGCGAAAACATCCTGGGATTCCATGGGCGATGTGTTTGGACAGATATTTACAGAGTGGAAAACTGGACTGCTCTTTTTTCTTTGGGTGTGCTTTACAAACTGCTTAGCGTCGATCGCCCTGATGATCACATCAAACCGCCTTTTTGGCTTCACGTTATTATTCGGTGCGATGTCGGGCCTCTTGTGGCGAGAGGCTTTAAGAGAAATTCAGGTTTTCATTAATTTTCTGGTACGCGGGAGTGAAATTCACAAGGGGTCCGGGGCTATAATAGTCGTGATTTCAGATCAAATTACTGCTTTTTCCCCCGTGGAGCTAATCAGAGGATCCGTACAGAACAACCACGTCTGAATACATTTAGAATCAAATATAAACTTAATGCTCTGGTGTAAATACGATCATTACCATCACAGATACCACTTTATTTCTTAACGGTTTATTCTGTTGTCTGCTGAGGTCCACTGGGATCACGTCCATCCACTCTTCTGTTTGTTTTTACACCATTCTGGTTTCTTCAGTGTCAGTTTTTAAGTCGGCTTGAAGTGTTTCTACTGAAAACAAATATATATAATATATATAATATATTGTCATAGTCATAGTCAGTTTTTATTGGTTTTTTTTTTTGTCATTTTGTGTCTCGTTTTTGTCATTTTGTGTCTTGTTTTTGTCAGTTTTTCATCTTAATTTTGGTCATTTTGTGTCTCATTTGTTATTTTGTGTCTCATTTTTGTTATTTTGTGTCTCATTTTTGTCCTTTTCTGTCTTATTGTCATTGTGTTCCATTTTTGAAAGTTTTTATCCAATTTTGTCATTTTGAGTCTCTTTTGTCATTTTGTGCTTCATAGTTTTGTCCGTTCGATCAAATTTTTGTCATTTTGTGTCTCATTTTTATCAGTTTTTATCTAATTTTTGTCATTTTGTATCTAACTGTAGTAATTTGGTGTCTCATTTTTGTCATTTTGTGTCTCATTTGTCATTTTGTGTCTCGTTTTTGTCATTTTGTGTCTTGTTTCTGTCAGTTTTCATCTTAATTTTTGTTTTGTGTCTCATTATTGTCATTTTGTGTCTCATTTTTATCAGTTTTTATCTAATTTTTGTCATTTTGTATCTAACTGTAGTAATTTGGTGTCTCATTTTTGTCATTTTGTGTCTCATTTGTCATTTTGTGTCTCGTTTTTGTCATTTTGTGTCTTGTTTCTGTCAGTTTTCATCTTAATTTTTGTTTTGTGTCTCATTATTGTTATTTTGAGTCTCATTTTTGTCCTTTTCTGTCTTATTGTCATTGTGTTTCATTTTTGAACGTTTTTATCCAATTTTGTCATTTTGTGTCTCATTTTTTGTCATTATGTGTCTTGTTTTTGTCATTTTGTGTCTCATTTGTCATTTTGTGTCTCGTTTTTGTCATTTTGTGTCTTGTTTCTGTCAGTTTTCATCTTAATTTTTGTTTTGTGTCTCATTATTGTCATTTTGTGTCTCATTTTTATCAGTTTTTATCTAATTTTTGTCATTTTGTATCTAACTGTAGTAATTTGGTGTCTCATTTTTGTCATTTTGTGTCTCATTTGTCATTTTGTGTCTCGTTTTTGTCATTTTGTGTCTTGTTTCTGTCAGTTTTCATCTTAATTTTTGTTTTGTGTCTCATTATTGTTATTTTGAGTCTCATTTTTGTCCTTTTCTGTCTTATTGTCATTGTGTTTCATTTTTGAACGTTTTTATCCAATTTTGTCATTTTGTGTCTCATTTTTTGTCATTATGTGTCTTGTTTTTGTCATTTTGTGTCTCATTTGTCATTTTGTGTCTCGTTTTTGTCATTTTGTGTCTCATTTTTGTCAGTTTTTATGTCATTTTGGTTATTTTGTGTCTCACTGTAGTCATTTGGTGTCTCATTTTTGTCATTTTGTGTCATATTTGTCAGCTTTTATTTAATTTTTGTCATTTGGTGTCTCATTTTTGTCATTTTTTATCTAATTTTTTTATTCTGTGTCATATTTGTCAGCTTTTATTTAATTTTTGTCATGTTGCATGCCATTTTAGTCACTGTCATATTTTACAGTTAAATTTACGCCGACAGATCGAGCAGAATTAAAACCGAAACGGCGTCAAATTGAAGCACAAACAGCTTCATGCACCTTTTTATTTTCCATTTATTTGTTTCTGTGGTGAAAGCGAAATAAAAAAAAAGCACCATCTGTCGTTGCGTTACACACAAAATAATGTGATTTCCTGAAGAAGCTCTTAGCGTTTGTTGGCTTTTATTAGCGTCCTGTTTGCTCCTGATTGGAGCAGCTGTTCCAGACCCCACAGAGGAGTTTTATTAACCGCCTCGGCTTCCACTTTCTGCATGAAGCGCAGAAACGACACGCCGGTTGAAGGCAGGCCGCCGGTCTTTATGCAGGTCGCCGTCCGGTGTCATCATCATCATCCATCTCCATGATTGTGGCGTCGCTCTCCGCTGCCTCTCGTATTCGTCACGGACTGTTTTGCTTCAGAGAGACATTTTTCATCTTTCATTTTGCTCCTCGTTTATTGCCGCCCGGACCTTTTACTCGTCTCATTTTGTCCGCGACTGTCAGTCTCGCTCTGATGACACGTCGGCCGTGCGGTTTGAAATTGCTCTTCTACATTTGTTTCTCAAACAGGACTCTGCGCTCAGCATGTCTTCTTCTTCTTCTTACGAGCCGGTCGCATTTTCGTGAACGAAAGTTACACACAAACAGAGCAGAACGGAGAAACGGCCGACCTGTCCGGCTGCATCTCGCCTTTCGTTTAGAGGCTGGATGGCAGAACAGAAAGACTTAAAAATGACAAAACAAGACACAAAATGACAAAAATGAGACACAAAATGACAAAAATTTGATAAAAACTGACAAAAACCAGACACAAAATGACAAAAATCTGACCCAGAACGACAAAAGTTAGACACAAAATGATAAGAAGGAGACATAAAGTGACAGAAATGAGACACAAAACGAGACAAAATAATAAAAAGGAGACACAAAACAGCAAAAACTCAAGAAAAACTGACAAAAACAAAATGCAAAATGACAAATATGACACAAAACGGCAAAAATTAAATTAAAATTGAGACAAACGAGACACAAAATAACAAACGAAACACAACGACAAAAATTTGATAAAAACTGGCAATAACAAGATACACAATGACAAAAATTAGATAAAAATTGACAAAAACGAGACACAAAATGATCAAAAAAGGAGACATAAAATGACAGAAACGACACAAAATAACAAAAACGACACTAAACAGCTTAAACGAGACAAAATGATAAAAGACACAAACCAGCAAAAACTGAAGAAAAACTGACAAAAACAAGAAGCAAAATGACAAATATGACACACGAAACGGCAAAAATTAAATAAAAACTGAGAAAAACAAGACAAAATAAACGAAACACAAAACGACAAAAATGTGATAAAAATTGACAAAAATGACATACAAAAATGACATACAAAAATGACATACAAAATGACGAAAATGAGATACAAAATGACAAAAATTAGATAAAAACTGACAAAATGAGATATAAAATGGCAAAAAATGTACACAAAATGACAAAAACTAGATAAAAACTTTGAAACACGACACACAAAATGACAAAAATTAGATGAAAACTACTAAATCTAGGTCTACAGCCACTAATTCTGATCGTTTCTTGGATTAAACGGTCACCAGCAGCCTCCTGCTGGTATAAACTATGATTATTATTACCATATTATAATTATTATTATAAACTAAGCAGCTGTTTCGGTAGATTGGGTAGCGGTCAGGAAAGCTTCCTGGTCTCCGTGTCCTCATTTCACTCTCAGATTCGTCTTCCTTCTCACTTCTGCTCATTGGTCTGGAGGCATTTCCCACCAGGACAGACAGAAAAGCATCAGATGTGAGACGTGGGTGGAGATTGTGAGGCACTGATGTGATTTCTCTTCACTTTCTGCCTGGAAGCTAAAGAGCAACGGGGCCGGACGACTGCAGGGCAAAACAAACGAAGCCTTTCATGGAGCCTGAACTTTCACTCACTTTAGATTTAAACATTTGAAAGTTCAGATGTGATGAAGAGTCTCATCAATCCCATCCCATCCACTGTCTGTGTGAGGCAGTGCACGATGGTTGTACGATGGTTGTACGATGGGTGCACGATGGTTGTACGATGGTTTGCACGACGGTTGTACGACGGTTGTACGATGGTTGCACGATGGCTGCACGAAGGTTGTACGATGGTTGTACGATGGCTGTACGATGGCTGCACGATGGTTGTACGATGGTTGTACGATGGCTGTACGATGGTTGTACGATGGTTGTACGATGGGTGCACGATGGTTGTACGATGGTTGTACGATGGGTGCACGATGGTTGTACGACGGTTGCACGACGGTTGTACGACTGTTGCACGATGGCTGCACGAAGGTTGTACGATGGTTGTACGATGGCTGTACGATGTTGCACGATGGTTGTACGATGGTTGTACGATGGCTGTACGATGGTTGTACGATGGTTGTACGATGGGTGCACGATGGTTGTACGATGGTTGTACGATGGGTGCACGATGGTTGTACGATGGTTGTACGATGGGTGCACGATGGTTGTACGACGGTTGCACGACGGTTGTACGACGGTTGCACGATGGCTGCACGAAGGTTGTACGATGGTTGTACGATGGCTGTACGATGGCTGCACGATGGTTGTACGATGGTTGTACGATGGCTGTACGATGGTTGTACGATGGCTGTACGATGGCTGTACGATGTTTGCACGATGGCTGTACGATGGTTGCACGATGGCTGCACGATGGTTGCACGATGGCTGCACGATGGTTGCACGATGGTTGTACGATGGTTGCACGATGGTTGTACGATGGTTGCACGATGGTTGTACGATGGTTGCACGATGGCTGTACGATGGTTGTACGATGGCTTTACGATGGTTGCACGATGGTTGCACGATGGCTGCACGATGGTTGCACGATGGCTGCACGATGGTTGCACGATGGCTGCACGATGGCTGTACGATGGCTGTACGATGGCTGTACGATGGCTGTACGATGGTTGCACGATGGTTGCACGATGGTTGCACGATGGCTGCACGATGGCTGTACGATGGTTGTACGATGGTTGCACGATGGCTGTACGATGGTTGCACGATGGTTGCACGATGGCTGTACGATGGTTGCACGATGGTTGCGTTGCTCATTAGCATAAAATAGTTTTATCTGGACTTCATGGAGCGGAGGTCCGATGCATCACACAACTTTCGCTAAACAGGTTGATAATACGTCAACTTTTTTAAAAAATGCACTTACAAAATACTAAACCATGCAGCTGCTGTGTAAATGTTCTTGTCCTGAATTGTTTTGTGTCTCATTTTTGTCAGTTTTTTATCGAATTTTTGTCATTTTATGTCTTGTTTTTGTCGGTTTTTATACAAGTGTTTGAATTTTGTGTCATCTTTGTCAGTTTTGCTCAAGTTTTTGTCATTTCGTATGTTGTTTCAGTCATTTTGTGTCTCATTTTTGTCAGTTTTTTATCGAATTTTTGTCATTTTATGTCTCGTTTTTGCCGGTTTTTATACAATTTTTGGAATTTTGTGTCATTTTTGTCATTTTTGATCAAGTTTTTGTCATTTTGTATGTTGTTTCAGTCATTTTGTGCCTTGGTTTTGTCAGTTGTTAGCTAATTGTTGTCATTTTGTGTCTTGTTTTGCCAATTTTTGTCTAATTTTTGTTATTTTGTGTCAGTTTTGTCAGTCTTTGAGTTTTTGCCATTTTATGTCTCATTTTTGTCATTTTTTATCTCGTTTTTGTCATTTTTGTCTCGTTTTAGTCATTTTAGTCGTTTCTATCGTGTTTTAGTCATTGTGTTTGTCGTTTTGTTCTTAATGCCCTTTCAGGTCTTGTTTGTGTCATTTTGTACCTTTTTGTTGTCGTTTTGTGTGTCTATTTAGTATTTGTCATTTTGTGTCTCATTTTTTGTCAGATTCTCTCTCATTTTTGCCATTTTGTGTTTCATTTTTGTCATTTTATGTATCGGTTTTGTTGTTTACATCATCAAACAGTTTTCCTGGAACGACTGAAGTGAATCTGGCCTTAAACCGGCTCTATAGAAACAGAAAATCTCACGTTCTCTGGCTTCTTTCAGGTCTGCTCTGCTGTGTTTCTTTGTGTTTTGGATCCAGATTGATGGACGGACGTTTTCTGTCTCTCAGTGTTTCACATGCAGCGCTGCAGGTTTTAAATCCACCCTGTCCTCTGAGGCTGTATATTCTGGGATGTTCACCTGCTTCCTGTGTGACTAACGGCCTCCGTCCTGCTGCAGCATCACTCATCAGCGACGTGTCGGAGCCCAGAGGACCTTCGCCGCTCGCACGCTTTTTGTTTTCGCCACGTTATTTCCAGCCGCTGAGCCTCCCGTTCAGCAGCCATCCTTCATGTGAAGAAGCTCCCGATGCAGTAAATACAACACCCGATCATTTTTACTGAGCAGAGCAAAGTGGAGGTTCCTGCCAGTGTCTTCCTGCTGCTCCTTCATTAGCCGAGGAAGCCAGGAAATCAGAACGACGTCAGGAACGTGTCGGAGAAGCACTGAAAGGTCGTCATCTGGTGATGGAACGTGTCCCACAACATGCTAGCATGACCTGTTGATGGCATTTCGATCATTTTACGTCTTGTTTTGCTCATTTTCTGTCTCTTTTCTGTTGTTTTGTATATTTTTTTTGGAATTTTATGTGTAATTTTTGTCATTTCAGGTTTTGTTTTTCTCATTTTGTGTCTAGTTTTTGTCATTTTGTGTCATTTTTGTCATTTCATGTCTCATGTTTGTCATTTTGTGTCTTGTTTCTGTTATTTCATCTGGTTTTTGTAATTTTACATGTAATTTTTGTCATTTCATGTCTCATTTTTGTCATTTTATGTCTAGTTTTTGGTTTCCTTTTTATCTCGTTTTGTCATGTTACGCGTCGTTTTGTCATTTTGTGCCTAATTTTTTTCATTTTGTGTCTTGTTTTTTGTCATTTTGTGCCTAATTTTTGCCATTTTTCTCATTTCTGTTATTTTGTCTTGTTTTTTGTCCTTTTGTGTCTCATTTTGTCATTTTATTTGTCAACTTTGCCATTTTGTGTCTCATTTTTTGTCATTTTGTGTCTCATTTTGACTTTTTGTGCCACATTTGTCATTTTGTGTCTCATTTTGTCTTTTTGTGCCTCATTTGTCATTTTGTGCCTCATTTTTCTCAGTTTTTTCTCATTTCTGTCATTTTGTGTCTTTTTTTGTCATTTTGTGCCTCATTTTTGTCAGTTTTTATCTAGTTTCTGTCATTTTGTGTGTCCGTAGATGATCAGTACCAGTTTTCTGTGTCGTGTCAAAGTCAGAACTCATGTTTTCGTCTTTTTTATGTGTTTTTTTAGCGTGTTTCTTCCAGCGGTGGACTGAACTGACGGCTGCTCTTCCCAGGTTTAGCTCAGCGTTGCCGGTCGCTGTATACTCGGGGCCTCTGGGGGCCCCGCGGCGTGAGCCCGGCATGAAAACAAACCATCAATCTCGCGGCGGGCCGCCGACCTGCTTCACGGCGAAATGAAACGGAGGTCTGTTTGGAGGAGCGTCCTGCGAGAGCTCTGGATGGAAACAGACGGCGGCTTTCTTAATGCGACATCACGGCGGAGAGCCCGAGCAGCCGAGCTAATGTGGCGTGCCGGATCCTCCTCGTCTCAAACAGGGCCAGGCGAGGCCTCCCGGGACGAGGCTCCGGTCCCCGGTAATAAAAGGCTAATTAGCTCCCTCCTCCCGCCTGCCTCTCATCACGGAGCCTCACCCCGAGAGTCCGCCTCCCGTCTAATACCATCATTTCCCCGGATGGATGTCGCAGCCCGATGAGAGGCTGTCAGGGGACGCCGCCGTGTTCACGATGGAAATTACCGACGCTCTCAGTAATGATGTGAGAAAGATATAGCGCGGCCCCTCGATAGACTCCTCACTCATTTGGACGTGTCAATCACGGCCTCCTAATGACGCCTCTCCACAACAGAGAGCTTTAAGAAGAACGGGACAATTTCCTTCCACTCGTGTCAGGTTTTAGTTTAATGAAAGGCTGGAGATGAACCCACCTGAAGACGGATCGCAGCTGCTGCAGAAAGACGACACAAATCTGCAGTTTCTCATCAAAACCGAACGCGAAAGCTACGTGGAAATGCAGCCGCCTGGTGGGCGTGTCTCTGGCAGGTCACATGACAGGTCACATGACAGGACCAACAGAAAACTGTCCCTTTTATTACGAAAACAGTTTGAGCATTTCTAAGATCATTTGAGGCGAGAAATAATCTGATGAATCTCTCCTGTTTATGGGTAAAAAAAGCTAATTTTTTTCTTTTCAGTTTTTATCTGATTTTTGTCATTTGGTGTCTCATTTTTGTTTGTTTCTACCAAATTTTGGTCATTTTTGCCTCCTTTTTGTCAGTTTTTATCTCATTTTTGTCATTTGGTGTCCCATTTTTGCTTGTTTCTACCAAATTTTGTCATTTTTGTCTACTTTTTGTCAGTTTTTATGTAATTTTTGTCATTTAGTGTCTCATTTTTGTTTGCTTCTACCATTTTTTTGTCATTTTTGTCTCTTTTTTTGTCAGTTTTTATCTGATTTTTGTCATTTGGTGTCTCATTTTTGTCATTTTGTCTCTTTTTTGTCAGTTTTTATCTGATTTTTGTCATTTGGTGTCTCATTTTTGTCATTTTTGTGTATTTTTTTCATTTTTTGTTCCGTTTTTGCCATTTTTAAAGCAGATCTGGAATTTCTGCTCCAGAAAAATAATTTTTCTGTAAATTTATAAGTAAAAAAAAGCCCAATAGGTCCCCTTTAAACCGATTTATCAGCTGATTTTAGCTGCAGATTAAAAAAGGCTGAAGCTTTGACAGTTTCCTTCTTGTGAAAACGAGTTCCTGCGTCACGTTTTATTGAAACACGAGCACGAGATATTCCACTGTGGAGCAGAGTGTTTAAATTACACTAAATCTGCTAACGTGGCAAAAAGAGGGAAAAAAAGCAGCAGCAGAGATTGTGTCTGAGCTGATCTGACTGCAGCCACTCTCTGCTCTCTTCTTCCTCTAACTCTCACTGCAAAAACTCAAAATCTCATCAAATCGGTTTGTCTCATTTTTAGTCAAAATGTCTCATCCCACTTGATTTAAGATAAATTCTCTTAACAAGTGACATTTCAGCAGATGGAGGGACTTGCTTTAAGACAACGCATGTTAAATATCTTGTTAAGTCAAACAATCTTGAAATGATCTCGTTTTAACCCTCGTGTCGTCCTGCAGGTGAAATTGATGTGTTTTAAAGTTTTAAAATGTAGGGGGGAAAAAATGCATATTTCACAGAGAAAACTTCCACATTTTCAAAATTCTTTGGAAGATTTTTGAACATTTCTTAAAATGGAAAAAAAGAAATGTTTAAAAAATGTTTCTTTCAGAACATTCAGAAAAAAATCAACCAAAATCCAGCGAATTTTGCTGGATTTTGGTTGATTTTTTTTCTGAATGTTCTGAAAGAAAATATTAGAAGTTTTACTGATATTTATGGAATCACTTTAGATATTTTTAGGATTTTTTTTGAAGATTTTTCTTCATTTTTTAAAAAATATTTACAACTTTTTTATTTTTTGAATTTTTATTTCTTGCAAAATTTGAGGATTTTTTTTGAAAAAAAAACTTTTGAGGGAAACTTTTAAGGAATTTTCTTCCTGAAGATTTTGCACATTTTTTTTTTTTTAGAATTTTGGGGAATTTTTTGCTGAGTTTTTGGATTTTTTTCAGACAAGGAAACAAAATTTTTTGGTGCCGTAAATGAGAACAAGAGGAAGATTAAGACACCTAAACGTGACAATCCTGGTAAAACAAAGTATAAAATAAGTTTCCTCAGCTAATTTTAAGATCTCATTATTCTAAATATCACATCTTATTTCAAGAAATCTTACCGAGCCATTTTTCTCTTGTTCTATTGGCAGATTTTTTCACTTATTTCAAGGTAGAAGTTCCTTGAAATAAGTTTTTTTTCTTGTTTTGAGAGGGGTGTTTTTTTCCAGTGTTGTGATCCAGTGAACAGGCTTCTGCACAGTCTCACAACTCCTCATGGTAGTTTTCCTCTAAATAAAGACATTTCCATCATAAATTCATGCATAAATGGCACAATTTGGTGCAGAAAATTCCCCAAAATGCATAAAATTTTGTGTTTGATGCTCAAATTCATGCAGAAAAAGGCACAACTTGGTGCAGAAAATTCGCCAAAATGTAGAAAATTTTGTGTTTGATGCTCAAATTTATGCAGAACAGGCAAAAATTGGTGCTTAAAATTCGCTAAAATGCATAAAATTTTGTGTTTGATGCTCAAATTCATGCAGAAAAGGCACAACTTGGTGCAGAAAATTCCCCAAAATGCAGAAAATTTTGTGTTTGATGCTCAAATTCATGCAGAAAAGGAAAAACTTGGTGCTTAAAATTCGCTAAAATGCATAAAAGTTTGTGTTTGATGCTCAAATTCATGCAGAAAAGGCACAACTTGGTGCAGAAAATTCCCCAAAATGCAGAAAATTTTGTGTTCGATCCTCAAATTTATGCAGAAAAAGGTGCAATTTGGTGCAAAAAATCCCCCAAAATGCAGAAAATTTTGTGTTTGATGCTCAAATTCATGCAGAAAAGGCAAAACTTGGTGCTTAAAATTCGCTAAAATGCATAAAATTTTGTGTTTGATGCTCAAATTCATGCAGAAAAGGCAAAATTTGGTGGAGAAAATTCCCCAAAATGCAGAAAATTTTGTGTTTGATGCTCAAATTCATGCAGAAAAAGGCACAACTTGGTGCAGAAAATTCCCCAAAATGTAGAAAAAAATTGTGTTTGATGCTCAAATTCATGCAGAACAGGCAAAAATTGGTGATTAAAATTTGCTAAAATGCATAAAAGTTTGTGTTTGATGCTCAAATTCATGCAGAAAAGGCAAAAATTGGTGCTTAAAATTCGCTAAAATGCATAAAATTTTGTGTTTGATGCTCAAATTCATGCAGAAAAGGCAAAATTTGGTGCAGAAAATTCCCCAAAATGTAGAAAAAATTGTGTTTGATGCTCAAATTCATGCAGAAAAAGGCACAACTTGGTGCAGAAAATTCCCCAAAATGTAGAAAAAAATTGTGTTTGATGCTCAAATTCATGCAGAACAGGCAAAAATTGGTTATTAAAATTCACTAAAATGCATAAAATTTTGTGTTTGATGCTCAAATTCATGCAGAAAAGGCAAAATGTGGTGCTTAAAATTCGCTAAAATGCATAAAATTTTGTGTTCGATCCTCAAATTTATGCAGAAAAAGGCAAAATTTGGTGCAGAAAATTCCCCAAAATGCAGAAAATTTTGTGTTCAATCCTCAAATTTATGCAGAAAAAGGTGCAATTTGGTGCAAAAAAATTCCCCAAAATGCATAAAATTTTGTGTTTGATGCTCAAATTCATGCAGAAAAGGCAAAATTTGGTGGAGAAAATTCCCCAAAATGCAGAAAATTTTGTGTTTGATGCTCAAATTCATGCAGAAAAAGGCACAACTTGGTGCAGAAAATTCCCCAAAATGTAGAAAAAAATTGTGTTTGATGCTCAAATTCATGCAGAACAGGCAAAAATTGGTGATTAAAATTTGCTAAAATGCATAAAAGTTTGTGTTTGATGCTCAAATTTATGCAGAAAAGGCAAGAATTGGTGCTTAAAATTCGCTAAAATGCATAAAATTTTGTGTTTGATGCTCAAATTCATGCAGAAAAGGCAAAATTTGGTGGAGAAAATTCCCCAAAATGCAGAAAATTTTGTGTTTGATGCTCAAATTCATGCAGAAAAGGCACAACTTGGTGCAGAAAATTCCCCAAAATGCAGAAAATTTTGTGTTTGATGCTCAAATTCATGCAGAAAAGGCACAACTTGGTGCAGAAAATTCCCCAAAATGCAGAAAATTTTGTGTTCGATCCTCAAATTTATGCAGAAAAAGGTATAATTTGGTGCAAAGAAATTCCCCAAAATGCAGAAAATTTTGTGCTTGATGCTCAAATTCATGCAGAAAAAGGCAAAATTTGGTGCAGAAAATTCCCCAAAATGCATAAAATTTTGTGTTTGATGCTCAAATTTATGCAGAAAAGGCAAAAATTGGTGCTTAAAATTCGCTAAAATGCATAAAATTTTGTGTTTGATGCTCAAATTCATGCAGAAAAGGCAAAATTTGGTGGAGAAAATTCCCCAAAATGCAGAAAATTTTGTGTTTGATGCTCAAATTCATGCAGAAAGGCACAACTTGGTGCAGAAAATTCCCCAAAATGCAGAAAATTTTGTGTTTGATCCTCAAATTCATGCAGAAAAGGCACAACTTGGTGCAGAAAATTCCCCAAAATGCAGAAAATTTTGTGTTCGATCCTCAAATTTATGCAGAAAAAGGTACAATTTGGTGCAAAAAAATTCGCCAAAATGCAGAAAATTTTGTGTTTGATACTCAAATTCATGCAGAAAAGGCAAAATTTGGTGCAGAAAATTCCCCAAAATGCAGAAAATTTTGTGTTTGATGCTCAAATTCATGCAGAAAAGGCAAAACTTGGTGCTTAAAATTCCCCAAAATGCAGAAAGTTTTGTGTTTGATGCTCAAATTCATACAGAAAAGGCAAACCTTTGTGCTTAAAATTCACTAAAATGCAGAAAATTTTTTGTTTGATGCTCGAATTCCTGCAGAAAAGGCACAACTTGGTGCAGAAAATTCCCCAAAATGCAGAAAAACAAATGTGCTGCCGGCTAACTTCTAACTGTGCAGAATCTGGAACATTTCTCGCTGCTAACAAGACTTCATCTCGTCCAGCTGTGTCACTCCGGAGCCCCTAATAACACTTCTTGTTGTGCGTTTCTTTCGGTGTAGAACGCGACCCGGTCCAGATTCGAACCCTCATTAAGCAGCACAAACAGCGTCAGCCGTCACCGTTACGAGTTCGTAAAGCAGCTCTAATTCATGCAGGCGAGATTACCGCTGTGTGTTTGGGAGGACTTTCAAAGGGCTGATTTGGGTTTTTTTCAGATGGGTTAATGAGTCCGGCAGCCAGAATACGAAGCCTCGTGTCCCTGCAAGCTTCCAGCAGAAGGTAATTTATTCCCTTCTATCTTATTTCCGTGTAAACAATGGGGATGGCGTCGGTTCTTCAGCCGCTGCACGCCATTATTTCTCATTTTATTTTGCTGTCAGAAGCGGTAATAGTGTCTGCACTTTGGGTTCATGTCATTTTTACAACTTTGCACTCTTAATTAGGAATGTTTTCGTGGAAAAAAAACTTTATCTCTGTGCGTTTTCTCTTTATTTACCCCCCAACATGCTTCAATGTGCCGCCCGTTGTTTGGAAATGAACACATTCTCTCATGTGGCTGTAATTAGTTTCTGCCCAGTAAAGCCAAACTTATTCATTCAGATTGATTTATGTCTGATGCACAAAACATTTTCCTGCAAAAACATGCAGCACAGCCACTTACGTTATAGTTTAATGCTTACAAAGTGGCACCGGGATGCTAAAATTCTTCATATTTAGACTTTAGAGGAGCCTTAATTTAAACATCAGCAGCTGTATTTCTGAAATATTCCCATAAAAATCTATAAATACAGTGAAATATCAACCCATAGCACACAAAAACGCAAATAAACTGAATAAAATAAAGACATAAATGGACACAGACGAACAGATGTACACCATTTAACCAATTTCTGCTAAATTTGAACAGAAAATTCTAATTGTTTAAGAAATTACGGTCAATAAACGTCCTCTTTTTGCCCTCAAATTGTTAAAATATGAAGAAATAACTAAATTAAAGTGTATTTTTCGCGTCCTTTATTCAAAATGTTTCTCCAAGACCTTAAAATTCTTCTTATTTGGTCTCCAGAAGAGTCTAATTGTAAATTTTAGCAGCTGAATTTCTGAACTTTTCTCATAAAAAACACACAAAGAAAGTGATGTTTCCAAGCAAAACCTAAAAGTTAAAGACACAGATGAGCACAGACGAGCAGATCTGCAGCATTTCTTGGTGCAAATTGTGAAATCAGTGAGTTCGCCTTCTAAAAACCATGTTTGCAGACGTGCTTTATGTGATGTTTTGGCGTTAAATCGACTTGTGCTTTGCTTCCTGTTTGTTGCCGTGTTGCATTCTGGGAATCCTGCTGTCCAAAAACTAACTAAAAATAAAAATAAATCTTCTTTTCGAGGTACTTCAGCAAAGAAAACAGGATAAGAGCTTGTTCAAGTTTCTAAAAATAGTGTGTGATGTTTATATTAGGGCTGGCCCGAACAGTGGTTTCTGGCCTCTGAATATTCGGACCCTATTAAAGACGAATATCCCAATATTCGTTCCTCCCAGGCGTAAACTAACCGTGACGTCACCCGTTGGTTTCAACGCCGAGAAAATGAAGCCCGGATTTTGCTACTTCCTGGTCGCCGTTTTGGATTTTTTGGAGCCAGTGACGTAAAAAGCGTCATCAAACAGACTGGACCGGAGAGCAACTAGGGGCAGGATTGGCTGAGGACTCTTATCCCGCCCACATTTTACCGCAGAGGCTTCTGTTGCTGTCTATCAAGTATAGCCACGCCCCCTGGCTCCGTCAACTTTAACGATTTATTTAAAATTCAGTATTGATTTATTTTAAGATCGGCCACCTGATCTCTCATTTTGACCATGAAAACTAACGGGAAAAAAATCCTGAGCTGTAGAAAATCAGTCTATCAAATTTTATTTTTTCCAAAAATGAATTGGGGTCTATGGAGCAAAAGCTTTTTGGAGCCAACCCTAGCGGACGGCGTGATATTGCAAGTTTTTAACACTTCCGGGTGGGCTTCAATTCTGGAGCCAGATGCTACGTCCACTATTTATACGGTCTATGGTTCCGCCCCGTAACATCCGACGGGGGGCGGGGCTTGTGGCGGAGACGGCACGAATATTCGGATCCGTTCGTCTGGTCCAAAGTTTGTCTTCGTTTTGTCTTCAGTTAAACTGAAGAATTCCCAAACAGCGGAGGTCTTCAGCATCTTGTCTTGTGTTTATGCAACGAAGTGAAGCGTGACGTCAGAGTCTGCAGCAACCCGACCATTCATCCTGGCGGTAACAAACACGAATGGATGAACCGAGATGAGCCGAAGTGGGCCGAAGTGGGCCGAAGGGAAGGGAAGAGATGAGCTCCGAATATTCGGATACCAAATTTGATATGCCGTAGCGAACGAATAGTCGGATATTCGGGTCCAGCCCTGGTTTATATGTGCAAAAACATGACCAGAACGCTTAGAAAACGCTATTAGAACCATATAAATGCACTCTTATTGTCCCTGCAGGCCTCCAGGATCAGATCTGAGCCCTAAAATCCACCGTCTCCGTTTAAAATGCAGCTGCTGGGTCACAACCTGCAGCTGGTTTTTACTCAAACCTCTGCTTAAAACCACCAGAACCGCTGGAGTGCCGTTTTCAGGTTTTAAAAAAGTCTCCAGAGTGGATCTGAGAGCTGACTGGTTAAACTCAGAGAGGACAGTAAGTGGCATTTTTCTGCTCTCCTGTCAGACTTCACCAGATTCAGCCGGAGTTTCGCCGCTTCTCGTTGTTTCGGTGCACTCAGGAGCCAAACTGTTGGATTGGAAAAAGCCTGAGAGCTCTGATTACAGGAGGCTGTTCCTGTAAATACTTCATACCTCACCAGTTCCTTCAGTGGAGTGAATTCACCAGTCTTTTCTGAGCGGCAAACACCTCGAAAGGAGTCTTTGTTCAGTCAGAATCGGACCGATTGGCTCCAGTTATTAAAGAATCCTCAAAGAAGCTGCATCAGCAAACGTTTTCTGTCGCAAAACTCATCTAAAATTGTGTCAAAAATTAGGTGAAATCTGTCCAAAATGAATAAAATTTGTCCAAAATGCATACAAAATTGTCCAGAATGACCCATAATTAGTCAAAAATGACTAAAAAATGGTCCAAAATGGTTTAAAATTTGCCCAAAAATAAAAAAAATGATCTAAAATGATTTACAATTTGCACAAAATGATTCAAAAATGGTCCAAAATTA
Source organism: Acanthochromis polyacanthus (assembly GCF_021347895.1). Classification (NCBI taxonomy): domain Eukaryota; kingdom Metazoa; phylum Chordata; class Actinopteri; family Pomacentridae; genus Acanthochromis; species Acanthochromis polyacanthus. The sequence goes on from NC_067122.1 coordinate 3,116,904, forward strand.
CAATAATTTGGTCCAGAATGACTAACAATTGATTCAAAATGAATCAAAATTGGTCCAAAATGCGTAAAAACAATTTGTCCAGTACGACTCTAAATTAGTCAAAAATGTGTACACAGAGCAAAATGACTACAAAGTGGTGAAAATCCTTTAAAATGTGCCCAAAATGACACAAGATTGGTCCAAAATGACTAATAATTAGTTGAAAACTACGTGAAATTTAAGATATGCTGAAAATGGCTTAAAACCTGTTCAAATTTACTCAGAATTGGTTTGAGATCCGGACAAAATTACTTCAAAAATGGGTAAAAATGACTCAAATTGGTCTAAAATGACATAAATCTCGTCAAAACTATTTTTCTAAATGTCCAACATGACTAAATCTGATCCAAAAGCCCTAAAATGTGTTAAATATTTGGTGAAATTCAAACAAAATTACTAAAATTAAACTAAAATTTGTCATATTGGATGGATTTCACCTTATTTTGACCCATTTTATGAATTTGGGTCAGTTTCAGTCATTTGGGACATTTAGAAACATATTTTTGACGAGGTGTTTGTCATTTTAGACTCGTTTGAGTAAATTTAAGAATGTTGTAGGCATTAAGAACAAAACTTGACTTATTTTGGACGCATTTGAGTCATTTAGACTTTTTTTCTGTCAACGTTGACGATGAATCTGATGAAGATGATGAAGATGATGAAGATGATGAAGATGCCGTACAGTCGGCCGTCTCCTCCTGGACTCGTCGCCTTCTGGATTCGTCTCGTCTCCTCCTGGACGCGACTCCTCGCCTCCTGGACTCGACTCGTCTTCTCCGTGACTCGTCGCCTCCTACACTCGTCTCCTCCTACACTCGTCTCCTCCTACACTCGTCTCCTCTTGTACTCGTCTCCTCTTGTACTCGTCTCCTCTTGTACTCGTCTCCTCCCGGACTCGTCTCCTCTTGTACTCGTCTCCTCTTGTACTCGTCTCCTCTTGTACTCGTCTCCTCCCGGACTCGTCTCCTCCTACACTCGTCTCCTCCTGGACCCGTCTCCTCCTACACTCGTCTCCTCCTGGACCCGTCTCCTCCTACACTCGTCTCCTCTTGTATTCGTCTCCTCCCGGACTCGTCTCCTCCCGGACTCGTCTCCTCCTACACTCATCTCCTCCCGGACCCGTCTCCTCCCGGACCCGTCTTTCCTACACTCGTCTCCTCCTGGACTCGTCTCCTCCTACACTCGTCTCCTCCTGGACTCGTCTCCTCCTACACTCGTCTCCTCCTACACTCGTCTCCTCCTACACTCGTCTCCTCCTACACTCGTCGCCTCCTACACTCGTCTCCTCCTACACTCGTCTCCTCCTACACTCGTCGCCTCCTACACTCGTCGCCTCCTACACTCGTCTCCTCCTACACTCGTCTCCTCCTACACTCGTCGCCTCCTACACTCGTCTCCTCCTACACTCGTCTCCTCCTACACTCGTCGCCTCCTACACTCGTCGCCTCCTACACTCGTCTCCTCCTACACTCGTCTCCTCCTGGACTCGTCTCCTCCTACACTCGTCTCCTCCTACACTCGTCTCCTCCTACACTCGTCGCCTCCTACACTCGTCGCCTCCTACACTCGTCTCCTCCTACACTCGTCTCCTCCTACACTCGTCTCCTCCTACACTCGTCGCCTCCTACACTCGTCGCCTCCTACACTCGTCTCCTCCTACACTCGTCTCCTCCTACACTCGTCTCCTCCTACACTCGTCGCCTCCTACACTCGTCGCCTCCTACACTCGTCGCCTCCTACACTCGTCGCCTCCTACACTCGTCTCCTCCTACACTCGTCTCCTCCTACACTCGTCGCCTCCTACACTCGTCTCCTCCTACACTCGTCTCCTCCTACACTCGTCGCCTCCTACACTCGTCTCCTCCTACACTCGTCGCCTCCTACACTCGTCTCCTCCTACACTCGTCTCCTCCTACACTCGTCTCCTCCTACACTCGTCGCCTCCTACACTCGTCTCCTCCTACACTCGTCTCCTCCTACACTCGTCTCCTCCTACACTCGTCGCCTCCTACACTCGTCTCCTCCTACACTCGTCTCCTCCTACACTCGTCGCCTCCTACACTCGTCTCCTCCTACACTCGTCTCCTCCTACACTCGTCTCCTCCTACACTCGTCTCCTCCTACACTCGTCTCCTCCTACACTCGTCGCCTCCTACACTCGTCGCCTCCTACACTCGTCGCCTCCTACACTCGTCTCCTCCTACACTCGTCTCCTCCTACACTCGTCGCCTCCTACACTCGTCGCCTCCTACACTCGTCTCCTCCTCCCGGACTCGTCTCCTCCTGGACCCGTCTCCTCCTGGACCCGTCTTTCCTACACTCGTCTCCTCGTCCTGATGTGGAATGGAGCCTCTCTGGTTTCCATCTGCAGCAGAAATACCTGCCGGTCGTAAACAAACAGCGCTGCAGCTCCAGGCCCATATTCACACAGCGATCAATGAGGGGATCCCACGCGCTCCAATATGGGCTGTGAAAATTGGCTTTCTTCTCCTGCAGAAGATTCTGGTGATTACCTATACGGTGCTGTTGATTGGGGATTGATCGCGGGTTGGAATTAAACAGCAGCGGGTCCCCGTTTTTTTGATTTGAGCGAGGCTGAAAGCACCGATGGAGGATGATGGGTAGAAGAAGAAAAGATGGAGGAAAATCTCCATCTTAACCCGTCATTTAGTCCAATATCAAACCTAAAATATCTCATTTTCTCAGAATAAGTGAAGACATCAGACGTTATTTTGAGTATTTTTCAACACAGATCCACTTGTTTTAGGGTTTTTTTTGTGACTCATCAACAAACCGGTTCACTGAACTCATTAACAGGAAGTCAGAAACCTTCTCTAGAACGAAGAGTCGATGACTGACCTCATTAAGTCAGGACTTTTGGGTAGACCAGTCTAAAGCCTTCATTCTAGCCTTAATGAACCATTTCTTTACCTCTGAGCCATTTCTGACCAATTTAAACTAATTTTAGAGAAGTTTTAAGTCAATTCTGGGTCAATTTTGGACCATTTTTGAGTCATTTTGGGCAAATTATAAACCATTTAGGACAAGTTTGAGTCATTTTGCATGCATTTTAAACCATTTTGGAACAGTTTTAGGTCATTTTGAACCACTTTAGTCATTTTTGATTAATTTTGGGCAAATTTGAAACAATTTTGAACCAATTTTAAGAATTGTTTTGAGCCACTTTTTAGAAACAGTCAAAATAAAGTCTGAATCCATTCCACAACCAATCCTAAAAAAGTCAAATACCAGTTCAATATCGGGACCAAAACCAAACCTAAGCTACTCTTCAAGAAAAATCCAGGACCGTCTGAAACCAGTCCTGATCCAGGACCAGTTCCAGAGTAAAATAAATCCTAAACCAGCTTTAAATCACATCCAAAACCAGGAGAACCAAGACTGAAGCCAAACATAAACCAGTCCCAAGAAAGTCAGTCCAACATCCCAGCCCAATCTCACGAGGATTCGTGAAACTGTCACGTAAATTTTTGTTTCGGCTTCGTGCGCACCAACACGATTTCGTCATGTTTTTCGTGCCGCTCACCACGAAATGCACACCAATGTATTTTAAACGGCGGACTTTTCGTGCCACTCAGAACGTATTTCAAAAGAATGTGTGTATTATATTTTTAATGTAAAACCGCGGCGAATCCAACGCTATATTTTGCATGACATCGTCCCTAAACATAACCCTAATCATAATCCTAACCATAACCTAACCATAAGCCGGTGGTACACTTACCAATTTGCATAGGAATTTCAAGAATGTCCGGCGGCCGGCGGCCGCAAACGCGATCACACAAGCAGTATACGCCGATGGACAGCTTAGATCGTCATGAATCCGCCGGTATAAACCACTTTCAGATGTGATTACCACAGCGAAAAACATTTCGTGGTGAGCGGCACGAAAAACATGACGAAATCGTGTTGGTGCGCACGAAACCGAAACTAAAACTTACGTGACAGTTTCACGAATCCCCGTGAGACCGGGTTGAACATCCAGCCTGAAAGCAGTCCAAAATGATGATACTGCCACCACCATGCTTGATGGTAGGTTTGGTGTTCTTAGGGTTAAGACTTGCCCAAGACAGTCCTAAAACGGTCTAAAACCAGGACCAAAATCAAACCAAAAATGTTCAGAACCAGTTTCAGAAACAGTCTGAAACCAGTCACATCACATCCAAAACCATTAGAACCAAGACTGACACCAAACATAAAACAGTCCCCCTCCCCCCAAAAAAAAAAAAAAAAACAGTCCAAAATAGTCTGAAACCAGTCCAGAAGCTCTTCTAGAAAGCCCCAGAGCATGATACTGCCACCTCCATGCTTGACGGTAGGTTTGGTGTTCTTGGGGTTAAAGGCCTGAAATCAGATATCTAAATACAGATTGATAATATATCTATCGTGTAGAAGCGTCCTAATGTGCAAACATTCCCAGAACAAAGATCTGAATATTGGCTAAAACCAGCTGAGATCAGTTTTTAATCCACTCTGTGTTTTACTGGAACACATTTTCTGCATTTTGCTTTTTACTGCACATCATGCAGTTATGGCAAATTGTATTGTTTTTCCTCATTTTATTGGAGCTTTCTGGACCAGACCTTGTCGATTTCACCTCTCAGCATTCTAAGGAGCCGACGGTGGTTTTATTCATTCACCTGTTGTGCAGTAAAACAGTCATCAGAGCGTCTTGATTTGAAAAGTCTGAGCTGCAGCTCCTCATAATGATGATATAACTAGCAGATCAGTGCAGGCTCGATGCTAATGGAGGCAAAATTAATAGAAGCAGATGGGGTGTAAATTCAGATTCCTCTTCTAGTTGGGATGCAGAAGCTTAACCCTCGTGTGGATTCAAAAGATGTGAGAAGACGAGTGTTTGGAGTTGAGTTTTTGTAGTTGTAATTCCGTTGCACAATATACAGCAAACTCTTGTTGTTTCCCTTTAAAAAATTCATTTTATAGCTACTTTTTTATGATATATAAGGACGATCTCTCACTAAACAAACAATATTTACACCTATGCAGTACCTTTAGCAGCAGTAAAAGTGATAATAAACCTCTGCTTTTGTAGAGAAAACACCTACAGCATGTCCTGAACAATAGTGCTTTACTTTGATGCATCTGTCATTTTTAACACCAAAGCTGAAACAAAATGAAAAAAAAGAGACATAAAATGACAAAAATGAGGCACAAAATGACTAAAATGAGGCATAAAATGACAATGAGTCGCATAATGATGCAAAGGAAATTCAAGATTACAAAAAACAAGACTTAAATTGACAAAAATAGACACAAAATGATAAGAATGAGACATAAAATGATAAAAATGAGACAAAATAACAAAAATGAGAGTCAAAATGCCAAAATGAGACTCAAATTGGCAAAAATGAGACTCAAAATGACAATAATGAGACTCAAAATTGCAAAAAAGAGACTCAAAATAGCAAAAACGGAATCAAAATGACAAAAATGAGGCACAAATGACAAAAACAAGGCACAAAATGAGAAAAAAATGAGACAAAATGACAAAACTGAGGCACAAAATGACTAAAATGAGGCATAAATTGACGAAAATAGACACAAAATTTTAAAAATGAGACATAAAATGATAAAAATGAGATGAAATGGCAAAAATGAGATTGAAAATGGCAAAATAATACTCAAAATAGCAAAAATGAGGCACAAATGACAAAAATGAGGCCCAAAATGAAAAAAACAAGGGACAAAATACAAAAAATGAGGCCCAAAATGACAAAATTTGGCACAAATGACATAAATTAGACATAAGATCACAAAAATGAGACACAAATTGACACAGACATAAAATGACAAAAATGAGACACAAAATAACAAAAATGGGGCACAAAATGACCCAAAGGAGACTCAAAATGACCAAAATGAGACATTTTGATCGGACCCTCTGGAGGGCCTGTTTCGGTCCACAGGCCTCATGTTTGACAGCTTTGTGTTTGAGGCTCAGCGGTCCTCTTTAACCTTCAGGATAAGGGGAATGTTCAGGATGTTCAGACAACATGAGGGTTAAAAAAACATTCTGAACTTGCAGAAACAAAATGTCAGAGCTCCTGTGATTGGACGTGGAGCTGAAGGCCGCTGAAATGCTTGCTTTGGTTTTACTTTTTATTTTTGCAGCAGGAGAAGCTTCTGGACTCGTTGACTTTGGGTAAGCGCTGGCGGGGGAAACAACGGTTTCATTGTGGCCCCAGAAGCGATTGTGTTGGAGTCAGGAGGAGCTGTTTAGTGAGAAATGTTGTGAAGTGGTTTGTGAAAGGCGGCCAGCTCCCCGTTCATTAGCAGCAGTATCTAAAGCAGCCGGAGATACCGCCGTGCTAGCGGGAGGCTGACTGAGAGCTAAGTGCTCCGACTCTGACAGCTCTGCACAAATGCATATCAGCCAGCGCCGAGATGGGAACTACAGAGAGGTTTAACTCATCAAACATTTAGAGCGCCGCCTCACATTTCACTCAGAAAGTATTTAGAGTGGTGTCCACAGCCCGGGATAATGAGGACCAGAACGTGGCCCCGTGCGAACCCGGAGCGTGGACGAATTAACACAGAAAACCTTAAAGACGTCATGAATTGATGCCCGGCTAGCCGAGGGCGCTCCGATCGATAGCTCTGAAGCTGAAAGAAGCCGAGGAGCTGCTCCACGCGCCGTCTCAGGCTCATGTTTGGAGGCTTTACGCCCAAATAAGCTCAATTTTACAACAGCGCTAAACCTGATCTGAACCAGAAAATGGAGCCAGACGCCCGGAAAATCTCCCAGCAGGCGCTCGTTTCTGCCGTTTCTGTGGAAGAACAACAGATTCCTGCACTGAGCATCACAGCCAGAACTCGGGTTATTTATGCAGAGTCCGGTCCTGAAAACATCGATTTCCAATCCGCAGCGTTCCATGTTTATATTGACTGAAACTGTTCTGATGCCTGAAAACATTCGGTCTGAAATTTACACCAAACACGAGTTTGTAAAGACGGAGACACAATCTGCACACAAAAATGATGTTTCTGTGCAGCTAAAGTGCAGGATATCAGAGTTCACATCACACATGGATCCTTTCATTCTTAGATTTGTTTTGCTCCGCTTGTAGTAGAAAATATATCCTCAAAATACCCAAATCTGTATAAAATGAGTCTAAATCTGGATTAACGAACTGAAATATTGTTCAAAGAAGACTAAAATTTGTCCAAGATGACTCAAATATGGTTTCAAAACACTCAAATCTGTCTAAAATGAGCTTGATACTGGCTAAAATGACTCAAATATTGCCCAAAATAACAAAAAAAGGCATTAAATTTGTTCCAAGTCCTTTAATATTGTCCAAGATAACCCAAATTCGTCTAAAATGACTCAACTTTTATCTCAAAAGACTCAAATCTGTCTGAAAAGAGTCTGACACTGGCTTAAATGACTAAAAAATGTCCAAAAAAACCCAAATATTTTTCAAAAACTGACATAAAATCTGTTTCAAATGATTGAAAATTGCTCCAAAAAGACTCAAATATGTCCAAATTGACCGAAATACGATCTTAAAAGATTCAAATCTGTCTAAAATGAGTCTGAAATGGGCTTAAAAGCCTCAAATATTGTCCAAATTGACTCAAATATTGTCTCAAAAGACACAAATCTGTCTAAAATGAGCCTGATACAGCGCTAAAATACTCAAATATTGTCAAAAATAACAAAAATCTTTCAAAAAATGACAGAAAATTTATTCCAAATAATTAAAAATTGCTCCAGAAAGACTCAAATTTGTCCAAAATGACCCAAATATTGTTTAAAGTAACAACGAAAGACATTAGATTTGCTCTAAATCATTGAAATTGGTCCAGAAATAATCCAGATTGTTCTAAAATGACTCAAATATGATCTTAAAAGACACAAATCTGTCTAAGATCAGTCTGAAACTGGATTAAAAGATTCAAATATTGTCCAAAATCACTCAAATCTGTCTAAAATAACTAAAATATTGTCTTAAGACACAAATCTGTGTAAAGTAAGTGTAGCAGAGCTGCTGAAGTGTTTTAAACCTCCATTATTTACACCTCATTCTCCAGGAATCCGGTCCAGCTGAAGGTAAAACCCTGGACCCTCCGGGGGCCGGCGGCGGCTTAACGCCTGCTGATGTCAAGCTGCTGAAACCTTTTCATCATCCGGAGACGGCGGGGGAATGTTTTCCATTAATTCTTTTCATCATTTAGCCATTCCACTTTCACTCAGCTGTCCTTCCTCCTTGTTTTCTCCTCATTTTCCTGCTCGGTGTCGTCATCCCCACGCCTTTTTGCTTCTTATTTTCCGTCCTGTGGCGCCTGCAGACCTACAATTCAGAAGCACTTGTGATTCTCTGCTCCTTCTGTCTGGCGGCCCTATCGGCCCGGCCATCTCGGCCACTCCATTCTCTGCTTATGTTTGTTTAATACTCGGCGGAGTCGTCTGCCCGGGATTGGGTGTCTGAGGCGTGATGCCCAGAGATTTCCAATTGACGGGCTGGAGAGGACGGGGCGAGGCGGTGGAGGTTAGAGAATTGGAGGAGAAAAGAGAAGAGGCGAGTCGATGGGCCAGCAAAGTGTTTTGGCCCAGAAAGCACCGGGGCCGACTATTTACCGCAGACAGAGTCCGATGGGAGCTGAAAAGACTTCAGTGGAGGGCTGGGAATTCATCTTTCATGAGAAATTGCACAGTTTTACACCAGCGTATTGAACCGCAGTACTTGAATCCTTTTCCACTACAAAAGACATTAGAATGATGTCTAGGATGAGTCTGACACCGGCATAAAACACTCACGTACTGTCCAAAAAAACAAAAATATGGACAAAAATGATTCAGATATGATGTCAAAAGACCCAAATATGTCAAAAATGAGCCTGATACCAGCATAAAACACTCATGTACTGTCCAAAAAAACAAAAATATGGACAAAAATGATTCAGATATGATGTCAAAAGACCCAAATATGTCAAAAATGAGCCTGATACCAGCATAAAACACTCATGTACTGTCCAAAAAAACAAAAATATGGACAAAAATGATTCAGATATGATGTCAAAAGACCCAAATATGTCAAAAATGAGTCTGACACCGGCATTAAACACTCCCGTACTGTCCAAAAACACAAAAATATGGACAAAAATGATTCAGATATGATGTCAAAAGACCCAAATATGTCAAAAATGAGTCTGATACCGGCATTAAACACTCCCGTACTGTCCAAAAACACAAAAATATGGACAAAAATGATTCAGATATGATGTCAAAAGACCCAAATATGTCAAAAATGAGTCTGATACCGGCATTAAACACTCACGTACTGTCCAAAAACACAAAAATATGGACAAAAATGATTCAGATATGATGTCAAAAGACCCAAATATGTCAAAAATGAGTCTGATACTGGCATTAAACACTCCCGTACTGTCCAAAAACACAAAAATATGGACAAAAATGATTCAGATATGATGTCAAAAGACCCAAATATGTCAAAAATGAGTCTGATACCGGCATTAAACACTCACGTACTGTCCAAAAAAACAAAAATATGGACAAAAATGATTCAGATATGATGTCAAAAGACCCAAATATGTCAAAAATGAGCCTGATACCAGCATAAAACACTCATGTACTGTCCAAAAAAACAAAAATATGGACAAAAATGATTCAGATATGATGTCAAAAGACCCAAATATGTCAAAAATGAGTCTGATACCAGCATAAAACACTCACGTATTGTCCAAAAACACCAAAAATATGGACAAAAATGATTCAAATATGATGCCAAAAGACCAAATATGTCTAAAATGAGTCTGAAACTGGTTTAAAAACTCAAATATTGTTCAAAATATGGACAAAAATGACTCAAATATGATCTCAAAAGACCCAAATATGTCTAAAATGAGTCTGATACCAGCATAAAACTCTCAAATATTGTCCTGCTAGTAAAAATATGTACAAGAATAGTTGGTCCAGAGACTAAAATCTGTCTAAATGAGTCTGTTTCTGACATAAAACATTGACCTGTTGTCCAAAACACTAAAATACATTCAAAAATGACTAAAAAAATGTCTCAATAGACCCAAATATGTCTAAAATGAGTCTAAAACTGGCTTAAAAGGCTCAAATATTGTCCAAATGACCAAAATATTGCCAAAAAGTATGCAAAATTGGTTACGAATGTTCTTCAATTGGTCCACAAACACTAAAATCTGTCCAGAATGACTCAAATATTGTCTCAAAACACTTAAATGTGTCTAAAATTAGTCTGATACCGGCATAATACACTTACATATTGTAAAAATAACAAAAACATGGACAAAAATTACTCAAATATGATCTCAAAAGACCCAAATATGTCTAAAATGAGTTTGAAATTGGCTTAAAAACTCAAATATTGTCCAAAATAACAAATTTATGTACAAAAATGATGCGAAGTTGGTTACAAATGTTCTACAGTTTGTCCAGACACTAAAATCTGGCCAGAATGACTCAAATATTGTCTCAAAAGACACTAAAATCTGTCTAGAATGGGTCTGATACTGGATTAAAAGACTCAAATTTCTTCAAAATTACTTCAAAAGACCCAAATCTGTCTAAAATTAGTCTGAAACTGGATTAAAAACTCAAATATTGTCCGAAAGAACAAAAATATGGACAAAAATGACAAAGCTCGTAACAAATGTTGTACAGTTGGTCCACAGAGACTAAAACCTTTCCAAAATTACTCAAATGTGATCTCAAAAGACTCAAGTCTGTCTAATAGGAATCTGAAACTGACTTAAAGACTCAAATATTGTCCAAAATAACACAATTCTTATGAAAAATGCCATAAAATGTGTTCTAGATTCTTTAAATTTGGTCCACCATAACTAAAATATGATCTCAAAAGACTGAAATCTGTCTAAATGAACTTTAGTGGAGTGCTTAGAAATCATTTTTTTAACCGCGGTACTTAAATCCTTTTTCCTACCAAAGGCCACAGAGCTGGGCATTAAAACTGATGAGCTGAACTCTGTTTGGCTTCTATTAAATCCTCCGAGTCGCTCTGGGTTTTGGGTTTTTGTGTCGCCGCTCAGATAAAATCACGGCGGTCAGAAGGTCGACACTTGAAGAACCTGAAGGAGGAGGCCTTGAAGTTCAACCTCCTGCTTTGTGTCCGTCTGAGAGGAGATAAAAGCCAATCTGAGCTCAGACAATAACCTCCTTCTGCTATCTGGAAATCTGAAGAGGCAGAGAAGAAAAACCTGCCGATGAAGACGCATGAATTCTACAACAAAATCAGACCGTTTCTGGTGATTCCTATTGATCCGATTCCTACGCAAGGTTTAATTCGGACTTCATTCTGAGACGTACAGAAAGAAGGCGAAGCTCTTCTAAAGGTTTGTAATGTTCAGTCGATGCGTTTACCTTCTTTCATTTCAGTGTGATGGACGTAAACACAAAGGTTTGGTTCAGATCAGAATGGTCTGACACAATATGAGGACAAAAGAGACACAAAATGACAAAAATGAGATAAAAAATGACACAAAATAGACTCATAATTACACAAATGAGGAACAAAACAATACAAATGAGTCTCAAAATGGCAAAAATGTGACCCAAAATGTTGCACTCTGGATTCATGATTGCTTTTTAAAAACCACTGACTGCATGAGAAATCTGTAAACCTTGAATTTCTTGGATGGTGTCTCTGAGAAGAATACTTCTTAATGACAAAGTGTCCAACTGGACCATGGTGATTACAGAAAGAATCATCGAGAATAGTCATCTAGAATAGTCATCTAACTGGATTTATAATTCATTTAATGTTATTTTCACTGAAAGAAACATTTTCTAAAAGACATTTGTCATTTTTTCTAGTTTTGTGTCTCATTTTTGTCATTCTGTGTCTCATTGATGTTATTTTGTTTCTGCTTTTTCTCATTTTAGGTCTCATCTTTGACATTTTGTCTCATTTTTGTCATTTTGTTTCTCATTTTTGTCATTTTATGCATCATTTATGCCATTTTGTGTCTCATTTATGTTATTTTGTGTCAGGTGATTGTCATTTTGTGCCTCATTTTTGCAATTTTGTATGTTATTTTTGCCATTTTGTGTCTCATTTTTTTCTCATTTTTGTTATTTCATGTCAAATTTCTGTCATTTTATGTCTCATTTTTCTTATTTAATTTCTCATTTTGTTTGGGAACATTTCTCCAAACCCTATTTACACTACTATTAGCGTAAAAAGAGTTTGATCTCCAAATTCAGACAGGTCAGGTCTCTTTGTGAAGCTCTCAGATGCTTTGTTGAGCATCAAGAAGCATTTTGTGCTGAAATTAGCATGAATACGGTCAGAAAGTCACATATAATTGTTACGATCCTCCTTCCAGCACCATAAATACGTTTATTGTGCAGTCGGTAGTTGTGGAGGTTGTTTGTCAGCTAACCGGCGGCGGCGCTGAGAGTTTCAGTCACGTGATCGAGCTCAGCTGTCGGCCCTGAAGAAACATCACTCAGCCTGACAACATCTGTCGCCGACAAACCCATCGTCCCCACCGTGATTGTGCAGCGTCCCCGGAGTGCAGTCAAAGTTTTACGGCGGCGGCGGGGAAACCCGAGGGGACGGATGTTACTGGAACGCCGCTCGGCTCTCACCATCCATCACCATCAGGAGGAAACTTCCACCATCATCCTCCTTCTTTCATTCAGTGCTGGCTCCGGTCCAGACACTAATGAGTCGGGCTCTTGTCGTTTTTCTGCAGATTTTTTTACATCCCGTCGTCGTAAAGCGGTGACACAAGTCTTCAAAATGTCAAAGAGGAGAGAAATGGTGAGGGAGGCTGAGGTCAGCAGTTTGGAAAGAGAAGGAGGCGAAGAGGAGCAGCAGGAAAAGGAGACAAAATGACAAAAATGAGACAAATGACAAACATGAGGAACAAAATGACACAAATGAGACACAAAATGACAAGAATGAGACACAAAATGAAAAACGAGGAATAAAATGACAAATTTGACACAAAATGACAAAAACAAGGAACAAAATGAGAAAAATGAGACACAAAAATGACAACGATGAGACAAAATGGCAAAATGAGGAAAACAATGACAAAAACAATACAGAAAATGACAAAAAGGAGGCACAAAATGATGCAAATGAGACATAAAATGAAAAAAATGACCAACAAAATGACACGGATGGCACAAAAGGACAAAAATGAGACACAAATGACAAAATATGACAGAAAATGACAAAAATAAAACATAAAAATGAAAAATATGAGGAACAAAATGACGAAAATGAGACAACATGACAAAAATGAAGAACAAAATGAGAAAAATGTTTTTCTACAGATGTGGCATCATTGTTTTTTCATCCCATCATCATAAAGCATTGACACAACTCTTTAAAAGAGGAGAGAAATGGCGAGGGAGGCTGAGGGAGGCTGAGGGAGGCTGAGGTCAGCGATTTGGAAAGAGAAAGAGGCGAAGAGAAGGAGGAGGAGGAGCAGAAGGAGTGCTGCAGTAATTCCAGGTCCCAGTGAGGAGGTCCAGGTCCTCAGCTAACATGCTGGCCATGCCTCCGTTAATGAGCTGTAAGCACCCTGCCAGCCTCTTTAAACTTCCCCGTCGTGATGCAGAGCGGGACGAGAGGCCGTTTTAAAGGCAGCATATGGCTGCAGAGCATCTCCACTGATGTATTGTCATGGGAGATTTGTGCTGCGAGGACGGGCTCTGAAAGCCAGCCAGATGTCCATGTCTTCGCAGATACAAGCCCCTCGTCCTGATGTCTGGCTGCTTTATTGGCAGCGGAATGCCGAAGCTGCTCTGACAGTAACCATAATCACCCTGATTTTTATGGTTTTAATAACAGATGAGGATGGTGATTAGAAAAAGTTGCAGGTGCATGAATTATTTTATATGAAATGAACAGATGAGGCACAAAATGACAAGAATAAGACACAAAGTGATTAAAATGACACACAAAATAAGGAAAAATGAGAAACAAAATGACATGAATGAGACACTATGATAGAAATGAGACATTAAATGACAAAAATGAGACATAAAATCACAAACATGAGACTCAAAATGACAAAAATGAGACATAAAAATGACAAAAATGAGAAATAAAATGGCAAAAATGAAACTCAAAATGACAGAAATGAGACACAAACTTTGGAAAATGAGATACAAAATGACAAGAATGAGACTCAAAATGACAAAATTGAAAAACAAAAAGATAGAAACGAGGAACAAAATGAGAAAATGGGACACAAAATGATAAAACTGATAAACAAAATGACAAAAATGAGACACAAAATGACAAAACTGAGGAAGAAAATGAGAAAAGTCAGAAACAAAGTGACAGGAATGAGACTTAAATGACAAAAATGAGACATAAAATGACAAAAATGATGCCCAAAATTGCAAAAATAAGGGAGAAAATGACAAAAATGAGGATGAAAATGACAAAAATGAGCCAGAAAATGACACAAATGAGACATAAAATGAGAAAAATTAGACAGAAAATGACAAAAATGAAATCCAAAATGCCAAGAATGAGACATAAAATGAAAAATGAGGCACAAAATGACAAAAAAAATTGAGATATTTGTGTCTCATTTTTCTAATCTTCTCATCTGGGCTCTGAAAGCCAGCCAGATGTCCACGTCTTTGCAGATACAAGCCCCTCGTTCTGATGTCTGGCTGCTTTATTGGCAGCTGTATGCTGAAGCTGCTCCGACAGTAACCATAATCCCTCTGATTTTTATGGTTTTAGTAACAGATGAGGACGGTGATTAGAAAAAGTTGCAGGTGCATGAATTATTTTACGGTCAGGGCTGGAAACCAACTCTGATGTGTTTTGGTTTTTTCCAAGTAAAGTGATGAAATAGCTTTGAACACCTACAAGTACGGGTTTCATAATTTAATCATGCGAGCGTCTGAATGTCTGATTTCTGCTTCACTGAAGAGGAGAGGATTTTATTTTGACTTCCTTAGTGTTATATAAAAAAATCTCTTTCTTCTGTATTTTCCTCACGGTAACATTATACCACAATTTATCATTTACACATAACTTCCAGATCACACTGAAGCTGTAAAGGAACGAAACACTTAATCAAGATGACATAAGGAGACATAAAATGACAAAAATGAGACACAAAATGAGAAAATGAGACATAAAATGGCAAAAGTTAAACAAAACTGACTCAAAATGACAACAATTGAAACAGAAAATGAGAAAAATGAGACAAAAGTGACAAAAATGAGGCACAAAATAACAAGGCGCAAAAAGAAAAAATGAAAAGAAGAAGACTCTAAATGAGAAAAATAAGACATAAAATGATGAAAATGAAGCACAAAATGACGAGACACAAAATGATAAAATTGTTACTATTCTTCTTATTATATCACAATGTTTGTTTCATGTTCACAAAACAACTGCACGACAACTCATTCAAAGACTGTCTGAAAGGTTAAAATGCTGCAAATATTTCTGTTTTTACAGTTTGCAGCCCTATTAAATCGTGTAATTTTTGAGACTTATTTAAAATATTCTATGCATTTCACACCCAGGAACATGCACACAAAGTATAAATGATCAAAAACAAAAAAGAAAAACAAAATAAAACTATATTTTCTTGAGAGAATCCTCCTTGTGGATAACAGACGCCTTACATTCGTCCCATTTTACCTTCTAAGATAAGCTGGATGGGCTCACTTGTCCCATCAAACAGCCAATATCACACAGCCTGGAGGTACGACGGCACATCAGTGATGGAGAACATCAAGGAGGCGACTCGCTGCCTTTAATTGGCTCCAGCAGGTCATCTCCGCCGTCTGGGATAATACGCCAGACACATTTGGATTTAATTCCTCCACACTTTGGCTCATTTGATTTTGTGCCGGGCCTGAAGACGAGGAAGAAGAAGAAGAAGAAGAAGAAGCAGAAGAAGGGAGGAGGTTTAATTGAGAGGGAGAGCTGGTTTGATGACTGGAGGTGACACATGGAGAACAAGAGTGTGGATTTAGAACATGAAAGGCGGCGAGGAGGGGACGACTCGGGCCGACCCGTCGGATTGAAACTCCCGGAGATGGAGAGTGACTCAACTGAGATAAAAGGGGGAAGCGCAGGCTGCCGCTGTGACGGCTAATGAAGAGCTCCTCATTGTTTATTGATGCCTGGCTCCGAGCTCCAGACCAGAGCAGACGATCGCTGCTCGCCCAGCTCACCGTTTAGGAGCCTTTAGCATGAAAGCGGCGTTTTCAGAGGCCTCTTCCTCACTTCAAACGGGGCCTCGGTGGCCCTGGCGTTGGGGGGAAACAGGACCTAGCATGTTTCCTGAGCGTCGGCTAATCTGAGACTTTGATGTGAAGAGGCTCTCAGAGAAAACCAAACAAATACCCCCTCGACCGGCCGCGATGGAGGGCAAATTAGGCCCATCTATTGGAGTGAGAGCGCTTTGTAATCAACTAGAAGAAGAAGAAGGAGAGGAGCTAAGCGAGGTTAGACGCATAAAACGAAAAACAAAATGAGATAAAATGACAAAAATACGCAAAAAATGACAGGAATGAGACGCAAAATGGCAAAAATGAGACAAAATGACAGAAATGAGACATAAAATGACAGAAATGAGACAAAAATGACAAAAGCGAGACACAAAATGACAAAAATGAGAATAACTATGATGCACAAAATGAGAAAAATGAGACAATGAAAAAATTGATAAAAACAACAAACAAACAACAAAAACAATACAAAAAATGACAAAACTGAGATACAAAATGACAGAAATGAGACCTAAAATGGCAAAAAATTAGATACAAAATGAGTTAAATAAGACATAAAATGATGTAAATGAGACACAGAATGACAAAAATTAGGCAAAAATGACAAAAATTAGGGAAAAATGACAGAAATAGAACATTAAATGACAAAATTGAGACACAAAATTACAAAAATTAGGCAAAAAGTGACAAAAATTTGCAAAAAAATGACAAAAATGAGACACTAAAAGACTAAATTAAACACAAAACGACTAAAATGAGACACAAAATTACAAAAATGAGACACAAGATAACTAAATTGAACTACCAATTGAAGTGAGAGATCTTCAAGTGGAAGGAGGAGGAGAGGAGCTAAGTGAATTTTTATTTTTTTGGCTGAACTGATTTGTAGATGTGAGACATTTAGAAGACCCTCTCAGACTGAACCCACAAACAGGAGTTTTATTTTATTTTTTGATTAAATGTGGAGGAGCTACCAAAAGGAATCGGTCTTTTATCTGTGTGCTTGTCAGATCTTTGAGAAATGACTTCCTTTCACAAATGAAGGATCCAATCTGGAGGTTTTTCTCTGCAATCTAAAATCTTGCAGGAAGAGAACATTAACGTCTGGAAGGAGAGAGGACAGAAATGACGTCTGTTCAGCAAAGAAGGGTAAAAACTGGAGTCAACATTTTCCACAGCTTTTTTTTTTTTTTTTAAAGTCCACAGATTTTACCAACATTGGCCAAAACAAAAAAACAAAAAAGGAGGCTCCCTATGAAGCAGATGAATATATGACAGGAATAACAAAAATGAGACAAAATGAAGAAATTGAGTCACAAAAACACCGAAATGAGACACAAAAAATGGCAAAAATGAGACACAAAATGATCAAAAATGAGACAAAATGATGATGATGACATCAAAATGACAAAAATGAGACGCAAAATGATCAAAAATTAGACACAAAATGACAGAAATGAGACAAAATGACAATGATGAGATCAAACTGACAAAAATGAGCCACAGAATGATCAAAAATGAGACAAAGTGATCAGAAATGAGAAACAAAATGTTTAAAAATGAGACAAAATGACAGAAATGAGACACAAAATGACAGAAATGAGACAAAATTACAAAAATGAGACACCAAATGACAGAAATGAGACACAAAATGATCAAAAATGAGACACAAAATGACAATGATGAGACAAAATGGCAAAAAATGAGACAAAATGACAGAAATGAGACAAAATGACAGAAATGAGACAAAATTACAAAAATGAGACACCAAATGACAGAAATGAGACACAAAATGATCAAAAATGACACACAAAATGACAATGATGAGACAAAATGGCAAAAATGAGACAAAATGACAGAAATGAGACACCAAATAACAGAAATGAGACACAAATTGAGACATAAAATGACAAAAACGAGATACAAAATGATAAAAGAGACACAATATGACAAAAAATCAGACAAAAAATGTCAAAAAAGAGACAAAAAATGAAATTTGGCCAATTATGGCAGAAATAAAAGCTTTTTTAACCTTTTTTTCATCTATTGGCAGGTAGGTATTGTGCATTTTTACAGACTGTGTGGCCAGCAGACTTTAAAAACACCAGGTTAAAGTGTATTTATCATCCTTTCAGTGGCAGCTTCATGGACTTCTATAAAAACCCAAACATTTCTGTATTACTGCTGTCATAAAACCGTCCCCGTTGCTCTGATTTTCATTCAGATCGGCTCTGGTTGTGTTAGTGACCTTCATATCGTCACTAATGTCAGCAGTAATCAGGACCTCCCTTCATCCCCCTGAAGGTTAATTAAGCCCCGAGCAGATCATGTTTTCCATCAACTCTCTGACTGGAACGGATCTGTGGCTAACAAACCAGCTCATTTTTTGTCAACTTGCATCCCATTTGTGTCATTTTGTGTTTAATTTTCGTCATTTTGTCTCTCATTTTTGTAATTTTATGTCTAATTTTTGTCATTTTTGCCTCATTTCTGTCATTTTGTCTCATTTTTGTTATTTCATGTCTCATTTTTATTATTTTGTCTTGTTTTGTCATTTTGTGTTATGTTTTTGTCATTTTGTGTCTTTTTCTTCCCTTTGTGTCTCATTTTTGTCATTTTGTATCTTTTTTGCCAATTTTTGTGTCTACTTTTTGACATTTTGTCTTATTTTTATCATTTCACATCTAATTTTTGTTATTTTGTCTCATTTTCATCATTTTGTGTCTCATTTTTGTCATTTTGTTCCTCATTTTTGTCATTTTATGTCTTATTTTTGTCATTTTGTGTCTCATTTTCGTCATTTTATGTTTGGGTTCTGTCATTTTGTGTCTCACTTTTGTTACTTTGAGTCTCATTTGTCTTTTTTAACCACGCCTGACATGTACGTCAGTGGGGTTACTGCATTCGCTTCGGTATCTGGCTGGCTGGGTAAGTATGTATGTCCGGTCAGATATCTCTGCAAGTGCTGAAGTCAGGATAATCAAACTTGGCACTGAAGATCGGTCTAAGGTCCCCTGCTCAGTTGTGCAGTTAGAGGTCAGCAGATCAAGGTCAAGGCAGATATCTGGGCGTGGTTCTGCCATCTACTGAGGGATGGTCTAGTTTGTCTCTTTTTTCATTTTGTGTCTCATTTGTGCCATTTTTATCATTTCCCATCTAATTTTTGCTATTTTCTATCTTGTTTATGTCATTTTGTGTCTCATTTTTTCCATTTTGGGTCAAACTTTTGCCATTTTGTGTCTCATTTTTTCCATTTTGGGTCAAACTTTTGCCATTTTGTGTCTCATTTTTTCCATTTTGGGTAAAACGTTTGCCATTTTGTTTCTCATTTTTGTCACTTTGTGTCTCGTTCTGGTCATTTTGTCTCATTTTATCTCGTTTTGTATCTCGTTCGGGTCATTTTGTCTCATTTTATCTCGTTTTGTGTCTCGTTTGTGTCATTTTCTGTCATTTCGTATCTCACTTGTGTCACTGTTTGTGATTTATGTAGGTCTAATAACTGTGTAGACCAACAAAGGAACTGCTGAATGAAACGAACAAACAGCCTCCTCCTTTATCCACGGAGGTTTAGTCAAATGAAATCTCAATCAGACTCCAACTGTTCATCTGGCAGCGTCCACGTTTCTGCTGCTTTACTTTGGCGTGTTGCTGGTTTAAAGGTTTGAGGGTAAATCTGCTGCTTTCTGTCGCCTTTAAGACGTGAAGCTGCTCTGAAGAAGCTTCAGATTAGAACCTGAATGAGATCCGTTCAGCTGCAAACCAACACCTGCTTCAGCAGACGTTAGCGTGATGCTACAGAAACAGGAAGACGACGACGGTGTTGATTTATTTTAGCACAAAACAAAACAGAAAACCAAAACCAGCTGCTGTCAGAGAGCAGGAGTGTAAGGAGGAGGTTTTATTCTCTGGAAACTTTCATCCATTTTGAACAAATTTAAAATTCTTTAGTCGCATTTCAAGTCATTCTGGACAAGTTGTAGGTCATTTTGAACATATTTGAAGCAATTTTGTATAAGTTTAAGTAATTTTAGACATATTTTGAGTCATTTTAACAAGTTTTCAGCCGTTTTAAACACATTTAAAATGTTTTAGTCACGTTTCAAGTCATTCTGGATGGGTTTTTGGTCACTTTTCTGCAACTTATCGGCCATTTTTAACAAATTTTGAATGTTTTAGATGGGTTTCCTATTGTTTTGGACGGGTTTTAGGTAATTTTAGACACATTTAAATAATTTTGGACAGCTTTGCAGTCATTTTAGACAGATTTCAAATCATTTTGGACAAATTTTAAGTCATTTTGGACTGATTTTGAACCATTTTGAATAATTTTTGTCATTTTGAACATTTAAAATGCTTAGGCCTGTTTCGTCATTGTGGACACGTTTTAGCTCATTTTTCTTAATGTTTTCAGTCATTCTGAACAAATTTGAAGCCATTTTAGACGAGTTTAAACCATTTTGGACACATTGTAAATAATTGTGAATGTATTTTGAGTCATTTTTAACAAGTTTTCAGGCATTTTGAACAAATGTATAATGTTTTAGTCCTGTTTCAAGTCCTTGTGAGCATGTTTTGGGTCATTTCTCTACAAGTTTTTACTCATTTTGAAGATTTTTGGAGCTATTCTGGACAAATTTAGTCCTTTTGGACACATTTTAAATCATTTTAGACATATTTCGAGTATTTTTTTAACTAGTTTTTAGCCATTTTGAACACATTTAAAATGTTTCAAGTCATTTGGGACACACTTTAAATCAATTTGGACAGGTCATTTTAGACATATTTTGAGTAATTTTTTAACAAGTTTTCGTCCATTTTGAACAAATTCAAAATGTTTTAGACAAATTTCAAGTCATTTTTGATGGTTTAAGGTCTTTTTTGTGCAAGTTTTCAGTCTTTTTGAACATATCTGAAGCTACTTTGGACAGGTTTATGTAATTTTGGACACATTGTGTGGAAAAGGTTTGTAGAGTTTGTGAAAAACACCTGATTTATGTCACTAATAGTTCTCTCCTTCATGCTTCATGCAGATTTTAGACTGAAAAATGAACCAGAATGAGGAAAAACGCGACAGCAGAAGAAAACGCTCAGGGGTGCAGAGGGTTAACGTGATGCTAACGGGTTAACGTGATGCTAACGGGTTAACGTGATGCTAACGGGTTCTTCACACTGTTGGCAGCGCTGTGAGAGCGTATCGATGGCCACACTCTGTTGGATCATTTCTTTCTTTTTTCACCGTTTGTTTTCGCTCTGTTCTGTAAATATACAATAAATAATTCATCAGAAGGAAAAATCGAGTGTTTTACTGAGTTAAAAGCCCTACAGGGATGTCTGAATAAATATATGGACAGCACATGTATATGCAAACACGCCCACGACGCTGCATGGAACACGCCTGTATGTGCACGTAGAAACACAGAAAAGTCAGCCTGTAAACACGTTCAGAGCCTCGGTCCTACCTGCAGCGACGTCCTATCTGGAGTTAATGGTGCATAAATATCCTAAACACGCTGCATGAAGGAACGTGGCAGGAAAACACGCCTGTATCAGGAGTGAATAGAAGCCCGAACACAAGAATTCATCCAGTAAATCCACTAATCCTGCGGTAGACGTAGCTCATTTAAATTTAGCGCTGCTCATACTGTTGCTTCATTTTCTGTCTCGTTTGTGTCATTTTCTGTCTTGTTTTCATCCTTTTGTGCCTCGTTTTTGCCATTTTGTGTCATTGTGTGTCTATTTTGGTGATTGTGTGTCTCATTTTTTGCATTTTGTGTCATTTTGTGCCTGTTTTTGTCTTTCATGTCTCATTTTTTTCATTTTGTGTCTCGCTTTGGTCCTTTTGTGTCTCATTGTTGTCATTTTGTATCTCATTTTTGTCACTGTCTCATTTGTGTTAATTTGGATCTCATTTTTGTCATCTTGTGTCTCGTTTGTGTCATTTAGTATCTATTTTTCTTCATTTTGTCATTTTGTGTCTGTTTTTGTCATTTTGTATCTCATTTTATGTCTCATGTTTGTCACTTTGTGTCTCATTTGTGTCAATTTGTATCTCATTTTTGTCATTTTGTGTCTCATTTGTGCCAATTTGGATCTCATTTTTGTCATCTTGTGTCTCGTTTGTGTCATTTAGTATCAATTTTTCTTCATTTTGTCATTTTGTGTCTTTTTGTCATTTTGTATCTCATTTTTGTCACTTTGTGTCTCATTTGTATCTCATTTTTGTCATTTTGTGTCTCATTTGTGTAATTTAGTATCTATTTTTCTTCATTTTGTCATTTTGTGTCTGTTTTTGTCATTTTGTATCTGATTTTATGTCTCGTTTTTGTCATTTTGTGTCTCATTTTTGTCATTTTGTGTCTTATTTTTGCCACTTTGTGTCAATTTGTGCCCCTTTTTCATTTTTGTCATTTTGTGTCTCATTTTTGCCACTTTGTGTCCCTTTTTCATTTTTGTCATTTTTTGTCTCGTCTTTGTCATTTTGTCTCATTTTTCTCATTTGATGTCTTGTTTCTGTCATTTTATGTCTCATTTTTTCTTATTTTATTTCTCATTTTTGTCATTTTTGCCTCATTTCTATCATGTAATGAGTGATTTCAAGGCTTTCTGTGGCAGTTTCTCATCCTTTTGAGGTGATTTTGCCTCTTTTTGTGCTGATAGGAGTGAAAAGAAGCCCTAACGGAGGAATTCATCCAATAAATCCACTGATCCTGCGGTCCGGGCAGCTCATTTAAATTTAGCGCTGCTCATACTTTTAAAGTGCTTCCTCTGGGGATTTCCTTTAAAATCATCCACAGCCCAAAAAAACTTCGAAAAAGTCAAACTCCCCCTCCCTGGTGTCACCTTAGCAGTTGTTCCAAGGTGGCGAAGCGCAGGCTAAAAAGTTAAAAACAAACAGTCATCGTTAGCGCAGCTAATTAGCAGCTTTTCCTCCAAAAAAAAGAGGCTGGAACGGAGCGAGACGAGCGGCCGCCTGCGGGCCTGTCGCCCCGGCTGATGGATGGATGACACCGACTCCCTGTGGCAATGGCAGCGCCGAGGAGGAGCTGACGGTAAACAGGTCTGTAGGACGGCCGTGGCCTCTGGATGAGCTGCTGAGTCGGATATATGGAGCAGCCGGCGTCACCTCGGCCCCCCGGGGAGCAGCTGTGGCGCTTTTAAAGCCGGATTCAGGAGGCTTTGGAGGCTGGCTGTGAGAGTTTCTAACGTTAAAATGACAAGAAATCAGATTAAAGCAAAAGAAAAGTCATTCTGTGTCTCATTTTTGCCATTTTGCGTTTCTTTTTCTTCACTTTTATCATGTTGTGTCTTGTTTTTGTCATTTTGTGTCTTTTTTTTCTGTCTTTTTTTCTTTATTTTGTGTCCCATTTTTGTCTTTTTGTGTCCCATTTTTGTCTTCTTGTGTCCCATTTTTGTCATAATCCTGTGGTCTGGGCTGTTCACCCACCTCATTTAAATTAAGCACTGCTCATAGTTTTTACATTTGTGTCATTTTGTGTCTCTTTTTGTCATGTTGCATCTCATTTGTCATTTTGTGTTTCGCTTTCCTCATTTTGTGTCTTGTATTTGTTATTTTGTGGCTCTTTTTCTTCATTTTTGTCATTTTGTGTCTAATTTTTATCATTTTGTGTCTCGTTTTTGTCTCATTTTTGTCATTTTGCATCTTATTTTTGTCATTTTGTGTCTGACTTTCCTCATTTTATGTCTCTTTTTCTTCATTTTTGTCATTTTATGTTTATTTTTCTTCATTTTGTGTCTCGCTTTCCTCATTTTGTGTCTTGTTTCTGTCATTTTGTGTCTCTTTTTCTTTATTTTTGTCATTTTGTGTTTCTTTTTCTGTACACGTGAACATGTGAAAGTGTGTGTGTGTAAAAACTTCCTTTTTTTTTAGTCCGAACTAGCATCAGTTTCCTCATCTGTAACTGTGTGTGCATGTAGCTGTGTGTGTGTGTGTGTGTGTGTGTGTGTGTGTGTGTGTGTGTGTGTGTGTGTGTGAGAATACAACAGTCTCAGCATCCCATGTTCCCTTTTAAAAATGAAGCTGTGAGATAAATCCATGCAGGGGGGAATTTCCTGCTTTCACCATCATGCACCAACAAACACACATGTGCACACACACATGCGTGCGCACACACACACACACTCTCTCTCTCAGTGGGTCTCGGGGGTCTTTCCTCAGCAACCTTCTGCCTCTAAAGCTCTTTTCATGGTGCTGAAGTTGAGAGCGGCGGGGTGGAGGTTCGGTTCATCCTCCCGTGGAATTGGATTATTTCTGGATGAGGAGCCGACCCCCGCCTCGTCCTTCCTCCTCCTCCTCTTCCTCCCCGCAGAGACGGACACATGCAGCTCATCATGCAGAAACACCTCCGCTCGGCTGGAGGGAAGATACCGGCGGCGCTTCAGAGCAGCCCAGATACCGAGAAAAAGGTTTTTGTCCGTTTGTCGCCTGGTGATCCAGCGTTTAGACGGAAGCTCCTCTCACTTCCAGCCGCCTTCTCCTCCACAGAGAGGCAAGAAACAATGAAGACAGAATAAGGAAACAACCAAGAAACCACGAGGAAACGACTAGGAAACAAAAAGAAAATAACTGGGAAACAATCAAAAAACAACCAGGCAACAACCAGGAAGCAAAAAGAAAATAACTAGCAAACAACCAGGAAACAAAAAGGAAATAACTAGCAAACAACCAGGAAACAACTAGAAAACAACCAGGAAACAAAAAGAAAAGAACTACGAAACAACCAGAAAACAACTAGGAAACAACCAGAAACCAACAAGGAAACAAAAAGAAAACAACCAGAAAATGACCAGGAGTCAACCGAAAAGAACCAGGAAACAAAAAGAAAATAACTAGCAAACAACCAGGAAACAAAAAGGAAATAACTAGCAAACAACCAGGAAACAACTAGGAAACAACCAGGAAACAAAAAGAAAAGAACTACGAAACAACCAGAAAACAACTAGGAAACAACCAGAAACCAACAAGGAAACAAAAAGAAAACAACCAGAAAACGACCAGGAGTCAACCGAAAAGAACCAGGAAACAAAAAGAAAATAACTAGCAAATAACCAGGAAACAACTAGAAAACAACCAGGAAACAACTAGAAAACAACCAGGAAACAACTAGAAAACAACCAAGAAACCATGAGGAAACGACCAGGAAACAAGAAGAAAATAACTAGCAAACAACCAGGAAACAACTAGAAAAAAAACCAGGAAACAACCAAGAAACCATGAGGAAACGACCAGGAAACAAAAAGGAAATAACTAGCAAACAACCAGGAAACAACTAGAAAACAACCAGAAAACAACTAGAAAACAACCAAGAAACCATGAGGAAACGACCAGGAAACAAAAAGGAAATAACTAGCAAACAACCAGGAAACAACTAGAAAACAACCAGGAAACAACTAGAAAACAACCAGGAAACAACTAGAAAACGACCAGGAAACAACCAGGAAGCAAAAAGAAAACAACCAGAAAACAACCAGGGAGAACCAGAAAAAAAACCAGGAAACAAAAAGAAAATAACTAAGAAACAACCAGGAAACAATCAAGAAACCATGAGGAAACTACGAGGAAGCAAACAGGAAACAATGAAGAAAGAACCAGGACACAATCGTTAAACAACAAGGAAAAGATCAAGAAACCACGAGGAAACAAACGACCAGCAAACAACCAGAAAACAAAAAGAACACAACAAGGAAGCAACAAGGAAAGAAACCAGAAAACAATGAAGAAAGAATCAGGAAACAACCAAGAAACCATGAGGAAACGAGCAGAAAACAACTGGAAAACGACCAGGCAACAACCAGGAAACAAAAAGAAAATAACTACAAAACAACCAGAAAACAACTAGGAAACAACAAGAAAACAACCAGAAAACAACCAGGAAACAACCAGGAAACAACCAGGAAACAACCAGAAAACAACTGGGAAACAACCAGAAAACAACTAGGAAACAACCAGGAAACAACTAGGAAACAACCAGGAAACAACTAGAAAACAACCAAGAAACCATGAGGAAACGACCAGGAAACAAGAAGAAAATAACTAGCAAACAACCAGGAAACAACTAGAAAAAAAACCAGGAAACAACCAAGAAACCATGAGGAAACGACCAGGAAACAAAAAGGAAATAACTAGCAAACAACCAGGAAACAACTAGAAAACAACCAGGAAACAACTAGAAAACAACCAGAAAACAACTAGAAAACAACCAAGAAACCATGAGGAAACGACCAGGAAACAAAAAGGAAATAACTAGCAAACAACCAGGAAACAACTAGAAAACAACCAGGAAACAACTAGAAAACAACCAGGAAACAACTAGAAAACGACCAGGAAACAACCAGGAAGCAAAAAGAAAACAACCAGAAAACAACCAGGGAGAACCAGAAAAAAAACCAGGAAACAAAAGAAAATAACTAAGAAACAACCAGGAAACAATCAAGAAACCATGAGGAAACTACGAGGAAGCAAACAGGAAACAATGAAGAAAGAACCAGGACACAATCGTTAAACAACAAGGAAAAGATCAAGAAACCACGAGGAAACAAACGACCAGCAAACAACCAGAAAACAAAAAGAACACAACAAGGAAGCAACAAGGAAAGAAACCAGAAAACAATGAAGAAAGAATCAGGAAACAACCAAGAAACCATGAGGAAACGAGCAGAAAACAACTGGAAAACGACCAGGCAACAACCAGGAAACAAAAAGAAAATAACTACAAAACAACCAGAAAACAACTAGGAAACAACAAGAAAACAACCAGAAAACAACCAGGAAACAACCAGGAAACAACCAGAAAACAACCGGGAAACAACTGGGAAACAACCAGAAAACAACTAGGAAACAACCAGGAAACAACTAGGAAACAACCAGGAAACAACTAGGAAACAAAAAGAAAACAACCAGAAAACAACCAGAAAACAACTAGGAAACAAAAAGAACACAACAAGAAAGTAACAAGGAAAGAAACCAGAAAACAATGAAGAAAGAATCAGGAAACAACCAAGAAACCATGAGGAAACGACCAGAAAACAACTAGGAAACAACCGGGAAACAACCAGAAAACAACCAGAAAACAACTAGGAAA
This sequence comes from Acanthochromis polyacanthus, assembly GCF_021347895.1. Classification (NCBI taxonomy): domain Eukaryota; kingdom Metazoa; phylum Chordata; class Actinopteri; family Pomacentridae; genus Acanthochromis; species Acanthochromis polyacanthus. The sequence continues at coordinate 3,144,321 of NC_067122.1, forward strand.
CAAAAAGAAACAACCAGAAAACAACCAGAAAACAACTCGGAAACAAAAAGAAAACAACCAGAAAACGACCAGGAGTCAACAGAAAAGAACCAGGAAACAAAAAGAAAAGAACCAGAAGAGATGAAGAGCAAAGAGCTCAGCCTGTAGCTGGTGTTGTTTCTCCTCTCAGACACATAAAAGCTTCAGCAGAATGTCATTTAGTGAACTTGTTGTTCTGAGCTCATTGATTCTCGTTGGTTTCCACACTGAACGCTGGCTTTAAACACCTCTGTGTAGACAGCAGGTAAACGCTGACACAGTTCACTGATAAATGGGCGTCAGACCTCCTGAACCTCGGTCCTGCTGCGTATTCAGAGCATGTGGCAGTAAAACAAGTCAGACGAATGTAAAATGTCACTGCAGCGCTCCGACACGGGCCCGGAGACGATCCTAACAAATGTCAGCGTCAGTAACCTTCACTGCCATCTGATCAATTACTTCCTGCGGCCCGCCGACCTTTAGCATCATTTGTTTAAAGGAGAATCACGTCTGATTGGCTCTAACGTCTCTGCAGGTCACCAGAACCTCCTCCACCTCCTGAGCTACGGGTTTGGTTCCAGAGAACTTTAAAGGTGGGTTCGGTTTTCTTGGAGTTTAGTGGAAATACAAACATGATTCAAGCAGAAATTAACTCCTGAGAACATCTGGTTCTTGATCTGCAGTAACTTCATCAGTGATCAGAGTTCTACCTTCAGAATGGGAATATTTCCAGCGGTGGGAACACACTTTTTTTCTACCAAAGACACAAGATCGCCCCTAAAAAGCCTCAAAATCATCACATGAAATAACTTTAAAAAGACATAAAGTCACCACGAAACATCACAAAATCACTTCAAAACGACCAAAAAAAACCACTACACACATGCAAAGACACAAAATCATCATCAAAATGTGCAAAATCAATTATAAAAAGACACAAAAATGTCACAAAGACTCAAAATCATCACAAATAGTGCGAAATAACCTGAAAATGACATAAAATCAGCATGAAACACCACAAAATCACTTCAAAATGATGACAAAAACGCTGCAAATATGCACGAAAAGGCACAAAATCATGACAAAAATGTGCAAAATCAATTATAAAAGACACAAAACTGTCACAAACACTTAAAATCACCAAAAATGACTTGAGTTTACCTCAAAATGACAAAAAAATCAGCATGAAACACCACAAAATCTCTTCAAAATGACCACAAGAACGCTGCAAGCACGCACGAAAAGACGCAAAATCATGACAAAAATGTGCAAAATCAATTATAAACGGCTCAAATCACTATAAGAAAGACACAAAACTGTCACAAGAAGACTCAAAATCACCACAAATAATGAAAACAACCTCAGAATGAAATAAATCACCATAAAATATAAAAAAATTACTTCAAAATGACCAAAAAAAAACACTACACACATGCAAAGACACAAAATCATCATCAAAATGTGCAAAATCAATTATAAAAAGAACCAAAACTGTCACAAACACTTAAAATCACCAAAAATGACTTGAGTTTACCTCAAAATGACAAAAAAAATCAGCATGAAATACCACAAAATCACTTCAAAATGACGACAAAAATGGTGTAAACACGCACAGAAAGACACAAAATTATGACAAAAACACGCAAAATAGTTCAAAATCTATTATAAAAGGTACAAATCATCCGAAAAAGACTAAAATCACCACAAATAATGCGAAATAATCTCAAAATGACATAAAATCATCATGAAACACCACAAAATCACTTCAAAATGACGACAAAAACGCTGCAAGCATGCCCGAAAAGACACAAAATCATGACAAAAATGTGCAAAATCAATTATATATGGCACAAATCACTATAAGAAAGACACAAAAAGGCTCAAAATCACCACAAATGACATGAAACAACTTCAAGACATAACACACCACAAAATCATTTCAAAATGACCACAAAAATGCTGCAAACACGCACAGAAAGACACAAGATTACGACAAAAACACAGAATAACCACAAAAACGTGCAAAAATCAATAGTAAAAGGCACAAATCATAATAAAAAAATACACAAAAGTTTCACAAAAAGAATCGCCACAAATGATGTGAAATTACCACGTCAGAAAGTTAGACTAGAAGATCACCTCAAAAAGACTCAAAAATGACGTTTAATTATGGAACAAATGCAGCAAACAAGCACAAAAAGACACAAAATCATGACAAAAAGGTGCCAAATCACCATATAAAGACTTAAAATTGGTACAAATGCTGTGAAATAACATGAAAAACACATATAATCACCATGAAACGCTGCAAAATCACTTCATAAAAGACAAAAACTCACTACGAAAAGACAAAAAAAATCAACTAAGTTCCTCCCAGACCTCCTCAGATCATCTGGTTCTTCAGCTCCAGTGACTTTATCAATGATTCTACCTTCATACTGAAGCTAAAAAAGCTGGAAAAATACCACTAAAAGAGACCAGACCACCAAAAAAGGGTCAAAATTACCACAAAGAAACACAAAATCAGCACAAAAACATACAAATTCTACTGACAGATGAAAAATCACTACAAAAAGGCCAAAATTACCACAAACAGATGCAAAAGCAGCAAAAAATGCAACGTTACCACAAAAATACACAAAATAACCACATAAAAGACAAAATCACCGCAAACAGGGTCCAAACAACCACAAAAATGTGCAAAATTACGACAAAAATACACAAATTTACCACAAATAGACACAAAAGCTCCACAAAAAGAGTCAAAATCACCACAAACAGGGTCCAAACAACCACAAAAATGTGCAAAATTACGACAAAAATGCACAAATTTACCACAAATAGACACAAAAGCTCCACAAAAAGAGTCAAAATCACCACAAACAGGGTCCAAACAACCACAAAAATGTGCAAAATTACCACAAAAATAGATGAATTTACCACAAATAGACAAAAGCTCCACCAAAAGAATCAAAATTACCCCAGAGACTCACAATCTCCATAAAAAGAGTCAAAATTACCACAAAAGATGCAAAATCAGCAAAAAAAATGCAACATTACGACAAAAATACACAAAATCACCACAAACAGGTTCCAAACGACTACAAAAAACACAAAATCAGCTCAAAATGTGCAAAGTTACTACAAAATGATCACAAATCGCCACAAAAATAGACAAAATAATCACACAAAAACACAAAATCACCACAAACAGGGTCCAAACAACCACAAAAATGTGCAAAATTACCACAAAAACAGATGAATTTACCACAAATGGACACAAAAGCTCCACCAAAAGAATCAAAATTACCCGAGAGACTCACAATCTCCATAAAAAGAGTCAAAATTACCACAAACAGATGCAAAGTCAGCAAAAAAAAATTCAACATTACCACAAAAATACACAAAATCACCACACAAAATACAAAATTACCACAAACAGGGTCCAAACAACCACAAAAAGACACAATATCAGCTCAAAACTTGCAAAATTACCACAAAATGATCCCAAATCGCCACAAAAAAAGCTGAATTTACCACAAATACACACAAAAAGCCGATCAAAAGAACAGATGATGGAGGCAACATGTGCAGGAAGCCACAGAAATGAAAATGATCTCTGCGCTCTAACTCATTAGAAAAGTCAAAACAAAGTCAAAAGGACGTCTCACTCACGCTACAAGACATTTAACTTTCTATTGTGTGACTTTCAAAGTGTACTGACCTGGAAAGCCGAGATAATGAAGACACAAACCGATCATTTGTCGTCCCAAAATCCCTCTGAGGAGACGGGAGGAAAGCCACCCCTAAAGGAAGCCGGAGGAACAACACCTGAGCACGTTGGTTCCACTCTTCCTCTTCCTAAAGAACGGAGGATCAAAACCACAGCAAATGTGGAATTAATCACCGAGTGTTTCATCTCACAAAGTGCTTCACAACATACAGACATAAACACAAAGTGATCAGACTTTCTGAGTGGATCACAAGAGCCAAAATGAACAGAGAGTAACACAAAAGCACTGCAAAAGAAACACAAAATGTCAAGAAAAAGACACAAAATGACCAGAAAGAGGCACAAAAACGACAATAAATGAAACACAAGAGACACAAAATGTCAACAAAAAACCCAAAGAGACACAAAAAAACCCGGAAAAAGGCACAAAAATTACAACAAAGTGACCACAAAACAATTCAGAATGAACAGAAAGTGACACAAAATGTCAACAAAAAACACAGAAAAGACACAAAATGTCAACAAAAAACCCAAAGACACAGAAAATAACCAGAAAAAGGCACAAAAATTACAACAAAGTGACCACAAAACAATTCAGAATGAACAGAAAGTGACACAAAATATCAATAAAAAACACAGAAAAGACACAAAATGCCAACAAAAAACCCAAAGACACACAAAATAACCAGAAAAAGGCACAAAAATTACAACAAAGTGACCACAAAACAATTCAAAATGAACAAAAATTGACACAAAATGTCAACAAAAAACTGATTAAAGACACTTAATGGACAGAAAGTGAAACAAAATGTCAACAAAAAACACAGAAAAGACACAAAATGGACAGAAAGTGACATAAAATGTCAGCAAAAAGACACAAAATGACCATAAAGAGGCACACAAAATACAACAAAATGACCACAAAACAACGTAAAATGACCAGAAAGTGACACAAAATGTCAACAAAAAACACAGAAAAGACACAAAATGAACAGAAAGTGTCACACAAAAGGCAACAAAATGACCACAAAACAACGCAAAACGAAAAGAAAGTGACACAAATGCCAACCAAAAAACACAAGAGACACAAAATGTCATCAAAAAGACACAAAATGAACAGAAAGAGGCACACAAATGACAATAAAGTGACCACAAAATAATTCAGAATGAACAGACAGTGACACAAAATGTCAACAAAAAAACCACAAGAGACACAAAATGTCAACAAAAAGACACAAAAAAACAGAAAGAGGCAAACAAAAGGCAACAAAATGACCACAAAACAACGTAAAACAAACAGAAAGTGACACAAAATGTCAAAAGAAACAGCAAAAAGACACAAAATGACCAGAAAGTGACACACAAAAAGGCAACAAAATGACCACAAAACAACGCAAAACAAACAGAAAGTGACACAAATGTCAACCAAAAAAACACAAGAGACACAAAATGTCATCATAAAGACACAAAATGACCAGAAAGAGGCACACAAATGACAACAAAATGACCACAAAATAAACGTAAAATGACCAGAAAGTGATAAAAAATGTCAACAAAAACATATTAAAGACACAAAATGGACAGAAAGTGACACATGTCAACAAAAACCCACAAAATGATCCAAAAAAATCGACAGAAAGAGACACAAAATGATGAAAGAGCGAAGTAAAATAATCAACAAACAGAAAATGACCACAAAATGACTGGAAAGAGACACAAAGTCTCAATACAAAGACAAAAAAAGACACAAAATGAACAATACAAAGACTCATGAAGTCAGAAAAACAGACTCTGTGTTTGTGTTTAAGTGGCCGCTGCGTTCACATGTATTTATGTAAATAAATTAGTGATAAATTGTGTTTTTTTGGCGTTTAAAGCAGCAAACGTGTGAATCTCTGGTGGATAATACTGACTAGAAAGCGCTTTAGGAGGCTGATGAAGGTGGAGAACGTCCTCGTCTCTCCTCGTCTCGTTCTTCGAACACGAACCTCAGCGGGATTCATGATGAAACGGGTTGAAAGACGACACATTTCCTGTGTTTGTCCGTCTGTCACGCACCACATCTGGACTGGATTAGGACTTTTTGTCTCCAAACAGCTGAAATCGCTCCACACCAAACAGGAGCTTCCACTGGTTTCAGAGGAGGAGCTGGAACAGATTGAAGGATGTTTTCTTAACCCTCGTGTCCTCCTGCGGGTCAAACTGACCCGTTTTAAAGTTATTTATCCACATTTTCAACATTTCCGGGAATTTTTGGAACATATTTTGGTGGAAAAAAATGTTTAAAAAATGTTTCTTTAAGAGCATTCACAAAAAACAACCAAAATCCAGCAAAATTCGCTGGATTTTGGTTGATTTTATGTGAATGTTCTCAAAGAAAATATTAGAAGTTTTACTGATATATTTATGGAAGCAGTTTAGATATTTTTTTGGAAAATTTTTGCTCATTTGTTGAAAATATTTACAAGAATTTTCTTGCCAGATTTGGGGATTTTTTAAAATAAAACTTTTAAGGGAAACTTTTAAGGAATTATTGGAATTTTCTTCCTGAAGATTTTGCAAATTTTCACAAATTGGGGGAATTTTTTTGCTGAATTTTTGAATTTTTTTTTAGACAAGGAAACAATATTTTTGGTGCCTGTAAATGAGAACAACAGGAGGGTTAAACTGAAGGTAAAAGTTTATAAAATTAGTTGCTAACTGTGCTTTTACAAACAGAAAATGATTCCTTTACAAGGTCTGGGTGCAAAATTTGCTTTATTTTCATATTTTTTGTTGTTTTTTTAACATTTGGGCACATTTTAAATCACTTTTAAAAAAGGTGGAGTCTTTTTGGGGGGTTTTCATCCATTTTGAACACATTTAAAATGTTTTAAACATGTTTCAAGCCATTGTGGGCAGGTTTTAGGCCATTTTTTCCAGTTTTCAGTCATTTTAAACAAATTTGAAGACATTTTGGACGAGTTTAAGTCGTTTTGGACACATTTTGTGCAAAGTAGTGTGTAAGAGGTTTGTAGAGCTTGTGAAAATGTTCATAGTTTGGTTTCTGATATTTTTGGTGTCCATGCTGCCTGATTACCGGGGGTTTTAATGGGTCCCCCCCCCCTTTAATCAATTTTAACATCCCTGGAAACACAGCAAAAAATCTCAACAATTCATTTCTTAGTAGCTTCGTTTGTTCTTCATTTGGATCCCAGAAGCTTGGTCTCCCAGAATCTGGTCTGGGCAGCAGGTGGAATCAGAAACTCCACGGCTGTTGAGCTGTACTTGTGGACGTGGGTTGAAATTGGAGCATCGACTGATGACATTAGACTGGAACCCAATATAGAGACGAGGAGGGCCTGAAAAGACGGAGCAGAAGGAAGTAATAAAGGAGAAGGACGGAGGAAAATAATGAAAAGTGAGCAGAGAGGAGGATGGAATAAAGCAGGGGTGTCCAACATGCAGCCCGTGGATCAAAACCGGTCCTCCAGAGGATCCAATCCGGTCCTCAAAGTGTAAAAAATTCCAGAGAAGACATTAACTGCAGATTGTAAATTAGTAAAACAATAAATATACAATAATTTCTAGACCATAACAAGTTGGTTTGATCAAAAAATAAAATACTTGATTGTTCATTGTTCCGTTGTTGTTTTGTGTCTCATTTTTCTAATATTTTGTGTCTCATTTTGTCATTTTGTGTCTCATTTTGTCATTTTATTTCTCATTTTTGTCATTTTGTGTCTCATTCTTGTCATTTTGTGTCTCATTTTTGTCATTGTGTGTCTCATTCTGTCATTTTGTTTCTCATTCTTGTCATTTTGTGTCTAATTTTGTCATTTTGTGTCCCATTTTATCATTTTGTATGTCATTTTCATCATTGTGTGTCTCATTTTGTCATTTTCTATGTCATTTTTGTCATTTTATGCATGATTTTTGTCAGTTGAGTCTCATATTTGTCATTTTGTGTCTCATTCTTGTCATTTTGTGTCATTTTTGTCAATGTGTCTCATTTTGTCATTTTGTTTCTCATTTTTGTCATTTTGTGTCTCATTGTTATGATTTTGTACCTCATTTGTGCCATTTTATTTCTCATTCCTGTCATTTTGTGCTGTAACTGGAGATCAGTTTGGGCTGAATGTGGCCCCTGAGCACTCCTCTGGAATAAAAGGAACGAAAGGAGGAAGTAAGATAACAGGGAATCGTGCATGAGAAGCTGCGACGGCATGCACGCATGCATGCGGCGCTCGGACTCTGGGACTCGACATGATGAATCACCCAGGATTCATTGGGACGTCAACAAAGTGTCCCAGAGCCGGGGAGCTGCTGCTGCTGCATTAAGGGGAGATGGATGGAGATGTTGGGAGTGGCGGTGTACACAGTCTCATGCTCTTTGCTCTTCACCCAGCCATCCATCATGATTCCAAACTCATACGCTGCCGCCGCCGTGCACACACATCCATCAGCGATGCACTCAGCAAGACGGAGAGCCGGAAATCTCTCAGATCAAACAACCGGCGGCCGAAGAAGAAAAATGAATAAATAGATGAATATTTAAAGCCGTGGATTCCCATCGTCTTGACATTTGTTTGAAATGCGGCATTGGGGATCATCAAACAATTAAACACTGGCTCTTTTGCCATTTTCAGTCTCATTTGTGTAATTTTGAGTCTCATTTGTGTCATTTTGAGTCTAATTTTTGTCATTTTGAGTTTAATTTTTTTCATTTTGTGTCTCATTTTTGTCATTTTAGGTCTCATTTTTGTCATTTTAGGTCTCATTTTTATCTAATTTTCATCATTTTTATCTAATTTTTGTCATTTTGAGTCTCATTTTTGTCATTTTGAGTCCAATTTTTTTGTCAATTTTAGTCTCATATTTGTCCTTTCAGTCTCATTTCTCTCACTATTGTCATTTTGTTTCCATTTTTCCAATTTTGTTTCTCATTTTTGTCATTTTGAGTCTCATTTTTTCATTTTGAGTCATTTTTGTCTAATTTTTTGTCATTTTGTGTCAGATTTTTGTCATTTTTTGTCTAATTTTTCTCATTTTGTTTCTCATTTTTGTCATTTTGTATCTTATTTTTGTCATTTTGAGTCCCATTTTTGTCATTTTCTGCCTCCTTGTTGTCAATTTTAGTCTGATTTCTCTCATTGTTGTCATTTTGTGTCTCATTTTTCTTATTATTTTGGACAAGTTTAAGTCATTTTGCGTAGAAAAGGTTTTCAGTTAGTGAAAATGTGAATAGTTTGATAAATGATTTCTGTCATTCTCACATTTCTGAGTTCTCTCTCCTTCTTCATGTTTCCACAGCTGCAGGACTTTTTACTACAGTGAAAAATGAGCCACAGTGAAGAAAAATAAGACATGAACAAGCAAAACTGAAGCTGCTTGGATTTCTTCAGGTCAAACCTTTCTTTTTTTGCCGCCGGCCTTCAGTCTGATTGATTTGACACCTCAGCTGGGAGTCACAGTCGGCTTTCTGTTTCACTTTTCATCAACGATTCACAGGTTTTCCCACAGTCGTTCACTGGATGATGTGGCGATGAGTGAGGCCTTGAGGTGTCGAACGCTTCTGCAGCTTCCTAGCGTCTTGAGACTCCTACGGTCGGATTGTAAACAAATCAGAACTACTAAATGTGTGTTTGCAGGAGTCGTGCTGCGTGGTTGGAAATGACAACGCCAATCCACTGCTTGTGCTGACAAAATAAATTGTGACATAAAAATGAGACACAAAATGATAAAAATGAGACAAAAATGACAAAAATTAGACAGAAGATGTTAAAAACAAGACATAAAATGGACAATATGAGAAACAAAATGGAAAAAATGAGACTCAAAATGACACAAATGAGACACAAAATGACAAAAATGAGACTCAAAATGGCAAAAATAAGACTCAAAATGACAACAAAATGACATAAATGAGATACAAAATGACAAAAATTAAAATCAAAATAACACAAATGAGACACAAAATGACAAAAATGAGACATGAAATTTTAAAAAAAAGAGAAACAAAATGGTGAAAATGAGACTCAAAATGACAAAAAAGAGACTCAAAATGGCAACAATGAGACTAAAAATGACAAAATGAGATTCAAAATGGCAAAAATAACACTCAAAATGACAACAAAATGACAGAAATGAGATTCAAAATGGCAAAAATTAAAATCTAAATGACAAAATCTGACACAAAATGACAAAAATGAGACTAAACATGATGAAAATGAGACACAAAATTGCAAAAATTAGAAACAAAGTGACAAAAATATAAAAAACCAATATGATAAACAAGAGCTAAAATTCTAAAGATAAGACAAAACAACAAAAATAGAAGAAAAGGAATTCATTTATGATCTTTTGAGTCATTTTAGGCCAATTTTGAGTAACTTTAGACAAAGTTTAAATCGTTTTAAGCCATTTTGGACAAATCTGAGTCATTTTGGATGTATTTTATGTGAATGTAGACGAGTTTCAAGTGATTCTGAGTCATTTAGTAGAAATTTGACATCATTTTGGAGCGGTTTTGCAGAACGAGCGAGGCCTCGAGGTGTCGGACGCTCAGACGGTTCTGCAGCTTCGTGGCGTCCTGAGACTTCTGCTTCTGCTGCTGGCCGGATTGTAATCAAATCAGAAGCAGTGAGTGTGTGTTTGCAGGAGTCGAGCTGCGCGGTTGGAAATGTCAGGCCTGGATTGATTTCTCCTGCCTCTGATTAATTCATCCTGCGCTCTAATGTTCTGCATAGAAAACGGCTGAACGGCATTCAGCCAGATTAAAACCACAAACAGCGCTTTTCATAATTTGACAGGTGATTGGCGGGAGGCAGACTCCTGCTTGATTGCATCATTAGGGGAGGTTTTTTTTCCCAAAGGGGAATTAAGCGCTCCATCAGCCTCTTTTTTTTTTTTTTTTTTTTACATCCGTGTGGCCTTGCTGCAACACGCCTGCTCTGCCTGTCAGCTCACTTAATAACCGGCTGGCGGAGCTGGAACATGGACTGTGAATGCAGCCTGATTGTTGTCGGAGTGTTTCATCATCTCGCATAATGGATGCACTTCAATTTCAATAAGTGTATCAATCTACAACACACCGAGCAGCGAGCATCAGTAGAAAGCCCCCGTCTGTTTTAAAATCACTCGTGTTGCAGCCTCACGACTCAAGGCGGTCCGCATGAATATCTCTGCAGCCGCCTGAAGGATGGACGTGAAGCTGGACCTGGACCTTCACAGATCCTGCTGCTGGTTTCACTCAGACGTCTCAGGGTGATTTCAGTAATTGCAGCGGGATTTAAAACACAAATTCATGCTCGTATGCTGTGTAAAAATACCACAAAAAGACGTAAAGTTGCCACAGAGACACAAAATCACCTCAAAAAGACACAAAATGACCACAAAAAGACACATTCAGCACAGAAAGAACAGAAACTGAGACATGCCGCCCCGTCTTTTGCCTCAAAAACACAAGAAATCACAACAAAAGTACACAAAATCACCACAAATAGGCATAATACCACCTCAAAAAGAATAAAAGTCACCTCAAAAAGACACAAAATCGCCATAAAAAGACACAAAATTAACACAAAGACACAAGATCACCACAAAAAGACACAAAATCACCACAAAAAGACAAAAAATCTCATAATAAAGAGACAAAAATCACCACAAAAAAGACAAGAAATCACCACAAAAACACACAAAATCTCTTTTAAAAGAGAGAAAATCACCTCAAAAAGATGCAAAATCATCACAAAAACACACAAAATCACCACAAAAAGACACAAAATCACCACAGAAGATGGAAAATCACAACCCCCCCCAAAACCACCACAAAAAGCCTTGAAATCACCATTAATATGCATAAAATCACCGCATAATCAAGCAAAGTCACCACTAAAAGAAAGCCGCCTGACGGATGGACGTGAAGCTGGACCTGGACCTTCATAGATCCTGCTGCTGGTTTCACTCAGACATCTCAGGATAATTGCAGTAATTGCAGCGGAATTTAAAACACAAATTCATGCTCCTGTGATGCTTTATGCTGGATTTATGTTGTATACATTAACATGAAATGTATGCAAGTGAGTGAGGGCTGCAGAATAAATCTGTATATTGTCTGCACATGCATCTCTGTGGAACTCATTAATTTTGCAGAAGAGCAGGTTGTTGGAGATCCATTCAGCATGGTGAAACATATTTCTACTGATGATGAGCAGAGCAGAGAGGAAACAGCAACTTTAGAGATGCAAAATCACGACAAAAAGATACAAAATCAATAATATGCTCAAAATCACCTCTAAAGGAAGCAAAATCGCTACAAAAGATGTGAAAAAAGGAAATGCAGTCTATTGGATCGATAAAATAAATGAAGGATGAGAGACAAAATGACAAAAAATGGAGGATTAAAGTGACACAAAATGGCAAAAATAACACACAAAATGATTAAAAAAATAGACATGAAATGGCAAAAATGAGACACAAAAGACAAAAATGAGAAACAAAATGACAAAAATGAGAAACAGAATGCCAAAATTAAGAGACAGAAAATGACAAAAATGAGAAAAAGAATGACAAAACGACAAAAATGAGACACAAAATGACAAAAGGGAGAAACCGAATGTCAAAATTAAGAGACACAAAATGACAAAAATGAGAAACAGGAAGACAAAAATGAGGCACAAAATGACAAAAATGAGTTATAAAATGACAAAATGAGACATAGAATGAGACACAAAATGACGAAAATGAGAAACAGGATGACAAAAATGACAAAAATGAGGCAAAAAATGAAAAGAAAATGAGAAACAAGATGACAAAAATGAGACACAAAATGACAAAAATGAGAAACAGGATGACAAAAATGAGGCAAAAAATGAAAAGAAAATGAGAAACAAGATGACAAAAATGAGACACAAAATGACGAAAATGAGAAACAGGATGACAAAAATGACAAAAATGAGGCAAAAAATGAAAAGAAAATGAGAAACAAGATGACAAAAATGAGACACAAAATGACGAAAATGAGAAACAGGATGACAAAAATGACAAAAATGAGGCAAAAAATGAAAAGAAAATGAGAAACAAGATGACAAAAATGAGACACAAAATGACAAAAATGAGACATAAAATGACAAAATGAGAAATAGAAAGACAAAAATGATAAATAGAATGACAAAAATGAGAAACAGAATGACAAAAATGTGACAAAAAAGACAAAAATGAGACACAAAATGACAAATATGAGAAATAGAATTACAAAATGAGACACAAAATGATGAAAATGAGGAAGAAAATGGCGACAATGAGACACAAAATGGCCAAAATGAAAGAACTAATTCGTGATGGATAATCAAGTCAGGATGTTTTCTTCCTTCTCAGACTGATCAATAATTTTAACAAAAGTCGGCTATAGATTCTCCCTCCGTCGTTCCCAGCATGCTTTGCCTGAACATGAACTATTGAGAGCTGTGATTGGAGGAAATGCGATGATAAGAACGAGCTTTGGTGTGTAAAGCTCGGCTCAGGTTCAGCACCGCCTCCACGTCCCCACAGCTGCTCTGATTCCTTATTTATCAGTCTGAATGGGAACGCGATAATACGGCCTGACCGCCGCCGTCTTCAGGAAGTTTAATCATTCATGGTGGGAAAATTGCTCCTTTATGTGCAATAAATATTGATTTATGCCTCATGCATATCTGGATGCGGCGCAGCTCTCGGCTCCTCCTCATTGTTCACTTTCTACCGCTTTGTTAGCCACTCCATCTCCTTTCTCAGCTAACTTATTCTCTGGAGTTCCCTCGTCATATTTACGGCAGATCTCCCACAATCCTTCGCTTCACCCCCACATGATAGGGATCTGGACACGCTGGCCGGCAGGTAATCACGCCGTGTGAATGTTTCTTGGTCACTTTTGGCTTTTTTTATTCGTGCAGAATGCTTCCGCTGAGATACGATCTGTGCTCCGACCGGCTGAAAAGGACGAATAATTACCTCCCTCCCAACAACACAGTGACGACGAAAAGACATGGAGGAGGATCAGCAACAGGTTTTAACCCTCAGACGGGTTTAAAAGTCAAGCTTTTTGTTTAATGTCCTTCAATATGAAGCATTTTAAAACTAAATGTTTGATTAATTCTGCAACTGATCAACTTTAAACATCACAAAAGAGGTTAAAAGTTATGTTATTTAAAATTTGCTTCATGCATTGAACTCCAAAAAACTGGAAAAATGAGACTGAAAATGACCAAAATGCAACACAAAATGGCAAAAATTAGACAAAATGAGCAAAATGAGACAAAAAATGACAAAATGAGACACAAAATGACAAAAATGAGATACAAAAAGACAAGAATGAGGCACAAAGTGACAAAAATGAGACACAAAATGAGACAAAATGACAAAAATGAGACACAAAAAGACAAGAAAATTATTAAATGTACCACGTCTCGTCATTTTGAAAGCTTCTTCCTACAAGCTGTGATGACCTTAAATAATGCTCCTTGATTCTAATATGCCTTTTTAAAAATTTTCTGATGAACTATTTATTGGCTCTTAGTACTTTATTTTTTAAAGTATTTTATGTGACTTTTTTCTATGTTCCTTTTATTGTCCTATTTTTCTCCTGTATTTGTTGTTTTTAGATGTTGATAGTGCACTTTGAGCTTCTTGTACCTCTTTCCAATGTGGTTTTATCCTGCAAATGGCAAATAAACTGAACTGAAATGAAGAATGAGGCACAAAGTGACAAAAAATGTGACACAAAATGAGATAAATTGCCAAAAAAGAGACAAAAAATGATAAAAAAAAATAGACAAAAATGTCAGAAATGAGACAAAATAATAAAAATGAGATGCAAGGGCAAAAATGAGACAAAATGACAAAAATGAGGCATGAAATGGCATAAATGAGACAAAAAATGATAAAAATGATTCACAAAATGATGAAAAATTAGACACAAAATAATTTAAAAACGGGACAAAAATGTCTCAAATGAGACTAAAAAGTACAAAAATGACAAAATGAAAAAATGAGACAAAAAATGGCGAAAATGACACAAAATAATAAAAACTAGACAAAAATGATAAGAAATGAAACAAAATGATAAAAATGAGACACAAAATGATAAGAAATGAAACAAAATGACAAATGAGACACACATTGACAAAAGTGGGACACGAAATGATAAAAAAGAGGCGAAAGGGCAAAAATGAGCCAAAAAATGTTAATCAATTATTATCATTTAATAGTTTAAATCTCATCAGTTCAGTTTGACACAAAAAACCTCAAGTGAGTCCAAACTTTTGAACTACATCTGCAAATTTCCAGTTTTCTCCCCACAGTAAGACAGAGAAATAATAATTGTAAGACTGAATAAACCTGTGGCCATGCTAAGCTAACCAGCAGCTCTGCGTCCATCCAGTCAGATTGTTCGTTCCTGTCATCCAACTGTAAACAGAAGCGTTTCTAAAATGTCACACTGCTCCTTTAATCACACGCATGGCTGGACACAAGATGGTTTTTAATTAGAAATAACAAATGTTGTCAAACTGGGAGAACTTGGAGGCAGATAAGAGCTGCTGTGAGCATGTAAGTGTGTAATAGTGTCGATTAGAAACTCCTCCTTCGATCTGAAGTGTTAAACTTTCCATACATTCAAATGTGGTGTTTCTGAGTCGTCATAGTAACGCAGTACAGTTTGTTCATTTTCCTGTAAAAATTTTTTCAAACAGACAAAAATGAGACATAAAATTATAAAAATGAGGCTCAAAATGACAAAAATGAGACACTAAATGAAAAAGCTGGCACAAAATGACAAAAATGAGGCAAAAAATGACAAAAATGAGACACTATATGAAAAAACTTCCACAAAATGACAAAAAGGAGGCATGTCTAACATGAAAAGTCAGACATAAAATAACACAAATGAGGCAACGTGACAAAAATGAGGAGCAAAATTACAAAAATGAGACATTAAATGAGTAAAGTGAAACACAAAATGACAAAACTGTGACACAAAATGGCAAAAATGAGACACAAAATGACACAAATGAGACATTGTAACAAAAAAGGAAAAAATGACAAAAATGTGACATTAAATGAGAAAAAAATGAGATACAAAATGACAAAAATGTGACATAAAATGACAAAAATGAGACACAAAATGTCAAAAATGAGAAACAAAGTGATAAAAATGAGCAACTAAATTGCTACAATGAGACATAAAATGACAAACATGAGACATAAAATGATAAAACTGAGACACAAAATGTCAAAAATGAGAAACAAAGTGATAAAAATGAGGAACTAAATTGCTACAATGAGACATGAAATGAAGAACACGAGACATAAAATGATAAAACTGAGACACAAAATGTCAAAAATGAGAAACAAAGTGATAAAAATGAGGAACAAGATTGCCAGAAAGAGACATGAAATGACAAACATGAGACTCAAAATGACAAAAATGAAAAACAAAACAAACCCTCTAATGTTTGAACAACCTGTACGTTTCCATGACGACCCAGAAACACCACATTTTCAGGGTTTAAAGCGTGGTGTTTCCGGGTCGTCATGGTAATGTACAGCTTCTCGTTTCTCAGTCTGTGTAAGGTTGGTCTCAGTATGTGTGAGGTTCTCTCTGGGAACGCTGCGGTTCTCTACGACTGCAGTCAGATTATGCCGTAACACCCACGGCTGGACGTGGACGAACTGCAGAGTGTTTCCTCTGAGTGCAGCGTTCAGGAGGACAGAGTCAGATAACACAGAGAGGAATCATTCTGAGCCCACGTCTAGAAACAAACCCATCGCCCTGCAGTAGCCTAACCCTCACACAAACAGATAGAAATACATAAAAACACACACCAACTGATGAAAAACAACCACAAAGAGACACAAAACAACCACAAAGAGACACATAATGACCACAAATAGACACAAAACAACAACAAAGAGACACAAAACAACCACAAAGAGACACAAAACAACAACAAAGAGACACAAAACAACCACAAAGAGACACATAATGACCACAAAGAGACACAAAACAACAACAAAGAGACACAAAACAACCACAAAGAGACACAAAACAACAACAAAGAGACACAAAACAACCACCACAAAGACACACATAATGACCACAAAATGACACAAAATGGCCAAAACTGTTTTTTGTCTCTGTGGTTGTTTTGTCTCTTTTTGTGGTTGTTTTGTGTCTCTTTGTGGTTGTTTTGTGTCTCTTTGGTTGTTTTGTGTCTGTTTGTGGTTGTTTTGTCTCTTTGTGGTTGTTTTGTGTCTATGTGGTTGTTTTGTGTCTCTTTGTGGTTATTTTGTGTCTGTTTGTGGTTGTTTTGTGTCTCTTTGTGGTTATTTTGTCTCTTTGTGGTTGTTTTATGTCTGTTTGTGGTTCTTTTGTGTCTCTCTGTGGTTGTTTTGTGTCTCTGTGGATGTTTTGTGTTTGTTTGTGTTTGTTTTATGTCTTTTTGTGATTGTTTTGTGTCTGTTTGTGGTTGTTTTGTGTCTCTTTGTGGTTGTTTTGTCTCTTTGTGGTTGTTTTGTGTCTCTGTGGTTGTTTTGTGTCTCTTTGTGGTTGTTTTGTGTCTGTTTGTGGTTATTTTGTGTCTCTTTGTGGTTGTTTTGTGTCTGTTTGTGGTTATTTTGTGTCTCTTTGTGGTTGTTTTGTGTCTGTTTGTGGTTATTTTGTCTCTTTGTGGTTGTTTTGTGTCTGTTTGTGGTCGTTTTGTCTCTTTGTGGATGTTTTGTGTCTCTGTGGTTGTTTTGTGTCTGTTTGTGGTCATTTTGTCTCTTTGTGGTTGTTTTGTGTCTGTTTGTGGTTGTTTTGTGTCTCTCTGTGGTTGTTTTAGAAGCAAACTAACGGCAAGTTGATGCTAACTGATGCAAAACAACCACAAAGACACACAAAGCAACCAAAAAGACACACAAAATGCCCACAAATTACAGTGAAACGATGCAAGATAATAATAAAATAGCGTAAAATAAGCACAAAGAGATGTAAAATATGTGCACAACGTAACACAAAGTGACCAAAAACAGATGCAAACGCTCGTTTTTACTGCTTGGCCGTATGTTCAGAGCTGCTAAAGACGCTCTATGATCTGTTCTCCAGCTGTTCTAGAGGAGTCACAGCGAGTGGACTCTCTAGATCAGATGTTTAACCGTCAGATCCTCAGCAGATCAGTCAGACCGTCGCTCTGCTGGAGCTGCAGGTGTTTTGCGGAGACAAACTGCGCCCGAGGCTCGGTGTTGTCCGTTACCGTCAGCTCTCTTCCCGGGCGACCTGGCCTCCCGTAAACCTGCTGTCACGTTTATTTGCTCCTTTCAGCGACGGGAGTTTGTCCTGGACGAGGGCAGCGAGCCAATGAGCCACAAAAAGAAGAGAATGATGGATCCTTCCCCCGCCGTCACGGGGCCCCGTGGTCATTAGAGCGAGCTGCAAACACCGGCAGCAGCAGCATGACAAATCACAGCCAGCTCCCAGCACTGTCTCCACATCACACTCAAGCATTCTGTGGCTCTTTCTGTGTCATTTTTGTTGTTGTTTTCTGTCCCATTTGTGTTGTTTCATCTCGTTTTATTGCATTGTTGGTGATTTTTTGCCTAGTTTTGTCATTTTAAGTCTTGCTTCTCTCACTTTGTCTTGTTTTGTTGCTGTTTTGTGTCATTTTTGGGGGTTCTTTTTTGTCATTTTGTGTCATTTTTTTGGTCTTTTGTGTTTCATTTTTTGGTATTTTTGGTCATTTTGTGTCATTTTTTGTGTTTTCTTTATTTTTTGTCTTTTTGTGTCATTTTTTGGTCTTCTTTTTTCACTTTGTGTCATTTTTTTAGTGGTTTTTGTTATTTTGTGTCATTTTATGTTATTTTATTGATTGTTTTTGCCATTTTATGTCATTTTTTGTCATTTTGTGTCTTTTTGTGTCTTTTTTGGTCATTTTGTGTCATTTTTTGTCGTTCTATTGTTTTTTGTCATTTTATGTCTTTTGTGTCATTTTTTGGCCTTTTTGTCGTTTTGAGTCTTGATGCGTCATTTTTTTGGTCTTCTTTTTGTCATTTTGTGTCATTTTTTTGCCGTTTGTGTCATTTTTGCTGTTTTACATCCCATTTGTGTTGCTTCATCTTGTTTTATTGCATTGTGTCTCATTTTCGTAATTTTGTGTCTGAACTGTGTAGTTTCATGCCTTGCTTCTCTCAACTTGTCCTGTTTTTTTTGCCCTTTTGTGTCAGTTTTTTCTCTTGTTTTTGTCATTTCGTGTCATTTCGGTCACTTCATGACTTCTTTGTTGTTGTTTTGTGTCCTATTTTAGGTTTTGTTTCTTGTTTTGTGCTCGTTGTGTCTGTTAAAAACACTATGAAGGCTGCATTGTGCTTCAGAAACAGAAACAGTTTCATTGCCGCTCAGGTTTCCATGTACGAGGAATTAGAGTTGGTGTTTTCGTGCATGAGAGCAAACAGCAGCAGGATGACAAATCACAGCTAACTCCCAGCTCGCCGCCGCTCGCTCTCACTCTCTCTCCAGATCCGTGACTGAGGCGACGCGTGTCGGACAGTTTCTGCAGAACTATGATTAAGCTGTCACCGTGGGGAGGCCAGTTTGTCAGCAGTTGGGATCTCTGCAGCAATTTCTTTAGACCAGTCTGCCTTAATTGAGTATTCAGTCCCAGAGCGCTCCTGGTTGGTTTCACCCCGGCCTGTTCCCTGGAGGCTAAACAAACTGCGGTGCTAGCCGGCTACGCTTTCTACAACATCAGAGTCTGGCTCACGACCAAAGCAGCGGCAGCAGCAGCGCTGTCAGTCTCCCACAAAACAACCATCTGTAAGACTTTCCTGCTCGCTATTGTAGCGGCAGCGGAACACGAGGGCGTTTAGCTAAAAAAAAAAAGCAGCGCTGCGGTAAACAGGACAGGTACAGGTACTTTTTATTCACAGCAGTTCGGCTTCACTGCTTTCAGAAACTTTCCTGCAGCGTTCTCGCAGACTTTTCGGTTCCCTGGAGGCCCTTCGCCCGCTGTTCACTTGGCTAAAGCGGAGGCGCCAGCTGATTGGCCGACCAGAACGTTCACCTGCACTCCGCTCTAGCTGCCCAATTACCCACAAGTCTGTGGGGTCCTTCGTTACCCAGAGGCCCAAGGGCTTCTTGTGTGCCAATGTCCTAATGAGCGAGCAGAAAGACGTGTTCCTGCTGCAGCAGCGCCGATACTTCATCCTCCCAACGAGGAACTTCAGCGATCCGGCTCAGACCAGCTGGAGAAGAAGAAGCGCTACGTTTATTGTAATTTCCTCATCGACGCGGCTAACCTGAGCTGCTGTTCCGTCACCCTGCAGGCACAAACAGCCCCAAACTAATTACTCCTCCTGAGACCAGATCTGGTTTTAACCAAATCCTCGACGTTATCTGGAAAGACAGAGGGAACGGATCCGTCGTTGATCCATTTCAGTCAGCTCCTACGCTGACTTGTCTTTAGGTTCACACTTGAACGGCTTCGATAAAAAGTATTCATGGTATAAAAAGTGGCTTCACAGCACTCAGTTGCGCTCAGCAGATTCTATAAAGTAATATCAATGAGTATAAATTACAAAACGGGTGATTTCAAGAGCATTTATCCCTTCACTGCAAAAACGCAAAATCTCACCAAGTCTGCTTGTTTTATTTTTAGTCAAAATGTCTCGTCTCACTTGATTCAAGGTAAATTCACTAAACAGGTGACATTCCAGCAGATGGAGGGACTTGTTTTAAGAGAACGCATCTTAGATATCTTGTTACGTCAAACAATCTTGGAATTATCTTGTTTTGAGTTGAATTTTACAAGAAAACTCAAAATAAGATTAAAATAAGCGTTGTCCTTCAGGTCAAATTAACCCGTTTTAAAGTTTGAAAATGCGGGAAAAAAATCTAATTTCACGGTGAAACTTCTCATGCCCACATTTTCAACATTTTTGGGAAATCTTTTAGCATTTTTTAGTGCAAAAAAAAAGAAAAGTTAAAAATGTTTCTTGAAGAACACTCACATAAAAATCAACCAAAATCCAGCGAATTTCGCTGGATTTTGGTTGATTTTTATGTGAGTGTTCTTAAAAATATATTAGAAGTTTTACTAATATATATATGGAATCACTTTAGATATTTTTATGATTTTTTGGAAAATTTTTACTCATTTTTTGAAAATATTTACAAGTATTTTCTTGCCAAATTTGGGGATTTTTTTAAGTAAAACTTTTACAGGAAATTTTTAAGGAATTATTGCGATTTTCTTCCCTAAGGATTTGCAAATTTTCAGAAATTTGGGAAATTTTTTGCTGATTTTTGGGATTTTTTTAAGACAAGGAAACAACATTTTTTGGCACCCATAAATGAAGACAGCAGGAGGGTTAATACATCTCAAATTAGGAGGCTACATGAAAGCAAAAATCTATTTTTGAGTGAAAAACTGCTTCTTCTTTTTTTTTTTTTTAAAGCATATCTGGCTTATTTTAAGACACCTAAGCTTGACAGTCCTGGTAAAATAGAGATTAAAATAAGTTTTTCCAGCTAATTTTAAGATCTCAATATTCTAAATATCACATCTTATTTCAAGCAATCCTACCAAGACATTTTTCACTTGTTCTATTGGTGGATTTTTTTCACTGATTTCAAGGTAAAAGTTCCTTGAAATAAGTTAATTTTTTTCTCTTTTTGTGGTTGTTTTGTGTCTCTTTGTGGTCGTTTTGTGTCTTATTGTGGTCGTTTTGTGTCTTATTGTGGTCGTTTTGTGTTTCTTTGTGGTCGTTTTGTGTCTTATTGTGGTCGTTTTGTGTTTCTTTGTGGTCGTTTTGTGTCTCTTTCTGGTCATTTTGTGTCTCTTTCTGGTTGTTTTGTGTCTCTTTGTGGCTGTTTTGTGTCTCTTTCTGGTTGTTTGTGTCTCTTTGTGGCTGTTTTGTGTCTCTTTCTGGTTGTTTTGTGTCTCTTTGTGGTTGTTTTGTCTCTTTTTGTGGTTGTTTTGTGTCTCTTTGTGGTCATTATGTATGTCTTTGTGGTTGTTTTGTGTCTCTTTGTGGTCATTATGTGTCTCTTTGTGGCTGTTTTGTGTCTCTTTGTGGCTGTTTTTGGTCTCTTTCTGGTTGTTTTTCGTTTCGTTCTGGTTGTTTTGTGTCTCTCTGTAGTTGTTTTAGAATCAAACTAACGGCAAGTTGATGCTAACTGATGCAAAACAGCCACAAAGACACACAAAGCAACCACAAAGACACACATAATGACCACAAAGAGACACAAAACAACCACAGAGAGACACATAATGACCACAACCACTTTATGGTCATTTTGTGTTTCTTCATGGCTGTTTTGTGTTTCTTTTGCTCATATTATGTGTATTTCTGTGGTTGTTTTGTGTGTCTCTGTGGTTGTTTTGTCGCTTTATGGTCATTCTGTGTCTCTCTGTGGTTGTTTTGTGTCTGTTTGTGGTCTCAATACTGGCAGATTTTTCACTTAGTTCAAGGTAAAAGTTCCTTGAAACACGTTATTTTTTCTTGTTTTGAGAGAGGCATTTTTTCCAGTGTTTAAAGTGACTCTAATGGAAGTCAGTGCAGCCAGTTGATTCTAGAAGTCATTAATGGATGATCTGAGGTCAGCGGCTGTGTTTACGACGTCTTTAATCATCTTACTACTGTTCATATTCAGCAGCTCTGATCTGTCCTTGTTGCTACCTGAAGCTCAGTACTTTTAATTAAAGTTAATAAAAGTGAACACAGTAAGTTTTTCTGTTGGTGGAAGACTTCCTGTTTTGTTTTGTTTTTTTTTACTGTACATGTTTTCAGAATCTGCTGAAAATGTAGAAACAGACGGAGTGAAGAAGGAAGAAACATCTCCGGCTGCAGAGGACCGGGCGTCGGGCGCTCAGGGATGTTGTACACCGAAACTCTTTAAATCAGGATAAATAATGAAAAAGCTCCCGTGAAGAGCGAGATGACACAGATGGTGCGGTTGCAGCTGTGATAAACTCTCCCAGCATGCATCTGTTCTGTTTAAACTTTATCGGTGCTGCCGCTGAGAACAAGCGCTCGCATCCTTCACCGCTCCAGCCTGAAACCTCCACAGAGAAACCGGATGAACTGTTCTCAGCTACGTTGATCATCGGAGGAAACAGGTTTTCTGTATAAAGATGTTTGTATCACACTTTATATCTGATCTTCACCCATAAAACCAGCCCTCTACAGCCCATCTTCTGAACTGTCCCCACAGTAAACCGCTTTTTAAAAGCTATTTCTGGGACATTTTTTACAAGTATTGAGACTTCCTTATAGTAGGAATGAAATAAATTGTCAGAAAAATTCTTCAGTGGAGTCATGGATAGACATGAAGTGAGAAAAATAAGACACAAAATGACAAAAACGAGATACAAAACAGCAAAAACGAGACATGAAACAACAAAACAAGACACAGAACGACAAAAATAAGACACAAATGACAAAAAAAGACACAAAACAACAAACGCAAGACATAAAATGACAAAAACGAGATACAAAATGAAAAAAACGAGACACAAAACAGCAAAAATGAGACATGAAACAACAAAAACAAGACGTGGAACAACAAAAATAAGACACAAAATGACAAAAAAGACACAAAACAACAAACACAAGACATAAAATGACAAAAATGAGATACAAAATGATAAAAACAAGACACAAAACAGCAAAAATGAGACATGAAACAACAAAACAAGACATGGAACAACAAAAATAAGACACAAAATGACAAAAAAGACCCAAAACAACAAACACAAGACATAAAATGACAAAATGAGACACAAAATGACAAATACAAGACATAAAACAACAAACATGAGACATAAAACGACAAAAACAAGACATGAATGACAAAAACGAGACGTAAAATGACAGAAATGAGACAAAACAACAAAAAAGAGACATAAAATGAAGAATACGAGACATAAAACGACAACCACGAGACAAAAAAAATGACAAAAACAAGACGTAAAATTGCAAAAATGACAATAAATAACAAGAAACAAGACACAAAATGACAGCTTGTTGCTGCAGCTGTATGCCATGCACTGAACCACAAACACACAAAGAATCCATTCTGGTAGAAACTAGACGGAGTTCGTTGGACAGAAATGTGCAGATTTCCTCTTGATTGCTCTTCATATTTTCAGTAAAACTCCCTAATCAGACAGGAAGTCTTCCACCGACAGTAAAACTGAACTTTATCCGTGTTCGCTCTCTGTAATTTTGATTGCAGGTGCTTCGTTTAACTTTTCCTTGTAACGTTGTGCGGGTCCAGATAAATCCATAGGAGGCGAGGTCTACGGTCGCTGGTGTTCATTAATCGTCAGAAACAAACGGCTGCTCAAACACATCCATCGGACCGCAGGACGCCGACCGCTCTGACCTCAGATCCTCCTGTCGGTTAGGAAGGAAGGAGTCAGCATCAGCGGGGGTAAATGAATGTGTTTTGGCACAAGGGGAGTCAATAGTCTTGATTTGACTCGATCAATCCTCTGAGGAGCGGCGTGCAGTCAGATTACCGTGGACAAATGAAGCCAGCAGGAAAAAAGAAGGAAAAAAAACTGAGGAGAAAGTGTTGAGGAAGCAGAAAAGCAGGAGGGGAGGGAGAGGAGACTTCTCTGGACCAGGGGGGTCCAACATGAGGCCCGCAGGCCAAAACCGTCCCTCCAGAGGGTCCAGAACCCTCCTCATGGTCTAAAACCGTCCCTCCAGAGGGTCCAGAACCCTCCTCAAGGTCTAAAACCGTCCCTCCAGAGGGTCCAGAACCCTCCTCAAGGTCTAAAACCGTCCCTCCAGAGGGTCCAGAACCCTCCTCAAGGTCTAAAACCGTCCCTCCAGAGGGTCCAGAACCCTCCTCAAGGTCTAAAACCGTCCCTCCAGAGGGTCCAGAACCCTCCTCATGGTCTAAAACCGTCCCTCCAGAGGGTCCAGAACCCTCCTCAAGGTCTAAAACCGTCCCTCCAGAGGGTCCAGAACCCTCCTCATGGTCTAAAACCGTCCCTCCAGAGGGTCCAGAACCCTCCTCAAGGTCTAAAACCGTCCCTCCAGAGGGTCCAGAACCCTCCTCATGGTCTAAAACCGTCCCTCCAGAGGGTCCAGAACCCTCCTCAAGGTCTAAAACCATCCCTCCAGAGGGTCCAATTCAGTCCTCAAAGTGGAAAAATTCCAGAGAAGACACTAACTGCAGATTGTAAATGAGTAAAACTATAATTTTAAAATAATTTCTAGACCATGACAAGTTGTTTAGATCATAAGTAAAATATTAGATAGTCCATCATTCTGTTGTGGTATTTTGTCTCATTTTTGTCATTTTGAGTCTAGTTTTTGTCATTTTGTGTCTAATTTTTTTCATTTTGAGTCTCATTTTTGTCATTTTGTGTCTCCTTTTGTCATTGTGAATCTCATTTTTGTCATTTGTGTCTCATTGTTAGCATTTTGTCTCATTTTTGTCATTTTACGTCTCATTTTTAGCCTTTTGTGTCTCGTTTTTAGCATTTTGAGTCTCATTTTTGTCATTTTGTGACTCATTTTGTCATTTTGAATCTCATTTTTGTTGTTTCATGTCTCATTTTTAGCATTTTCTTTCATCTTTATCATTATGTGCCTCATTTTTGTCATTTTGAATCTCATTTTTTGTCATTTTATGTCTCATTTTTGTCATTTTATGTCTTGTTTTTGTCATCATGTGTCTCATCTTTGTTATTTTATGTCTCATTGTTGTCATTTTGTTTCTCACTTTTGTCATTTTGTTTCTCATTTTTCTCATTGTGACTCTCATTTTTATAAATTTGAGTCTAAGTATTGTCATTTTAAGTCTCATTTTTATCATTTTGAGTCTATGGTCATTTTATGTCTCCTTTTTGTCGTTTTGTGCCACATTTTTGCCACTTTGTGCCTCATTTTTGTAATATTTTGTATTGTATTATTTGTTTGTCTATTTTTTGTCTGACTTGTCTCATTTTTGTTCTTTTGTTTCTCGTTTTTGTCGTCTTGTGTTTCCTTTCTATCTCACTTGTGATTTTCGTCTTACTTTTGTCATTTTGTGTGCTGCTTTATTCATTGTTTCTGTCGTTTAGTTTCTCACTTTTGTCATCTTGGACTCGATCGATCCTCTCCAGCGCTCCTTCCAGTCAGATCAGACAAATGAAGCGAGCAGGAGTTTCCCCCACTGCAGTGGGGAAATCAAATAAATAAAAAAACTGGTGTAGAAAGTGTTGAGGAAGCAGATAACCGGGAGGGGAGGGAAGGGAGCGTTCAAAGGAGCTTCGCCTCGCTCACATTATCACCGCGGTACAAAGGGCCAAATATATTCCGTGGCTTTTCTGTGGCACAAAGCTGATTAGCGGAAGGTAGCCCCCATTGTGAGGAAAATCACTTCCACGGCTGTAAAGCAAGTGATTTCATATCCCTCTTTTTTTAAAATTTAAGATTACACAGCAAGTGCCTAATCAGCTGATCCTTAATCATCAGCATTGTGCCTCCTCATGTTTCCTGTAACCTCCCGCCTCCCCCCGCCGGCCGTCAGGATCCCACCAGAAAGGAAGAGAGTCGAGAGGAAAATCACTTCCAAGATAATCGCCTTAAACAGCTCCGTCTCCATCTGCAGCGGCTCTGGTTGCCTCATCTGGAGGAGGAGGAGGAGGAGGAGGAAGGTCGCTCAGAGCTGAGGGGGGTAACGAGAGGTAATGAATCAATTATCGCTTCCTCAGAAATGAAAGGAAGGAACCCTCCCACCGGAGCAGCCCAGTGTCGCCGTGGAGACCAGTTTCCACCTGCTGCCTCAGAAGAACATCACCTGGTTGTTGTTCCGCCGAGTCGTAGCGTTTCCACAGCAATACAGTTTCTAGACCAGAGGTGTCCAACATGCGGCCCAAAACCAGCCCTCTAGTGTGTTTTTTTGTCTCGCTCATGTCGTTTGTCCATTTTTTGCCGCTTTGTAACTTTATTGGTCTATTTTTTCTGACTTTTGTCTCACTTTTGTCATTTTGTGTCTCATTTTTATCATTGTGTATCTCGTTTCTGTCATTTTGTGCCTCGTTGTCTCATTTTTGTCATATTTTGTCTCATTTTTGTCATTTTATATCTCAGTTTTGTCATTTTGCCTCATTTTTGTCATGTTTTGTCTCATTTTTGTCATTTTGTGTCTCATTTTTGTCATTTCATGTCTCATTTTTGTCATATTTTGTCTCATTTTTGTCATTTTATATCTCAGTTTTGTCATTTTGTCTCATTTTTGTCATTTCATGTCTCATTTTTTTCATGTTTTGTCTCATTTTTGCCATTTTGTGTCTCATTTTTGTCATGTTTTGTCTCATTTTTGCCATTTTGCCTCGTTTTTATCATTTTATATCTCATTCTTAACACTATCTCATTTTTGTAATTTTTTTATGTCATTTTTGTTTTTTGTCTCTGGTTTTTGTCATTTTGGGTCTCATTTTGTTACTTTGTTTCTAATTTTTGTTATTTTGTGTGTTGTTTTTGCCCTTGTGTCTCATTGTTGTCATTTTATGTGTCATTTCTATCATTTTGTGCCTAATTTTTGCCGCTTTGTGTCTCATTTTTGCTATTTTGTGTCCCATTTTTGCCATTTTGTGCCTCGTTTTTGCCATTTTGTGCCCCATGTTTGTCGTTTTGAGCCTCATTTTTTACCATTTTGTGTCTCGCTGTTGCCATTTTGTGTCTCATTTTTGTGATGAGTTTCCATCTGCTGCCTCAGTGGAACATCACCTGTTGTCGTTTCCAAAAAACTTAAAGTCACCAGTCTGGTTATTCACACATGAAACCAGTTAATGTGTGAGTCCAGCATGACTCAGCTTAATAATGCTGAGTCATTCCAGTCCAGGAGTCCAGGTTGGAAATGGGTGCAGGTCGGTTTAGTTCCTCTACAGAAACAGCTGGTAAAAACACCCAGGAGTTGTTGTTTTGTTGCTTCCAGAGTCTCTTAAACACATTTTAAAGGTGTTAGGAGGAGCTGCATTCACATTTATCACATTTAAAGACGTTACTTCCCCAAAGAAAAGACACAAAACAGTGGCCTCATGTGTGTCGACTCAGCAGGGATGGTATTAGAGGAGGAATAAATGTTTGAAAGCAACACAGAAGCTCACTGCATTAGTTTCTATCCTCCTGTAAACGTGGATAAAGGTATTTTCTGTCATAAAGTGATGCACAAACCCAGAGACACACATTCTACCGTCCATGATGCAGTCAAGCTCCTCTGCAGGTATTTTATTGTCGTTTTGTGTCTCATCTTTGTCGTGTTGTGTCTCGTTTTCATCATCTTGTCTCTTTTTTGTTGTTTTGTGTCTTGTTTTTGTAATATTTGCTGTTTTTGTTGTTTTTTGTATTTTTTGACTGACTTTTGTCATTTGCAATTTTTGTCATTTTGTGTCTTGTTTTTGTCGATTTCTGTCTTTTTTGTCATTTTGTGTTTTGTTTTATCGCTTTGCGTCTCATATTTGTCACTTTTGGTCTTGTTTTTGTTCTTTTGCGTTTTGTTTTTTTCTTTTGTGTCTCGATTTTATAATATTTTGTCTTGATTTTGTTGTTTTTTGTCTATTTTCTGTCTGACTTTTATCATTTGTCTCATTTTTGCTCTTTTGTTTCTCATTTTTGTCATTTTGTGTTTCCTTTTTCTCTCGCTTGTGTTTTTTTTGTCAGGTTTTTGTCATCTTGTGTTTTGCTTTATTCATTGTTTTTTTTGTCATTTTGCCCATTTCTTGTTGCTTTGTCACTTTTTTGTCTATTTTATGTCTGTTTTTGTTTTGTTTTGTGTCGTTTTTCTCATTTCTTGTCACTTTGTGCCTCATTTTTGTTGTTTCCTTTTTTGTCATTTTCTGTCTCATTTTTGTCATTTTGTGTCTCATTTTTGACGTTTTGTCTTATTTTTGTCATTTTGTGTTTCGTTTGTCGTCTTGTGTCTCATTTTTGTCATGTTGTGTCTCGTGTTTGACATTTTGTGTCTTATTCTTGTCATTTTGTGTTTCATATTTGTCTCACGAGAGGAGAAATGCTGAGACGCTGCAGGAGAATAAATGTTTGAAAGCAACACAGAGCCTCACTGCATTACTTTCTATTATGTCCTCCTATAAATGTAGATAAAGATATGTGAGGAATCCAGTGAAACCTGCAGACAAACCCACAGAAACACGTTCTAACATCCATGATGCACTTGAAGCTCCGCTGCTGTATTAATAATGCAGCTGATTGTCTCATAACAGCAGTCAAATGTCAAGTGTTACTGCGGCTCATCATTAATTGATGCATTTTCTATGATGAGCCAATCTAAACGCTGATGAACTCAAGTGAACGTCCAGAAAACCTTTCAGTCACAATTAACGGCTCTTTGTGTCGTTGTTTTCTGAAGGCAGCACGAAGGAAAACATCTTTTGTCTCGTTCTTGTCACCTTGTGTTTCGTTTCTGTCGTTTTGTTTCTAATTTTTGTCATTTTGTGTCTCGTCCTTGACGTTTTTTCTTGCTTTTGTCGTTTTGTGTCTTGTTCTTGTTGTTTTGTTTCTCATTTTCGTCGTTTTGTGTCTCATTTTTTTCATCTCGTGTCTCATTTTTGTCGTCTTGTGTCTCGTTTTCATCATTTTGTATCTCGTTTTTGTCGTCTTGCATCTCAATTTTGTATCATTTTGTAGTCTTGTCTCCCTTTGTCATTTTGTGTCTCATCTTTGTCATCTTGTGCCTCATTTTTGTCATTGTGTCTTTTTTTGCCATTTTGTGTCTCATTTTTATAATTTTGTAACTCGTTTTGTCATCTTGTGCCTCATTTTTGACATTTTGTCTTATTTTTGACATTTTGTGTTTCGTTTTGTCGTCTTGTGTCTCATTTTTGTCATCGTGTCTCATGTTTGACATTTTGTGTCTTATTTTTGTCATTTTGTTTCTTGTGTCTCGTTTCTGTCATCCTGTGTCTTATTCTGTCTCATTTTTGTCATTTTCTGTCTCATTTTGTCATTTTGTGTCTCATTTTTGACATTTTGTCTTATTTTTGTAATTTTTTGTTTCGTTTTTGTCATCTTGTGTCTCATTTTTGTCATTTTGTGTCTCGTTTTCATCATTTTGTATCTCGTTTTGTCGTCTTGTGTCTCATTTTTGCCATCGTGTCTCGTTTTCATCATTTTGTATCTCATTTTGTCTTGTGTCTCATTTTTGTCATTTTGTTTCTGATTTTTGTCATCTTGTGTCTCATTTTTGTCGTCCTGCGTCTTATTCTGTCTCATTTTTGCCATTTTCTGTCTTTGTCACTTTTTGTTTCGTTTTTGCCATTTTCTGTCTGTCACTTTTTGTTTCGTTTTTGTCATTTTGTGTCTCTTTCTTGTCTTATTGTGTCTCGTTTTCGTCATTTTGTGTCTCGTTCTTGTCTTATTGTGTCTCGTTTTTGTCATTTTGTGTCTCTTTCTTGTCTTATTGTGTCTCGTTTTCGTCATTTTGTGTCTCTTTCTTGTCTTATTGTGTCTCGTTTTCGTCATTTTGTGTCTCTTTCTTGTCTTATTGTGTCTCGTTTTCGTCATTTTGTGTCTCGTTCTTGTCTTATTGTGTCTCGTTTTCATCATTTTGTGTCTCTTTCTTGTCTTATTGTGTCTCGTCTTTGTCATTTTGTGTCTCGTTCTTGTCTTATTGCGTCTCGTCTTCGTCATATTGTCTCTAATTTTTGTCATCTTGTGTCTCATAATTAACCGATGAGTCGTAAACGCTGATGGACTGAAGCGAACGTCCAGAAAACCTCATTCAGTCACAGATAATAAACAAACGTGAGTGTTTGTGTCGTCGTTTTCTGAACGCAGCATGAAGAGAAAAGACTGAACGGTTCTTTATCAAAGCACCTCCACCTGAACGTTCTACCACAGACCTGTCTCAGCAGTCTGTACATTAAAAACGGTCAATTAGAGGCAGAGGAACAGCAATGTAGACGGACCTCCTGCAGCGTCGCAGCCCAACGGAAACACGACCAGAATGCCATCTAATGACATAATGTGTTTAGATTATCAGCAGTTCATGCAGAATGGCAATCAGAGTTTGTGTTAAATGAATGTTTTCTCTGTTTCTCTCTTCTCTGTCACGCTGAAATGTCTTTTTGTTTTTAAATGATTCTAATAGCAGCTGTTTAATAAACCGCTGATTAGCTGATGTTTATTAATGATGATGATTCAGGAGATGTTTACACGGGATGAATTAATGACGCTAACGCTGCTATAAATAGTCTAACAGTCTAAGCTCTACAGACAGGTGCAGCCTGCAGAAGGAATTATGGGAAAATGTGTTTTATAAAGGCCTACAGAACAAACTAACAGATGGAACTTCTTGTAAAGTTCTTCCTTAGAGATTCGTATAAATGTCTCTGAACGTGCACAGGAAACTGTTGAGAGTAACTGTAGTTCACAGAGGAGACGTTTTGTGTCTCATTTCTGTTGTTTTGTGTCTCATTTTTGTAATATTTCATCTATTTTGTCATTTGTTTCTCTTTTTGTCATTTTGGGGTCTTTTTTTGTAATTTTATTTCTCGTTTTTGTCATTTTGTTTCTTGTTTGTGTCATTTTGTGTCTCGTTTTATCTGTTTTGTATCTTATTTTTGTTGTTTTGTTTCTTGGGTTTTGTCATTTTGTTTCTCGTTTTTGTAATTTTGTGTCTCGTTTTTTGTTTTGTATCTTATTTTTGTTGTTTTGTTTCTTGGGTTTTGTCATTTTGTTTCTCGTTTTTGTAATTTTGTTTATCGTTTTCGTCTTTTTGTTTCTCATTGTTGTTTTGTTTCTCTTTTTTTGTGTCTCGTTTGTGTTTTTTGTTGTTTTTTGTCTCGTTTTTGTTGTTTTGTTTCTCATTTTTGGCATTTTGTTTCTTGTTGTCATTTTATGTCTCATTTTTATCATTTTATCTCTACCTTTCATCATTTTGTCTCGTTTTTGGCATTTTGTTCATCATTTTTGGTGTTTTCTTTCTCATTTTTATCGTTTTTTCCTCATTTTGTTTCTCATTTTTGTCACTTTACAATTGCAACTCGTCACGACTCCTGAACTCAGAGTATCTCTGAGAATATTCCAGGGAGAAGTTTCTTCTCTGCTGCACACAATAAGCATGAAGCGATATAGAAGCAGTAGATGCAGGTTGGTGTGTTTCTGTCGTTTCATCGCTTGCTGTGGGAGTTCAGCTCATTCCTCTCATAATCACTGACATTTACTGTAGAAAACAGAACCAGATGTGAGCACATCTGGATTTAAAGAAGCTCTCACAGCTATTCTATACGTTTAAATGACCAATTCCAAGGTGTTGTCAGCAGATTTGCAGCCTGCGGTCGTGTTTACCGACCTTTCAGCCTCCAGATGGAACCGCACGGCATCCTTTGAGTCGTAAAAATAAACCTGCAGAATGCAGAATGGAAGCAGCGGCTCTAAACATGACTCGTACATTATTTATGACGTTTACTGTCCGGCATGAGAGGGTCAGCATCACTTTTGAATCTCAGGACACTTTGGATCAACTGGGCTCTGAAATAAAACATAAAGAGAAGATACAGTTCAGAAGCCTTCAGAAACATGGTGGAGTAAAAACCCGTAAGAACTGTCATTTTGTGTCTCCTCTTTGTAAATTTTGTTTCTCTTTTTGTGTCGCTTATTGTCATTTGGCTTCTCATTTTGTCACTTTTTTGTCATTTTGTTTCTTGTTTTTTTGTTTTGTGTCTTTTTTGTGGCTTTGTTTCTTTTTGTTATTTTGTGTCTCTTTTGTCGTTTGCGTCTCGTTTTTGTCTTTTTGTTTTTATTTTTGTCGTTTTGTTAATTTTTTTGTCATTTTGTTTCTAGTTTTTGTTTTTTGCCTTGTTTTCATTTTGTGTTTTTGTGTTTTTGTTTCTTTTGTGGTTTTGTTCATTGCTTTTTTTTATTTTGTTCATTGTTTTTGTCGTTTCGCTGGTTGTTTTTGTCATTTTGTTTCTATTTTTTGTTTTTTTGCCTGGTTGTTTTCATTTTGTGTCTCATTTTGCTGTTTTGTTTCTTGTTTTTGTCATTGTGTGCCTTGTTTTTGATATTTTGTTTCTTGTTTTTGTCATTTTGTTTCTAGTTTTTGTTTTTTTGCCTTGTTGTTTTCATTTTGTGTCTCATTTTGCAGTTTTGTTTCTTTTTGTGGTTTTGTTCCTTGTTTTTGTCATTTTGTTTCTATTTTTTGTTTTTTGCCTTGTTTTCATTTTGTGTCTCATTTTGCTGTTTTATTTCTTGTTTTTGTCATTTTGTTTCTTGTTTCAGTCGCTTTGTTTCTTGTTTCAGTCGTTTTGTTTCTAGTTTTTGTTTTTTTTTGCCTTGTTTTCATTTTGTGTCTCATTTTGCTGTTTTATTTCTTGTTTTTGTCATTTTGTTTCTTCCTTTTGTTTTTTTGCCTTGTTGTTTTCATTGTGTGTCTCATTTTGCTGTTTTGTTTCTTGTTTCAGTCGCTTTGTTTCTTGTTTCAGTCGTTTTGTTTCTTGTTTTTGTTTTGTTGCCTTGTTCTTTTCATTTTGTGTCTCATTTTGCTGTTTTATTTCTTGTTTTTGTCATTTTGTTTCTTCCTTTTGTTTTTTTGCCTTGTTGTTTTCATTGTGTGTCTCATTTTGCTGTTTTGTTTCTTGTTTCAGTCGCTTTGTTTCTTGTTTCAGTCGTTTTGTTTCTAGTTTTTGTTTTTTGCCTTGTTGTTTTCATTTTGTGTCTCATTTTGCAGTTTTGTTTCTTTTTGTGGTTTTGTTCCTTGTTTTTGTCATTTTGTTTCTATTTTTTGTTTTTTGCCTTGTTTTCATTTTGTGTCTCATTTTGCTGTTTTATTTCCTTTTTTAGTCATTTTGTGTCTTGTTTTTGTCATTTTGTTTCTTGCTTTTGCTTTTTTGCCTTGTTGTTTTCATTTTGTCTCATTTTGCTGTTTTGTTTCTTGTTTCAGTCGCTTTGTTTCTTGTTTCAGTCGTTTTGTTTCTTGTTTCAGTCATTTTGTTTCTTGTTTTTGTTTTTTGCCTTGTTCTTTTCATTTTGTGTCTCATTTTGCTGTTTTATTTCTTGTTTTTGTCATTTTGTTTCTTGTTTTGTCATTTTGTTCCTTGTTTTTGTCATTTTGTTTCTAGTTTTTGTTTTTTTTGCCTTGTTTTCATTTTGTGTCTCATTTTGCTGTTTTATTTCTTGTTTTTGTCATTTTGTTTCTTGTTTTTGTCATTTTGTTTCTAGTTTTTGTTTTTTTGCCTTGTTGTTTTCATTGTGTGTCTCATTTTGCTGTTTTGTTTCTTGTTTTTGTCGTTTTGCTCCTTGTTTTTGTCGTTGTGCGTCTTCCTTCCTGCAGCTGTCGACCTCTGCAGTCGCAGCGGGCTTTCATGTTAATGCTTTCTTTAAAGTCGGGCGTCACAAACAAAACATTAAAAGAGGAAAAAAAGAACAGAGCTCATTCACCAGATCTTGTTTTATCCGGCGGGGCTTTAAGAGTCTCCAGCAGACGAGCTCCGAGGGTAAATGAGAGCGTGGCAGTAAAAACCAGCTTCCCTCGCTGCTGGAGAAGAGCGATGGAGGAGGCCACCAAGAAGGGGAGATAATGGAGAATTTATGTTCTCTCTGAGAGGCCCTCTTAGCCGGATTTAATTCTCTTAATAGTGGCAAGATCTCTGCCGGCAACACTCGCTCTAACCTGCCCCAGCCTGAGAGCCGGACGTGGGGGGAAGCAACAGATGCATAATAAATGAGCCCGGCCCTCTGGCTATGGAGAGGCGTAATTGCTCTCAGCACCGTTAATGTTTCATGATTTTAATAGCGGCGTTCAAACGGTTTCACAGAGACGCTCCCAGAATGTGCTGATGTCACCGCGGCGATGATGCCGACGATGGGCGAGGAGATGACAAGAACGAGACACAAAACGACAAAGACAAGACATAAAGCTACAAAATGAGACACAACATTAAAAAATGACAACGATAAGACACAAAACGACAAAGATAAGACACAAAGCTACAAAACGAGACACAAAATGACAAAGACAAGACACAAAGCTACAAAATGAGACACAAAACGACAAAGATAAGACACAAAGCTACAAAACGAGACACAAAACGACAAAGATAAGACACAAAGCTACAAAACGAGACACAAAACGACAAAGACAAGACACAAAGCTACAAAATGAGACACAAAACGACAAAGACAAGACACAAAGCTACAAAATGAGACACAACATAAAAAATGACAACGATAAGAGACAAAACGACAAAGAAAAGACACAAAGCTGCAAAAAGAGACACAACATGAAAAGAACAAGACACAAAATGACAAAAAAGAAACATAAAATGACAAATGAGACATGACAAAAACGAGACAAAATGACAAAAACGAGACAAAATGACAAAAACGAGACACAAAATGACAAAAATGAGACACATAATGACATAAACGAGACATAAAATGACAAAAAAGCCACAAAATGATAACGAGATATTTAAATCATAGCACGCAACTGCTCCTTCTGTATGACGCCATTCTGAGCTCTTTAATTGAATCAGGCAGGCCCCTGTGTAAACATAAGAAAAATGCCTGCCATGGCAAACCTGGGTGGAACACTCTTGTTGCAGAAACGTATGCTGAAGCACGGCAGGCATTTAAGGACTGGGTGGTGGCTGGTCGGCCAAGATCTGGTCCCATGTTTGAGATCAAGAAAAAAGCCGATGCCAAGTTTAAACATGCTCTGAGCTACATCAAGAGGAATGAAAATAGTTTGAAAGCAGATTCTCTTGCATCCAAGCTGCAACGTAATAGTTATAATGACTTCTGGAGAGAAGTTAGAATGCTAAATAGCAGCAATATCTCCATATCGTCCAACATAAATGGAGTAAGTGGAACTGAGAACATACGTCAGCTTTGGCGTACATATTTTTTGACCTGTTTAACCGTGTGCAAAGCAATGTGATGGACAGGGACCTAGAGAGACAAGTAGAAAGTCATGTGGGTATGATTGTTACTCCACAAGAGGTGTATGAAGGGGTCTCTTTATTAAAGAATAACAAGTCCTGTGGTTTGGACGGAATTACGTCTGAACATTTGAAATTTGCAAGCCCAAGACTGTACCCACTATTGGCCCTCAGTCTTACTGGATTTCTGGTACACGGTTGCCTGCCTGAGTCCCTTTTATCAATTGTGCTGGTCC
This sequence comes from Acanthochromis polyacanthus, assembly GCF_021347895.1. Taxonomy (NCBI): domain Eukaryota; kingdom Metazoa; phylum Chordata; class Actinopteri; family Pomacentridae; genus Acanthochromis; species Acanthochromis polyacanthus. The sequence goes on from NC_067122.1 coordinate 3,180,200, forward strand.
CCGTGTTAAAGGATAAGTTGGGTAAGCTTAGTGACATGAATAACTACAGACCTATAGCCCTGGCAAGCTCTGTGTCCAAGGTGCTAGAACGGATTCTCTTGACGAGATTCGAACCATATCTTTATACTACTTCAAACCAATTTGGCTTTAAGAAAGAACATGGCACCGACATGTGCATTTATGCTCTGAAAGAAGTAATAGATAAATACAAAACCGCAGGATTCACAATATTTACATGATTTTTGGATGCCTCCAAAGCATTTGACAGGATCAATCACAATAAGCTGTTTATGAAACTTGTACAAAGAGGGGTTCCTGGATATTTGATTAGAATACTAATTTTCTGGTATTCCTATCAGACCATGAGGGTAAAATCAGGCGTAAACTAACCGTGACGTCACCCGTTGGTTTCAATGCCGAGAAAATGAAGCCCGGATTTTGCTACTTCCTGGTCGCCGTTTTGGATTTTTTGGAGCCAGTGACGTAAAAAGCGTCATCAAACAGACTGGACCGGAGAGCAACTAGGGGCAGGATTGGCTGAGGACTCTTATCCCGCCCACATTTTACCGCAGAGGCTTCTGTTGCTGTCTATCAAGTATAGCCACACCCCCTGGCTCCACCAACTTTAACAATTTATTTAAAATTCAGTATTGATTTATTTTAAGATCGGTCATCCGATCTCTCATTTTGACCATGAAAACTAACGGGAAAAAAATCCTGAGCTGTAGAACATCAGTCTATCAAATTTTATTTTTTCCAAAAATGAATTGGGGTCTATGGAGAAAAAGCTTTTTGGAGCCAACCCTAGTGGACGGCGTGATATTGCAAGTTTTTGACACTTCCGGGTGGGCTTCAATTCTGGAGCCAGATGCTACGTCTACTATTTATACAGTCTATGGATAAAATGGGGGGATTCCATCTCCAACTCATTTAAAGTGAGTAATGGTGTTCATCAGGGAGGTATTCTGTCCCCACTTTTGTTCAATGTCTATATGGATGATCTGTCTGTGCAGTTAAATGGTTGTAAAACTGGTTGTGTTGTTGGTAATATCTTGTGTAACCACCTGATGTATGCTGATGACTTAGTCCTGATCGGCCCTTATAGTGCGAGTATGCAGAAGCTCTTAAATATATGCTCTTCATATGACATCAAGTATAATGCTTTAAAAAGTCAAATGACGATTGTAAGAACAAAACATGATAAACACGTCTTTTCCTGACTTCTATCTCAGTGGTAATGCACTCCATACAACTGACGAGGTAAAATACCTTGGACAGTCTTGGACCGAGACACCCACAGGCAGAGATGTAAGCTTTATGGCCAGGCAAATGTTCTGGCTCGAAGGGTCTATATGTGCTCTCCACATGTTAAATGTATGCGTTTTCGATCTTTCTGCGCTCCTTTGTACAATGCACAGCTTTGGTGCAGATACAAGAAAAAGAGCCTGCAGTCATTACAAGTGGCATATAATGACTCCGTACGATTGTTGCTGAAAATCCCAGGACACAGCAGTGCCAGTGAGATGTTTGCCTATTGCAATGTCAGATCCTGTGCAGCTAATGTGAGACATTGTATATTTTCATTTATGTGTCGTCTTCTGGGTCATCAAAACTGCATTGTTAAATCCTTGGCTTGTCCCAGGGTAAGTTCTGCCAGATTCACATCAAAAATTTGGCAGCGATGGCGCCTTTGTCTGTATGCCGTTTAAAAGCGTGGTAGCTTTATCTTTGTTCTATCTGATTTCTATTCTTGTTTTATTTACCTGTATATGATTTATATCTTTTTTTTAAATCTATGGACCATCTTTGTGTCCTTAATAAAGCTGAATGATGAATGATGATGATGATGAAAACACAAAAATGAAACACAAAATGACAAACGAGCAGATAAGCGGTCCTGTGGTGCTTCAGTGTCTTCCTCAGACACTTTATGTTGGTTTAGCTTTAATTTATCACCGTCAGGCTTCTGCTGATTAGTTTCGTGAAGTTTGCCTCAAACTTTTGTCTGTCAGTTTCTTCTGAATCTTAAAAAAAATGCTTCTTTTTTTCTCCGTGTTGTTTTGAAATCCTTGTAGTGTCCAAAAGTGACAATTTCCCATTTTCACCCTCGATGCGTCTCCTCGAATGTGAAAATATGTTTTTCTTTAACATGTAAGAACTTGAATAAAGACTCTGTCAGCAGCGGGAGCAGATCTTAACGTTTCTGTGAACTCGTGGACGTTATTTCCTCTCAAACTACCTCCTTCCTCCCTCGTCTTCTGCCCTCTCGACTCTCGGCTCATCTGCTCTGCGCCCCACTTGACTCCGATGATATGAGATCTCGGTCCCCATGGCAACCGGTGGGACTCGTAACCATCTCTGTTTTCCCCGTTTCTAATTCCTGCCCCGTTCATTTGCATAGAAATAACATTTTGGGATGAACGAGTGGTCCCCTCCAGTCCCGACCTGTGTCTGCCGGAGCATCTTATTTGTGTTCCTGCCCGCCTGGTTCAGAGCGAACATTTACCTCGTGATGCGAATGATAAAGCCCCGATCCGATCTCTTCGAGCTCCGGGCCTCATTTTAATATCGCCTTTGGCCATGTATTTTTATTACGCTCATATTTCATCAAACAATCTCCCCAACAAGCGGGTAATGACATAATTAACCTACAGGGGGAGCGTCCTCGGCAGGACGGAGGGTTTAATTGGAGAAGCTTCAAAGCGAGGCCGGCCCATCGGAGGGGAGTCAGACTCACCGTAGGTCAGGTTAGTACCACATTCAGCCAGATTTGATGTCAAAACGAGACACAAAATGACAAAAGTATGAGACAAAGCAACAAAAAAAGACAAATAACAATTAAAACAAGAGAAAATACTACAAAAACGAGACACAAACCGACAAAAACAAGAAACAAAATAACAAACTACACAAAAACAACACAAAAAAAGAGACAAAAAGTTACAAAGTGACAAAAAGGACAAACAAAAGACTGAAAAAAAGACTATAAACAACAAAAACAAGACAAAACGACAAAAACGTTCACGTTTTTGTCGTTTTGTCTTTGTCAAAATAATAAACTACACAAAAACAACACAAAAAAGAAAAAAATAGACAAAAAAGTTGCAAAATGACAAAAAGGACAAACAACAAAAAACTGAAAAAAGACATGAAACAAGAACAATACAGATATTACAAAAACAAGACATGACGAGAAACAATATAACAAAAACAGACAAAACGACAAAAAAGACAACAAAAAATACAATCCAAAATATTACAAAAATGAGACACAAAATGACAAATGACACACAACATGAGAAAAGAGACAATATGAGAAAAATTACACAAAATGACAAAACAGACACAAAATGACAAAAATGAGACACAAAATGACAAAAATGAGACAAAAACAAAATGAGAAAGTATTACAAAAATGAGACACAAAATGACAAGTCAGACAAAAAAAGAGCAAGAATAAGACAATTTATTACAAAAATGAGACAAAAAATGACAAAAGCGCTACACTAAATTACAAAAAATGAGAGAAACGATAAAAATTTGACAAAAAAGACAAAAATTCAACAAAATATTATAAAACGAGACACAAAATGACGAAAATGAGGCATAAAATGACAAGTCAGACAAAAAGACAAAATAAACAAAAATAGGACAAAATATAACAAAAATGACTCAACATGACAAAATTGACACAAAATGACAAAAGTATGAGACAAAACAACAAAAAAGACAAATAATTAAAACAAGACAAAATACTACAAAAATGAGACACAAAATGACAAAAACGAGAAACAAAATAAACTACACAAAAAAGACAAAATATTAGACAAAAAGTTGCAAAATGACAAAAAGGACAAACAACAAAAAACTGAAAAAAAGACATGAAACAACAATACAGATATTACAAAAACAAGACAAAATGAGAAACAATATTACAAAACATGAGACAAAAAAGACAAAAAAAGACTAGAAACAACAAATGCAATCCAAAATATTACAAAAATGAGACAAAATGACAAAACTGAGACATAAAATGGCAAAAATGAGTCACAAAATTACAAATGAGACACAAAATGAGAAAAATGAGACAATGAGAAAAAATATCAAAAATGAGAAAGTATTACAAAAATGAGACACAAAATGACAAATGAGACAAAAAAACAAGAATAAGACAATTTATTACAAAAATGAGACAAAAAATGACAAAAGCGCCAAACTAAGTCACAAAAAATGAGAAAAACGATAAAAATCTGACAAATTCAACAAAATATTGTAAAAACGAGACACAAAAATGATAATATAAAATGACAAGTCAGACAAAAACAAAATAGGACAATATATAACAAAAATGAATCAAAATGACAAAATTGACACAAAATGACAAAAATAAGACAATTACAAAAATGAGACAAAAAATAAAAGCGGAAAACAAAACAACAAAAATTTGACAAAAAGCAACAAAAACATGACAAGACATTGCAAAAATGAGTCACAAAATGACAAGAACGATGAACAATCTAGTATTTTACTTGATGAACAACTTGTCATGGTCTAGAAATGATTTTAAATTTATAGTTTTACTCATTTATAATCTGCAGTTAATGTCTTCTTTGAAGGGGCCGAGGTGGGATGGTGAGGGGAGCTAATGAGCTTTTAATGTCGTTAACGTTCAGGTCCAGGTAGTGCTGAGCTTCGTGTTTCACATCTAGGTCAGTCGCTACAGCTACAACTAAAAAAAAGCTGTTTATACTTTTATTTTAATTGCAGTTTTCTCCAAAATGTGTGTCATTACTCTTTGGGATTCTGAAGGCAGAGTAAATGAAGATGAATTCGGATACGTGCTCGTGTTGTTTCCGTTCCTTTCCAATAAAAGCTTATTATTCAAATCCACAGCAGAAGTGGTGGACTGGTTCTCCGTTAGCGGTCATAATTCTTCCCCTTTTCCCCTCGGCGCTGCGCTAATGGACTACCTGAAGGGCTCTCGCACAGTTTCCTTTTTAGAATAAGATTACTCGCAGCAGAGGTAACTTATAATCTAAATGAGCTTTATTTGCTGCCGGCAGACTTTGTCTACTTGCAGGGTTTCTTTCTCCACTTCCCCAGGGTGGTGATTAGTTCCTGGAAGCTACCTGGACAGACTGCTGGTCAGATTATTCCGGCTTATTGGGATATTGAGGCTCCTCGAGGGAAGGAGCTTAATGATTCTGATGATCCTCCTCACCTTCCCTTTAACAACAACAACAACAACATTTTGTCCCGCGCACACAACATCCCAACCTGATGCACAGATTGTCAACTTCCTGCTCCGAGGAAGAACTTTTCACTGTTTAATGAGCCCTGGAAGTCCTAAAAACAAGTTATTTATGGGTTGTTTCATACTAATTTTTCTCGTTTAGGAAGTTTGAATGTTGCACAACTTACTGTATATCTTTTACAACCCATGTGGCTGAGATGATCTTGGTTCCTACCTGCTGATCTTGGTTCCTACCTGCCACTGTCGATCTCGATTCCTACCTACCGATCTCGATTCCGATCCATCGATCTTGGTTCCTACCCGTTGATCTTGATCTCATTTTCTACCTGCCGATCTCGATTCCTAAATGTATACTTGAGTTACAACAAGACAAAAACGTCAAAACAACAGTCAAAACTTTGAGAAATCTGGATCACAAAGGTCTTCAGACAACAACGACCAAACTAAAGTTGCTGCTTTTACCGTTTTAGGACGAGTTCATTTCAGTCAAATGAATGTAAATGACAAAAAACTGCACCAAAATACCTTGAAAAAGCTTTTCTGAACATCTGGCTATCGGATTTGGTTAATGCTGCAACTTTAAAGTTTTGTAGGTGGCGACATTGAGCCAAAAAAGCCCACACAGAACATAGATATTACTGTATTTGCATGAGTTGCTGTTTGTTCTAGTGATTTATTTATGTTGAATATTTGCATTTTGTATCTTTTAACAAGGTACTACATCACAATCTGTCACAATGGTGAAAATTTCATCCATCCATCCTCTATGCACCGCTTTATCCTCATTAGGGTCATGGGGGGTGCTGGAGTCTATCCCAGCTGACTCAGGTGAAGGCAGGGGACACCCTGGACAGGTCACCAGTCTGTCACAGGGCTACATATACAGACACACAATCACACTCACATTCACACCTACGGACAATTTAGAGTAACCAATTAACCTCAGCACATTTTTGGACTGTGGGAGGAAGCCGGAGTACCCGGAGAAAACCCACGCATGCACAAGGAGAACATGCAAACTCCATGCAGAAAGATCCCAGGCCCAGGCCGGGATTCGAACAAGGGATCTTCTTGCTGCAAGGCCAAAGTGCTAACCACTACTGCACTGAGCAGCCCTGGTGAAAATTTCGTGAACTTTAAATCACAAAGGTCTTTAAAAGCCCCCGTTTTTATTATTTTATGAGTTTATTTTGGTAAAAATTAATGTAAATGACATCAAAATGCACAAAATTGGCCCAGCAAGTTAAAAATGTCTGAGCTCAAAAGCTTTTTTTAAACATCTGCCTACCAGATTTGGTTAATGCTGCAACTTTAAAGTTTTGTAGGTGGCGCTATGGAGTCACACCTGTAGAAAAAAAACCCTACATAATACACATATTATTGCATTTGTATGAATGGGTTTTAGTGATTGATTTATATTCAGTATTTTCTTTTTGTGTCTTTTAACAAGATACATCATAATCTGTCACAACAGTACAAATTTTGTTAGCTTTGGATCACAAAGGTCTTTAAAAGTTGCTGTTTTTACCATTTTAGGAGGCGTTAGTTTAGATAAAATGGATGCAAACGACAAAAATGCACCAAAATAATTTGATAAAGCTTTTCTAAAACATGTGGCTATTACATTTGATTAATGCTGCAACTTTAAAGTTTTGTAGGTGGCGCTATCGAGTCACACCGATGTCAAAGAAACAGAATATAATACATAAATTGTTTTATTTGCACAAACTAATGTTTGTTCTGGTAATTTATTTAGACTGAAATTCAGTATTGTGTATCATTTAGCACGTTTAACTCTCATTTATTCCTGAGTATCCATTTCTTTTAGCTTGTCTCTCAGATCATCTTGTAAACTCTGCTTTTCAAAGTCGAAAGCTATTTTTACTGTAAATCCTGCAGAAATCTTCCTTCTACGTTTTGCCATTAGCAGCGTTTCTGGACCGGAGCTCTGCAGAACCGTCTAAAGGTCTTTCTTGGCTTTTGAGCGGCAGACTTTCCCGCTGACCCTCTTCTCCGGTCTCCCTGCTGAGACCCCGCTGGCCGGCCTTCAGAGCGGCGGCGGCGGCGGCGGCAGATAGCGAGGAGGAACCGGGCGCCGCGAAACCCCGTGGGTCACGGCGGTCCAAACTTAGCGGAGACGGAGGCCGAGGAGACGCCTAAAAAAAACGTCTAATCTCATAAGAAGTCTGCCGCCCGCTGACTGGGGAGCGCCGCCACGCCAAATGCAACTTTAAAAGCTTTTTCTTTTCCCCTCTTCTGCACTCCACGGCCCTTTATCGCAGACGGGCCATGTGCTGCCGGCTGGAAGGCGAGCGGCGGCCTGGCAGGAGACCCCAGTGGAATCATGGGAGGAGGAGGAGGGAGGAAGGCATGTGCATGTTTCTTTTCTTTCAGCGTTTCTGTCAAATAAAACAACACTAAATATTTCATGTTGAGAATTTCCTCTGGAAAAAAAGCAGCTTTTGTCTTTGCATGCCTCCCCCCGCCCCCAGAAGCAGCAGAGTTAATATTAAAAGAGCTGCCACTACAAAAACACACAAAAAATCACCATAAAAGCAGCAAAATCGAAACAAAAAATACAAAATCACGACGAAAGCAGCAAATTTTCCACAAAAAGACACTAAATCACGACAGAAAGACTCAAAATAATCACAAAACGATGTAAAACCCCCCCAAAAAGACACAAAATCACCACAAAAGCAGCAAAATATCCACAACAAAAGACATAAGACCACGCACAAAAGACACAAAATCACCATAAAAACAGCAAATTTACCACAAAAAGACACATAATTACCATAAAAGACACAAAATCATCACAAAAAGACATAAAACTCCACAAAAAGACACACAATGACCAAAAAAGACACAAAACCACCACAAAGCAGCAAATTTACCATAAAAGACACAAAATAATCTCAAAAGCACCGAAACTACTACAAAAAGATGTAAAAATCAGACGCAAAATTACAACAAATAAGACAAAAAATTAGCACAAAAGCAGTAAAATGACAGCAAAAAAACACGTGAAATAACAACAAAAAGTCACAAACTCATCATCCAAGCTGTAAAAATATTTTTTTAAAAAGACGTAAAATCATCACAAAAGCAGTAAAAATATCACAAAAAGACGTAAAATCATCAGAAAAAGTCACAAAATCACCACAAAAAGATACTAAATCACCACAAAAGCAGTGCAGGAGAAGTAAAATATGTAAAAGCACTAAAAAAAAAAAAAAACCCTAATCTGATATTTATGTGTTAAAAGAGGAAAAGCGAATCTCGTGCAAACACACTTCTGAAAACAGCAAACATGGCGACACGCGTTAAAGAAACGACACCAGACGGGTTTTTATTCCACGCGTTTGCTGCCGCAGGTTTGAAAATCCACCGTAGTTATTTATTAATTCACACAATAAAACTGCACTCACAGTACAAATAAAAGCGCTGCAGTCATTAAAGGCGTTCACCGCTCAGACTCATAACTCAGTAAAATTACCGCATTTTCAGGTTTATTTCCATTAATGCAAACATAAACACACCATCCTGCACCGTCGCAGCTTGTTTCATATGTTTATATGTTGATTTATCTTAGCATGACAAAAAAAAGAATAAATAAAAATCTGTAAATAAATAATGCTTAAATAAACAATGGTTAAGTAAGTAAATAACTAAATAAAAATAATTGGATAAATAAATAGATACATAAAAATCTTTCTAAAAAATGGTTAAACACAAAATAAATAAATAAAATCTGTAAAGAAATAATAGTTGAATAAATAAAAATCTGTAAATAAATAATGCTTAAATTAGTAAATAACTAAATAATAATAAATGTATAAATAAATAGATACATAAAAGTCTTTCTGAAAAAACAACGGTTAAACACAAAATAAATAAATAAAATCTGTAAAGAAATAACTGTTAAATACACAATGGTTAAATAAATGAATAAATAATTAACAAATAAACAGCTAGATAAAAATCTGTAAAAAAAAAAAGTTGAACAAACAAAAACAAATAAATAAAATCTGTAATTAAATGAGTCATCGTTCAATAAATGACGGTTGAATAAATAAATTAAAATCTGTAAATAAGTAATTGTTAAGCAAAAAATAAAGAAAATTTGTAAATAAATAACAGTGAAACAAATAAAAAATAGACAAATATCTGTAAGTAAATTACATTAAACAAATAAAAATGAACAAATAATTAGTTAAACAAACAAATCAGTAGCTTAATAAATAAAAAAAAATCTGAATAAATACTGGTTAAATAAACAAAGAAAATAAATAAATAAAACTCTATAAATAAATATTTATAACGGCTTAACGAATAAAAATAAGTTAGGAAAATAAAAATCTGCAAATAAATGGTGTCAAACAAACAAATAATAAATAAAAATTTGTTATGTAGTTAAAAATGATAGTAAATGATTAAATAAATTGTTTAATAATAAATAAATAGATAAAAATCTGTAAATAAATAATGGATAAATAACTCAAACCATAATATGAAATGCAGCATTTAAATTTAATATAATTGTAAAACTACACTCTCCTGCAATACTCTGTATTTATTAGTTACTGCCAGCGTTATCAAGACTAACCTCAGCTGTAGTTAGCTGTAAATGACAACATTTTCTCTGCTGAAAACGTAGAAATAAGACGATGAATCGCACATATCTAAAGTAAACAACAATCCCAGAAAACGCGATCCTTCACAGAACGTTTTCTAAAAGTTCGGCTTGGCTGGAACGTGTTTTTTAACATTTATGACCCAGACTCTGTCTCATAAATCGACTGTATTTTCTGCAGAAATGTTTTTGTTGAACCAAGCAGAAAGTTGTTATAAAACAGAAAGTTTCGGGAACTAGAGGGTCTTTAGACGACGAGCATCAGGTTCATGTCAGCGACTTCTTTCATTTCTCTTCTTCAAACAGACTTTTGTCTCAGAGATGCTTCTGATTTTACTTGAGCTTTAATTCCCTTTTCTTTTAAAACCGTTTCGACCTTTTCCAGCCCCGTGTCGGCTTTTAAACGATGAATTCTTCTTTTTAATGACTGTTTTGTTTTGGATCTTGGTTCTCTGTCAGTGAAATAATACCGTGGATGGATTTTAATGATCACTTAGGTCCTCACAAAGAAACCTCAGCGCATGTTCCTCAAGAACCACGGCTGTAGAACGTCTCTCAGAGCATTTCTTGAACAAGAAAACGTTCATTTATCCAGGAAAGGTCCTGGAAAAACACTATTTGGGGCTTAATGCAGATTCTTCCTCCGTCTGCTGCAGGACTCCTTGTTCTTTTTGTACCTGAAGATCATTTTTTATGGCTTTGTCTTGATTTTCTGCAATTTTCGGGCATTGTTCTGCAGCTGCAGAGTGAATTTGGGGCCATTTAGTCGCCTCCGTTCAAGAATCTGACAACCTGAACTCCACTAAATTAAGTTTTCAAATGCTTTGAAAGAAATGCAATTTAGTGTTTTCTCAGAGGAAATACTTTCTGTTGATGAAAGGACCGTGTGTGGCCGTTATGCTAAGACCTTTCACTCATCGTTAGCCTTACATTCTGGGAAAATAACACAGTTTCATAACAATAACTATGTTTTAGAAGAAAAATAACACAGTTTAAGTTCAGATACACCACGATTACCACAAACGGCAACAAAATCACCACGAAAAGATGCAAAAAGAAGCAAAATCAGCAAAAAAAATCTACAAAATGACCACAAAACACACAAAATTATCACAGAAAGATGTAAAATCACTGCAGAAGAAGCAGCAAAATAACCACAAAAAGACACAAAATCATCATAAAAGCAGCAAAACTACCACAAAGACACAAAATCAGCACAAAAGCAGACAAATAACCTCAAAAAAGGAAATAAAACCACCAAGAAACGACACGTCATCAGCAAAGCAGCAAAAGGACTACAAAAAGGCATAAAATCACCACAAAAGATGTAGAATCATCAGAAAAATATCACAAAAAAGACAAAACCACCAAAAAACACACAAAATCACCACAAAAGACACAAAGTAACAATAAAACTAGCAAAATTACTACAAAAGGCACAAATGTATCACAAAAATCACCACAAAATGACACAAAATCACCACTAAAGCAGCAAATTATCACAAAATGACAAAATCACCACAAAGACACAAAGTTACCATAAAACTAGCGAAATTACTACAAAAAGCACAAATCTATCACAGAAAAGGCAAATAATCACAACAAAAGCAGCAAAATTAGCACAAAATCATCACAAAAAAGGCAAAAAAAATCACCACAAAAGCAACAAAATTACCACAAAAAGACATAAAATCACAACAAAAAGAAACAAAATTACCACAACAGCATCAAAATTAACACAAAAAGACACAAAATTACCACAAAAAGACAGAAAATCATCACAAAAGATGCAAAACCACCACAAAAAAATTGAAAATCATGACAAAAATACACAAAATGACCACAAAACCGGCAAAGTCAAAGACAAAGTTACCAAAAGAAGAAACAAAATCAGCACAAAACCTCCCACCTGGTTTTATTGAAACAGCCCAGTGTGACCAGTAGAGCCGCTCTGGTCTGCTACAGACTCCCAGTAAAGCGCTCTGGTCTGCTACAGACTCCCAGTAAAGCGCTCTGGTCTGCTACAGACTCCCAGTAGAGCCGCTCTGGTCTGCTACAGACTCCCAGTAGAGCCGCTCTGGTCTGCTACAGACTCCCAGTAAAGCGCTCTGGTCTGCTACAGACTCCCAGTAGAGCCGCTCTGGTCTGCTACAGACTCCCAGTAGAGCCGCTCTGGTCTGCTACAGACTCCCAGTAGAGCCGCTCTGGTCTGCTACAGACTCCCAGTAGAACCGCTCTGGTCTGCTACAGACTCCCAGTAGAGCCGCTCTGGTCTGCTACAGACTCCCAGTAGAGCCGCTCTGGTCTGCTACAGACTCCCAGTAGAGCCGCTCTGGTCTGCTGCAGACTCCGAGTAGAGCCGCTCTGGTCTGTTGCAGACTCCCAGTAGAGCCGCTCTGGTCTGCTACAGACTCCCAGTAGAACCGCTCTGGTCTGCTACAGACTCCCAGTAGAACCGCTCTGGTCTGCTACAGACTCCCAGTAGAACCGCTCTGGTCTGCTACAGACTCCCAGTAGAACCGCTCTGGTCTGCTACAGACTCCCAGTAGAGCCGCTCTGGTCTGCTACAGACTCCGAGTAGAGCCGCTCTGGTCTGTTGCAGACTCCCAGTAAAGCGCTCTGGTCTGCTGCAGACTCCGAGTAGAGCCGCTCTGGTCTGCTACAGACTCCGAGTAGAGCCGCTCTGGTCTACTACAGACTCCCAGTAGAGCCGCTCTGGTCTGCTACAGACTCCCAGTAGAGCCGCTCTGGTCTGCTACAGACTCCCAGTAGAGCCGCTCTGGTCTGCTGCAGACTCCCAGTAGAACCGCTCTGGTCTGCTGCAGACTCCCAGTAGAACCGCTCTGGTCTGCTACAGACTCCCAGTAGAGCCGCTCTGGTCTGCTACAGACTCCCAGTAAAGCGCTCTGGTCTGCTACAGACTCCCAGTAAAGCGCTCTGGTCTGCTACAGACTCCCAGTAGAGCCGCTCTGGTCTGCTACAGACTCCCAGTAGAACCGCTCTGGTCTGCTACAGACTCCCAGTAAAGCGCTCTGGTCTGCTACAGACTCCCAGTAAAGCGCTCTGGTCTGCTACAGACTCCCAGTAAAGCGCTCTGGTCTGCTACAGACTCCCAGTAGAACCGCTCTGGTCTGCTACAGACTCCCAGTAGAGCCGCTCTGGTCTGCTACAGACTCCCAGTAGAGCCGCTCTGGTCTGCTGCAGACTCCGAGTAGAGCCGCTCTGGTCTGCTACAGACTCCGAGTAGAGCCGCTCTGGTCTGTTGCAGACTCCCAGTAGAGCCGCTCTGGTCTGCTGCAGACTCCGAGTAGAGCCGCTCTGGTCTGCTACAGACTCCGAGTAGAGCCGCTCTGGTCTACTACAGACTCCCAGTAGAGCCGCTCTGGTCTGCTACAGACTCCCAGTAGAGCCGCTCTGGTCTGCTACAGACTCCCAGTAGAGCCACTCTGGTCGACTACAGACTCCCAGTAGAGCCACTCTGGTCGACTACAGACTCCCAGTAGAGCCGCTCTGGTCTACTACAGACTCCCAGTAGAGCCGCTCTGGTCTGCTACAGACTCCCAGTAGAGCCGCTCTGGTCGACTACAGACTCCCAGTAGAGCCGCTCTGGTCGACTACAGACTCCCAGTAGAGCCGCTCTGGTCTACTACAGACTCCCAGTAGAGCCGCTCTGGTCTGCTACAGACTCCCAGTAGAGCCGCTCTGGTCTGTTGCAGACTCCCAGTAAAGCGCTCTGGTCTGCTGCAGACTCCGAGTAGAGCCGCTCTGGTCTGCTACAGACTCCCAGTAGAGCCGCTCTGGTCTGTTGCAGACTCCCAGTAAAGCGCTCTGGTCTGCTGCAGACTCCGAGTAGAGCCGCTCTGGTCTGCTACAGACTCCCAGTAGAGCCGCTCTGGTCTACTACAGACTCCCAGTAGAGCCGCTCTGGTCTGCTACAGACTCCCAGTAGAGCCGCTCTGGTCGACTACAGACTCCCAGTAAAGCGCTCTGGTCTGCTGCAGACTCCGAGTAGAGCCACTCTGGTCGACTACAGACTCCCAGTAGAGCCGCTCTGGTCTACTACAGACTCCCAGTAGAGCCGCTCTGGTCTGCTACAGACTCCCAGTAGAGCCGCTCTGGTCGACTACAGACTCCCAGTAGAGCCGCTCTGGTCGACTACAGACTCCCAGTAGAGCCGCTCTGGTCTACTACAGACTCCCAGTAGAGCCGCTCTGGTCTGCTACAGACTCCCAGTAGAGCCGCTCTGGTCTGTTGCAGACTCCCAGTAAAGCGCTCTGGTCTGCTGCAGACTCCGAGTAGAGCCGCTCTGGTCTGCTACAGACTCCGAGTAGAGCCGCTCTGGTCTGCTACAGACTCCCAGTAGAGCCACTCTGGTCTGCTGCAGACTCCGAGTAGAGCCGCTCTGGTCTGCTACAGACTCACAGTAGAGCCGCTCTGGTCTGCTACAGACTCCCAGTAGAGCCGCTCTGGTCTGCTACAGACTCCCAGTAGAACCGCTCTGGTCTGCTACAGACTCCCAGTAGAGCCGCTCTGGTCTGCTACAGACTCCCAGTAGAACCGCTCTGGTCTGCTACAGACTCACAGTAGAGCCGCTCTGGTCTACTACAGACTCCCAGTAGAGCCGCTCTGGTCTGCTACAGACTCCCAGTAGAGCCGCTCTGGTCTGCTACAGACTCACAGTAAAGCGCTCTGGTCTGCTACAGACTCCCAGTAGAGCCGCTCTGGTCTGCTGCAGACTCCCAGTAGAGCCGCTCTGGTCTGCTGCAGACTCCCAGTAGAACCGCTCTGGTCTGCTACAGACTCCCAGTAGAGCCGCTCTGGTCTGCTACAGACTCCCAGTAGAGCCGCTCTGGTCTGCTACAGACTCCCAGTAAAGCGCTCTGGTCTGCTACAGACTCCCAGTAAAGCGCTCTGGTCTGCTGCAGACTCCCAGTAGAACCGCTCTGGTCTGCTACAGACTCCCAGTAGAACCGCTCTGGTCTGCTACAGACTCCCAGTAGAGCCGCTCTGGTCTGCTGCAGACTCCCAGTAGAACCGCTCTGGTCTGCTGCAGACTCCCAGTAGAACCGCTCTGGTCTGCTACAGACTCCCAGTAGAGCCGCTCTGGTCTGCTACAGACTCCCAGTAAAGCGCTCTGGTCTGCTACAGACTCCCAGTAAAGCGCTCTGGTCTGCTACAGACTCCCAGTAGAGCCGCTCTGGTCTGCTACAGACTCCCAGTAGAACCGCTCTGGTCTGCTACAGACTCCCAGTAAAGCGCTCTGGTCTGCTACAGACTCCCAGTAAAGCGCTCTGGTCTGCTACAGACTCCCAGTAGAACCGCTCTGGTCTGCTACAGACTCCCAGTAGAACCGCTCTGGTCTGCTACAGACTCCGAGTAGAGCCGCTCTGGTCTGTTGCAGACTCCCAGTAAAGCGCTCTGGTCTGCTACAGACTCCCAGTAGAACCGCTCTGGTCTGCTACAGACTCCCAGTAGAGCCGCTCTGGTCTGCTACAGACTCCCAGTAGAGCCGCTCTGGTCTACTACAGACTCCGAGTAGAGCCGCTCTGGTCTGTTGCAGACTCCCAGTAAAGCGCTCTGGTCTGCTGCAGACTCCCAGTCCACTCCAAACCACTTCACACAGACGTCTGCTGGCTGCAGATGCAAACCGTCTCCACTAAACCGAAACGCTTACGGAGACGTTCCCCGACATTAATTTTCTTTCTGCCTTTGATGCCGTTTCCCTTTCAACGTAAAAACAAGACATGAATTTAACATCGCCGCTGTTTATCTCGTGCAGCCGAGGCTCGTGCAGAGATTTCCCGCGGCCACGTCGCTTCCAACAATTTAGCAGTTCAAAGTTGTTTCAGCGCAGCGTCAGTGTGTGGCTCTCCTCTAAGAACTCGCCAGCACTTTTCAAAGACTAACAGTGGAATTAACATCAAACGGAGGAAGCCGCGCTGCCGTTCGGTTTGGTTCGGTTGTCTGTGATCCATCTCCGCCTCGGGTCACTCTCGCCTCTGTTTGTTCGCCGTTTCATCTCTGCAAAACGTGGGGTGAAATATTAAAGGAGTTTTTGTACGTTGTTGTCTGAAATAAGTAAGTGATTATCGATGGCGTGAGGCTGAGCGGAGGAAACGGCAGCTTCGTCACGTTGGATAACGGCCTCCCAAGCACAAACAGACACGTGTTTGTGTCGTTATAATCACAGAATCATCACCAAAAGATGTAAAATCACAACACCAAGTCATAAAAAGACACAAAATCACCACAGAAGGGCACAAAATCACCACAAAACGCACAAAATAATCACAAATATACATCAAATCACCACAAAAGGTCACAAAATCACCATAAAAGCAGCAAAATCACTACAAAAGGTCACAAAATCACCACAAAAAAATACAAAAATCACCACAAAAGCAGCAAAATCACTACAAAAAGACACAAAATTACAATATAAGCAGCAAAATCACCACAAAAACATATAAAATCACCATAAATAGATGCAAAATCACCACACCAAGTCACAAAAAGACACAAAATCACCACAAAAGGGCACAAAATCACCACGAAAATATGTCAAGTCACAACAAGAAGTCACAAAATCACCACAAAAGTAGCAAAATGACAACAAGAGGACACAAAAACAGCTCCACCACGTTCTACAACGACCGGTCAAACACAAACAGTTCTTCTTGGGTTCTTCCCAACAATGTTCTCCAGTTCCTCCTCCTGAGGTGTTCCCAGGCCAGATGAGACATCCTCCAGAGAGTTCTAGGTCTATTTCTAGACTTTCTCCCCTACCTGATCTGCAAGGCTAAAAAAAACATGGATCCAAGTAGACATCAAGCACCTTCCTGGTGGACTTCCTGTCCATTGTGGAGATCAGAAATCTGGTTAAATAACAACCGATGATTCATCCATCCATTACCTTCTGCTTATCCAGAGTTCTTCTCAACAATGTTCCTGAGAGATATCCTCCAGAGAGTTCTAAGTCTGGTTCTAGAATTTCTCCCCTATCTTATCTCCAACACCTTCCTGACCATCTTGGAGACCTGGAATCTGGTTAAATAACATGTGATTAATCCATCCATTAATGTTTATCCAGAATTCTTCCCCAATAATGTTCTCTAGTTCCTCCTCCTGAGGTGTTCCCAGACCAGATGAGATAGGCAACACCTCCAGAGACTTCTAGGTCTAGTTCTTGTCCAGGAGGCATCAACTCCACCTTCTTCTGCTTCTGCGAGTGAAGAATCCATTCCAGTCATTATCCAGAGCTTCTAAACTTAAGTGGAACAAAGACCAAGAGTTTTGACTTCAGCTCCTCTCCTTTAGTCCAGTCTAACACCTACATCACCTGTCTGTCCGTCTCAAACTCCATTCCATTACCAACGCAGTCTGAGATATTTCAGTTTCTGACAGAAAAAGATGTTTTCAGTCTGAGGAGGTAAAAGTGAAGCTCATGACTCATGCAGAGAAACACAGAAACTAAATAAAGAGACAGACTGGATCTGTCTGGTTCAGGATGAGGAAGTTGTTGTGATGCAAGTTTTAATCTTCTATCTGTAATCTGGGCTGAAAGTTAAGAGACTTTTTTTGGACAAATGAAGCCAAAAGGAAGCAGACAAACAACACAAAAGGCCTAATGCGTCTTATAAGAACTGGCACAAATCAAATGTATAATTTAGGTCGCTCCGAGGCAGCTCTAAACTTACGACTTCCACCGCCGTACATGACAGCCTTCTTACGTAAAAAACTACTTTTCCTTTGCCCTGCTCGGATCTGAATTATGCATGAGAGCCATGAGGAACATCTATGAAGCTTTGGTTTAAAGTGTTTATCAGCCCCCTACAGTGAAACGGCGTCACAACGCGCCTTTAAAGTTACATTCTGCTGATTATCTTTGAAGAGCTCCACAGAAATGTATGCTTTTTTAGACATAATGTCCTGAATAATCAGCAGAGCAGTGGACGGAAATGTAGCGGCATTGTTTGGGTGTTTACATACATTTACAGTAAATATGCAGAATATGTGGGTCATTCCACAACTGGAGGACATTTTACATCAAATGTCCAATAATCCATGGAGAAAACCCAAAAACACGCAGCTGTCGTGTAAATGTTCTTGTCCTGAGACAAAATCTAAAAAAAAACAAAAAACAGGAGGAAAGAATGTTTGAAAATGTTTAATAATTAGTGCAGAAACAAGTAAATAAATTACAAAAATGACACACAAAATGACAAAAATGAAACAAAAAAAATGACAAAAACGAGACAATGTGAAAGCTAGACCTGAAATGTTACAAAAATGAGACACAAAATGCATAAATGAGAAAAAAATACTATTAGACATGAAATACTACAAAAATGACAAAAACAATACACAATTTAAATGCAAAACAAAAAAAGAAAAAAATGACAAAAATGAGGAAAAAAACGCAAAAATTGGACAAGAAATATTACAAAAATTAGACAAAATATCTAAAATTAGACTTGAAATACGATAAAGATGAGACAAAAAAATGACAAAATGAGACAAAATATTTAAAACAAAACAGAACTTGAAATAAAATGACAAAAAATGAGAGAAACAATAAAAATTAGATAAAACATGACAAAAACGAGACAAAATGTCAAAATTTAGACAAAATATGACAATATTACAAAAATGAGACAAAATATATAAAAATAGACTTGAAATATGATAAAAATGACAAAAAATGAGACTAAATATTTAAAAAAATAAACACAAAACAGAAGCATGAAATAAAATGACAAAAAATGAGAGAAACAAAAAAAAATTACAGAAAACATGACAAAAAGAAGACAAAATGTCAAAAATTAGACACAAAATATGACAAATGAGACAAAAACATGACAAAATATGACACGAAATGACAAAAGAACAAACTAATATTTTACTTTATTATTGAAACAACTTGTCATGGTCTAGAACTTATTTTAAATTATAATTTCACTCATTTACAATCTGCAGTTAATGTCTTCTCTGGAATTTTTACACTTGGAGGACCGGATTGGACCCTCTGGATGACCACTTTTGGCCCTTGGACCACATGTTTGACACCGCTGGTCTAGACAGTCTAACCATCTTCAGCCTCCGTCTTTCTCGTCTTGGTTCACTCTGAGCTCTCAGGATCCAAGAATCCGTCTTCTTCTGCAGCGACTTCTTCAGAAACGATATTAAAGAGAAGTCGCAGCTTTTGGAGCCGGAGTGTCGCTGCAGCCGCCGAGTCACGACCGGCAGCGAATCAAAGCCGGCCTTAATCTCACCCGGCTCCACGACGCTTTATTCTGCAGAATCAGACTCTCCGGCTTCCAGCAGACACGCTGCCGATCGTCGGTTCGCTCGTCCGTCGGTCGGTTGCATCAGCTGAAGCGGCGTTTTGTGTTTCGGCCTTGAAGCAGCAGCTGCAGCGTCTGATCCTCGGTTCTGGTGGCAACACAAAAGAGCGCTCAGACTCACAAAGAGCGCATTGTTCTGCCGCCTCTGTTCATAACCAAGAAACGTTACGTAAAATCTGACCTTGTTCCCGTTCAACGCTCATTATAAAGGGAGTCTAAAGAGGTCAGTGTTGGTGTTTGTGAAGCAAATTGAACTGTAGAAATGGATCAGACACGCCAACGGAAGCATCTTTAACCGGGTTCTAAGGCAGAAGACCACGCGTCTCTGGTTAAAAATGGATTTTTAGACATTTCTTTATAATATGCTTCTGTATTTTGATTTATACATCAACTATTAGAAGTCATCTAAGAGTGTGTTACATAAGAGTCAGATAATAGAGATGTTTTTCACATAAACGCCACAAGAGAAGCTGAAAAGAAATGTGCAAAGACAGTCTAAATCCAAGTCTTTATAGACTGGAAATTTTTAGATGCAAAATATAACAAAAATGAGACACAGAACAGCAAAAATGACGCACAAAATGAGAAAAATGACAAAAATGACAAATGAGAAATAAAATGACAAAAATGAGAAAAAATGACAATGAGACAAAATGACACAAAGCGACAAAAACAAGAGAAAAATGAAACGTAAAATAGCACAAATGAGACACAAAATGGCAAAAATGACGCACAAAATGAGAAAAATGACATGAGAAAAAAAATATCAAAAATGATAATGAGACAAAATGACACAAAGCGACAAACGAGAGAAAAATGAAACGTAAAATAGCACAAATGAGACACAAAATGGCTAAAATGACACACAAAATGAGAAAAATGGCAAAATGGGACAAATGAGACAAAATGACAAAAAATGGCTAAAATGACACAAAATGAGAAAATTGGCACACAAAATGCTAACTGGGAAATAAAATGTCAAAAATGAGACACAAAGCAACAAAAATGAGAAAAATGAAACCTAAAATAGCACAAATGAGAAAATGGCAAAAATGAGACACAAAGCAAAAAAAAATGAGACAAAATCACAAATTGAGAAACAAAAGAAAAATAGACAAAAACACAAAATGACAAACAAGAAAAAATTACACAAATGACATAAACACAAAAACTAAATGAGGAACAAAGTGACAAAAATCAGACAATAAAAAGAAAACAAAATGTTCCAAAAATGAGCCATGATTTTAAAATATATTCAAAAATGGTCCTCTAAATCTGCTAAAAAGGATTCAAAATGTGTTCAGAATTACTTAAAATTGTCCAATAATTTTCAAAATTTGCAAAACTGAAAAAAAATCCAATTTACAGCGATTCAAAAAAATCTAAATTTGTCCACAATTAATTAGAAATTGTCCAGAAATTTGTCAAACATGATTCAAATTTTTTACTTAATGAATTTGTTGAAAATTCTGTGAAATTTTCACATTTTGTGCCACATTTTGTTCATTTTACGCATCTTTAGGAGAGTTTTATCCCTATTTTTGTCTTAAGAGCAGCTTTGTTTTACTCTGTGGTCATTTTGCGTTAGATTTTCTCAATTTCTGCTTTGCTTTGGTCATTTTATGTGCCTTTGGGAGAGTTTTGCCTCATTTTGTGCCTCATTTTTCATCATTTTGTGCCTTGTTTTGGTCTTTAGGGCAGTTTTGTTTCAGCCTGTGGTCATTTTGTGTTTGGATTCTATAATTTTGTGCGTCGTTTTGGTTGCCTAATGTGTTTATGGGCAGTTTTTCATGTTCTTCGTGTGTCTTTAGTAGAGTTTTGTCTCTTTATGGTCATTTTTTTTTCACTCCTGTGTCTCTTTTTTGTCATTTTGTGCCTCATTTAGGTCGTTTTTGATCTTTAGTGCAGCTTTGTTTTACTCTGTGGTCATTTTGTGTTTGATTTTTCTCACTTTCTGCTTTGTGCTGTTCATTTTTTTGTCCCTTTGGTAAAGTTTTGTTTCTTTTATGCCTCATTTTGCATCACTTTCTTTGTTTGTGTTTGGGGCAAAGTTGGTAGTTTTCCTCTTCGCTTCACCAAAGTAAGTTTCCTGCAGCTTTTCCAGAGGAAGCGATACCTGCAGCTTAAAGTATTTATGCAGAAATATGCAGCCCAGCTTCAATATTCAGAGCAGCTTCCTGGTTTACATCCAGCTACGTGTTTTCTTTTACATCTGGGATGTTTGCCGTGTTTCCGGAGCGACTCGATCAGTAAGCCGTGACGGATCCGTTGATGAAGACGCGACGAGCGGCGCTTCATTAAGCCGACCTTCCTGTGACCTTGGCGCCGACGTACAGCTGCCTATACGTCGTCTTTTATGTTGTTTCTTTTCAGGTAATTCACATATAATCCTCTGTTTGCATCCCGTCGGGTCAAGGAGCTCTGAGGCGCCGCTGTGTGCGATTGCATCTCCGTCAGGGTCACCTTCCCGTCGCAGGAAAAGCTCTGATGTTCGTTTCCACCATTTTCTGTTTTGTTCCGAAAGGACGTCGAGGGGAAGCTGATGAGGATAATCTACATGCCGGGGAGAGAAAGCAGCAGCAGAGAGAGGGAGAAGGGAGAGAGGGGTAAGACGGCGAGGCGAAACTTTGAGATGGGAGGCGATGATGCAAGTCGGAGGCAAGACGGCTAATAGCGCCCGCTAACGATCCAGCAACTGGAATGCAAACCCTGGGCGAGCTCAGGTGGGGAGCTTCTGCAGGGGGAGTCTCTCTTTCTCTTTTCTTCTTTTTTATTTCAGGGGGATGTCAGAGTGTCAGTCGGCTCCGAGGCCTCCGACGCCGGTGTCACTTCCACATCCTGCAGAAATATCTCAGCGAGCCGTGATCAAGGAGACGCATTTAGCATTCAGACGTGAGGCCTCCGCACCGGAGTTAAATATATAAATATAAGTGTTTGTTGTAGCAGCTCATCTCCACTACTTATACCCAGTTTATAAAATGACAAACATGAGGCATAAAATGGCAAAAAATGAGACACAGAATGACAAAAAAATGAGACACAGAAAGACAAAAAAATGAGACAAAACTAAAAAATAAGACATAAAATGAGACACAAAATGACAAAATGACAAAATGAGACACAATATGATAAAAATGAGACACAAAAATGCAAACGTGAGACACAAACGATAAAAATGAGATTCAAAATGATAAAAATGAGACAAAATGGCAAAGATTAGACACAAAATGCCAAAAACATGCCATGAAACTACAAAAATGAGACACAAAATGCCAAAAATGACACACAGCACTGAGAAATTGATAGATAAATATAATGATTAGAAAAGCAGAGCACATACGGGCCGTTTAATCTGTGTTTTTTTGGAGCTTTACCTTAAAATAATTTGGAGTACTGATATATTTTGGTAGAAGAAGATTCACAGCCTGAATGGGGGAATAAAGTCGATGCTGCTTAACCAAATGTCATCAGAAATCCACACAGAGCATCTCCACCAAGGGTGAGGGTTAGCCTAAGGAGGCTAGCTGTTAGCCTAACAGTGCCCGGAATTGTAGCTGCTAGGCTAGGAATGCTGGTTTCCAGACTTTCAGGACTCATTCCTGTTTCTGGTCTTTTCGTTGTGTTGCAGCGACTCTCAGCTTTGTGTCGAAGCTCCAAAAATCCAAATTCCTCCTCAGTTCCTTCAGGCAAAGATGCCTTTTTTTTTACTTCTGCGTGTTTGTGTTTCTGTCACAGAAACCCTCGAGTATCAAAGGGAGATCAGCGAAGCTCCTGCCGAGCGCTGCAGCCTCGTGACACGGCGACAGCAAGACGACACGAACCGACGACTTCATCTGTGATTCTGCACGAATTCACAGACCAGCAGACGCAGAGGAGCCAAAGAAGCAAGTTTATCTGTAAAATATGCATCCTGGCTTGTTTTAAAGATGTTTGTTTTTTTTTAGCTCTGACAAATCAAAGAGTAGAAGCTAGATATTTAGCTAGCTGTTACTGCTGACCACTGATGGAAAACAGTCCAAAGAATGAGTCTGATCTGATAAAATGAGGTAGAGTGAGACGTTCAATCAAAGCTGACAATGGGATGAAAAGATGGAAAATAGAAGAGAGGACATAGCTTTGCTCTGAACATTCTTTAGGAAAGCCGTTGGATGATGTAAACGACAATAACAAGACACAAAATCACAAAAATAAGATGGAAAATGACAAAAATGAGAAACAAAATGACAGAAATTAAATGGAAATTGACAAAAATGAAACACAAAATTACAGAAATTTGAAAAAAATAACAAAAACAAGACACAAAATGACTAAAAGTGAGACCCAAAATGACAAAAATTTTCAAAAAACTAACAAAACAAAAACACAATATGATTAAAATAAGACACATGACTAAAATGAGACATAAAATGACAAAAACGACACACAAAATAACAAAAATTTGATAAAATCTTACAAAACAAGACAGAAAATGACAAAAATAAGACACGAGTAAAATGAGACACAAAATGACAAAAATGAGACCCAAACTAATAAAATGAGACACAAAAGGACAAAAACGAGACACACAGTGATAAAAACAAAACACAAAACGACAAGACAAAATAACAAAAATGAGACACAAAATGACAAAAACGACACAAAATGACTAAAATGAGAAACAAAATAACAAAAATTTGATCAAATCTGACAAAACAAGAAAGAAAATGACTAAAATAAGACACATGACTAAAATGAGACACAAAAGGACAAAAACGAGACACACAGTGATAAAAACAAAACGCAAAAGGACAACGACAAGACAAAATAACAAAAAAGAGACACAAAATGAGTAAAAAAGAGACAAAATGACAAAAATGAGACACAAAATGAGTAAAAAAGAGACAAAATAACAAAAAAGAGACACAAAATGAGTAAAAAAGAGACACAAAGTGACAAAAATGAGACACAAAATGACAAAAACAAAACACAAAATGACAAAATGAGACACAAAATGACAAAAATTACATAAAAACTGATAAAAATGATACAAAAAATGAGTAAAAAAGAGACAGAATGACAAAAATTAGATAAAACTGACAAAAGCCAGACTCAGGACAAGTACATTTACACAGCAACTCCATGTTTTAGTGTTTTCTACATGGATTAATTGAAAATTGACGGGTGGGACGTGAAACTTCCTCCAGTTCTAGAACGACTCGAAAGCAACTTCTGCAGAAGAAGAGTGAAGAAAAACTTTTTCTCCTCCAGCTCAATTTGCTTCATCCTCCCGATAAATGGCAGCCCGCTACCTGGCCACGATGAACACATAAAAACGGCTTCTCTTTTTATCTCCTGACACTTCAAAGGGAATCCATGCAAAATTTAACGCTCCTCTTTTACCACCAGCAGCATCCGTCCTGCTGCATCCCGGCCCAGGTGATGACAGGAGCTTCTGCTGCTAAAACCGCCCGACGGATTCTCATCCTGCAGCCGAGGAAACCTTCAGCCGTTCTCTACATTATCTTCATCAAGTTGTTGAGGTTCTCCACTGTCACTGTGTTTGTTTCCTGCTAGCATTTGTATGAGAAACAGAAGAGAGGACTCAGATTCACTCCACCCATTCTGTAGGAAAACTGTTGGATAATGGAAACGACAAAAACGAGACATGAAACGACAGAAAGAAGACACAAAATGACAAAAACGAGACATGAAACGACAGAAACAAGACACAAAATGACAAAACGAGATATGAAACGACAGAAACAAGACACAAAATGACAAAAATGAGACACAAAACTGCAAAAGGAAGACACAAAATGACAAAAATGACACACAAAACAAAAAACAAGACACAGAATTACAACAACAAGACACAAAATGACAAAAATATGACAAGAAACTACAAAAACAAGATATAAAACGACAGAAACAAGACACAAAATAACAAAAACTGAACACAAAACTACAAAAGGAAGACACAAAATGACAAAAATGAGACATAAAATGACAAAAACGACCCACAAAAAAAAAAAACAAGACACAGAATTACAAAAACATGACAAGAAAATACAGAAACAAAAATTGGATAAAAATGGACAAAAACAACACAAAATGACAAAAACGAAAGGCAAAATCACAGAAATGGGACACAAAATGACAAGAACGATACACAAAATAAGACACAAAATAACAGAAATGAAACAAAATGACAAAAAAACAAAACACAAAACGCCAAAAAAGACACAAAATGACAGAAATGATACACAAAATCACAAAAATGACACACAAAATGACAGAAACAAAACAGAAAATGACAAAACCAAACACAAAATGACAAAAACAAGACGCAAAACGACAGAAACTAAACAGAAAACGACAATATTTTAAATATTCACACTTTTTTTAAAAAAATTTTTATTTCTTGTCAAATTTGAGGATTTATTTTTTAAAATAAAACTTTTGAGCAAAACTTTTAAGGAATTTTCTTCCTGAAGATTTTGCTTTTTTTTTTTTTTTTTTTATAAATTTGGGGATTTTTTTTGTTGAATTTTTGGATTTTTTTCAGACAAGGAAGTAAAATTTTTTGATGCCATAAACGAGGACAACAGGAGGTTTAAGACAACTAAACTTGACAATCCTGGTAAAATAAGTTTCCTCAGCTAATTCAAAGATCTCAGTATTCTAAACATCAGATCTTATTTCCAGAAATCTTACCGAGCCATTTTTCACTGTTCTATTGGCAGATTTTTCCCCCTTATTTCAGGGTAAAATTCTTTGAAATAAGTTTTTTTTTCTTGTTTTGAGAGGGGCATTTTTTCCAGTGTAACGCCACTCGCAGCGACGGCGTGTCATTTCTGCATATTTCACATCAATATTAATATTAATTTGATGTGATTTGCCTTTCCTCCGTTAATCCGAGCACAAACAAGCCGTGGATCCTTCAGATTCTGCTTTCGATAGGAAGCCGGAGAATCGCCCCAAAAGCAGTAAAAGTGGGTAATTAACTCCTTCCTTCACGCCTCTTCTTCTTTTAATGATCTGATTCACTGATCCTTTAAATTCAGCCCCAAAGGAAGAGAAGCAAAGGAACAAAAAATAAAAAAAATCAGCCAACAAAAGCCTCGTTGAATTTATGAAAAGCCAGACGGACCTCCAGGCCGATCCGGTCACTCGGCTGATGTTGCCGCATCACTTCCTGTCTTCTGGCGGCGACGCTGGTTGCAGCTTCAAAGGTTCCTACCATTGATTAGTTTGTCGCCATGGCAACAGAGGCGGTGCTCATCCTCTGAAGCTTCATTTTGGATCATTTCAGATTCATTTTGGGCAAGTTTTGGTACATTTTTTTTTGACAATTTTGACGTATTTTGGAGAATTTTTGATTCACTTCAGAATAATTCAGATCAATTTTGGAATCTTTTTAATTAATTTTGGATAAACTTTGATTTGTTTTGCACAGATTTAGATACATCTGTGACCAATTTTGACATATTTTGGAGAATTTTTGATTAATTTTTTTTGATGAATTTAG
The DNA here is from genome assembly GCF_021347895.1 of Acanthochromis polyacanthus. Classification (NCBI taxonomy): domain Eukaryota; kingdom Metazoa; phylum Chordata; class Actinopteri; family Pomacentridae; genus Acanthochromis; species Acanthochromis polyacanthus. Next base: position 3,206,941 of record NC_067122.1, read on the forward strand.
ATCAGTTTTGGAATTTTTTAATTCATTTTTGAAAGTTTTTGATTAATTTTGGACAGATTTACTTTCATTTTGGACAGATTTTGATTATTTTTTAAAAATGTTAATTATTTTGTGACAAATCTTGATGATTTTTGACAAATTTTGGGAAATTTTGTACAGTTTTGATGCATTTGGAGATTTTTTTTATTAATTTCTGATGAATTTAGATCAATTTTGGAATTTTCTGTATTTTTTCTAATTATGGTATTAATTTTAGACCAATTTTTATTATTTTTGGACAAATTTAACTCACTTTTTGAGTCAATCTGGACAAATTTGTTCCTTTTGGACAGATTTACAGTCATTTTGAACCATTTTTTTTGTAATTTTGGGTAATTTTGGGTAATTTTGGGCACCTTTTAATCATTTTGAACCAATTCTAATCTCTTTCAAACCACTTTTTTGTCATTTTGAACCTTTTTTTCAGTCATTTTAGCAATATTTTCACCATTTTGAACCAATTTTATGAATCTTAGAAAAGTTCTAGCCATTCTTGGACCATATTTGGGTAACTTTTGACCAGATTTATGCCATTGTGGACACATTTAGAGTCTGGTTTTGTGTATTTGCGGTGATGTGTGCAGACAGTGGAACAGTCAAATGTTATTTTTGCACCTTCTGTCTTCTATTTGCACATTTTGGACTAATTTTGGGTCATTCTGGACATTTTTTATGCATGTTGGACACATTACAGACCAGAGCTGCAGCTTTTGAGATGTTCTGACCCAGTTGTCTTGTCAAACTCGCTGAAATCAGAACCTTTTTTATTCCTGCTTCTACCTTTAACTTTGAGACAAATTGTTCACCTGCTGCCTGATTTATCCACAGGATGAAGAGATGATCGGTGTTATTCAGCTGCTGGTAAATAAGGAAGAGGACCAGCCGCCCCAGTTTAAACCGGCCAATCAGGACACACCTATCCAGTGACATCATTCAGTGAGCCAATAACAGAGCAGCTCTGGAGGCTGTTTCCTCTTTAACATCCAGGAGAAGACGGTGAAGACGAAAGTCTGACAGGTAAAAACTGTGGAAGGTGTAGCTTTAATCTGACAAATAATTTACTGATGTTAAAGTTTAAAGTCTAATTGTTTTGTGACTGCATAAAACAGTGTGTGCTTCCAACGGACTGAAGGTAAAAGTCAAACATCTGAGGTTTGGAGGGCAGCTCGGGCTTTTTTCCAACTTTTAAAAACCTTAAAGGAGGAGAAGAAACAAACCAAACTTTGTCTGCAGTTAAAAAGTTGTTGTAATTTTCATGTCGCAGCGATTCATGATGTTTTATTCTGTCTGGAGGTGAAGACAACCAGAAACCAGACGAACAGGAAGCTAACGGCTAAGTAGAGCTTTCTTTAAAAACACATGAAGTTCATCAACTCTTTGGAAAAAACTGAGCATAAAATCATTCACAAAATGATTCAACCCTCGATACAAAAATGCTCAGCTGTTTTTGAGAAAGAACTGGAAAAAATGCCCCTCTCAAAACAAGAAAAAAAACTTCTTTCAAAGGACTTTTACTTTGAAATAAGTGAAAAAATCTGCCAACAGAACAAGTGAAAAATGGCTCGGTAAGATTTCTGGAAATAAAATATGATGTTTAGAATATTGAGATCTTAAAATTAGCTGAGGACACTTAAGAACCAAGTTTAGGTGTCTTAAACCTCCTGTTGTCCTCATTTATGGCATCAAAAATTTTTACTTCCTTGTCTGAAAAAAATCCAAAAATTCAGCAAAAAAAATCCCCAAATTTATAAAAAAAAAAAATATATTGCAAAACCTTCAGGAAGAAAATTCCTTAAAAGTTTTGCTCAAAAGTTTTATTTAAAACAATAAGTCCTCAAATTTGACAAGAAATTTTTTAAAAAAAATTAAAAAGTGTAAATATTTTCAAAAAATGAATAAAAATCTTTCAAAAAAATCCTAAAAATATCTAACGTGATTCCATACATATTAATAAAAGTTCTAAAAAATCCTAAAAATATCTAAAGTGATTCCATGTATATTAATAAAAGTTCTAAAAAATCCTAAAAATATCTAAAGTGATTCCATGTATATTAATAAAAGTTCTAAAAAATCCTAAAAATATCTAAAGTGATTCCATATATATTAATAAAAGTTCTAAAAAATCCTAAAAATATCTAAAGTGATTCCATATATATTAATAAAAGTTCTAATATTTTCTTTCAGAACATTCATTAAAAAATCAACCAAAATCCAGCGAATTTCGCTGGATTTTGGTTGATTTTTTTTAATGAATGTTCTTAAAGAAACATTTTTTATATTTCTTTTTTTTCCATCAAAAAATGCTCAAAAATGTCCCCAAAAATTTTTGAAAATGTGGAAGTTTTCACTGTGAAATATTTTTTTTTTTTCCACATTTTTAAACTTTAAAATGGATCAGTTTGACCCGCAGGACGACAGAAGGGTCAAAACAAGATAATTTCAAGATTGTTTGACTTCACAAGATATTTAAGATGCATCGTTTTAAACAAGTCCCTCCATCTCGTTTGTTTTCTTTAGTGAATTTATCTTAAATCAGGTGGGATGAGACATTTCTGACTAAAAATAAGACAAACAGACTTGGTGAGATTTTGAGTTTTTGCAGTGTAGAAGGATTTAAACAGCTCAACACGACCAGTATTACAGCTGGTCTCTCCAAATTCAAGACAAAATGTGGTTTTTATCGACTACATCGTCTTCTTAACAAACATCTTTAGGACCTAGTAGAGCTCCTACGTCCAGCTCTCCTGAGGAATCTACCTTGTTTTCTCCCTTTATTGCCTTTTTTCACCTCCTTTTTGCATCTTTGTTGAGTTTTGTCTTTCCTTCTTTACCTTCTTGCTTCTTTTTGTTTATCATTTCTCCTTTTTATTCTTTCATTTCCATTTTCTGTACATTTTATCATCTTTTTACTCGGCTTTGCTTCCTTCTGCTGCTTCTTCTCTTTCATTATTTGATGGTTATTCTTCATTTTGTGTTTTCTCCTCACGTCTGCCTGGTTCCATAGTTTCATTCTTCATTTTTTTTCTGAAGTTCTTCTAGCTTTAGACTTTAGTTTTTGTCTTTTTCACGTCATTTTTAGTGTCTTTGCGTATTTGCTGAGTCCTTCTTTAAACGTTTTGCATTCTTTTGTTTTAATATTTCTCTTTTTTACGCCTCCTATTTTACATTTTAACATCTTTTACTCAGTTTATTCTCTTTGCTTCTCATTTATTTGAACTGTCAAGCAGCTTCTACAGTTTAGTGTCGTTTTTTTAAATCAAACAAAAAGCTGGAGGAGCTCGGGGTGGAGGTTTGGAACACAGAGCTGGCACATCATTAGGTTTTCTAAAAGAAGAACTGGTGGCAATTCCTTCACAACTGACTCACCGCCGTAGTTTTGTTGCATAGAAATAACTTCAAGTGGAAAATCTGAAATAGAAATGTAGCAAAAGATAAAAACAAATCACAGAGTAACAAAAAATGACAAAAAGGAAACAGAAAAAGACAAAAATGACAAAAGTGAGACACAAAACTACAAAAACAAGACACAAAATGACAAAAATGAAACAGAAAAAGACAAAAACAACACACAAAATGGCAAAAACAATACAGAAGACAACAAAAGCAACACACAAAATGACAAAAATGAAACAGAATAGGACAAAAAATGACAAAAGTGAGACACAAAACTACAAAAACAAGACTCAAAATGACCAAAAAGACACAATATGACAAAAATGAAACAGAAAAAAGACACAAAATGACAGAAACGAAACAGAAAATAACAAAAAAGACACAAAATGACAAAAGTGAGACACAAAACTACAAAAACAAGACTCAAAATGACAAAAACGAAACAGAAGACAACAAAAGCAGCACACAAAAAGACAAAAAAGACACAAGATGGCAAAAATAAAACAGAAAAAGACACAAAATGACAAAAGTGAGACACAAAACTACAAAAACAAGACACAAAATGACAAAAAAGACACAAAAGGACAAAAGCCAGACACAAAACTACAAAAACAAGACTCAAAATGACAAAAAAGACACAAAATGACAAAAGTGAGACACAAAACTACAAAAACAAGACACAAAATGACAAAAAAGACACAAAAGGACAAAAGCCAGACACAAAACTACAAAAACAAGACTCAAAATGACAAAAAAGACACAAAATGACAAAAGCGAGACACAAAACTACCAAACAAGATGCAAAAATACAAAAACCAAACGGAAAAAGACAAAAAACAAGCCACAAAATGACAAAGAAAAAAGAAAATGACCAAAAAAACAGAAAATGACAGAAGAGACACAAAATGACAGAAACGAAAAAGAAAATGACAAAAAAAAGACACAAAACAACAAAAACAAGAGACACAATGACAAAACAAAACGTCATTTTTGACACTAATATGAATCTAGTTTTAGTCATGTGGAACATTTATAAAATCTAAATTCATGTGTTAGTTTTTTCATCTTTGCTGAGTTTTTTCTCTCCGTCTTTCCCTTCTTGACTCCTTTTCTTCCATCTTTTCTCTTCTTTCTGGTTTCAGAACAACCTGCTTTCTTCTACTTTGGTCTTCTTTAGTCTTACAGAGATGAAACCGTGCAGGTCGCGGTTCTTCACTTCGTATCCGTGACGACGCCGTGACTCCGTTTTCCCGCTAAATCTGCTTTGTGTTTATTAAATCCTGATATTTCCTCGGATTGTTTTCACTCCTCTGTCGTGCCGAAGGCGTTTTTCCACCGACTGATGTCACGGAAAGATGATAAAAGTGGGTTATGGTTTTTCAGGAGGGATGCTGTGTGTGTGTGTGTGTGTGTGTGTGTGTGTGTGTGTGTGTGTGTGTGTGTGTGTGTGTGTGTGTGTGTGTGTGTGTGTGTGTTACTATCCTACTTTACCTCCTCTAATTGCAATTACCAGCGGTGGCCCGGGCTATTATCATTCTGACAGTTTACAGAAGTTTCTTTATTAAGCGTCTGAAAGCGTCTAAGTGGGTTAGGTGTCTTGAGCTTTAGCGTCGGCGCTCTTGACAGACTTTCCTCTCCCCGCTCCTTTAATTGCTTGAACCTCGGCAGGTCGGAGGCGAGTTCGCCGCGGCTTCGTCCCACCGAGGACTAATCCGGCTCCGGTTAATGAAGCTCCCAAAACAAATCCGAGGAAAAATGAACTCCTGTCACGGCGGCGGGAGGACGACGTACGGAAGCTGTCAGGAAGCGAACACCTCGGTTAGAGATTCAATCAGTCGGAGCTTAAAATATGCAGAAATTTACATCGTTAATGTCGTTAGTATTCGCCTCGCCGTCCTGTCTGGAGACTGCGTTTGCTCCTTTTGAGTTCTGTGTGATCAAAACGACAAAAAACAAAAGACGACAAAAGGCAAAACAACAAAAACAAGACAAAATGTTACAGAAATGAGACACAACATGACAAAAACGAGACAAACAACACAGGAAAAAACACAAAAATTCTGCAGAAAATTCTACAAAAAAGCTACAGAGTGACAAAAAACTGGACAGCAACGAGACAAAAAATGACAGAAGCGAGAAAGAAAGCCGCAAAAAATGAGACAAAAACCACAAGCGAGACAAAAACGAAACACAAAATGACAAAAAAGAGACAAACGACAAAGAAAAAAAAGCAAAAAAACGAAACAAAATATTACAAAAATGAGACACAAGATGACAAACAACACAAACGACATGACACAAAACAAAAATTCTATAAAAAAATCAACAAAAAAGCTACAGAGTGACAAAAAACTGGAGAACAACAAGAGAAACACATGACAGAAGTGAGAAACAAAGTCGCAAAAAATGAGACAAAAAACACAAGCGAGACAAAAACGAAACACAAAACGACAAAAAACAAGACGACAAAAGACAAAAACAACAAAAACAAGACAAAATATTACAGAAATGAGACACAACGTGACAAAAAGGAGACAAACAACACAAAAAAACAAAAATTCTGCAAAAAATTCAACAAAAAAGCTACAGAGTGACAAAAAAATGGACAACAACGAGACAAAAAATGACAGACGCGAGAAACAAAGCCGCAAAAAATGGGACAAAAAACACAAGCGAGACAAAAACGAAACACAAAATGACAAAAAAAGAGACAAACGACAAAGACAAAAAGCAAAAATAAAGAAACAGATATGACAAAAATGAGACACAAAATGACAAACAACACAAACGACACAAAACAAAACAAAAATTCTATAAAAAATCAACAAAAAAGCTACAGAGTGACAAAAAACTGGAGAACAAGGAGCCAAAAAATGACAGAAGCGAGAAAGAAAGCCGCAAAAAAATGAGACAAAAAACACAAAAATATTGAGAAACTTATTTTAAGCTCTTTTTTACCAGGATTGTCAAGCTTAGGTGTCTTAACCCTCCTGTTGTCTTCATTTACAGGAACCAAAAATATATTTTTTCCTTTTTCCAACAAGAAATCCAAAAATTGAGCAAAAAAAATTCCCAGAATTTATAAAAATTTGCAAAAACCTCAGGAAGAGAATTCCATAAATTCCTTAATAGTTTCCCTTAAAAGTTTTTTTTTTTAAATCACCATATTTGGCAAGTAATAAAAATTTCAAATTTATAAAATAAAAATTGTGAATATTTTCAAAAAAAATGAATACAAATCTTCCCAAAAAAAACGTCATTGCATATTTATCAGTAAAACTTCTAATATTTTCTTTAACAACATTCGGGAAAAAAAAATCAACCAAAGTCCAGCGAAATAGGCTGGATTTTTTTTCCTGAATGTTCTTAAAGAAACATATTTTTTAACATCTCTTTTTGCCCATCAAAAAAATGTTCAAAAATTTCCCCAAAAATGTTGAAAATGTGGAAGTTTTCACTGTGAAAATGTTTTTTTTTTCTCTCCATATTTTCAAACTGTAAAATGGATCAATTTGAGCCGCAGGGCGACATGAGGGTTAAAACGAGATCATTTCAAGACTGTTTGACCTAACAAGATATTTAAAATGCGTTGTCTTAAAACAATCCCTCCCTCTGCTGAAATGTCACTTGTTAAGAGAATTTATCTTAAATCAATGTGATGAGACATTTAGACTGAAAATAAGACAAACAGACTTGGTGAGATTTTAAGTTTTTGCAGTGTATCTGTGTGTGTGTGTGTGTGTGTGTGGTTCTATCTGACACTGATAGAACCACACACACACACACACACACACACACACACACACACACACACACACACACACACACACACACACACACAAACAGAAAAAGACAGCAAATGACAAAAGTGAGACACAAAACTACAAAAACAAGACTCAAAATGACAAAAAAAACCACAAGATGACAAAAGTGAGACACAAGATGACAAAAGTGAGACACAAAACTACAAAAACAAGACTCAAAATGACAAAAAAAACCCACAAGATGACAAAAGTGAGACACAAGATGACAAAAAATGAAACAGAAAACAAAAAACAAGACACAAAATGACAGAAACGAAACAGAAAATGACAAAAAATACACAAAAGGACAAAAGCGAGACACAAAACTACCAAAACAAGATGCAAAATGACAAAAACCAAACAGAAAAAGACAAAAAATACAAGACACAAAATGACAAACAAAAAAGAAAATGACAAAAAGACAGAAAATGACAGAAGAGACACAAAATGACAGAAACGAAAAAGAAAATGACAAAAAAAAAAGACACAAAACAACAACAAAAGAGACACAATGACAAAAACAAAACCTCATTTTTGACACTGATATGAATCTTGGAGTTTTAGTCATTTGGAACATTTATAAAATCAAACTGACAGAACCCGTGGCTGATGCTGAACCAACTGTCAAAGGCACAGAGAACATATTAAAGTTCTTGATCCGTGTTTCTTAGATGTAGAAGGAGAACCGAGCAGCAGCAGCAGATTTCCATCCGGCTCTGGCGAAGCTCCGACGTCGGCGGCCATTACGGTCCGTCAAATTAAACGTGACACCGGCAGAGAAATATTCAAATCACCTCTGCAGTCTTTTTTTCTCTTTTTACTCCGGAGCTGCAGCTGCTGACAGCTCCGACAATTAATTTATGTCGTACAGATTATTCCGCTGACCCCGAGCACGTGCACGAATGCCGGGATTTCTGGAGGAGGTGCCACCGCCGCCGCCGCCGCCGCCGCCGTGCACGGGAACAGCTAGCTTCTAAAACAAACATCTGCTCAAAGAAAATGACCCAAACACAGAGGATTATGGAGGAATTTACCACGAGGCTTTGAGTTCATGACTCAACAGGATGCAGAATAAATAATTATACGAGGTTGTAGTAGTCATTCTAGAATGTTTATACGAATAAAAATAAAGATTCAAGAGGTTTTATGTGCAGAAAAATGCAAAATAACTGTTTTAAAGGCTGTGAAAAACAATAAGACTTCTCGAAAAGAGCAATTACTTGAAAAAAACAAAAGAAAATTAGAAAAATAATAATAGTAATACTACTTTATAATAACAGTTATAAAGGGTCAGGAATAAGAACGACACATTTTGCATTTAAATATATTTTCTAATGATGTTTTTTGCCATTTTTTGTTCTTTAAATGTGATCAACTTTAAACAATTTCACCTCAATGATCAATCAAATAAAATATGGTTTAATAATGTACAAATAAAGACTCTTTCATGTCAAGAAAAATAAGATTCGAGAGGTTTTATGTGCAGTAAAACAGATGCAAACACAACTGGTTTTGGTGCATAAATTCACACAAATCAAGTTTTTTTTGCCAAGTAAGGTTTTATGTACGAAGAGTTTTCGTGCAAAAGAGTAAAACACTGACAAGAAGATCATTTTACACAAGAATGAAAAGGTTTAAAAGCAAGTAATGAAGAATATTATAGATATTTATAATGTGCAGGAATGTGAAAGTTATCAGGATATGATGTAATCGAGGTGAGATGCAGAAGATAATAATTAAAGCTGCAAGTGGCGTTGATTGGGTTCGGCTTTCCCATGCATGCCCACCAGGTGGCGCCACAACTGAGAGTGTATATCGGCCTATGGATGTGATTATGGCTGGACTCTGGTCATACATGTAAAGTTTGAGGCAGATCAGAGCACCTGGAGGGTAGTTAGATCACTTCCTGTTTGATGGCGAAACATCCAAAATGGCCGCATTCTGCTGGTCGCCATTTCCACGTCGTCAGATGTTTGTGGAGTATCTCGATAGCTTTTGATCACTCATGCCTGGGGTACATCCTGGCTAAATTTCACCTCTCTTAGGGTTATCCTGTTTGAGTTTATAGCTTTTAATAGCTAATAATATAATTTCGTAGTTATTTTTCCATTATTTTTTAAGCGTTTTATTTTTTTTTATTTCTGGTATTCCACCGTCTTTTAACATATTTTTTTCTGGCATCGTTGCTGCCTGATTTTCATAAATTTTTTGTTTTAAATCTTCTTTATTTCATGCAGTTTTTTCATCCAGTCTTTATCATGAGGAGTTTCTTTGCTGGTTCATATCAGAAGTCTGGTCTCATTGTTCTATTATTATTATTTTTAAAGACGCTTCGAAGGTGATAATACCGTTACAGTCTTTGTCCATCCACTTCTTCTCTTCTCGAGTGCCTTTTATTAACTTTCCGTTGTCTCCTCACGGTTTAAAGGTTCTCCGTCTTTACCTGCCAGGTTCATTCAGTCGGTCTGAAAGTCGTCAAACATTGGTGGATCGCCGTTATCTCGTTTTTTGAACCTCTCAGAACGTTTCCCGTGGCCACAAAGCAAACTGTTCTTCCATTCAGATCCAAACAGAATGCTGTAAACTCATTTCCTGGCTCCCCGTGAAGCCGGCAGCGTGGGCAGATGGAGCAGGTCTTATTACTGGTTGTCTACATTTCCTCTTTTGTCGGCCGAATGGATTTCCATTGTGTGGAGACGGAGGGAGGGTCGGACGGACGAGGCCGAGCGCTTTCAGAGCAGTAATCTGGTTTGGAAGTCACGCCTGGCCCCGCGCACTCCCAGTAAATTTCCTGCTGTAAATGGGGGCTAATGGGGGAAAGGTCTGTGTAATTCTCTCTCCATTAGCTGCTCCGCCTGGCCTAATTGCCCAGCCGAGCCTGAACAATTTTGTTAGATGTTGCCCGGGTAATTATGGCTGCTTTGGCTAAAAATAACAGCAGGAGTCAGGCGGTGGTTTTCTCGTCTCTTTGTCTTCAGCCGCCTCCCTCCTCCTGCAGCTCCTCGCCGCTGGGACGGACTGAGCTGTAAATAACGCCGATATGGAGGCCAAGCTGCGACGGAGGCGATCGTCAGGACTGAGGGGAATCGAACCGCCGGCGCTTCGTTCCTCCACGGACAGACGTCTGCTGAAGAGCTGAAGGACACGGCGAGGACCGACAGACCTGCTGCAGCTGCCACCAAGCGGCAGGTTTCATCCCGAAAACCCGTGATCGATGAGTTCTCAAAGAGACGCTTTTAGGAAGAAGAAGAATGTCTTTCTTGTCATTATACAGCGTAGAATGCTATCACACACTGATGGGGGAAGCTGCCATGCAAGGTTCTGACCACGGCTCATCAGGAGTTGGGCGTCTTGCTCAGGGACACCTCGACATGAGCTCTCCAGGCCGAGGATCGAACTGGCGACCCTCTGGTTGCAAGACGGCCACTCTACCCATTGAGCCATGCCGCCCCACCCCCACCCCACAGTCATATTTCAAATCAAAAAAGGCAAATTGGATCCTTCTATGAAATCCGAAGAGTTTTAAACTTCATGTCAGATCCAGTTAATCGTCAACGATACAGAAAACTAATCACAATTTGAACAACTTCCCATTTCGTTGAGCTTTCAGCCTCTAAACGTCAAAGTTGGACATTAATGTCTTCAATTTCAATATTAGTGCACCCAGACCCAGTTTTGAATGTACAAATGTCAAAAACTGATTACTGACGTACCAAAAATGCCAGAAACATGGATATGAATGCATTAAAATATCAAACATTTGCATGTTATGGCACCAAAATGTGACAACACTGCATGTTACATGTACTATAATGTCAACAATTTGAATATTAGTGCAGCAAAACATAAAAAAACAAGACCAATGCATCAAAAACTGAATATTAGTGTGCTAAAATGTTAAAAACTTGGATATTAATGGACCAAAATGTCAACAATTTGACTATGAATAAAGTAAAACCTGCTGCAGCTGCCACCAAGCGGCAGATTTCATCCAAAAACCCGTGATTGATGAGTTCTCAAAGAGACGGTTTTAATCATCTTTCAAATCAAAAAAGGCAAATTGGATCCTTCTATGAAATCCAAAGAGTTTTAAACTTCATGTCAGATCCAGTTAATCGTCAAAGAAACAGAAAACTAATCACAATTTGAGCAGCTTCCCATTTCGATGAGCTGATAGGAGAATCTTTCAGCCTCCAAACGTCAAAAACTCGGATATCAATGTCTACAGTTTGAATATTAGTGCACCCAAACCTCAAAAACCCAGATGTAAATGCACAAAAATGTCAGAAACTGATTACTGATGTATCAGAAATGTCAGAACCCTACATATAAACGCATTAAATGTCAAATATTTGCATATTCAGTCAAGAAAAATGGAAAAATGTTGAATATTAACATACCATAATGACTACAGTTTGAATATTAGTGCATCAAAACATAAAAAAAACCAAGACCATTGCATCAAAAACTGAGTATTAGTGCACTAAAATATTAAAAACTTGGATATTAATGGACCAAAATGTCAACAATTTGACTAACAATAAAGTAAAATGTCAAAAACTTGAATATGAATCGACCAAAACATCAAAAACCTCAATAACAATGAACTAAAATGTCAAATATTTGCATATTAAGGCACCAAAATGGGAAGACACTGGATATTAATGCACCATAATGTCTACAACTTGAATATTAGTGCACCAAAACATAAAAAAAACTCAGATTTTAATTCACAAAATCTGATTGTTGATGCACCAAAATGTCTAAAACTTGAACATTAACATCTCGAAATATTAAAATCTTGAATAAGAACATAATAAAATATCTAAATCTTGAATGAGAACCTTCCAAAATGTCAGAAATCTGATTATCAACCCATGAAAATTTCAAAAACCTGAACGTTAATGCACCTATGTTTCCAAAATTTTAAAAGTAATGCACTAAAAACATCAAAAAACTGAAGACGGACCCACCAAAATGTCTAAATATGAGCATTTAAAAATGTCCAGAACCTGCATTTGAGCATAACAAACGTCTGAAACTTGAATGCAAACCTTCCAGAATGTCAGAAATCTGAATGCGAAGCCACCAAACCATCAGAGGAGCGCATTTAGGTTGGATTTAAACCGTCGTAAAGGCGGTGATTGTTGACTTCCTGCTGCTGGAGGCTGAAGCACCAGAAATCATTCATGTTCCTGCCGCAGAGCTCCGCATTATCTCCAGTTTGTTGTCTGCATCTTCAGAAAGTTCCCCGTTAAATGAAGACGTGTGCGCTGATGTGTCGGCCTTTCTGCTGGCCTGGCACTGCGTTTATGTCCCGCTCTGACGCCTGATTTATACTTTGACAGCCTGCATCTGCGTATTTTGCTGATGTGTGTGGTTTTTTTTTATTTGTGTGTCGCTGTCGGCCGTGTGTTCGTGCGAGTGTGTCGCTAACAGCAGCTATTGACTCGTTGTAAAGCCGCGGTCCTTGAGAGTATTTATGAGCGGGGAAGCGAAGCGGCTCGGTGGCATTTTCCTGTCGCCCGAGCAGAACGACTCTCTCGACTCCCCGACGGTTTCCCAGAGTTCACAGCGGCTCCTCCCGTCTCCAGCCTTCCGCGGCTATCTGACAGATCCGCACGGAAACTTATTGACGACGGCCATCGAGCGGAGAGTCCAGGACGGGCTGCGATCGATGTGGAAGCGAGGCCGCATGAACTCTGCTTTTTAAAGAAAAGTGACAGCTCTGGTTTAGAGTCAGAGGAGTGAAGACGAGCGTACAATCTAGACTTCAAATCACACAGAAACAGGTTCAAGACACCAAAGACAGAGCATTACCATCCAGGGTTTTGATGATTTAGTGTGTAGATATCCAACTTTTAGACGTTTTGTTGTGTTTCTATTCATGTTTTAGATGTTTCAGTGTGCTAAAGTTCAGGTTTTACACATTCTGGTGCACCAACATTCAGGTTCCAGATGTTTTGGATGGTCACTTTTCAGCTTCTTGACGTTTTGCTGAAACATAGGTGCATTAATGTCCGGGTTTTTAAAGTCTTCATGGGTTAATATTCAGATTTCTGACATTTTGGAAGGCTCACATTCAAGATTTAGACATTTTGTTGTGTTCTTATTCAGGTTTTTGATGTTTTGAGATGGTAATATTTTTGAGGTTTAGACGTTTTGGCGCATTAGTATTCAGGTTTTTGGTGTTTTAGAAGGTTCACGTTCAAATTTGAGACATTTTGGTGGGTTAGTTTTCAGTTTTTGGAGGAATTTTCTGCGTCAATATTCAGGTTTTTGATGATATTGTGTGTAGATATCCAACTTTTAGACATTTTGTTATGCTCATTTTCAAGTTTTTGATGTTTCTGGATGTTAATGTTCAAGTTTTAGACATTTTGTTTTGTTCATATTTAAGTTTTAGATGTTTCAAGATGGTAATGTTCAAGTTTTAAACGTTTTGGTGGGTTAGTTTTCATTTTGGGGGGATTCTCTGCATTAATATTCAGGTTTTTGATGATTTTGATACGTCGACTTTGAGGTTTTTGACATTTTGTTGCATTAATGTTGAGGATTTTGACATTTTTATGGGTTAATATTTAGTTTCTGACATTTTAGTGCCACAATATGGTGAGTCATTTTGAATGGTAGACATTCTGGTACATTTATTTTCGGATTTCTGACATTCTGGCACCACAATCTTCAGTTTTGGACATCTTGATGGATTATTACTCATAATTAAACATTTTTGGAGTGATGTTATTCAGGTTTTAGACAATTTAGTGCAATAATAATGAAGTGTGGTACATAAATAGTCTGATTTTAGACGTTCTGGTACAAACACTTTCAGATTTTAGATGTTTTGATGCATTAATATTCGGGGTTTTGATGTTTTGTTGCATTACATTTCATGTTTGTGACACTTAGGTGCACTAATGTTCATTTTTTTTGACATTTCAGGGGCTTAATGTTTAGTTTCTGACACCTTGGTGCCGCAATATTCAGATTTTAGACATTTTGATGGATTAATATGCATGTTTAGACATTTTTGGAGTGGTATTATTCAGGTTTTAGATAATCTGGTGCAACAATATTCAAATGTCAGACATTTTGGTGCATACATAGTCAGACTTTAAACATTTTGGTACAAATGTTTTCAGATTTGAGATGTTTTGGTGCATTAATATTCAGGTATTTGATGTTGTACTGCATTTTGGTGTATTAATGCTCATTTTTTGTATGTTTTCAAGGGTTAATGTTTAGTTGCTGAAGTTTAGGTGCCATAATATTCAAGTTTTAATCATTCTGGAGTGTTAATATTGACATTTTAGACAATGTGGTGCATCTCTATTGAAAAAAGAGCCGTCTGATGCACCCCTGTCAAAAGGTTTAGGACGCTTTCTCATTCATTAGAATAAGAAAGCGTCCTAAAGCTTTTGACAGGGGGTGTATGTACATTTTGGTCCGTACATTTTGCTTGCCGTCTTCTAAGCCCCTCTTGTCATTCGCGCTCTTGTGAGTCGGTTTAAAGCTTTCTTTTGTTCGCTTGCTGCTGGTTTTACTCGTCAGATAAGCTTCAGATCTCCCTGCCGTCGTGTTGCCGTTTCCCTCCACACCTCTCGCTGTCGATGACGGATGCAGACATGACCTGCAACAGATGCACGGCTTAATTCCCTGTGCAGACGCTAATGGAGACAAATGGACGAGTCGGGAAACGACAGAAGGTGTCGCACATCTATATTCATCTACATTTTCTAAAAATCTGCGTGCGTATAGCGTTGGTGCGTCCATGTGGTCGGGTGGCAGATACCTGCTGCTGCCGCTCACGAGGTGTGGAACTTCGTCTTTGTTTTCTGACCCCAGACACTGTGGTGGTGTGTTTTTTTTCTCTGAATCTCATATTTATTCTGAACTAGATGGGCTCAGCGCTGTGTTCTGCTGCACTGCACTTTGTCTGATTCAGTGTCTGTGATTCTGGTCTCACTTTGCCAGCTCATTCTGTACAACATATTGGTCTGGCTGCACCTCACTATTATTCTGCTGTGGGGGAAAAAAAGACTCTCTGTCCTGTTTGTGTTCCTTTGAACCAATCACCGAAGTCACAGCCGAGGATAAACGAAGGATGCCGCTTTGGTGTTTCTTTCAAAATAGCTTCAGGAGGGTTTGTTTTAGTGGAACATGTTTTTAAAAATGCAACAAGGATGGAATTCTGCCATACTAATCAATCCCAAAAACACATGAGCTCTAGTTGGAGGTCGTTTACCTCCACATTCGTCTTTGTCATGGTGCCCCTTGCCCTAATACTACATTTACCATCTATAATACTACATTTACCATCTATAAAACTACATTTACCATCTATAAAACTACATTTACCATCTATAAAACTACATTTGCCGTCTTAAAACTACATTTACCCTCTATAACACTACATTTACCCTCTATAAAACTACATTTACTCTCTATAAAACTACATTTACCCTCTATAAAACTACATTTGCCGTCTTAAAACTACATTTACCCTCTATAAAACTACATTTACCCTCTATAAAACTACATTTACCCTCTATAAAACTACATTTACCCTCTTAAAACTACATTTACCATTTATAAAACTACATTTACCATCTATAAAACTACATTTACCCTCTTAAAACTACATTTACCCTCTATAACACTACATTTACCATCTATAACACTACATTTACCATTTATAAAACTACATTTACCATTTATAAAACTACATTTACCCTCTATAACACTACATTTACCATCTATAAAACTACATTTACCCTCTATAAAACTACATTTACCCTCTTAAAACTACATTTACCCTCTATAACACTACATTTACCATCTATAAAACTACATTTACCCTCTTAAAACTACATTTACCCTCTATAACACTACATTTACCATTTATAAAACTACATTTACCCTCTTAAAACTACATTTACCCTCTATAACACTACATTTACCATTTATAAAACTACATTTACCCTCTATAAAACTGCATTTACCCTCTATAACACTACATTTACCATCTATAAAACTACATTTACCCTCTTAAAACTACATTTACCCTCTTAAAACTACATTTATCCTCTATGAAACTACATTTATCCTCTATAACACTACATTTACCCTCTATAACACTACATTTACCCTCTTAAAACTACATTTACCCTCTTAAAACTACATTTATCCTCTATGAAACTACATTTATCCTCTATAACACTACATTTACCCTCTTAAAACTACATTTACCCTCTTAAAACTACATTTATCCTCTATGAAACTACATTTATCCTCTATAACACTACATTTACCCTCTATAACACTACATTTACCCTCTTAAAACTACATTTACCCTCTATAACACTACATTTACCCTTTAATGCTATATTTGCCATGTAACGCTACAATATTTGTTCTTTTTTGCTCTTGTTTGATAGCAGCTAATTCCTGCTAAATGCATCAACTGCTTCAGCTCCTAAAGTCTTTTTGACCACAGATTTTGGTTCTGATGCAATAAATATTCAAGGAAATCTCCAAGAAAACCAAAATAAAAATGCATTTGCATCCAGGAAGCAGCTGAAAAGTTACTTTCCAAACCTTTAACTCTTCGTGACGCCTCTATTAAATACCCTTATTGTGTTTATTGCACTAAAACAGTTTTTTTTTGCTTCCCGTCTGTTGCTTTGGTTCATATTCCTAATTTTTGGTGAAATATATTCAACATGAATCCTGTTAAAGCAGATTCTGTCAACTTTTATGTATTAAGGTTTGTTTGTTTGCATATTTTTCAATATTTTTAAGCTGATTTTTTTGGGCGTTTTTATTAGACGGAGTCATTAAATAAAGATCCGGGACGGTTGGGATTCAAACCTGTGATTTATTAGCCTCCTGTTGCTATCAGGTTGCTGCACCATATTTCCTCCGTTTTGACTCGGTGTCATTAAATCCGAAGGCCTTTTCGAACTCCGCCCAGGTCTTTTCTGAAACACCGCGGCGTCTCCTCTCACACTGATTAGCCAGCGGCAGGGAGATGGCTAATTACTGTGGCCCTCTTTAACGACACCGTCTGAACTTTTCCCTTTGAATCCTAAATGAGAATTGGCTCTCAGACACACAAACAACAATAAAAGATATTTAACAGCAATTGTCTGGCGGCAACAAAAGGAGGATGACATTTCGGAGCGTGGCGTCGCCGCTAATTGAGCTCCATCGCACCTGAAGATTTATGGAGGAGATGAGCAGCGAGTCGTCCTCTGCTCTGCAAGGACGCCGCAGAGAAGAAAGACGATGAGGCTTTTCAGTGCTCTCAGAGTCGCACAAAGGCGACTTTTTTTCATCTTTTGGTAAATACAGTACCTTAGGAAGGAAAAAAAAATACAGGAAATAACAGTGCAGCTCTCTCAGACTTCTAAAATGGATTCATTTGAAGAGAAAAGACCAACACAAACAGGCTTTTCGGAGAAGATAAAACCCAAAATGCGTTTCCCTCTGCATTCCTGCTCCACTTTCCTTCAACCTGTTTCAAAATAACTCAAAATGATTCAAAAATGACTATTAAGTAGTTAAAATGGCTCAAATTGGTCCAAAATGGCTTAAAATTGGCCCAAAAAGGTCCAAAATGATTTAAAATTGGTTCAAAGTCACTCAAATTTGTCCAAAAATGATTAATAAATGGTTTAAAATGACTCAGAATCTGTCCAAAATGGCTCAAAAATAATCCAAATTCACTTAAAGGTGGTTCAAAATTATTTAAAATTGACCCAAAATAGCTTAAAATTTGCCCAAAATGAATAAAAATGGCCCAAAATGACTAAAAATCTGTTCAAAATGGTTTAAAATTCCACAAAATTACTCAAACTTGTCCAAAATGACAAATAATTGGTCTAAAATTACTAAGAATTAGACCAACTGTCACAGTTCCGTTCCTCTGCCCTGTCTGTCTGTCTAGTTGTCTCCCATCCGCTTCTCTGCCCTGACTCTCCTCCCACAGCTCGGTGCCTGAGTGGAGTCTAGCTTCTCAGCTGACTCCACTCAGGCAATCAACTACCTCCTCGGCTCCCGGACAGCTGACTATCATCATGCTAACGACTCACCTCTACAATAAGTACCGGCTCAGCCTTCCACTCCCTGCCAGAGTATTGAACCTGAAACCATGCAGTTCGGTTTGAGTTCCTGCCTTATTTTAACCTTGTTTTTCTCCTGCCTTCACGCAGCCAGCTGTCCGGGAACCCCACTCCTGCCTGGTCCCCCACTCTTGCCTGGAACCCCCACTCCTGCCTGGAACCCCTACTCCTGCCTGGATTCCCCACTCCTGCCTGGATTCCCCACTCTTGCCTGGACCCCCATTCCTGCCTGGATTCCCCACTCCTGCCTGGACCCCCACTCTCGCCTGGACCCCCCACTCTTGCCTGGACCCCCACTCCTGCCCAGAACCCCCGCTCCTACACCCTGGCTTTCTCCATCCGCCATTATTCATCCCTTCCAATAAATCATTCTACATCTCCTCAGGTCTTGGATGAGTGGCTCTCTGCTCGGGTCCACCAACTCGGATACGTGACACCAACATTGCTAGAAAAATTGTCCAAAACGACTAACAAGTAGCTCAAAATGACCCAAAATTGTCCAAAAATGACTAAAAAAAAGGGCTTCAAAATGAATCAAGATTGGTCCAAAATAGTTTAAAATTTGTCCAAAGTGACTCCAAAATGGTCCAAAATTACTAAAATGTTATTCAGAATGACTTAAATTTGGTCCAAAATCATTTAAAATTTGCCCAAATGACTCAAAAGTCATCCAAAATGACCAAAACATTGTTCAAAATCACTTGAAATTTGCCCAAAACAACTCCAAAACGGCCAAATGATTTAAAATTGGTTCAAAATGACATAAAATTGGTCCAAAATGGTCTAAAACTAACCCAAAAGGACTCAAAATTGGTCCAAGATGACTGAAAAGTGCTTCATCGGAGGAAGGAAAAAAATACAGGAAATAACAGTGCAGCTCTCACAGATGTCTAAAGTGGATTCATTTGAAAAGAAAAGACAAACGCAGACAGCTTTTGGTAGCAGATAAAACCTAAAATACGTTTCCCTCTGCATCTCCGCTCCACTTTCCTTCCACCTGTTTCATTATTTGCTCTCAATAAACTCTTTAAGACGCTGCGAGGAGGAAAAAATAAACCTGAGTGACCCGCATTCAGCAGCAGTGAGGTCAGATTCGACTCAACAGGTGTAATTGTGGATGAATGCGTGCGGGTTTGAAGGTGGCTGTGGATAAACACGAGCTGAAAGGATTCGGAACGAGCCGTGAAATCCATCTGGACCCCGAGTTCAGCGCCGCTCCTCTGTTCGACACGTGGATCACATCCAGCGTGGTTTAAGCGCTGTTTTACTGAGCTCACTGCAAACAGGCTGCATGTTTTCAGCCCAGCGAAGGGTTCCAGGCCGAGGCGACGCTAATAGCTGCAGTTCAACCGACACACTTGGCATCGGCTTTCTCATTCAGCTCGGCACAAAGCGGCGAGTCGGAGGAAGATACCGCACGAACGCTGGGCGAATGAAAAGGCTCGAGTGAGACAGGATGCAAAAAAAACCCCCACAGATTACTTTCTTTATGAGAGAATTACCTTGACAGCTCTCTTATTTCCACCTCAAATCATATTTTCATAACTGTCTGAATCCTGTCTTCAAATAAACTGTCACACAGATTTAACATGTTTTCTCTCAGTAATTATTGGACAATAACTGCTTTACTGACACCACTTGATCAAGGTGCACATTCGCCCTGCACTACCATTGCTGCTAAGCTAACAGACGTTTGTTTTACGCCACAAATCTTGACTTGAAAATATCCGAGTTGTTGCAGAAGGTCATTAAATGCCACATAAGTCTTTGTCATGGTGCCCACATGCTAGCTGTTTAGCTAGTTTAGTGGCCGTTACTAGCTAAACCCCCACAATGCTCTCTGATTGAAGGTCATGGTGCCCATTGCTAGCTGTTTAGCTAGTTTAGTGCCCGTTACTAGCTAAACCCCCACAATGCTCTCTGATTGAAGGTCATGGTGCCCACATGCTAACTGTTTAGCTAGTTTAGTGCCCGTTACTAGCTAAACCCCCACAATGCTCTCTGATTGAAGGTCATGGTGCCCATTGCTAGCTGTTTAGCTAGTTTAGTGCCCGTTACTAGCTAAACCCCTGCAATGCTCTCTGATTGAAGGTCATGGTGCCCATTGCTAGCTGTTTAGCTAGTTTAGTGCCCGTTACTAGCTAAACCCCCACAATGCTCTCTGATTGAAGGTCATGGTGCCCACATGCTAACTGTTTAGCTAGTTTAGTGCCCGTTACTAGCTAAACCCCCGCAATTCTCTCTGATTGAAGGTCATGGTGCCCATTGCTAGCTGTTTAGCTAGTTTAGTGCCCGTTACTAGCTAAAGCCCCACAATGCTCTCTGATTGAAGGTCTTGGTGCCCACATGCTAGCTGTTTAGCTAATTTAGTGTCCGTTACTAGCTAAACCCCTGCAATGCTCTCTGATTGAAGGTCATGGTGCCCATTGCTAGCTGTTTAGCTAGTTTAGTGCCCGTTACTAGCTAAACCCCCACAATGCTCTCTGATTGAAGGTCTTGGTGCCCACATGCTAGCTGTTTAGCTAATTTAGTGCCCGTTACTAGCTAAACCCCTGCAATGCTCTCTGATTGAAGGTCATGGTGCCCATTGCTAGCTGTTTAGCTAGTTTAGTGCCCGTTACTAGCTAAACCCCCACAATGCTCTCTGATTGAAGGTCATGGTGCCCACATGCTAGCTGTTTAGCTAATTTAGTGCCCGTTACTAGCTAAAGCCCCACAATGCTCTCTGATTGAAGGTCATGGTGCCCACATGCTAGCTGTTTAGCTAATTTAGTGCCCGTTACTAGCTAAACCCCCGCAATGCTCCCTGATTGAAGATCATGGTGCCCACATGCTAGCTAAACTCCCACAATGCTTTCTGCTTGCCAACTAGAACTACCAGTAGTCTGAGTGACCAAACTACAGCTAATCTAAAATACCTGAAGTGTGTATTTTCAAGAAAAAATGTATCATGTTGATGCTGGACATCAACATGATATTTAGCTTTGTTTGCTAGTTAGCTTGCTAGGTTATGTTTGTTTTGCATTTGGACTTAGATTTCTGGGACAGTACAGGCGATGTGTCCCATTTAGTATTTGAAATACTTGAGTTTTGTGTTTTCCTTTGCAGAAATAAAAACATTGCAACCATAAAATGATGCAGGAAATCGAGTGTTTGACGTTTACACAAGTTTCTTTGTCTCAGATCTGGTAAAATATCTGCAACAAAGAGAGTTAAACTGCAGTGGAGTAAAGGTTGCTGCAGAAAAGTGAACTTTTTTGTTAACAAGAACTTACTGTCACAGGTTTACTTCTGGTCCTCGTTGATTAAATTTAGCTGCAGTTAGTTTCAGCTGCGGGCGTTTCCACCGTCGGAGATCCTCTTTTATTGGATTTACATTTAAAGACAAACAGAATAAATGAACGGGAGTATATCAGGAAGCGAGGACACCTCAGCAGCCACGGCAGTTAAACCAAACGTCCTCAGATTCAGCTGGGATTCATAACGTTCCAGTGAATTACAGAAATGTCCTTTCCCAGGTTTTATGGCCTTCCTGCTTTACGGCTGCTGCTCCGGCCCCACAGGAACTGTTTGGAAAAATTAAAGTGTGCTGCTGCCGGAAAGTTCGACCAAGAAAGGTGTGGAAACCTCAGAGACAAAGGTGGAAACTTTTCTGTTTTCTGTCGTGTCCTGGTTTGGTCTTAAGACGCATGAACATCGAAATGTTCAAGAATTTCAAGGTAAGTGAGGAATTTTCTGAAATACAGGGCTTCACTGACCTCTAGAAATTAAATAATTGTGGCCTTTCATGACGTAAAATTCAATTTGATTCCAGAAAAGTGGAGCTGCCTTTTAGACCTCTTGAGCAGGAGCAGAGTTTGGGTCTTGTTCGGTCTGGTGTTGGTTGATGATTGTGTGGTTATTTACCCAGATGCAGACTTCAGCAGGTCATCTCAGCTGCAGCTAGCATGAATTAGCATCAAGGTTGCAGCATTTAGTTGGTTTTATTCTCACCTTTTTAAAAAAACTAAAAGGGAATCACATCCAGTAACCATCAATTATCAGTTTTGCTGTTGCAGAAAGTTGTATTAATCAAGTTTTCTGAGCTTTGCTGCCTCTCTAACTAAACTCTGACTGATTCCAGTCGACTACAGCTGCTGATTCCTCTGATCCAGTTTAAATAGAACCCATTAGATCCACTCATTAGACTCAAACCCTACAGTGGGAAAGTCTGAGAAGCTCAGTAAAGAGCCGTCACTTGGAGCCGTTTCAAAGCAACTTCAGATCCAAATTCATCTGTTTGCCAGTATGAAGTTCAAGATCCTTTGGATTTATCCAAAATGACCAAAAAAGGTCCAAAATGGCTAAGAATTGGTTCAAAATGTCTCAAAATCTGTCCAAAAATGGTTAAAATTTGCCCCAAATTACTCAAAAATGGTTCAAACTTAAAAAGTGACTCAAAATGATTTGAAATCGGTTTAAAATTTGCCCAAAATGAACCATAAATGGTCCAGAATGACTAAAAATTAGTCCAAAATGACTTAAAACTAGTCCAAAATGGTTTATAAATTGCCCAAAATGACTAAAAAGTACTTCAAAATTACTTAAAATTGGCCCAAAATGGTTTCAGATTTGCCCAAAATTACTCAAACTTGTCCAAATGACAAAAATGGGTTCAAAATGACTTAAAAGTGGTTCAAAATCTGTCCAAAATTAATCAAAAATGGTCCAAAATGACTAAAAAGTGGTTGAAAATCACTTAAAACTGTTCCAAAAATAATTTCAGTTCTGCCTAAAATGACTCAAAAATGGTCCAAAAATGACTAAAAGGTGTTTCAAAATGACTAAAAAATTGGTCAAAAATTATTAACAATTGGTTCAAAATGACTCCAGGTCCTGTTAGACCACTGATCTAAAATGGTTTATAACTCGCCTACAGTCACTCAAAAACTGTCCAAAAATGACTAAAAAGTGGTTTAGTTTAATGAGTTGCTGATAATGATTTATTGATCAACAAACACGCTGGAATTTGTTTTTTCAGATCTGGGCGACTTGACTGCTAATTCCTGAGTTGTTTTTTTTTTTTTTCATTTTTTGCCTGTTTGTTTCTAGTTATGAGCAGTTCTGTCTTCAAATCAATATTTTTCGCTGCACATTTTCATATTCATGGCCGACACGAGTCTCCAGTGAAGAAACAATGAACCCTCCTTACTTGTTCTTGAAAACGTGCAAAACTGGAGGTTGGACATCAATATTCAGTGCGAGCATTACTACTTCTTTCTTGCACTTCTGCTGCTGCCGCTTTAACAAGGTTTGAACTTGGGAGTGAGTATTTTTTCCACTGTGGTTTTGCCGGTTTTCCTATAAAAGCCTTTGATTTCTTCTCCCATTACAGACTGCAGTAAATAAAAGTGTGTGTAAACTGCCAGCCAGGATTTGATTGATCTTCGGAGGCGGATTCCTCCTAAAGCAGACAACGTTTTGCATCGATAAATGTCTTCGGCCGGGAGACCGAAACCAAGAGTTTCTGAGCTGGAACGCCGTGATTACGAGGCACACGTGTGGAATGTGATAAGCGTGTTTCATTAGCGTGTTCACCTTCATCAGCTCTGCAGCGTTCCATCGATCACATCATCAGTCAATCAGACCGGAGGCTGTTTACCTTCATCATCTACAGCAGGAGTCCAGCAGCCTTCATCATCGTCATCATCATCATCATCATCATCATCGACCATACCACAAAATGACAGAAATGAAACTTTACAGAACATCAAGTTACAAAGGTGAGTCGCAAAACGATGTTAGCAAGACACAAAATGACAAAAAGGAGAAAGAAAATGATTAAATCAAATAACAAACCAACAAAAATGAGACACACAGTAACAAAACAAGACAGAAAATGTTATAAAAAGGACGAGAATGAGACACAAATTATCTAAATGGTGCACAGAACAACACAAATAGGACAAAATTATATAAGGCATGAAATGTTTTTGTCATTTTGTGTCTCATTTTTATCATTTTGTGTCTCATTTTTATCAATCTGTCATTTTGTGTCCCGTTTGTGCCCCTTTGTGTCACATTTTTTCATTTTGTGTCTCATTTTTGTTATTTTTGTTTCCTGCTTGTGCCCCTTTGTGTCCCATTTGTGCCCATTTGTGTCTCATTTTTGTCTTTTTTGTCTCATTTTTGTCATTTTGTTTGTAATTTTTGTCATTTTGTGTCCCGTTTGTGCCCCTTTGTGTCCCGTTTGTGCCCCTTTGTGTCTCATTTTTATCATTTTGTCTCATTTTTGTCATTTTGTGTCCCATTTGTGCCCCATTGTGTCTCATTTTTGTCTTGTGTCTCATTTTTGTCATTTTGTGTCCCGTTTGTGCCCCTTTGTGTCTCATTTTTGTCTTGTGTCTCATTTTTGTCATTTTGTTTATTATTATGTTTTTCATTTTGTGTCCCGTTTGTGCCCCTTTTTTGTCTCATTTTTATCATTGTGTCTCTTTTTCGTCTTTTTGTGTCTCATTTTTGTCATTTTGTTTGCTATTATTTTTGTCATTTTGTGTCCCGTTTGTGCCATTTTGTGTCTCTTTTTGTCTTTTCGTGTCTCATTTGTACCATTTTGTGTCTCATGACCTGACAAACCAACACAGATACATTCAGGTGTGTTTTATCGATGATCTCGTCAGCTTTAAATCGGATCAGACCGGAGGCTGTTGAACTTAATAATCTACATTATTAGCTTCATAAACGCGACCTCATCGCCGCCGTCTGATTGGCCGGCTGCTGCCCCTCCCCCTCCTCCTCGCCGCGTGTCACAGCCTCCATTAGTCCTCCCATTGATCTGATGCTCAAGACGAAGCGACGCCTTAATGGAGGAAGACGGGCGGCATGTCGGCCTGTCGTCTTCCTCCTCCAACATCATCATCATCATCCTCATCAGGAGGAGGAGGAGGAGGAAGGTCACATTGTTTTACTTCAGAGGGATGATGAAGGCTGTGAAGAGGGAGGAGCGGCGAAGAAGACGAGTTAGAGGATGAAGAGATTCATGAAAAGGCGCCACAAGGACGAGAAATAAAGACGTTCATGTTCTCAGCTCTTCAGAAAGAAGAGATTTATAGAGAAAACCCTGGAATTAAACTATTAAATCATATTAATATTCATGCAAATTAAAAGGAAATTAACATCAACAAGAATTGAATAGATGTCATGTACGATAAATTCAATAAGACATCAGCCCCATATACAGATAATTTATTTAAAAATGTTTAAGAATAATAACGTGACGTTTTTGATACTTTGTACAATAATATTCAGGTTTTCTGATTAATTTGGTGCTTTAATATGCTTGTTAGCAATATTTAGCAACATTTATATCCAAATTATTGATCCTTTGTAGCATTAATGTCAGCATTATTGATACTTTGTTGCACAAATATCCAAATTATTGATCTTTTTGAGTGTTAATATCCAAATTATTAATATTCTGAAATGTAAATATCCAGATTGTTGATACTTTATTGCATTAATACCCAAATTCCTGATAGTAATATAGAAATTATTGATACGTTTTGATG
The DNA here is from genome assembly GCF_021347895.1 of Acanthochromis polyacanthus. Classification (NCBI taxonomy): domain Eukaryota; kingdom Metazoa; phylum Chordata; class Actinopteri; family Pomacentridae; genus Acanthochromis; species Acanthochromis polyacanthus. The sequence continues at coordinate 3,232,846 of NC_067122.1, forward strand.
TTAATTTCCAAAATATTGATACTGTGTTGCACTAATGCCAAATTATTGCTACTTTTGAATGTTAATATTGGAATTATTGATATTTTGTTGCCCTAATGTCTAAATTATTGATACTTTTGAACGTTAATATCCAAATTATTGAAAATATCCAAATTATTGATACTTAACTTGTACATATCCAGAATATTGATACTTTGATGCATTAATATCCTGATTATCGATACTTTTCCATGTTAATATCCATTTAATTAATACTTTGTTGTATGAATATCCGAAGTATTGATACTTTTGAGTGTTAATATCTGGATTATTGGTGCTTTATTGCAGTAATATCTAAATTATTGATCCTTTGAAATGTTAATATCCAAATTATTGATATTTTTGAATGTTAATACCCAGACTGCTGATATTTTGAGTTGTAAATTAAAAGAATATTGGTACTTTCTTTCAGTAATAGCCAGATTTTGTTGAACTAATATCTAAACTATTGATGCTTTTTAAGTTAAAATCCATATTATTGATACTTTGGTACATTAATATTCAAATTATTGATACTTTTGAATCTTAATATCTAATTTATTGACGCTTTTTAATGTTGATATCCAAAGTATTGATACTTTTGAATGTCAGTATCCAGATTATTGATACTTTGTGGCCCTAATATCTAAATTATTCATACTTTTGAGTTTTAATATCCAGATTACTGATACTTTGGCACATTATTGTCTCAGTAAATGGTACTGTGGTGTAATAATACCATCGTATACGTTTATTTTTGCTCATAAAGACAGAAGAACTTTGACTTTAAGGTGACTATGAGGCGGCGTGGCGTTCAGGAAGCGTCTGCAGAGATGAAACTAACCAGGCCGGATCCTGTCGGGGAGCTGAGGTTTCCCAGATCAGCTCTTATTGGATTCCAGCTCCTGATTTGTCCAGATTAGCTGACAGCTACACCTGAAACTGAATTAGTGCTTCCTGTTTCTGCTCCACCTGTCGCCTTCCATCCATCCAGCTCCTGATGTTCACGTAGAACAAAGAGACGTTCTTCTTCCTCCATTAGTCCCTTCATTCCTGCTGCACCTTTTTTTTTTTTTTATCACTTTGCGGTTTTTTTCTGTCTCCTTTTAGCTGTCTTGTCTCATTTTGGCCTTTTTGTGCTTAGTTGATGTTCTTTTGTGTCTTCTTATTGTTGTTTTCTGTATCAATTGTGTTGTTTTGTGGTTCGCTTTTTTATGTTGCATTTCATTGTAGTCGAATCTGTCCCATTGTCATTTTGTGTCTCATTTTTGTCATTTTGTCTCTTGTTTGTGTTATTTTGTGCTCCGTTTTTATCGTTTTGTGTCCCGTCTTGTCATTTTGTGTCTTGTTTTAGTCATTCTGTCTCATTTTTGTAATTTTGCATCTCATTTTTGTAATTTGGTGTCTCATTTTTGTCATTTTGTGTCTCATTTTTGTCATTTTGTGTCTCATTTTTGTCATTTTGTGTCTCATTTTTGTCATTTTTTATCTTGTCTTATCTTGTTTTTGTCATTTTGTGGTTTCCTTGTGTCATTTTGTGTCCTGTTTTGTAATTTTGTGTCTCATTTTTGTCATTTTGTGTCTCATTTTTGTCGTTTTGTGTTCATTTTTGTCATTTTCTATCTTGTCTTATCTTGTTTTTGTCATTTTGTGGTTTCCTTGTGTCATTTTGTGTCCTGTTTTGTAATTTTGTGTCTCATTTTTGTCATTTTGTGTCTCATTTTTGTCATTTTGTGTAAATTTTGTCATTTTCTATCTTGTCTTATCTTGTTTTTGTCATTTTGTGGTTTCCTTGTGTCATTTTGTGTCCTGTTTTGTAATTTTGTGTCTCATTTTTGTCAAATTGTGTCTCATTTTCATCATTTTGTGTTTCATTTTAGTCATTTTGTAGTTTCCTTTTGTCACTTGGTGTCTCATTTTGATTATTTGCGCCTCATTTTTGTCATTTTGTGTGTCTCATTTGTGTCATTTTATGTTCCGTTTCTATCATTTTGTGTCATTTTTTGTCATTTTGTGTCTTGTTTTTGCCATTCTGTCTGATTGTTCTAATTTTGTGCCTCATTTTTTGTCATGTTTTGCCTCATTTTTGTCATTTTGTATCTTATTTTGTCATTTTGTGGTTTCCTTGTGTCACTTTGTGTCCCGTTTTCATCATTTTCTGTCTTGTTTTTAACATTTTGTGTCTCATGACTCAGGTTGGGGGAGACTTGTTTCTCTTCCTCCTGATTCTTTCACACCTCCGACTCTTTGACTGATGCCCGTCGCCACTCTTCCTCCTCCTCCTGGTCTTCCTCCTCCTCTGCTGTCGGGTCTGAAGCCCCAGAGAAGACGACGTTCCCACCGGACGCCTCCATATGAATATTAAAGCCAGTCTCTGGGGTCGACCGGACACTTCTAGCTCAGGTTGAAGAGTCGGACGGCTTATTGAGACTCCGGTTGCAGCAGAAAAATCACAAGAAATGACGGCAGAAATGTAAAAATAGACCCAGAAGATTCAAGAATGATCACAGCTGTTTTTACTGGAGATAAATTCCCAGTTTGTTGCTTTAAATCAACTAAAAAGACAGATTCTTCCTTCGTATGTCTGTTCATGTTGACGCCTTTTACTGAACTTTTGTGGTTTGTTTTTGTCATGTTCTCATTTTGTCATTTTTGTGCTTTGTCCATGTCACTTTGTGTCTTGTTTTTGCTGTTTTCTGTCTCGTTTGTGTCTCGTTTGTGTTGTTTTGTACCTTGGTTTTGTTATTTTATGCTTTATTTTGTTCATTTTTATGACATTTTTTCCCATTTTCTTCAGTTTGTGTCTTGTTTTTGTCAATTTGCGGTTTGCTTCTGACTGTTTTTGTTGAACTGCTTTCTCATTTTGGCCTTTTGTGCTTCATCACTGTTGTTTTCTGCATCATTACTGTCTGGTTTGTGTTGCTTTCTGCCTTGCTTTTGGGTTTTTTTTGCGTGTTATTTAATCATTTTTTGGTGTCATTTTGCTAAATTTTGGGATATTTTGTGTCTTTTGTCATTTTGTGTCACATTTGTATCATTTTGTTTCTCATTTTTGTCATTTTGTTTCTCATTTTTATATTGTGTGTCTCATTTGTGTCATTTTGCGTCTAATTTGTATAATTTCATGTATCATTTTTATCATTTTTGTCTCATTTTTATCATTTCATGTACCAGTTTTATCATTTTTTGTCTAATTTTTATCATTTGTTTTTCATAGTTATCATTTTGTCTCATTTTTTGTCTCTTTTTTTTAATCATTTTGTGTCTCATTTTTATCATTTTGTCTCATTTGGGTCATTTTGTGTCTCATTTGTGTCATTTTGTGTCCTGTTTCTATCATTTTGTGTCTCATGTTTGTCATTTTGTGTGTCATTTCGTGTCTTGTTTTTATCATTTTGTCTCATTTGTCATTTTGTGTCACATTTTTGTCACTTTGTGTCTTGTTTTTGTCATTTTGTGTCTCATTTTTATCATTTTGTCTCATTTGTCATTTTGTGTCTCATTTTTGTCATTTTGTGTCTTGTTTTTGTCATTTTGTGTCTTGTTTCTATCATTCTGTGTCTCATTTTTGTCATTTTGTGTCTTGTTTTTATCTTTTTGTCTCATTTGTCATTTTGTGTCTCATTTTTGTCATTTTGTGTCTCGTTTTTATCATTTTGTTTCGTGTCATTTTGTGTTCTGTTCCTTTCATTTTGTGTCTCATTTTTTTGTCATTTTGTGTCATGTTACTCCTCCAGATGAAACAAAAGAGAACAGAAAAGGAATCATTTTCAGTGAAGTATATATTTCTGTATAAAATGTGTTATATTTTGATTATACACAGTTGCATTTGCAACATATTTGTGAATTTTCTGGTAAATGAAAGAAAGATATTTACATCATAATCCCTTTTTTTTTTTTTAAAGAAAAAAAGCCAAATTTAATGTATAAATATTCACAAGAATGCAGTAAATTAAGAGTCTGCTGCTGCAGTATTTAGTTCCTTTGTGTCTGATCTGAACCTCTGAAGCACGAATTTGGAGGAAATGTTCAGCTTTTTGTTCCGTCAGAGATGTGACCATTATTCTCTGGATTCAGTCTTTAAAAGTTTTTCTTTTTCCTCCTGTTGATAATGATTAATCCAATTTAGCAGCTATTTAGCGTCCAAATTATCGCAGCCTCGTTCTTTTCAGACGGTTTTTATTTTATTCTAATGAAAGCGACGGACTGAAGGGCGAACGCAGACCTTCACGAGTCAACAGTGGGAAGGAGACAAAAGAAGAAGCTGAGAGGAGGAAAATGAAGAGAAGATATCGGTCCAAACTCAGATCCCATCTGGTCGGAACCGGCCGGGTCAAACGTCTCCTCTGGATTTAGAGACAAAAGCAAGACAGGATGTTATAAAATGAGACACAAATGACATTAAGCATTGCATTAAGCAACACAATTAAGGCACAAAACTACAAAAACAAGACAAAGTCACGTGAAGCACAAAATGTTAACTGTCACAATGTCATTTTGGGTCTCCTTTCTGTCATTTTGTGTCTTGTTTTGTCTTTTTCTGTCCCATTTTTGTCGTTTTGTTTCTCATTTTTTTCATTGGGTCTCGTTACTGTCATTTTAGGTCTCATTTTTGTCATTTTGTGTCTCATTTTTGTTGTTTTGTGTCTCGTATTTGTCATTTTGCGTCTTGTTTTTGTTGTGTTGTGTCCCTTTTTGTAATTTTATGCGTCATTTTTGTCGTGTCTTGTTTTTGTATTTTTGAGTGTCATTTTTGTCATTTTGTATCTCGATTTTTGTCATTTTGTGTCTCATTTTTTCATTTTGTCTCATTTTTGTTGCTTTGTGTTTTGTTTTTGTCTTTTTGTGTACCATTTTTTAAATTTTGTGTCTCATTTTCTTATTTTGTGTCTCGTTTTTGTCATTTTTGTTGTTTTTTTGTCTCATTTGGGTTTTTTTGTCATTATATGCCTAATTTTTGTCTTTTTGCGTCCCATATTTGTCATTTTGTCTCTCATTTTTGTTGCTTTGTGTTTCATTTTTCTTATTTAATTTCTCATTTTTTTCTGTTTTGTGTCTTGTTTTTGTCATTGTGTCTCTCATTTTTGCCATTTTGTGTCCCATTTTTGTCATTTTGTCTCTCTTTTTTGTTGCTTTGTGTTTCGTTTTTGTCATTCAATTTCTCATTTTTGTCATTTTGTCTCTCATTTTTGTTGCTTTGTGTTTCGTTTTTGTTATTCAGTTTCTCATTTTTGTCACTTTGTCTCTCATTTTGTGCCATTTTCTGTCTAGTTTTTGTTGTTTTGTCTCATTTTCGCCATTTTCTGTCTAGTTTTTGTTGTTTTGTTATATTTTTGTCGTTTTGTCTCATTTTTGCCATTTCGTGTCTAGTTTTGTCATATTTTTAAAATGTCGTCCCATTTTTAAGCTCCAGGTCGTTCCTTCGTCATGTTGTCGTCGTTCGTAGCAGCGACGGCGACGCCTCGCACAGATGAAGCCGATCGTGACACAATTTAAATGAGCATCAGTCACCTTCAGCGCTAATTCGGAGCCTGCTCCTGCTGCTGAATGCTTTATGAACTAAATATTTCACCGGCAGCCTCATTACGGTCCTCAGCGTCGTCTTTAACTTTGGGCTCCTGACAGATTCCTCCTCTAGCTGCTACCTCTGCTGCCGTTAATTCCTCACATCTGTCCTTTTCTCTGACATTTGCACAAATGCTAAAGGGCCCGGGCTGTTTGCCTTCCGCCATGATGGAGGACGGAGAGTCTGGAGAGCCGCACGTACCAATTCAGACGCTTTTTTTTCCACGAGGCCCGGGGATGAAATCCATCTCTCTGTGATGAGACAATGATTCGCTGAGCTCCATTGTGGCGGCAGAGGGGAGAATTTACATGTAAATGCACGAGGAAATGATTCTGCAGCAGCACAGAGGCAGCGGGGCTCTTCTTTAGCACGACTGTTTGCTCTGCAGCCACAAAACACACACCGATACACACCAAACACACACCAAACACACACTACCACACAGCGCTCAGAGTGAAATTCATCTACATTTTAGATTCCATCCCGCCGCAGGTGACGCTGGCAGTGATCTGTCCGACAAACTGAAACAGATGCTGCAGATGTTTGTTTGGTTTCATTATTATCTCTTCATCGGTTCAAACAGTTTAAGCTCCATTTTCTAAACAAATTCAAGCACGGAGCAATAATTTTCAGCATATTTGGAGAAAACTGCTCAACGTTCTGCTGCAAAATGTCCCAGACTGTAGGTTTAGTCATTTAGTTTTCCCTAAGGAAAGAAAAAAACACGTTCACATCCTGTTTAACCCTTTAAGACCTCTCGTTTTTCTCCGTTTGTGTCCTTTTTTTTGTCAGTTTGTTTCCCGTTTTTGTTGTTTTGTGTCTCATTTTTGTTGTTTTGTGTCTCATTTTTGTCATTTTCGGTCTTGTTAATGGCATTTTGTGTCTCATTTTTGTTGTTTTGTGTCTCATTTTTGTCTTTTCACTCAACATTCTGCTGCAAAATGTTCAAGACTGTAGTTTTAGTCATTTAGTTTTCCCAAAGAGAAGAAAAAAAGTGTTTAATTAATGTTTAACCCTTTATGACCTCTCGTTTTCTCTTTTTGTGTCCTTTTTTTTGTCAGTTTGTTTCCCGTTTTTGTTGTTTTGTGTCTCATTTTTGTCATTTTCGGTCTTGTTTTTGGCATTTTGTGTCTCATTTTTGTCATTTTGTGTCTCACTTTTGTCTTTTCACTCAATATTCTGCTGCAAAATGTTCCAGACTGTAGGTTTAGTCATTTAGTTTTCCCAAAGGAAAGAAAAAAACACGTTCACATCCTGTTTAACCCTTTAAGACCTCTCGTTTTTCTCCGTTTGTGTCCTTTTTTTGGCAGTTTGTTTCCCGTTTTTGTTGTTTTGTGTCTCATATTTGTCATTTTGTGTCTCATTTTTGTCATTTTGTGTCTCACTTTTGTTGTTTTGTCTCTCGTTTTTGTCATTTTGTGTCTCACTTTTGTTGTTTTGTGTCTCGTTTTTGTCTTTTCACTCAACATTCTGCTGCAAAACGTTCAAGACTGTAGGTTTAGTCATTTAGTTTTCCCAAAGAAAAGAAAAAAGAGTCCAAACAATGTTTAACCCTTTCAGACCCACCATTGTGTCGGTCCACCAGGTATTTGTAGTGGAAGTTTTTGGAGTATTTTTCATTTGCTTTACATCAGTATAACCCTTAAAGTTTTAATAATATGTACTGATTTATGTCTTAACCACTACAATTACTGCAAAGTGCAATAAACCTAAAAACAAATAAAATATTTTTTTCTCATATATTTCAAAATACTGATTTCACATAGCTGTATTCCTCAGATTAGTAAAAAAAAAGTTGCACAATATGCAAATATATGCCGTCTTATAGGTAGCTTTTATAAAATTTAACTTATTAAAATGGGCACCATGACTCTTGTTGTAAAAGTATGTGTAATTTTATATCACAATATTAAAATAAATTTGGATAATGACAGAACAAAATGTCAAAAACCTGCTATAAACACAACAAAACATTGAAAAGTTGGATATTAGTACACTAAATCCTTCAAAAACTGTATATTAGTGCAAAAAAAGCATTAAAAAGTTGGATATTAGTACACTAAATCCTTCAAAAACTGGATATTAATGCACAAAAACATTAAAAAGTTGGATATTAGTACACTAAATCCTTCAAAAACTGGATATTAATGCACAAAAACATTAATAAGTTGGATATTAGTACACTAGATCCTTAAAAAACTGGATATTAATGCACAAAAGCATTAAAAAGTTGGATATTAATACACTAAATCCTTTAAAAAAACTGGATATTAATGCACAAAAGCATTAAAAAGTTGGATATTAGTACACTAGATCCTTAAAAAACTGGATATTAGTGCACAAAAACATTAAAAAGTTGGATATTAGTACACTAAATCCTTAAAAAACTGGATATTAGTGCACAAAAACATTAAAAAGTTGGATATTAGTACACTAAATCCTTAAAAAACTGGATATTAATGCACAAAAACATTAAAAAGTTGGATATTAGTACACTAAATCCTTAAAAAAACTGGATATTATGGCACCAAGTCATCTAAAATCTGGATATTAATGCACCAAAGCATTAAAAACTTGGATATTAGGTCACTAAAAACAGTCTGGCTTCTGAAGATTTCTGTTTTATGCTCTTTGTTGTGTATTTTTACAAAGCCATCACTGCAACCAAAAAGCGCTGTGAGCCTTAAACAAAATGTCTAAATATTTCACTTTTTTGTTTATATTCTCCACAGTTTGTTTTTTCTCCTCTCCTCGTGAAATTAAACTATTTTAATCAGATGAATCTCAGCTCCAACTTCCATATTTTATCACAGCTGCTATCAGTTCCTTCAGTTTTTTTTTTCTATCTTGCAGGAACAGCAGGTGGGAAACTGGAAAACCTGGAGGGGGTTAAAGTTGAAGCTGGGTGGAAGCCGGCCAGGTGCATCATGGGGGAAACCAACCAGCTGCCAACTTCCTGTCAGAGTCTGGAAGTGATAACGGCTCAAAGCAGGAGGAGAAGCTGAGAGTTCCCCGGATCTGGACAGAACTCCGAATCTCCGCTGTTTTCTCCAGAGCTTCCTTATCGGTCCGTCAGATCATCACAAATGAACCGGTTTGTGTTATCGGCAGAACTGGATTTTTGTTTGGTGAGTCTCCCAGTCATGTCATGAGACACAAAACGATTAAAATCGAGACCCAAAATGACAACAATGAGACACAAAGTGACAACAATGAGACACAAAATGATTAAAATCGAGACCCAAAATGACAAGAATGAGACACAAAGTGACAAGAATGAGACACAAAGTGACAAGAATGAGATACAAAATGACAACAATGAGACACAAAATGATTAAAATCGAGACCCAAAATGACAAGAATGAGACACAAAGTGACAAGAATGAGACACAAAGTGACAAGAATGAGATACAAAATGACAACAATGAGACACAAAATGACAACAATGAGACACAAAATGATTAAAATGAGACCCAAAATGACAACAATGAGACACAAAGTGACAAGAATGAGACACAAAGTGACAAGAATGAGACACAAAATGACAAGAATGAGACACAAAATGACAACAATGAGACACAAAGTGACAAGAATGAGACACAAAATGACAACAATGAGACACAATGTGACAACAATGAGACACAAAATGACAATGAGACACAAAATGACAATGAGACACAAAGTGACAACAAAGAGACACAAAATGACAATAATGAGACACAATGTGACAACAATGAGACAAAGTCACGATAATGAGACACAAAGTGACAACAATGAGACACAAAGTGACAACAATGAGACACAAAATGACAACAAAGAGACACAAAATGACAATAATGAGACACAAAGTGACAACAAAGAGACACAAAATGACAACGAGACACAAAATGACAACAAAGAGACACAAAATGACAACAATGAGACACAAAATGACAACAATGAGACACAAAGTGACAAGAATGAGATACAAAATGACAACAATGAGACACAAAATGACAACAATGAGACACAAAACGATTAAAATGAGACCCAAAATGACAAGAATGAGACACAAAGTGACAAGAATGAGACACAAAATGACAAGAATGAGACACAAAATGACAACAAAGAGACACAAAATGACAATAATGAGACACAAAATGACAATGAGACACAAAATGACAATGAGACACAATGTGACAACAATGAGACACAAAGTCACGATAATGAGACACAAAGTGACAACAATGAGACACAAAGTGACAACAATGAGACACAAAATGACAACAAATAGACACAAAATGACAATAATGAGACACAAAGTGACAACAAAGAGACACAAAATGACAACGAGACACAAAATGACAACAAAGAGACACAAAATGACAACAATGAGACACAAAATGACAACAATGAGACACAAAATGACAACAGTGAGACACAAAGTGACAAGAATGAGATACAAAATGACAACAATGAGACACAAAATGACAACAATGAGACACAAAACGATTAAAATGAGACCCAAAATGACAAGAATGAGACACAAAGTGACAAGAATGAGACACAAAATGACAAGAATGAGACACAAAATGACAACAAAGAGACACAAAATGACAATAATGAGACACAAAATGACAATGAGACACAAAATGACAATGAGACACAATGTGACAACAATGAGACACAAAGTCACGATAATGAGACACAAAGTGACAACAATGAGACACAAAGTGACAACAATGAGACACAAAATGACAACAAAGAGACACAAAATGACAATAATGAGACACAAAGTGACAACAAAGAGACACAAAATGACAACGAGACACAAAATGACAACAAAGAGACACAAAATGACAACAATGAGACACAAAATGACAACAATGAGACACAAAGTGACAACAATGAGACGCAAAATGACAACAATGAGACACAAAGTGACAACAATGATACACAAAATGACAACAATGAGACGCAAAATGACAACAATGAGACACAAAGTGACAACAAAGAGACACAAAATGACAACAACAAGAAACAAAATGACAAAAACAAAATGGTTGGAGACTGCTCGTATAAATAACAGTGTTTTTTTTACTTCCGGTGCGTATCTGAGCGCCATCGGCCTCCTCGGCTCCTACGGAGGTATCAAACCTCCTCTCTAAATGCCGCTCTCACCTCTCGGAGCCGTCGAGAAGGTCAGAGAGTTTGACAGGCCTCCGTTAAAGCCCCTGTGTCAATGTTTAAATACACCGTGATTACACGCATCAAGCCAAACAGCTCCATCAAGGACTGCTCCATGATAATCACTGCTTTCAGCGCCGTGCGAGCCCGGGGGTCGCTCCGCTATTAGCAGGAAAAAAAGAGGAAGCAGCAGGGGGAGAAATGATGGCGTTCCAGGGGAGGGTACAGAAGACGACAGCAGGAAGAGAAAATCCTCTGACATGTCCCTAAAATGTCTCGCAGCGCCTCGGAGTCGGTAATTACCCGCATTTTTCACATTCACTTCCGTATTAATTCACCTTAATGCCAAAATATTACAGCCCTAATCTCGTGCAAATACCTACCTGTCATGGCCGCCTCGCGTGTGATTACGGCGACGAACGGGGGAGGAAAGGGGGGAGGAAACACGGCTGCCATGTTGATTTGGGAAGTCAAGGCGGCGGCACGAATCCTCACTGAGCTTCATGTAGAAAAACCCCAAAATGTTGATCTGATGGAGCTTAGAAACCTTCCTGATGCTGAAAACCTACTGCTGGAGTCCAAACGCTGCAGGGAGGAAGTCTGTAAACCTGAAGGACTTTAACCCTTACCAGGCCATGTTTCTGGAGAAGTACATATACTAAAACATATACTAAAACCACCTGATCCATAAAAATATCGATCAAGTCTTGCGAGGTCGCATTGTCGTAGACGTTCGCCATGTTGAATTTCATCCAGTACATGGCCCCGCTCAGAGCTTCGTAATTGCGGCTTCGTTATAACGGCTCATACGGCTTTATTGTTTGAAATAAGCAAATTTAGGGCCAACGTTTATATCTTACCAAACATACGGGTGTGTGCATATTTTATGTTAATTAGCAATCATAAAAAAGTCACACGTGTTGAGCTGAGAATGTTTCGGCTGTGTGTACGAGTAAGCGTAAACCAAGTATACTCTGTCCCGGCTCTTCAAGGGTTAACAGTCACAGATGTTTGGGAGGCTTCAGGTAACGTATCGCAGAAATAGATACGTACACCTGGACCACCACTTCTGGCACCGTTCTGGTGTCATTTTACAGCTTTAAAATAACAAAAGATAGTCATGAAACACGAAAACAAAGCAAAAAAAGTATCTAGATGAGCCTCTAAGACCTTTGGGATGACATCCTGTGCACTGAAGTGGAACCTTTTGGAGGACATGGGTCGCTACCAACCAACCAAACGGCCAAATTCATTCGTCACCAGAGTTCACTTCCACCATCCACACTCATGTCTGACTCCTGCAGCCTGTCCTCAAACAAAAAACGACCACATAGGACGTCTGTACATGCCCGTATTACGACCCAGTGTTACGTTTTGACGTATGCGACCTCTGGCGGTTGAGTAAATATCGACACTCTGGAGTCGCAGCTGAAACGTCACCATGAATAAACTTTTATCTAACACTATCCCTGTCCCTATCCCTAACCCTAACCTTAACCATAACCCTAAAAACGTGTTGGGAAAGTGAGAAAAAAAGCTGTTTTGCGACGGTAAAGCCATTTCGCGAATTAAATCCCGTAATGCGTTCGTTTTCCCCGTAGGGGCGCAAACGTTCATACGACCGCATAGGTCGTATTCAGGCGTAAACTAACCGTGACGTCACCCGTTGGTTTCAACGCCGAGAAAATGAAGCCCGGATTTTGCTACTTCCTGGTCGCCGTTTTGGATTTTTGGAGCCAGTGACATAAAAAGCGTCATCAAACAGACTGGACCGGAGAGCAACTAGGGGCAGGATTGGCTGAGGACTCTCTTATCCCGCCCACATTTTACCGCAGAGGCTTCTGTTGCTGTCTATCAAGTATAGCCACGCCCCCTGGCTCCGCCAACTTTAACGATTTATTTAAAATTCAGTATTGATTTATTTTAAGATCGGCCACCTGATCTCTCATTTTGACCATGAAAACTAACGGGGAAAAAATCCTGAGCTGTAGAAAATCAGTCTATCAAATTTTATTTTTCCAAAAATGAATCGGGGTCTATGGAGAAAAAGCTTTTTGGAGCCAACCCTAGCAGACGGCGTGATATTGCAAGTTTTTGACACTTCCGGGTTGGCTTCAATTCTGGAGCCAGATGCTACGTCCATCTTTATATACAGTCTATGGTCGTATTCCGGTGCACGGTGCAAACGACCGATGCGGTCATATGAATATGAGGACTTGTTGGACTCCTGCCAGGCTTGTTGAACATAAATATCTACTTGGATCCTCTGGAGGACCGCTTTTGGCCCACGGGCCCCATGTTTGACACCCCTGGTTTAGAAGATTACATTTATCAAAGAAACAACAGTTCATCCAGATTCTCTACAAATGGAGCAGCTTTTATGGTGAAGAGAACTGAGTTTTAGGAGTTTAACCCGGTGATCAGGTTTCCAGATCAGATAAGGAACGTAAAACCCGATATGCAAAGATGGAAACATCAACAGTTAAATTAACAAAACAAAAGATATTATTGATTTCACTTTTATACCAAAATAAGCTACACTGGAAAAAATGCCTCTCTCAACACAAGAAAAAAGACTCATTTCAAGGAACTTTTACCTTAAAATAAGTGAAAAAATCCACCAATAGAACAAGAGAAAAATCTCTTGGTAGGATTTCTTGAAATAAGATATGATATTGAGAATATTGAGATCTTAAAATTTGCTGGGGAAATTTATTTTAAGCTCTATTATACCAGGACTGTCAAGCTTAGCTGTCTTAAAATCAGCCAGACATGCTAAAAAATTGTAATTTTTCACTCAATAATAGTTTTTTGCTTACATGTAACCTCCTAAATTTGACATGTATTAACCCTCCTGTTGTCTTCATTGATGGGCACCAAAATATTGTTTCCTTGTCTCAAAAAAAAAAAAAAATCATCAAAAAATTTCCCAAATTTCTAAAAATTTGCAAAAATTTCAGGAAGAATATTCCAATAATTCTTTAAAAGTTTCCCAAAAGAGTTTTTTTTTTAAATCCCCCAAATTTGGCAAGAAAATACTTGTAAATATTTTTCAGAAAATGAGTAAAAATCTTCCAAAAAATTTTAAAAATAGCTAAAGTGATTATGCATATATCAGTAAAATTTCTTCTATTTTGTTAAGAATAGTCACATAAAAATGAACCAAAATCCAGTGAAATTTGCTGGATTTTGGTTGATTTTTTTGTGTGTGTGAATGTTCTTAAGAAATGTCTTTTTTTGCACCAAAAAATGTTCAAAGATTTCCCAAAAATGTTGAAAATGTGGACATCAGAAGTTGCACTGTGATTTTTTTTCTTCTACATTTTAAACTTTAAAACGGGTCAATTTAACCCACAGGACCAAAAAAACAAGATAATTTCAAGATAGTTTAACTTAACAAAATATTTAAGATGCATTTTCTTAAAACAAGTCCCTCCATCTGCTGGAGTGCCATTTGTTAAGTGAATTTATCTTAAATCGTGTGGTATGCTAGCCTAGCCGCGCTAGACAACCCACGGCAACGAATTTAATTCTCTGCCAGGGTGGGTCTAGTTACCCTCCATAAGGCTCGAGGTTGGATTCTCCTAAAACTGGCCGGACCAATCACCATGAAGTGTAGAGTCAGAAGGCGGGCGTAACGAAGTGACGACAGAGGCGTGACGATTCTGACAGAAACAACCGGAAACAACTAGCCTAGCCGCGCTAGACAACCCACGGCAACAAATTTAATTCTCTGCCAGGGTACAACAAAAACGACAACAGTCGTTGAGCTCCATTAGCACCGACTCTGAATAATCTTTGTGTTAGCATGTCTGTAATATACTTGAGCTTCACCCATTGACTGTATAAATAAGGCTTCACCGAACTACTGCATCCTCTGATTTCCGGCGCACTAGGAGCCTATTCGTTGCGCTGATTGGTTGTATACCTACCCAATTGCTGCAGAGTGATTTGAAAGACAACCTTTTAGCCCGCCTCCCTCCCTGTTGAGCGTGCCTAGACCCTTGTGCTGTCAGAAACATGGGTGTAGCGTGGCTAGGCTAGTGGTATGGGACATTTTGACTACAAATAAGACAAACAGACTTGGTAAGAGTTTGAGTTTTTGCGGTGTACAAACTAAACTTTAGCTCCAGTTAAAGTTTCATCAGTCCGTCATTGGTGAGAATCAACAACCATCACCGCAGTAAAGTTTTATTCTGAGTTTGTTTATTAAAAAACGTCCATCCTTTACAGTCGCTCTGTTCTCCTCTGGGCCTGCCTCTTACATGATCCTCTTGCACAAATTTGTGACGCCTCTAACTTCAAAAGTCTGCAGATTTATTATTAATTTTACACATTTTTATTATTTTTTTGCTTCCGGAAATACAGGAAAAAGAGAGAGAAGGAACACGACGAGCGGCAGATAGTTTCTGGTCAATCTGCTGCTCATAAATAAACACCGAGCCTCGCTTTGGAGCGACAGCAAACCGTCCCGACCTCGGAGGGAAGGACAAACCGCCGCCTGAGCAGGTCTGTGGCTTCGTATTGGCCACGTTGCATCATCCAATTTAACTCTGCTCCTCCGAAATCCAACGGCGGCCAAACGTCCCGGGAGCTGAGCGCTTCAAGAAAAAAGATGCAGCGGGTTTTTTTTTGCTTTTAGCTCGCTATCTGGTCCTGCAGCTCCAAGACACGTTTATTTCCCAGGCTCAGCTTCACTTCCTTATAATCACAGGCTCTCCACTGTTTAATATTTGGTGGCGCTTACCTGCTAAATTAAACGTCAGCAGGAAGTTTCACTGCAGCTTTTAAATCAGAAGAGTCTTTCGGTGGAACGGAGCCTTCGTCCCGTGGAGGACGCTGATTGGATGTTTGAGCTCTCGGTGCTGTTTGTAGATCATCTTCTAATATCTCACAGCAGGAAAACTGCAGGTAACACGGAGGACATCTGGTCTAATTAGAGGCAGAGTCAGGATGAACACTCCCAGGACTCGAAGCTTCCAGTGACTCCTGCAACTCTGAGTTTTCATCAGTCTTAGTCACAAAAAAAAGAAAAACAACATGATTAAATCTCTCGGGTCAAAAATATGCATACAGCACATGGAGTTGTCAGTTCTGCACTGGAAAAAACGCTCCTCTCAAAACAAGGGAAAATAACTTATTTCAAGGAACTTTTATCTTGAAATAAGTGAAAAAATCTGCCAATAGAACAAGTGAAAAATGGCTTGGTAAGATTTCTTGAAATAAGATGTGATATGTAGAATACTGAGATCTTAAAATTAGCTGGGAAACTTATTTTAAGCTCTATTATACCAGGACTGTCAAGTTTAAGTGTCTTAACCCTCCTGTTGTCCTCATTTACGGAACCAAAAAATATTGTTTCCTTCTCTGACAAAAATCCGAAAATTCAGCAAAAAAATTCCCCAAATTTAAAAAAACATTGCAAAATTTTCAGGAAGAAAATTCCTGAAAATTTTCCCTTAAAAGTTTTACTTTTAAAAAAAAAATCCCCAAATTTGGCAAGAAATACAAATTTTAAAAATTAAAAAAAAATGTCAAAATTGTAAATATTTTCAAAGAATGAATGCAAATCTTCCAAAAAAAAATTCTACAAGTATCTAAAGTGATTCCGTATATATCAGTAAAACTTCTAATATTTTCTTTAAGAACGTTCATCCAGCAAATTTCACTGGATTTTGGTTGATTTTTTTCTGAATGTTCTTAAACATTTTTTTAAAAAATATTTCTTTCTTTCCACCAAAAAATGTTCAAAAATTTCCCAAAAATGTTGAAAATGTGGACATCAGAAGTTTCACTGTAAAAATATCTATTTTTTTCCCACATTTTCAGGATAATACGAGGGTTAAAACAAGATAATTCCAAGATTGTTTGACTTAACAAGATATTTAAGATGCATTTTCTTAAAACAAGTCCCTCCATTTTTCTGAAATGTCATTTGTTTAGTGAATTTACCTTAAATCAAGTAGGATGAGACATTTAGACTAAAAATAACACAAACAGACTAGATAAGATTTTGAGTTTTTGCGGTATGTTGATGTAAAACATTGTCTTAATCTAGTTTTCTTCGTGCTTTGACCTCTTAGCGTCTCCTGAGCGATTCCAAATAATAAATGTACGAAAGAATCAAAACACAGGATTGTTTTTAATGAGAAAGATTCAATGATTCCATCAGAGAAAATTCAGCGTTAAAGGAGTCTTTGGAAGCTAAAGACTCAAAGACAAACCAACCAGTCTTGACATTTTTCCTCCATTCGACGTTACGTTATGCCTGTCAACCCCTTCCAGGCCGTCAACGAAAGACCTCCAGTTTCTCCTTTCTCGAGCCTCTCTCTCAACATGATTCCAGGATGAGATTCCGTATCTGGATGTGAAGGGTTCTTCACTCCGGCGTCAAGCGGTGAAAGCCAAAGAACTTCGGAAGCCACACGACAGAACTGCCTCTCCCCATCCAGAAACACCACCGTTGGAACATGGAGCGTAAGGACTATGTACCAAAGTGGAAAGGCTGCACAGACAGCAGCAGAAATGAAAGCCTATAACATGTATTAGAAGCACAGCAGAAAGACTGTGTGGCTGTTATCGATTGTTTTGACCCCGGACTCTGTTGAAGCTTCACTTAGCTGCTCAGAACACAGAAACATGAGAGTGGGACGCTCTGGCATTAAAGCGCGTTGAATGAATTCAGGTCATCAGAGCGCTGAGAGGGAGATGAGTGGAATCCCAGCAGGTGTTTGTGCTGCTGTCAGGTGATTGATCGATCTGATTGATGAGCCGGGATCGTTTCCCCGCTGCGCGATGGGGCCAAAACCGCCGTCTGATTAACCGGCGGAATGGAAGACGGCCAATCCGGCGGCAGCTAAAGGCCTCTCATGGATTTTTCCCGGAGCGTCGTTACTCTTCAATCACTGAACTACTTCATCAAGAGGCATCAATCAGCGCCAAGCGGAGCGGCCGGTAATTACAGGGGGGCGCTTCCAGACGCTGATTTCTCCCGGGGTGGTGGCGTTGTCACCGGCGGCGCTTCGGTTGCCAAACGGCGCACGGTTGATCCACTTAAGGCCTCGAGGAGACGCCACACTTCAACCACTGTCACGAGCCAGGCGGCGTCTTTTTAACCCCAAACATTTTCATACCAAAGAGTTCAAACTGCAGCTCTGAGGTCGATCCAACAGAAAACAGAAGCAAAAGGACAAACAAAAGACACAAAACAATAATAATAACAATAATACATTCTATTTGTATCGTGCTTTTCAAAATACTCAGATCCTTTGTATAGTTAAAAAGACACACAACAACAAAAACAGATGCAAAAGGTCAAAAAACAAACACAAACCAACAACAAATAGATGCAAATGGTTGAAAAACAGACCTAAAACAAGAGAGAACAGACACAAATGGTAAAAAAAACCAGACCTAAAACAAGAAAAACTGACACAAAATGTCAAAAAACAAACCCAAAAACATAAAAAGACACAAAACAACGAAAAATAGACGCAAAAAGTCAAAAAATAAACACAAAACAACAAAAAACTGACACAAAATGTCAAAAAACAAACCCCAAAAACATAAAAAGACACAAAACAACAAAAACAGACACTAAAGGTCAAAAAACAGACACAAAACAACAAAAACAGACACAAATGGTTAAAAAAACAAACCCAAAACAACAAAAAACAGACACAAAACAACAAAAAATAGATGCAAATGGTTGAAAAACAGACCTAAAACAAGAAAAAACAGATACAAAAGGTCAAAAAATAAACACAAAACAACAAAAAATAGATGCAAATGGTTGAAAAAACAGACCTAAAATAACAAAAAGAGACACAAATGGTAAAAAACAAACCCAAAAAACATAAAAACACATAAAACAACAAAAATAGATGCAAATGGTAGAACAGACCTAAAGCAAGGCGAAACAGACACAAAATGTCAAAAAACAAACCCCAAAAAACATAAAAACACACAAAACAACAAAAAACAGACACGAAAGGTCACAAAACAGACACAAAACAACAAAAAAAGACACAAAACAACAAAAGAGACTGAAGCAACCCAAAACATATGCAAAAGATCAAAAAACAAATTCAAAACAACAAAAAACAGACCTAAAAGCAAGAAAAAAGACACAAACCAACAAAAAACAGACCTAAAACTGTTCTTTTATATACTTATAATTTGTTGCACTTTCTGAATTTTCCTGTCATCGGTCACATTCCTGCTTTTCCACCTTCGATGTATTTTTATGATCAGACTTGCTGATGTTTAATCTCCTCTCCAGGTTCATGATGTGTGAAAAGTTTAAGACTTCTCTGTTTGTCTGAGACGCCGTCATGTGTGCAAATCTTTTAATACGAGAATCCTCAAAACCGAGGAAAGCAACTTAGTGTCTCTTATGTGTTTAAAGTTGTGCATTAATTCAGAAGATGTGTGGAGCCGTGTTGGCTGTCAGGACTTTAAAACTGCTCCTCTTATTTTCCGTCACAAAATCTGCCAACAACAAGCCTGATATTATCTGGATGTATATATATATATGTTTTGTCTTCTGATGCTTCGAAACATAAAAATATTTTCTATATTTGGAGATTTTATTTTCAGCCTGCTGACCAGATTGTATAAATAATGTCAAACCTGAAAGATGAAAGCTATGATTCTGAAAAGAAACATAGATTTTTCTGCCTAATTAATATTTTTCTTTGCTCTGCTGAGGCTGGAATTGTCGCCTGGATGACTGCCGTGTTCTCCAGCTGGTCAGTAATTGACTCACTCATTATTTTAAATTGGGAGGGAGGGAAGGCGAGGCGGTGGCCCGACCGATCAAGTGTCGCTTTTCTGGCCTGTTTCGGGTGCAAAACAACAAAAAACAGACGCAAAGCAAACTAAAAAAACAGACCCAAAACAACAAAAACAGACTCAAAACAGCCAAAAAATTCAAAATATCAAAAAACTGACACAAAGCAACAAAAAACAGATGCAAACGGACAAAAAACATACCCAAAACAACAAAAAACAGACTCAAAACAGCAAAAAAAATCTAAATATTAAAAAAACAGAGTCAAAACAGCAAAAAAAAATCTAAATATCAAAAAACTGACACAAAGCAACAAAAAACAGATGGAAACAAACAAAAAAATGGACACAAAACAACAAAAAACAGACTCAAAACAGCAAAAAATTCAAATAATAAAAAAACAGACCCAAAAATCAAATAATAAAAAACACCCAAAACAACAAAAAACAGACTCAAAACAGCAAAAAAAAAAAAAAATCAAAATATCAAAAAACTGACACAAAGCAACAAAAAACAGATGCAGACAAAAAAACAGACACAAAACAAAAAACAGACGTAAACGGACAAAAAACGGACACAAAACCACAAAGATCGAATGCAAAACAACAAAAAACAGACGCAAAAGCTAAAAAAAAAATAGGTGCAAAACTACGAAAAGCAGTTTTTCACTGATTTGCATTTTCTAGCAGACGTTTTCTTGTCTCATGCTTGCAAAGACGAAAATATTTTCTGTTTTTGGAGGTTTGATACTCAGATTTTTGACCAGATTGTGTAAATAACATCAAACCTGAAGACTGAAACGTCGATTTTTCTCGCTAATTAATATTTTTCTTTGCTCTGCTGAGGCTGGCAGTGTCGCCTGAATGGCTGCCGTGCTCTCCAGCTGATCAATAATTGACTCGCTCATTACTTTAGAGCGGTGGGGAGGGAAGGCGAGGCGCTGTGCTGTTGTAACGGGGTCACGCTCGTCTCTGGGGAGGTCATCAGCTCGTCGACAAAACCGATGACTCAGCGGGTCACGTGACAAGCCAGGGCCCGATCCCACGGCGGCCCGACCAATCAAATGTCGTTTTTCCGCCCTGGTTCGGACCCAGCGGAGAGGCAATTAATCTTAACAACAACAACAGCGGGAGAAAAGGAACGGCGAGCGTCCCAGGTGACAGGCATTCTGGGTAATGAGGGTGCTGTACATTTAATTAGCGGCAGCGACAAACCCTGCAGCGGGACCGAAGAGTCGGACGCCGGATCAGCAGAGGTGATGCACCTCAGAGCGTTCTCTTCCTGAAGCAAAAGGTCACGTTGCAGGAACTGAATTTACAGTTGGAATGTAGTGTTGGAGGGTAAATGATGTGAAGCATGGTGGTGGCAGTATCATGATGTGAAGCACGGTGGTGATGGTATCTTCATGTGAAGCATGGTGGAGGGTAAATGTAGTGTTAGAGGGTAAATGTAGCGTTAAGAGGGTAAATGTAGTTTTATAGAGGGTAAATGTAGTGTTAGAGGGTAAATGTAGCATTAGAGGGTAAATGTAGTGTTAGAGGGTAAATGTAGCGTTAGAGGGTAAATGTAGCATTAGAGGGTAAATGTAGTGTTAGAGGGTAAATGTAGCATCAGAGGGTAAATGTCGCATTAGAGGGTAAATGTAGTGTTAGAGGGTAAATGTAGCATCAGAGGGTAAATGTAGTGTTAGAGGGTAAATGTAGCGTTAGAGGGTAAATGTAGTGTTAGAGGGTAAATGTTGTGTTAGAGGGTAAATGTCATGTTAGAGGCTAAATGTAGTTTTATAGAGGGTAAATGTCGCGTTAGAGGGTAAATGTAGTTTTATAGAGGGTAAATGTAGCATTAGAGGGTAAATGTAGTGTTAGAGGGTAAATGTCGCATTAGAGGGTAAATGTAGTTTTATAGAGGGTAAATGTAGCATTAGAGGGTAAATGTCGCGTTAGAGGGTAAATGTAGCATTAGAGGGTAAATTTAGTGTTCGAGGGTAAATGTAGCATTAGAGGGTAAATGTAGTGTTAGATTTTTCTGTTTAATAAATGACAAGTTCCTCCAGTATTACTGCAGGTACACTATGTAAAGAGCCCATATTCTACTTTTTGGGTTTCCGTTTTATTCCCATTATTTTACAGCTGCCTTTTCGTGTATGTTAAAGGTCTGCAAACTTACAAATTGACGCCAAAGGCAGTTATTCTCTCCTACAGAAATCTTTGCTTCCAACCTGGCTGAGACACCTCGTTAAAGTTCAGACTCTTCTTCTTTAAACACAATGTAAATTAATGAACAGATAACCATAGAAACCTCTGCAAAAGAGTAATTACCTTACAACTTACTGCCGGGAAATTATGCCTTACCGACAAGATGGTGACACTCTTTGCACCATTAGGGCGGTGTCAGTGTTCGTTGTAGTTTCTGGAGAAACAACTTCTAAATGTGCAAAAATATAAAGAAAACTGTCAACATTTCTTATTGTTTGCTGCCCAGTTTTGACCCAGGTGCTGCCAAAAGAACCTATTCCCATCCCAAGCTAAAAATGTGAAACAAAATGTGTCAGTTGAAGACTTTTAAAACTGCCTGTCTTGTTTTTTTGTCAGCCATCTTCAAAGTGTAGTAGAGAAAAAAAACTAATCTGACTAAAAGTAGGATGATTTCCACCTGCAGCTCAAACATTTAAGCTGATTTGTATTTTGTCGCACATTCAGTCCAGAGGTTGGAACGTCTGCAGATATTTTAGGCCTGTTATTTTTTTTTTATTTTTTTTTAACAAAAGATGAAGCTATTGTCTATTTTTGAGGTTGAATGTGAAGCATGGTGGTGGCAGCATCATGACGTGAAGCATGGTGGTGACAGCATCATGACATGAAGCATGGAGGTGGCAGCATCATGACGTGAAGCACGGTGGTGGCACCATCATGACGTGAAGCACGGTGGTGGCAGCATCATGATGTGAAGCACGGTGGTGGCAGCATCATGACGTGAAGCACGGTGGTGACAGCATCATGACATGAAGCATGGAGGTGGCATCATCATGAGGTGAAGCACGGAGGTGGCACCATCATGATGTGAAGCACGGTGGTGGCAGCATCATGTGAGGCTAATGTGACTAAAAGAAGCAAGATTTCTACCTGTAGCTTCAACATTTATCATCCTACTTTCATCATATTTCTTCTCAAATATGAAGATTTTTTCCATTTTTTTTAGGTTTGATTCTCTGACTTTACCTCTAAAATCACATTGTGAACATTGTGTCGATAACGACAGTGTAATGAATCAATTAGTAACCATGGAAACCAATGAAAAAGAGTAATTTATCTTACAACCTACTGCCAGAGTCTCCTGCTGCTTCTCAAACACATTGACACTTTTTGCATATTTATTGCAATTTCTGCAGAAAATGTACTAAAAAACCAGCCAACATTTCTTAGTATTTGCTGCCCAAAGCTGCCAAAAACAACAGATTTTCATCCCAGACCGGTCAGATCCTCGGCTCCAGACCCAGGTTTCATCTAACAGTTATATATTACCTGGACAGTTGGTAAAATTACAGAAAAATATGCCGACATCCAGCCACAAGTGGCTCTGCTCGGCTGTCTGCCTGATGGACAAATGCAATAACGCTTCTTTTTTTCTTCTCTTCTTCGCCCAAAGCCTGAGCTGCATTCAGATGGAAACGTACTTTGCACCTCACAGGTGTTGGAGGAATTTATAACCATTTCATTTCCACATGTTGGCATAAAACCTCCGGCGCTCCGAGGCTGAGAGCGAGTCAGCCGGTGACAGTAATGAGGGCCTCGGGCTGCGGTGCAGGTGATGCGGCGTCACAGAAACATGCATCGGATTAGATTCACCCCAACAGAGCCTCCCTCCACTTCAACCAGCCACTTATTCCTGTTTCATAAGACGAGCAGAGAGGATGACACTTCAGAGGGAGCCGGCGATTCCCCGACTCACTCCCTCCCTCCTTCACTCTTACCCTCCGTCGTCGTCTTTCATGCACAGAGAAATGACGAGGAGAAGGAGGAGAGGTCTTCTAACTTATTCTGATGGCGTATCTTCTCCCCATCAGTCACGCACCGCTGCTAATCCTCTGCTATGCTTCTACAGAAAGGGGAAAAAAAGAAGAGGAGAGGAGGGAGATTGGTAGGGAAGGGGGGTCAGGAAGATGTGACGGAGTGTATATTTGCATTCAGGGGGGAAAGTTAAAGAACGAGGGATGAATCCTGGATGGGAGAAGCCATTATCAGCTCTGGGGTTAGTCAGATGGTGAGCAAAAGAACGAAGAAGAGGAACGCAGCCACAGCTCAAAAGGTGAACAGTCATCTCAGCCCATTAGCGAACCCGGAGCGACGTTTTTTCCCTCTCTTTTCCACCTTCCTTTCCATTCTTTGGGATGACAGGCCGAGTCGAAGGCTGTGCTCAGATCAGAGCCTGTCAGGTACAACGGCGGCGACGATCACAAACGGCGGCGTTGGAGAGAGCAGGTCGCTTTTAAAATTCAAACCTCCGAGCTGCCAGTCAGCCGACGCTCCGATCGTCTTCGGCAGGATCACTTCCCCCTCCGGTTGCTGCTTAATGGCGTCACCTGCTTCTCCACCTCAAACCCCGAAGTGCACTCAATAATTCACATCCTGATGTCTTTATGATTTATTCCTGGTTGATGTCGTACAGTACATTTAACCTCACGTTCAGCGCACTTAAATGTTGGATTCCACAAGGTGGAAACTGGTCACGGGCAGAACGACACCAGGGAGCTGAAAAATTAATAATAAACTGATTAATTATGTATGACTGGTGGATACCTGAGACTAACATGACAAAAGGAGTCATTAGACTACAGTAACATAGAGGTACACTCTGAAGCACGGTGGTGGCAGTATCATGACATGAAGCATGATGGAGGCAGCATCAAGATGCTTCACATCATGCTGCTGCCACCTCCATGCTTCACACCATGATACTGCCACCACCATGCTTCATGTCATGATGCTGCCACCACCATGCTTCACATCATGATGCTGCTACCACCATGCTTCACACCATAATGATGCCACCACCATGCTTCACATCATGCTGCTGCCACCTCCATGCTTCACACCATGATGATGCCACCACCATGCTTCATGTCATGATGCTGCCACCACCATGCTTCACATCATGATGCTGCCACCACCATGCTTCATCATGATGCTGCCTCCACCATGCTTCACATCATGATGCTGCCACCACCATGCCTCACACCATGATGCTGCCACCGCCATGCTTCACGTCATGATGCTGCCACCACCGTGCTTCATGTCATGATACTGCCACCACCATGCTTCACGTCATGATGCTGCCTCCACCATGCTTCCTATCATGATGCTGCTACCACCATGCTTCCTATCATGATGCTGCCACCACCATGCTTCACATCATGATGATGCCACCACCATGCTTCACATCATGATGATGCCACCACCATGCTTCACATCATGATGATGCCACCACCATGCTTCCTATCATGATGCTGCCACCACCATGCTTCACATCATGATGATGCCACCACCATGCTTCACATCATGATGCTGCCTACACCATGCTTCACATCATGATACTGCCACCACCATGCTTCATGTCATGATGCTGCCGTCACTGTTTTTTTTTTCAATAAAACATGTAGAATAAAGTGATTTATGTTAAATATAATTTTAGGCTTAGACTTGGTTACTCAAAAGGTAAAAACATGAAAATTCCTCCATTTTTATATTTCCCGACTATGATAAATGATAAATCATTTGAGTTATTTTAAATGTTTTCTCCCTGAACTGCATTTATCAAACCAAACCAGTGAAACCAGCTGATATTATGCAGCTGGTCGTAAACGAACAAATCGTCAGTTTTCGAGCAGATGTGGAACCCAAAGAGGAATAAATATGTATGACTGCGTCCATACATTAGCAGCTTTGTTTACCGCTGTTGATTGTGATGTATGTATTCATGCAGCACAAATGTGATTTTTATTGTATTTCTACATTATACCGGTCTTAAATTTATTATTGGGCTGATTTATTATGGATGTTACCTTTCCCCTGCGTGCTGTGATTAATATGCATTTTCCTCTTTGCGGCTGCCTCTGGAGGGTCTATTCATAGGATTTATTTCATTTAATGTATACGGTCCTGACAGGAAGGATTTAGTTATTATTTTGAATGGAGGTATTGTGAGCAGGCAGAGGGAAAAAAACCTGAAGGATTCTGTTTTTTCTTCGGTTAAATGGATTCCTGCCGGCTGCATGTGTCACCTGCAGGATTTTTGAGGTGTTTTGTTGAAGCTGCAGTTCGACTCTGCGACGCCTTTAATGTACATTTTCTGACTTCCTGGATTGATTAACCATGAGAGAGAGATTTGGATTAGGAGATAGGGTTTCAGATGGCTTCTCCTGATGGAGATCGAATGTCAGGAATAAACTTTATTAAATTTGAACTTGGTGGGCGGCATCATCATGTGAAGTACAGAAAAACAATCGGATTCACAACAAAGAGCTCTCCAGCACACAAAAACATGCACAAAGATGCACAAAATGACCAAAAAATGTAGTAAAGAGAAACAAAATTACCCCCGAAATGAACTAAAAAAGCAAAATATGACCACAAAATTACTACAGATAGACCCAAAATGACCATAAAATGAGGACAAAATTACCAAAACATTATGACAAAAAGTCACAAAATGACTGCAAAATGTAATAAACAGACACAAAAGGACCATAACATTATTGCAAAAAGAGACAAAATGACCACAAAATATAGTAAAGAGACACAAAAAGACCATAAGAGTAACTGAAATAAATAAATATGACCACAAAATGACAACAAATACATACAAAATGACTATAAAATTAGTATAAGACGCAACAAGACCACAAAGATGCACAAACTTTACCACAAAATAAAAAAGGGCACAAAATGATTAAAAAAATAAGAACAAAAAGACACAAAATGACCACAAAATGTGAAAAAAGCACAAAATGACCACAAAATTAACTAAAAAAACTAAATATAACCACAAAATGAGCACAAATAGACACAAAATGATCACGAAATGTAAAACAAATCACGAAATGACCACAAAATTAACTAAAAAAAAGCTTAATATAACCACAAAATGACCATAAAATTGGCATAAGACACAAAACGCCCCAAAAATTACAACAAAAACATGTAAAATCACCACAAAATGTAATAAAGAGACACAAAATAATCACAAAATCAACTAAAAAAACCCAAAACATCAGTAACCACAAAACACTGGCAAAGTCACACAAAAGACCACAAAGACACACAAAATGAACTAAAAAAACACTAAATTTGACCACATAATGACAACAAGGACACAAAAAATGACCAAAATGATAACAAAAAGACACAAAATGACCACAAAATGAACTAAAAAACAAGATATGACCACAAAACACTGGCAAAGACACACAACAGACCACAAACACACAGGAAATTAACTAAAAAACAAAATATGACCACAAATAGACACAAAAATGACCACAAATAGACACAAAATGACCACAAATAGACACAGAATGACCATAAAATTGGCATAAGACGCTAAAAGACCACAAAGATGCACAAATTTACCACAAAATAAACAAAAAGACACAAAATGACCACAATATAGACAAGAAAAAACAAAATATGACCACAAAATGATCGCAAAGAAATACAAAGTGCAAATGCACAGAACCATAGCGACAAAACAAGTGCTGCAAGACTCAAAATGAACTAAAAAGACACAAAACAAGCAAAACAGACACACAAACCGACCAGCTGAAGTGCAGATGTTTGGTCAGAACCTGCAGCATGAATCCTCCGGTTTGTTTTCACTTTGAAACCAACCATCAGCCCGTCTGAGCGTTTCTGTTCTGGTCAAATGTTTGTGCAGCAGCTCCACACAAACACAAACCTGTCAGCGACTGAAAGCTTTCAACATTCTGCCGTCCAACACCACCACCTCACTCACTATTCGGCACTCTTCTGGTGAAATTTGTTCATTTTTTTCCTTCAATCTCTGGCCTGGAAAGACACAAATTCACGCCTTCTGCACGGAAATCTTTAGTACCAGCCTTCAGCTAAAATTTTCACAATTTTATACTTATACGTGTCGCACAAAAAGACACAAAAGAACCACAAACACACAGAAATCAACAGCAAAGGGACACAAAATGACACATAGCTGCACAACCATAGATATACTACCAAACTTTATTCAGAATATTCAGTTTTACTCTTTACTTTATTCATTTCTTATGAGGCTGCACAGACATCTTTAGCACCAGACCTCATTCAAAATATCCTCAATTTTAGGTTTGATTTTACTTATTTCTGGTGTAGCTGTGCAGGCGTGTTATAATAGTGACACAAACTGAAAACAAAGAGACAGTAGACCTACAAACACATATAGAGACACAAAATGAACAAAAGATATTGCAGAGGGACACAAAATGAGCAAAAATTAGTACGAAAAGACCATAATATGACCACAAAGACACACAAAACTACCGCAAAACAAACAAAAGACACGCAGAGCAACCATAGATAGACAGTAAAATTAGCATAAGACACAAAATGACTACAAGGAGACACAAAATGACCAAAACTTTGTACATAAAGGCCTAAAAAGACCACAAAGACACACAAAACTACTGCAAAATGAACTAAAGAGACACAAAATGACCAGAAATAGGCTCAAAATCAAGTTAAAAGACACAAATGGACAGAAAATTCCCAGAAAACCCACCCTAGTCCCGGTGAATATGATAAAGTGTGAGTATTTAGCAGATTGAGTTGCTTTTAAACCTCTAAAAGCGTCAACGGTCGGCAGCAGAGGAGCTCTACTTGGCATTCAGACGCTCCTCCTGGCCTCGTTGACTTCCCTTCATCTTCTCCTCCTGTGAGGACCGTCGGTCTCGATAATGACGGAGGCGCTCCTCGGCGGCTCCGGTGGTCGAGGGGAAGCGGCGGAGCCCTTCGTAGCTGTTGCCACGGCAACTGGCGAGCATCGGGCGTACGCTCAGACGTCTGGTCTCGCTCGGCCTCGTTAGGAAACGATCTGAAGGAACAGGACGATGCTTCTGCGTGGACTCGCAGCAATTATCGTCTATTTCATCATCTGTGGACTCGCGGACCGCTCCGGTTTGTCCCGGCGCCTCACAACGGCCTCTAACGGGCGCCCGGCATCACCAACAGGCCTCAGCTTTTATTACTTCAGACGGCAGTTTAACCTGCGGTGGTCGTCGGCAGGTGGAGATTCTTTAATTTATTACCAGAGGAGAGTCAGTGTCTGCCGTGGGAACTGAATACAATATGTGATGAATTCAGAAGGTTACCGAATAAAGACTCACTGCCTGCAGACTCCACACATGGTTCAGTTCATATCTCACATCATTCTAATGTTTCAGGACATTTAAATGATTTTGTTCTTCATGATTTCACCGTCATATAAAGAACAACACCGTCCAGAGGGACGTCAGACCGGTCTTCTGTGCAGAATGACGGCACAGTCAGAATAAATAGACCTAATTCTGATTGTTTTAAGAGAAAATGGAAAAGACATGCGACAAACAAATACCACAGAGACACAAAACGACCACAAAATGACCCGAAAAGACACAAACTGACCACAAAACATGAAAAACAACCACAAAAGACACAAAATTAACAAAAAATACACAAAAAAACACAAAGAGATGTAAAACAGCCACAAAGAGAGACAAAATTAACAAAGAAATACACAAAACAGCCACAAAGAGACACGGAATGACCAGAAAGAAACACAAAACAACCACAAAGAGACGTAAAACAACCACAAAGAAATACAAAATGACCACAAAGAGAGACAAAACAACCACAAAAATACATAGAAATAACCCTAAGAGACACAAAACGACCACAAAAACATATAACCACCACAGAGACACAAAACAACCACAAAGAGACACAAAACAACCACAGAGACACAAAACAACCACAAAGAGGCACGAGACAACCACAAAAAGACACAAAACAGCCACAAAGAGTCACAAAATGACCACAGAGACACAAAACAACCACAAAGAGGCACGAGACAACCACAAAAAGACACAAAACAACCACAAAGAGACACAAAACAACCACAGAGACACAAAACAACCACAAAGAGGCACGAGACAACCACAAAAAGACACAAAACAACCACAAAGAGACACAAAACAACCAGAAAGAGACACAAAACAACCACAGAGACACAAAACAACCATTAAGAGACACAAAACAACCACAGTGAGACACAAAATGACCATAAAATGCACTGAAAAGACACAAACTGACCTCAAAGTGACACAAAACTGCAAATGACACACGGTGATCACAGAAAAACAGAAAACAACCACAGAATTCCTCCCTTTCAGATCCAGTTGAGACTCAGTAATCTGATTTAAAGGATCCTCTGATCTGTCCTGACGTCTTCCTCTGCTCGGTTTCCGTCAGTAAATCCGTCCGACTGTTGTTCGGTAATCAGAGAGACACCGTGTTTACAGGAATGTCATCCGTCCTGACGTCTTTTAAACGCTCTTTGTGCGACGGGACGCCGTGTCCAATCGTTGTGACTCCGACACTTCACGGATAATCGGGAGCGACTCCTGGATGCGCTGGTTTGTCGTCCATCAGTGAATCCGGCAGCTTGTGTTTCACTGCTGCAGAAACGTGACCTCCAGCATATTGTCGGTTCATTTTCCAAACTGTCTGACGCTCGCAGCTTCTGAAACGTTTCCTGCAGACACAGATGGAGCTGCTTTAGTTTCACTTTCACACTGGAACGACTCGATGCTGCAGCAGAAAACATATTTTTAATTACTGCACGTTAAAAGTAGGAGAAAATGTTCAATTACTGGTGGTTTAGTGCCTCCATAAAGTTCCTGTTAGTCTACACTGGGTACGGAAAGTATTCAGACCCTTGAAATTTTTCACTCTGTGTGTCATTGCAGCCATTTGCCAAAATCAAAAAAGTTCATTTTATTTCTCATTCATGTACACTCAGCACCCCATCTTGACAGAAAAAACAGAAATGTTGACATTTTTGCAAATGTATTAAAAAAGAAAAACTGAAATATGACATGGTCATTTTGTGTCTATTTATGGTTGTTTTGTATGTCTTGTTTGTTTTTCCCGTGTCATTGTGTGTCTCTTTATGGTCAATTTGTGTCTATTTGTCATTGTTTTGTGTGTCTTTGTCGTCATTTTGTGGTCATATTTTGTTTTTTGTTCGTTTCATGGTCATTTTGTGTCTGTTTATAGTCGCTCCATGCGTCCTTTGTTTGTTTTGTGGTTGTTACATTTGTGTCTTTGTGGTCATTTTTTTGGCTTTTTTAGTACATTTGTGGTCATTTTGTGTCTTTTGTAATAATTTTTTCAGTCAATTTTTGTGTATTTTGTGGTCAATTTGTGTATCTTTGTGGTCTTCTGCTAATTCTATGGTCATTTTTTGTCCATTTATGCTCATTTCACGTGTCTTTAGTTTGTTTCGTGGTTGTTGTGTGTCTCTTTGTGGTCATTTTGCTTTCTTTAACTTCATTTTATGGTCTTTTTCTGTCTATTTTGTCTTTTTGTGGTTGTTTGCTGTGTTTTTGTGCTCATTTTATGTCATTTGCAGTTGCTTTATGCCAGTTTGTTTGTCTTTTTAGTTAATTTTGTGTCTTTTCAGTGCATTTTGTGGTCATTTTGTGCCTCTGTGGATCCTTTTGTGGTTGTTTTTTGTCTTTTTTCAGTCAGTTTTCAGTCAGCAGGCCAGCTGTTTTATGGATTCCTGCTGCAGATTGAAATAAAGATTCATCAGACCAGATGATGTTTTTCCATCTGGGTCCACTGCAGGCTCACGTTTCTGGCTTTTCTGCAGTTTTACAGACCGACTATGAGCTTCTAAAATCTTCTCCCCGTCTGACCTCTGGCCTCCTGAAGAAGCTTCCATCTGCAGAACTTGGCTGTGAATAAACGCTGAGGGTGTGTTTAACAGTTGCATCATGCTGGATCCTGGTCATCACTATTCATTTGCGCCTGCAGGAAGAAGATCATTTAGCGTTTCCCTCTGCTCTCCTGTTTATCCTCAGCTTCACTCCATCACACTTTCACTGAGTCATGATCAATAATTTATCCGTTTCCTCCACAGTTTTACAAGGTTTCATTAATGTTTTATGACTTTCATAAAGACACACTCTTTATTAGGGTTTTATTTGTATTCATGCCCGTCATTACTCGCTTTCTCTCCTCTTTTTTCCTCCGCTCTGTAATCCATACTCCTCCTCCTCCTCCTCCTCCTCGGTGGTGCTGTTAACAAACCGATTTCCCCTCCGGGTTCAGTTAAAACAAAACTGTCAGGAACAGGTAGAGGAAGAAAAAGATGTTAAATCTGCTGCAGGCTGAGGAAGAAGAGGAAAAACTTTTCTCAGATACGTTTTTCTGGGGAAAAAAAACTGGAAACGGATCGTGTTCCAGGTCAAAGATGGAGGTTTAAATGACAGAAAATGAGCTTTTATTCAAACAATAACTACAGCTGTGGTTTAGAAACATGCAGATATGTAGTGTTTGAAGACGTGCCACACCTGATATCTGAAATATTTAATGCATTTAGAAGTGCAAACCCAATAGAAATGCCTAAACATGGTCATTTTGTGTCTCTTTGTGGCTGCTTTAAGTCTTGCAGCAGCTGTTTTATGACTATAGTTCTTTGCATTCACAGTTTTGTATTTCTTTGCGATCATTTTTTGTCTTTTTTGTAATAATTTCGTGGTCATTTTGTATGTTTTAGTATTTGTATTTCTTTTTTGGTTTAATTTGTGGTCAGTTCATGTTCCTTTGTCGTCTTTTTGTGTCTTACGCTAATTTAATGGTCATTTTGTGTCTGTTTCTAGTCGCTACGTGTCTCTAGGTTGTTTTGCAGTTGTTTTGTGTCTCTTTACTGCATTTTCTGGCCATTTTGTTATCGTTGGTGGTAAATCTGTGCATCTTTATAGTCTTTTTGTGTCTTATGCTAATCTTATGCTCATTTTGTGTCTATTTCTGGTCGTTTTGCGTGTTCTTAGTTTGTTTTGTGCCTCTTTGTGGTCATTTAGTGTCCTTTTAGTTCATTTTGTGGTCATTTTCTGTTGTTTTTGTGGTCAATTTCTGTCATTTGCAGTTGTTTTATGTCATCTGGCGGTGAGACTGTGTCTTTTTGGTTCTTTTTGTGGTCGTTTTGTGTTGTTTTTGTGGTCAATTTCTGTCATTTGCAGTTGTTTTGTGTCATCTGGCGGTGAGACTGTGCCTTTTTGGTTCTTTTTGTGGTCGTTTTGTGTCTCTGCGGTTCTTTTTGTGGTCGTTTTGTGTCTCTGCGGTTCATTTTGTGGTCGTTTTGTGTCTCTGCAGTCAATTTTTGTGTCTTTTCAGTCCGTTTCTTTCTTTTACTGTCAGTTTGCGTCAGCAGGCGACTCATTCTGCTGCACCTTTTCATGATATGACATATTTATTGTTATTTATGTGACGTTTCTTAGTAGAAATAAGTTTCACTTTGACTTGAAAGAGTCTTTTTGTAAATTCTTGGGGGGGAGGAGCCTCAGACGTTTAGAAAACTGCCATATTTTACCTGTTTATTTACGTGGAAAGCTGTTTAATGCAGCTCTAAGGGTTAAATAAAGCGTGCATGCTGGGTTTTCTGTGGTAAAAGTGTGGATTTAACCCGTGTGTGATCCTGAACATCAGGACTTGTTGCCTTCAGGATCCCACAGAGCGTGTGAGGCTCTAATTGGTCGTCTCAGAGGCCAAGAGAACACAGCTCTCTTGTTTCCTATTAGTTTTAATTGACTCCGTCTCCCTTCATGTGTCGACCTCCTCCCCCCCCGGTGACGGCCGGCGAGGCAGGAAGTAGGTGGATGAAGGTGGCTGTCAGGACGGCTGACCTCGGAGCGCTCCGGACATGACAGCAGGACGGCTGAGTGTCGGCTGAACCCTCCAGCTGTCATGTCTGTCATGTTTCCTGAGACTTATTTATTATTTTATCTGCCGGAGCTGTGGAGGCAGAGCGAGTGAAGGACGTCGAGCTTCAACTTTTTCCTGCCGTTTTCCCCTCAGAGCGGCTCTGAACGTTTTATATTCCGGAGACGAGTTCGGACAGGAAGACGGAGACAGAAGTTGTCGTTTACGTCTCACTTGAGCGTCGCTGTCGAACGTTTAAAGGCCCCGATCCAGGAATAAGCTCAGCGGCTCTACAGACACTTCATTATTCATTAACCTGCTTCATGAGCTGCAGCAGGAGGAGGATGGAGTTCTCACCAGAAAAACCAACAAACCGCTCGACTCCAACAAGTTTCTGGACGTTTCATTTTTCTCTGCAATCTAAAGTCTAGAAAATCTAGTTCGAGTGATGGAAACCAGGAAACACAGACATTTCTAGAATGACTTGTTGGCATGGTTTTGACCATGTTATTGGCGATTTGTCTTTTTGTGGTGATTTTGTTTCTTTCTGTAGTGATTTTGAACATGTTATGAGAGATTTCAAGGATTTTCGTGATGATTTCGCCTCTTTGTGGAGATTTTGCATTTCTGTTGTAACTTTGCCTCGCTTTGCATTGATTTTGAGCATGTTATTGGCGATTTCAAGGCTTTTTGTTATGATTTCCCTTCTTTTTGTGATGATTTTGAGCATGTTATTGGCGATTTCAAGGCTTTTTGTTATGATTTCCCTTCTTTTTGTGATGATTTTGAGCATGTTATTGGCGATTTCAAGGCTTTTTGTTATGATTTCCCTTCTTTTTGTGATGATTTTGAGCATGTTATTGGCGATTTCAAGGCTTTTTGTGATGATTTCGCTTCTTTTTGTGATGATTTTGAGCATGTTATTGGCGATTTCAAGGCTTTTTGTGATGATGTCACTTCTTTTTGTGATGATTTTGAGCATGTTATTGGTGATTTCAAGGCCTTGTGTGATGATGTCACTTCTTTTTATGATGATTTTGAGCATGTTATTGGCGATTTCAAGGCTTTTTGTGATGATTTTGCTTCTTTTTGTGATGATTTTGAGCATGTTATTGGTGATTTCACGTTTTTTTGACCCAGATTTTCTTTCCTTGATAATTTCGGACAAGTTAAAGTCATCTAAGACATCATTTCACCTTCAAAACATTTGCTGTTGCATTTTGTTTTTATAATGCTCAAGCAGATTGATTGATTTCATCACAAATTTGTGATGACATTAAAAAAAATCCTGCTCTATTCTACCATTTTCTTGATGTTCACGGTTAGGTTTTGTGGCAGAACCTGAAGTTCTCACAGGTTCTAATCCAGCCACGTTCGACTTTAATGTGCACAAACGAATCAAAACCTTCTCATGAAGCAGGAAACATGGATGACTTCTGCGTGTTTCCAGGTAACTCCTCTCAATGTGCTCATTTGCATTTTCTCATTTATTCTCATTTGCATCCTGAGTCTGTTTTTCCTCCCAGCAGCTCTTCACAGAAGAAGAGCATCATCTGTTTTGGCCCTCAGCGATGCACGGCGAGTCCTCCTCTCTTTATTCTGCATAATGGAGTTTTAATGATGCCATCGGTGGGGCTGGAGGAGAGCAGGATGAAGTGCTCACCTGAGGAGAGCTGCTTTACGGAACGTATGACTTTCTGATGAACAAACATCCAGAGGTGCTGCTGGAGAAGCTTCATTTCCTCACCGCTGGAACATCACAGGTCAACAGGTTCCTCCAGTCCATCAGTAAAACCATCACCAAGTCTGGAAACATCGTCTCCAAGCAGCAGTAGGTGTTTCGGTCCAAGACAGGATCTTTAAAAGTCGACTTTTCCTTCCTCAGATAATCAACTTTAATCAGTGCTGGCTCAGAGGGAGTCGTCCACTTTATTATTATTCTTCTTTATTTCCTGTTTACCACCTGGGATTCTATTTCCATATCAGACCGACGGCCGTCTGTTTCCCACCGACATCAATTTATCACACTTTAGGTTGTTTTTACGACGTGAACCAAACACTAGCAGGAACCAGGTCTGCATTAAAATCAGTTAAACACCAAGTTTGTATTTTAATGGATAGAAAAGCTTTAAAAACTGAAGATGTTTCACCATCATCACTAGAAAGATGTTCCACCATCAGTAGAAAGATGTTCCACCATCATCAGTAGAAAGATGTTTCACCATCAGTAGAAAGACGTTCCACCATCATCAATAGAAAGACGTTCCACCATAATCAGTAGAAAGATGTTCCACCATCAGTAGAAAGATGTTCCACCATCATCAATAGAAAGACGTTCCACCATAATCAGTAGAAAGATGTTCCACCATCAGTAGAAAGACGTTCCACCATCATCAATAGAAAGATGTTCCACCACCATCAGTAGAAAGATGTTCCACCATCAGTAGAAAGACGTTCCACCATCATCAATAGAAAGATGTTCCACCACCATCAGTAGAAAGATGTTCCACCATCAGTAGAAAGACGTTCCACCATCATCAATAGAAAGATGTTCCACCATCATCAGTAGAAAGACGTTCCACCATAATCAGTAGAAAGATGTTCCACCATCAGTAGAAAGACGTTCCACCATCATCAATAGAAAGATGTTCCACCACCATCAGTAGAAAGATGTTCCACCATCATCAGTAGAAAGATGTTCCACCATCAGTAGAAAGACGTTCCACCATCATCAATAGAAAGATGTTCCACCATCATCGGTAGAAAGATGTTCCACCATCATCAGTAGAAAGATGTTCCACCATCATCGGTAGAAAGATGTTCCACCATCATCAATAGAAAGACATTCCACCATCATCAGTAGAAAGACGTTCCACCATCATCAATAGAAAGACGTTCCACCATCATCAGTAGAAAGATGTTCCACCATCATCAGGAGAAAGATGTTCCACCATCATCGGTAGAAAGATGTTCCACCCTCATCAGTAGAAAGACATTCCACCATCATCAGCAGAAAGATGATCCACCATCATCAGTAGAAAGACGTTCCACCATCATCAGGAGAAAGATGTTCCACCATCATCAGGAGAAAGATGTTCCACCATCATCAGTAGAAAGACGTTCCACCATCATCAGGAGAAAGATGTTCCACCATCAGTAGAAAGACGTTCCACCATCATCAATAGAAAGATGTTCCACCATCATCGGTAGAAAGATGTTCCACCATCATCAGTAGAAAGATGTTCCACCATCATCGGTAGAAAGATGTTCCACCATCATCAATAGAAAGACATTCCACCATCATCAGTAGAAAGACGTTCCACCACCATCAATAGAAAGACGTTCCACCATCATCAGTAGAAAGATGTTCCACCATCATCGGTAGAAAGATGTTCCACCCTCATCAGTAGAAAGACATTCCACCATCATCAGCAGAAAGATGATCCACCATCATCAGTAGAAAGACGTTCCACCATCATCAGTAGAAAGACGTTCCATCATCATCAGGAGAAAGATGTTCCACCATCATCAGTAGAAAGACGTTCCACCATCATCAGGAGAAAGATGTTCCACCATCATCAGGAGAAAGATGTTCCATCATCAATAGAAAGATGTTCCACCATCATCAGTAGAAAGACGTTCCACCATCATCAGGAGAAAGATGTTCCACCATCATCGGTGGAAAGACGTTCCACCATCATCGGTAGAAAGACGTTCCACCATCACCGGTAGAAAGACGTTCCACCATCATCGGTAGAAAGACGTTCCACCATCATCGGGAGAAAGACGTTCCACCATCATCGGTAGAAAGACGTTCCACCATCAGTAGAAAGATGTTCCACCATCATCGGTAGAAAGATGTTCCACCATCATCGGTAGAATGATGTTCCACCATCATCAATAGAAAGACGTTCCACCATCAGTAGAATCAGAACTTGTGTGAAATACATCAATTTTAAGTTGATTAATTTCCCCAAATGGAGCCTCTCGTCACATACGATTAATTAAAAAATGATGGAATATTTGAAAATCCGTCGGCACAATTTTTGACAAGAGTTTCAAAGCCACTGAGTTTTATGTTTCGAGGCTTAAACCAGAATAAAACTTTATATTAGCCACAACAAAGAGCTGATTCTGCCTTAAAGTCAGAAGAGAAGTTTAATAAGGTGTTACGAAAACTGACAAACCTTCTGGAAAATATGAAATATTTTTGCTTTATGAGAATCTTCTGCTGCCTTTCTCCCCATTTCTGGTCTCTGTGCTTGAAAGCAAACAAAAACTAAACCACAAAACATCCCCAGGTGTTAAATTTCCTCCTAGAACCTGCAAGTGAGAAAACCCTGTGTTTAAACACTAGAGTTAAGGTAAATTAACTCTTAAAGGAGTTTTAAAAATAATTGCATATGTGCAGAAACAAGCCTGAAAAACTCAAGTTAAAACAGTCATCTGCCAGAGTAAATATGAAGGTTTTGTCCCTTTTTTTTTCCAGCTTTGTCCCTTGATTCTTCAGAAACTCGGACCTCTTGAGACCACAATAAGCTGCTGCTCTGCTCTCAGGACTCCACTCTCCACTTCTGCCTCTTTTTTCTCTGAGCTTGTAAGAGAAAAAAGACCTTCAGCTGAGACTGTTTTGACTTTTCCTTTTCAGAGGTCAAGAGTGGAAGGTTTGCGCGGCTCACAAAGTGCTTTAGAGGCTGTTTGGATGGTAGGAGAGGATGTGCAGGATGGATGGAGCTCCAACATGTCGTCAGTCATGGTGGTTTGGAGGATGGTTTAGCTTCACTCAGGGTTTTGTATTCTGTCGTTCTATTGTGTTTCACTCACTCCTCTTTGACTATCCATGTGATGTTTGACATAAAATCCCCTCAAAACAACCTGAACACTGAAAAGTTTGAATTAAGTTTGGGATCCTGGACTCCTGGAAGTAGAACCTCTTCTTCTTGTCTTCTGTTCCAAACATAAGATGAAATGTATTCGACTCGATGAGTGTCGTACTTTGGTGGTAGTAGTATTAGTAGTAGTAGTTTCATAGTTTCTGTAGTTTTAGTAGTAGTTGCAGCAGTCTCAGTAGATGTAATAATTGTTGCAGTAGCTGTAGTACTTTCAGTAGTAATTTTAGTTGTGGCTGTAGTAGCACTAGTTTAAGTAGTTTCAGTAGGTTCAGTGATTGCAGTAGTGGTAGTTGCAGTAGTCTCGGTAGTTGTGGTAGTGTCAGTCCTCTCTGTATTCTCAGTAGGAACTCGATAATAGTCGTTTCTATCAGGTTCAGTCAGATGTTCTCCAGTTAGTTCTCCTTGGCTGCAGCTTTGTTGGAAACTACTGGAAGGTACTGAAAATAAAACCGTTTAAAGACTTTCTGCACTCTGACCTGAACCAGAGTCTGTACATATCCACATCAGACCGTAGAATGAAACTACATAACATAACACTGTAGTTGACTTTCTGCCTCGGCTGCAGCTGGAGTGACTTTTTATTTGATTTTTTTCTCCTGAAGCATCCGTGGAGCTGCATCTTCCAGCCGACCGGCCGTCACCCAGGAGCCGGGAGTCATTTTCCCCGACAGTTCTGTTCTTCCTCAGCGTCTCCGGAGAGGTGCGTTTAAGAAGGAGCTGATAGCAGCAATTAGCGTCAGACTGCATCCTCCTTCTGGGAGCCATAACACGTCAAACACACACACAATATATATATTTAGCAATTTGGTGCAGGCCGTACTTTCTGAGGATCTGGAGTCGGAGCTGCTGCAATATAAAGACCCATAAATCTGCTCAGAAGCTGCAGAAAAAACCTCCAGATTATGGATCTGGAGGCTTTAATATCTGATTTCTGTTTGTACTTTTTGAAGAAACTCTAAAAACTACTCCTCAGTTCTTTCATATACAGATACTGTCTGCACTTTGTGTTCATTATAAAGTCTTCAGGTAACAGCAGTAGGGCTGGACCTGAACATCCCAAATATCCGAATATTCGTTCGCTACGGCGGTATCCGGATATTAATTTTGGCATCCGAATACTCGCCCCCACCCCCGGTCGGATGTTTCCGGCATTACTGTCTTCCCTCCACCTTCGACCCACTTCGGCTCGTCCTGTCCAGTGATCATATACACATATGTCTATGTGATCACCTCCTCCTCCCTCCAGACAAATATTCAGAGCT
Source organism: Acanthochromis polyacanthus (assembly GCF_021347895.1). NCBI lineage: Eukaryota > Metazoa > Chordata > Actinopteri > Pomacentridae > Acanthochromis > Acanthochromis polyacanthus. Next base: position 3,272,508 of record NC_067122.1, read on the forward strand.
CGTCTCTTCCCTTCACCTTCGGCCCACGTCGGCTCATCCCGCCGTGTTCTTCGGCTCATCTCGACTCTCCATTCCTGTTTCTTACCACCTGAATGGTCGGGTTGCTGCTGACTCTGACGTCACGCTTCACTTCGTTGCATAAACACAAGACAAGATGCTGAAGACCTCCGCTGTTTGGGAATTCTTCAGTTTAACTGAAGACAAAACGAAGGCAAAATGTGGACCCGGGAGACCAGACGAACGGATCCGAATATTCGGGCCGTCTCCACCACAAGCCCCCCACCCCCCACCCCCCCGAACAAATATTTGGATATTCGTCTTTAATATTAATATTCTGTGGCCAGAAACCACAGTTCGGGCCAGCCCTAAACAGCAGTAGTTTTATTAGTACTAGCAGTAGTTTTAGTACTATCAGCAGCAGTTTTATTAGTACTAGCAGTAGTTTTAGTACTATCAGCAGTAGTTTTATTAGTACAAGCAGTAGTTTTAGTACTATCAGCAGTAGTTTTATTAGTACAAGCAGTAGTTTTAGTACTATCAGCAGTAGTTTTAGTACTATCAGCAGTAGTTTTATTAGTACTAGCAGTAGTTTTAGTACTATCAGCAGCAGTTTTATTAGTACTAGCAGTAGTTTTAGTAGTATCGGCAGTAGTTTTAGTACTATCGGCAGTAGTTTTAGTACTATCAGCAGTAGTTTTATTAGTACAAGCAGTAGTTTTAGTACTATCAGCAGTAGTTTTATTAGTACAAGCAGTAGTTTTAGTACTATCAGCAGCAGTTTTATTAGTACAAGCAGTAGTTTTAGTACTATCAGCAGCAGTTTTATTAGTACTAGCAGTAGTTTTAGTACTATCAGCAGCAGTTTTATTAGTACAAGCAGTAGTTTTAGTACTATCAGCAGCAGTTTTATTAGTACTAGCAGTAGTTTTAGTAGTATCGGCAGTAGTTTTAGTAGTACAAGCAGTAGTTTTAGTACTATCAGCAGTAGTTTTAGTAGTATCGGCAGTAGTTTTAGTAGTATCGGCAGTAGTTTTAGTACTATCGGCAGTAGTTTTAGTAGTATCAGCAGTAGTTTCAGTAAAATTAGTTGCAACGACTACTAAAGCTAGCAGTAGCTAGAATACTGCTAGCTAACAGTAGCTTTAGTGGTTAAGTAGTAATAGTAGTAGCAGTATTTTTAGTAGTTGCAGTAGCAGTACTATCAATAGATTTAGTTGTACCAGTATAGTAAAAGGTAGTAGCCACGACTACAAAAACTAGGAGTGGTTTTAGTAGTCGTTGCAGTAGTCTTTGCAGTTGCAGAAGTTGTAGTACTCTGTAGTTTGTGACCTCTGCAGTACACTGTGCACATTTGTAATCCTGATGAGTTTTTCTGCATCATAAAATATGAAAACTGTTCAGTGAGTGGAGTCTGAGTTTGTGCTAATAACTGAACATCTCTCAGTAAACACTAATAAACGTCATTAACGTATACGATGGATAAATACTCTGTTAAAACGTAGATTTTTGGCAGCCAGGATGTTTTCCTCTGAATAAAAACTGTGCTTTTGGAAGGACGTTTGTTTTTGGGAGGCTCTGTGTGTGATTGATGAAACATCAAGGGGAGGAATCCGGTAGCGTTAGCGCCACGTCAGCTCGACTTTGAACACTGCACAACCTGCCAAGGAGAAATGCTAATTATACTAATTACAAAACATAGACGTTATCCTGCGTGTGATGTGTGGACGGAGGTGCCATTTTGGCATCGATAATTGCATGTTAGCGTTTAGCGGCAGATGAGTGCATCAGATGGAGAACTCTTTGAAGCTTTCCTGGCTGTTCTGCAGCTCTGAGGTCTCGTCCATAAAACCCATTAGCTCCTGTGTGATGGCGGACCGAGAGCGCTCGCTAAAATCAGCCGCCGCTTTCTCGCGTTGACCCTGAATGCGGGCTGAGAGCGTGGAGGGCCTCGGATGAGGGCGGCCGATGAGCCGTAATTACATGACAACCTTTAAATAACTGCCGCCTATAGCTGCCATTTGATAATGTGTCTGTGCCGGTGTGTCGGGGAGGATGTGTGAGTTTGGAAACACAGCAGAGCAGCGATTCATCACCGCGCTTTGGCAGGAAAAAATACGCCATTATGCCCAGAGAGTGGACTTTATATCTGAGCTGCTAGGTGGGAAACACTTTTCTGCAAATGTGGTGATTTTTCAGCAGGAGGAGCCCATTGTTCAGCACAAAAACATCTCTTAATTGGGTGATTGGGTCTCTTTTTAAAGTTTGGTAGCTCACAGAGAGAAATGTGTGTGTGGTCTCTGGTTGGATACTTTGACTTGAAATCGGGTTAAAAATAATTCATAGTCGCTCAAAATGTCTCATTGTCGTCCTAAATGACTCGAAACGCGTCTAAAATGGGTTAAAATTCTTCAACGTGGCTCAAAATGGTACAAAAATCACTCAAAACGACTCCTAAAATGAATCAAAAATGCCCCACATCAGTCAAAAAAGAACTTGAAATTGGTAAAACTACTCACAACTGTTCAGAACGATTCAAAACAAGCCCAGAATTACTCAAGATGTGCTTAAAACGACTCATAATCACCCAAAATGTCTCATTATTGTCCTAAATGACTTAAAATGTGTCTAAAATGGGTTAAAATTCTTCAAAGTGGCTCAAAATTACTCAAAATTAGTCCAAAAATTTGTCAGAAATGTTCCAAATCAGTCCTGAAATGACTTGAAATTGTTCAAAATAACAAAAACAAAACCTGGAATATCTAAAGATTAGTTTAAAATGACTCAAAGGCTGCTGTAGTGTCTCCATAAAGTTCCTGTAAGTGTATATCTATGGATGGATCCATAGTTCTACTAAAATCCAGTCTGTGGTCGACATTTCAGCAACCTTTGAGACTCTAACATCAACTCATTGACTTCAGTTCACCGTCGTACACATGATGGATGTCTTGGTGCAAAAATGCTAATCTCTGGGTGTTTTTTGACTCATGAACACCTTTTTATAGACAGCTATGAATAAACATTCAATATTAAAACCGCTTTTGTCACCAGTAAAAAGTAAAAGATTGGTTATTCTTTATAGTCTGGCTGTGTTACGTTCACTGTAATGAAACTTTATTTATTTATCCAGGAGAGATCAAGAACCTAATTTTCAAGGGAGTCCTGGCCGAGAGAGGCAGCAGCAAACACAAAATCACAGTTAAAACAATTAAAACAGCAGCAGAAACAAATAAAACCGCTCACATTTACAAGCAGATGATGAAAAACGAGTGCATGCTGTGGATTAGGAATGTGAAATGACAAAACCTTTTCATTAGGAAGATATCACATGAAAACATGACGGCCGATCCCTGTGGAGAGCGGAGCGACCGGCGGTGTGTGGACGTTTGACGAACTGTGACCCGTTCTGGACCTGAACCTGGTTTCATGTCAACATCAAACCCTGAATGATCAAACGGGCCGGACTGGAGCTCTCTGCAGGATGGAGCTTCTTATGTGTGACCGGTGGTCAGACGACGACAATGCGTTGATCAATGGTGCCGTTCTGGAGCCCGGTGACCCCAGCGAGGGCCTCCGTGGTCGGGCATCAGTCAGCCTCTCTTTGTGGAGTCCAGAGCGGCTGATTGGTGTGTCATTGAGCTCCCGGCTTTATTCGGCCGTCCATCAAAGCTGAAGGGTCCCTGTCTCTCCGGTTAAACCCGGCCCCCCGGGGCCCCCCGCCACAAGGTCGCCAGGCGAGCGGTGTGCCGCCGACCTTGGCAGGATGGGGGATAATACGAATACAATCATGCTGAGTGGAGAAATAATGGCGCCGTAAATTCAATAAACAACCCGGCGGACCCGACATCACCTTCCTCTCATGACATCTTTTTCTGACAGGACGAAGTAATACAGCGCTCCCCGGAGAGGCCCTGAAAACAGTCGGTTCCCCCGCACTAAATGTCAAGGCAGCCGAGCGTGGAAATATGAAAATGGAGGAGGCGAGGAGGAGGCAGTGAGCGGGGAGGAGAGGAGATCATCCTGGAACAGAGTTAACCAGGAGACTGCAGGAAACCTGGAAAACAAACCGCTGGGAGACGTCTAGAGGAGGAAATGATCCGAACTGAGTTAACTTTGAACCACTTTTTCTCCAGAACCACAGAAAACGGGTCAGACCACGCTGCTTCAGAAATCATCCAGAATGACTCGAAAATTATTCAAAAGTACAGAAAATTTCCCAGAAATGATCTAAAACGACGAAAACTTCTTCAAAATATCTCAAAAGTTGTCCAGAGTTACTTAAATCTTTTCAGAAGTAACTGAAAATCACTAAAAATGACTGAAAACTTGCAGAATGGCACAATATGTCCAAGATGCTTTAAAGGATTTCCAAAAGGACTCAGAATTTACCAAAAATCATCAAGAATGATTCAAAATGGGTTTAAAATTATTTAAATCTGTTTTTAAAATTATTAAAAATGACTGAAAATGTGCACTTTTCACATTGATTCTTCAAGTTATCAGTCTTTTTTCAAAAATAATTTTTAGTTCATTCTGAACAGATTTAAGTAATTTTGGACAATTTTAGCGTCATTGAAGGAAGGCTTTGTAATTTCTGACAGCTCTTCTTTGATTCTGGATCATTTTCAAGTCATTTTACACAAACTTTGAGTCATTTCGGGTGATCTTTAATGAATCTTTGACAGATTTAGTATCTTTCTGCACATTTTTAGTCAATCTGAATCATTTTTAATCATCTGAGAGAATTTCTGACAGATGTTGGATCATTTTCCGGTCATTGTAGACTATTTTCATGTCACTCTGAACAAATTTCGGTCATTTTGGATCATTTTTTTTAAGCGTTTTGGATCATTTTTGAAGCATCTTGGACAAGGCGTGGCTGAAAATGTGCAGAATGACGCTAAATTTGTCCAAGATGCTTCAAAAATCATCCGAAATTACTCTAAAGCCACAAAAACAATAAATCAACTGACATAATGCATCATTTCCAACCCTCCAACATCTGTATGCAGCCTGGCATCATGAAATCTTAATTATTAACTGGCTAAATTATAAAAAAAAAGTGAATTTTTGTATTTAGAATGTCACTGGAACACTCCGACCTTTACCCTACGCTGATGACTTGTTGTTTTAACGCCATAAAATGAGCTGAAAAAGCAGCAAAACGATGGCAGAAGCGGTGTGCTATTTATGCATTTAATCCCCTTTCGTGCGTGAAAAGCGGCGGTACTTGTGAGATTGAAATGAAGAGTGGATTGAACAAATGAAACGTTGATAAAAGCTTCTGTTCCATTAATATATCAGCTTGCTTCCACTCTAACGGATCTGGACGGCGTTGTTGTTGTTATTCTGCGTCTGCGTCGTGCAAACCCAAAGTCACTTAAAGATATTTGCATTGAACACGAGGTAAACACTCGGCCGAGTAAAATAAATGTCAACTTTGCCGCCTGGTATCAGCTCAATTACACGCTGACATTTAGACGCTATCTTTGGAGCTCAAAGGTATTATTAAAATTTAGAGGAGCGTGTAATTTGGAGGCGTGGAAATCCATAAAATGTCATTTTTATTTGACCACTGTCGCCATTAAGTTTATCCTCGCATTTAGCTCGGTCGTGTTGCCGCTCGGTGTTTCTGTGCTCGGCTCGTCCTCCTGCGGCTCCTCGACCGTAAAGCTCACAGGAAGCCGCTCTGCCGTGATGGACGTCGCCTCGGCCGATAAATAAAGCCAAAAACGCAATCATTTTAGCCGTTTTAAACAAAATAAAACCAGAAACGTAATAATGTTAGTCATTTTAAACAAAATAAAACCAAAAATGTAATAATGTTAGCCATTTTAAATTTAATAAAACCAGAAATGTAATAATGTTAGTCATTTTAAATTTAATAAAGCCAAAAATGTAATAATGTTAGCCATTTTATACAAAATAAAACCAAAAATGTAATAATGTTAGCCATTTTAAACAAAATAAAACCAAAAACGTAATAATGTTAGCCATTTAAAATTTAATAAAGCCAAAAATGTAATAATGTTAGCCATTTTAAACAAAATAAAACCAAAAACGTAATAATGTTAGTCATTTTAAACAAAATAAAACCAAAAACGCAATCATTTTAGCATTTTAAACAGAATAAAACCAGAAACGTAATAATGTTAGTCATTTTAAACAAAATAAAACCAAAAATGTAATAATGTTAGCCATTTTAAATTTAATAAAACCAGAAATGTAATAATGTTAGCCATTTAAAATTTAATAAAGCCAAAAATGTAATAATGTTAGCCATTTTAAATTTAATAAAGCCAAAAATGTAATAATGTTAGCCATTTTAAACAAAATAAAACCAAAAACGTAATAATGTTAGTCATTTTAAACAAAATAAAACCAAAAACGCAATCATTTTAGCATTTTAAACAGAATAAAACCAGAAACATAATAATGTTAGCCATTTTAAATTAAATAAAGCCAAAAATGTAATAATGTTAGCCATTTTAAACAAAATAAAACCAAAAACGTAATAATGTTAGCCATTTTAAATTAAATAAAGCCAAAAATGTAATAATGTTAGCCATTTTAAACAAAATAAAACCAAAAACGTAATAATGTTAGTCATTTTAAACAAAATAAAACCAAAAACGCAATCATTTTAGCATTTTAAACAGAATAAAACCAGAAACATAATAATGTTAGCCATTTTAAATTAAATAAAGCCAAAAATGTAATAATGTTAGCCATTTTAAACAAAATAAAACCAAAAACGTAATAATGTTAGCCATTTTAAATTAAATAAAGCCAAAAATGTAATAATGTTAGCCATTTTAAACAAAATAAAACCAAAAACGTAATAATGTTAGCCATTTTAAATTTAATAAAGCCAAAAATGTAATAATGTTAGTCATTGTTAACAAAATAAAACCAAAAATGTAATAATGTTAGCCATTTTAACCAAAATAAAACCAAAAACAGAATTATTTTGGCAATTTTAAATGTAATAAAGCCTATAATGCAACAATTTTAGCCATTTTAAACATAATCCAGTCAAAAACCCAATCATTTTAGCCATTTTAAACATAATAAAGCCAATAGCGCATAATTTTGGCAATTTTAAAAATATTATAGCCAATATCGTAATCAATTCAATTCAATTTTATATATATATAGTGCCATTTACAATCAAATTGTCTTAAGATGCTTTACAGAAATATTTTAAATGTAGTAAAGCCAAAAACACAACAGTTTTATCCGCTTTTATTTGACCGCTGTCTCCGTTCAGTTTATCCTCACGTTCAGCTCGTGTTAAAAAGTGGCGGTCGTGTTGCTGTTCGGTGTTTCTGTGCTCGGCTCGTCCTCCTGCGGCTCCTCGGCCATAAAGCTCACAGGAAGCCGTTCTGCCGTGATGGACGTCATCTCACACGAAGGTGAAGCTGCCGAGACGCCCGTAAAGGACACTTCCATCATGATTACATCTGCATTTAATCCAACCAGAAACCCTCACACCGACCTGTTCCTGCAGACTGAAGAAATGGAGGTGAAATATGAATCCATGAACCTCAGTGTGGGCAGATTTCACAACCACAAACTGGAGTGTTTTGGTGTTGACCTTGTAGCGAACAATGACGTAAAAACTTTTGAACCATTTAAGTCATTTTTGGACTGATTTGGAAGGGTTCCGACTCATTTTAGGACTGATTTTGAGTGATTTATGTGTGATTTTGAGCCATTATGAAGTATTTGAAGCCATTTTAGACACGTTTCAAGTCATTTGGGGCAATAATGGGACATTTGGGGCAATTATGAGTCATTTTAAACCAATTTCAAGTCAAAATATCTCAAAACTAGAACCATGTCTGATCATTCTAGACACTAACAGGAACTTTTTGGGGCCCCAGTTCCACCTTTTGAGTGATTTTGAACAAAACTTCAGTAATTCTGTCATTCTGAACAGTTCTGAATAGTTGTAACCAGTTTCAAGTCATTTTTGGACTGAATTGGGATGTTTTTTTTTACTCATTTTAGGGCTGTTTTTGAGTGATTTTGGTAGAATTTTGAACCATTTTTAAGCTTCTGAAGCATTTTTAGTCACATTTTAAGTCATTTAGGACAATCATGAGACATTTTGAGCAGTTATGAGTTCTTTTAAACTGATTTCAAGTCAAAATATCTGAAAACTAGAACCCTGTCTGGTCATTCTGGACACAGGAACTTTCTGGTCCCCCAGTTCCACCTTTTGAGTGATTTTGAACAAATCTTCAGTAATTCTCGGCTCAATTTGAGACGTATCGAACAGTTACATTTTCAAAGGACTTTTAAAAAAGATTTTAAAATGCTAGACCATTCCTGTAGTAACGCGTCACATTATTGGTAAGTTATTGGCTTTACTACGTGTATATTTATGACATTATTGGCCGTTCCCGGAGTATCCACAAAAACTGAAACTTGTCAACTAGCATCATCTGTGGACTCTGCTTGGTCTTTCATAGCCTTAAAACTTCATTTGTTATTTATTTTTAAAATAATCTCCCCTGAGGCAACACCTGAATGAGAGTTTTTAGACTCCCATTGATCGTTTTTTACATATTCAGTGACATAAAAGAGTCTGTTTGTGTGGTTTAGTTATGTGCTGGAGCCTCCTGCTGTTTCCTTTCTACAGTCTTCAACATTATCTCCGTGCACTTTCATCAGCGCAGCTTACAAATGATTAGAAACGCTGTTTTATTCATGGCGTCCGTCCAATTATCCGACAGCCCGGCGCACCTGCAGAGCAGCCGAGCGAGACTGGAGCCATCTCACGTCAACGGATTTCACCTGCGAGAGTCACGATCTGCAGCTGTGGAGAGAAAACTTCAAGTCTGTCTCTAGTAAACCACTAAAAACTCCTCCAAAAGTTCAGGTTTATTCTGTGGAAACAACCGTGTCGAGCCTTATATCATTATCATTTACACATTACAACTGACGGATCACAGAGTGGCGACAAAGACACAAAACATTCAGTCACAGCTATCTGAACTGAATGATACAGTATTTTACTTTAAAAAACGCACAAGAAACAACAAAAATAAGAGAAAATGTTACAAAAATGAGACAAAAACAGCAAAAGAGAGAAACAAAACGACAAAAAATAGACAAATGACACAAGTGAGAGAAGAAAAATACAAAACGACAAAAACGAGACAAAACAAGCAAAGCAAAACAGAAAATGATAAAAGTAAGACAAATAACACAACCGAGACAAAAAGGAAACAAAATGATAAAAACATGAGAACAAATGACAGAAGTCAGACAAAAAAATACAGAGAACAAAAATGAGAGAAAATATTTAAAAAATGAGACCCAAAATGACAAAAATGAGAAACAAGACAAAAACATGAGACAAACAAGTTTGACAAAAAAAAGACCAAAAACAACACAAACAAGACAAAATGTTACAAAAATTACAAACAAGAAACAAAGAGGAAAAAACAGGAAGCAAAATCACAAAAATGAGAAACAAAATAATAAAAATGAGACAAAAATGACAAAAACGAGAAACAAAATGACAAAACCCAGATACAAAATGATAAAAATGAGACATACAATGGCAAAAATGAGACACAAAATGACAAAAATTGGACATGGAATGACAAAAATGGGACATGAAATGGCAAAAATGAGAAACTGACAAAAACAAGACAAAATGATAAAAATAAGAAAATGATAAAAATGAGACGCAGAATGACAAAAATAAGACACAAAATGACAAAATTGGACATAAAATTATAAAAATGAGACACAAAATGATACAATGAGACAAAATATTGCAAAAATGAGACAAAATAAATCTGATAAAATGTACTTTTTGATTTAGTTCTTTTAAATTAAAACTGATGTGTTTTTGCAGCAGTGGGTTCTACAGGGTTAATAAGGAGCTGAAACCAGTTGATTTTTGTCAGTTGGAGCAGAAAATGAAGTTTTAAACAACTTTAACAGGAAACTACTGTGATTATGATGAATTCACAGCACCAACAGCAGACTTTTAACTCTCCCAGAGTCTGGTGGGAACCAGAACGCTGGTTTCTGTCTCCTCCACAGTGGATAATCTCACATGTATGTTTGCTCTGCGTGACGTTGCTCAGCTGCTGACCCCGGACCTCCTCCTCCTGCGTGTTGTGACATCTCCGCTGTATGTTTGCGTGTATCCGTGACTCGGGGAGGATTTCTCCGGCGTTCTGGTTATCTGGCCGCGGCTTTAATCCTCGTGTTTCCTCCCTCCGTCCTCCCCCGCCTCCCCCCGGGGGACGCCTCCTTCCCCCGTCCAGACTTGTCAGAGCAGATTCTCGTCAAATTACCGATGTCCTGCATCGGGGTAATTGCTTGCCAAACCCACTCCACTGATGCAAATTTAAGGGGTCGCCTGTGATGGAGATAATGCCAAATTGGTTTTGAGATTTTGAGATGTCTACTCAGCGCGGCCAGATAGATATGTGGGACCTTAAATGAAAAGAAGAAGAAGAAATGAAATAAGGCTGTGTGTGGGGAATGCTGATTTGGCATTACTCCACTGATAGGTTTCTCCTCCCTGCAGCTCACAGAGCAAATGATTGTAAAGTTTATCTCCGCTGCAGTCAGAACCTCCTCTCTGCGCTGGAAGCTGCCATTAATGGAGGCGACCGATGGCCGGAGTCCAGCTCACTGCAGAGTGACCCGACTCCTGATGAGGCTCCACCGGCCTCCTCGGACGCTGAGGTCTCCTGATGGGTGAGGAGGCCGGCCCAATCCGGTCCTCCAGAGGGTCCAATCCGGTCCTCCAGAGGGTCTAAAACTGGTCCTCTAGAGGGTCCAAAACCAATCCCGTACAGGGTCTGATCCAGTCATCCAGAAGGTCATTTTGTGTGTCGTTTTTGCCATTTTTTGTCCAATTTTTTGTAATTTTGTCTCTCATTTTTGTCATTTTGTCTCATTTTTGTCGTTTTGTCCATCATTTTCTCTCCTTTTTGTCCTTTGGTTTCTCTTTTTTGCCATTTTGTTTCTTTTTGATCATTTTGTGTCTTGATTTTTGTTATTTTGTATCTCATTTTTGTCATTTTGTTTCTCTTTTTTGACATTTTTTTTTATCTGACATTTTTTTGTTTCTCATTTTTGTCTATTTTTTCCTTTTCTTACTTCTTTGGCGAGTTTTTTTGTCTTTTTTGTTTTGTTTCGTGTCATTTGTCTTATTTTTTGTCATTTTGTTTCTCGCTTTTTGTCATTATGTACCTATTTTTTACCATTTTATGTCTCATTTTTTGTCATTTTATGTCCTTTTTGTGATTTAGTTTCATTTCTGTCATTATGTCTCATTTTTCTCATTTTCTGCCTTTTTTGTGTCATTTTTGCCATTTTGTGCATCAGTTGTGTCATTTTGTATCTTGTTTATTGTCATTTTATGTCTTATTTTAATCATTTTCTCTCTTGTTTTAGTCCTGCTCGCTGTAGTGTGACCCGACTCCTAACGAGGCTCCTCCGGGCTCCTTGTTTCTGACACTGATGTCACCTGATGGGTGAGGCGGCCGGTGCCAGCAGAGCCTCACCCGGGGGGAGAAACGGGAGCTGGCTGCTCATTTCAGCCGGATTAAACTCTGGAGGCTTTAAGGAGTTAAGCTGAGAGTCCTCTGGGGAGAGAAGGCTTTTAATTCTAGAGCTGGAGGTGTTCGGTAATGAAGCCAAGGGGAGAGGAGGTGGTCATGGAGAAACTGGAACAACAATTAAAGAGTCATTAAGAGGGTTAGGAGGAAACAACCTCCAGGGAGGAGGAGGAGCTGAAGACCCAAGGGCGACCACCGAGTCAACTGGAAGAGCAGCAACCCAACCAAAGATCTGAGAGACGACAACCAGAACCCACAACCAAAGATCTGAGAGACGACAACCAGAACCCACAACCAAAGATCTGAGAGACGACAACCAGAACCCACAACCAAAGATCTGAGAGACCACAACCCACAACCAAAGATCTGAGAGACGACAACCAGAACCCACAACCAAAGATCTGAGACAACAACCAGAACCCACAACCAAAGATCTGAGACGACAACCAGAACCCACAACCAAAGATCTGAGAGACGACAACCAGAACCCACAACCAAAGATCTGAGACGACAACCAGAACACACAACCAAAGATCTGAGAGACGACAACCAGAACCCACAACCAAAGATCTGAGAGATGACAACCAGAACGCACAACCAAAGATCTGAGAGACGACAACCAGAACGCACAACCAAAGATCTGAGAGACGACAACCAGAACCCACAACCAAAGATCTGAGAGATGACAACCAGAACACAACCAAAGATCTGAGAGATGACAACCAGAACCCACAACCAAAGATCTGAGAGACGACAACCAGAACGCACAACCAAAGATCTGAGAGACGACAACCAGAACCCACAACCAAAGATCTGAGACGACAACCAGAACCCACAACCAAAGATCTGAGAAATGACAACCACAACCCACAACCAAAGATCTGAGAGACGACAACCAGAACACAACCAAAGATCTGAGAGATGACAACCAGAACCCACAACCAAAGATCTGAGAGACGACAACCAGAACGCACAACCAAAGATCTGAGAGACGACAACCAGAACGCACAACCAAAGATCTGAGAGACGACAACCAGAACGCAGAACCAAAGATCTGAGACGACAACCAGAACCCACAACCAAAGATCTGAGACGACAACCAGAACACACAACCAAAGATCTGAGACGACAACCAGAACGCAGAACCAAAGATCTGAGAGACGACAACCAGAACACAACCAAAGATCTGAGACGACAACCAGAACACACAACCAAAGATCTGAGACGACAACCAGAACGCAGAACCAAAGATCTGAGAGACGACAACCACAACCCACAACCAAAGATCTGAGATGACAACCAGAACACACAACCAAAGATCTGAGAGACGACAACCAGAACCCACAACCAAAGATCTGAGACGACAACCAGAACACACAACCAAAGATCTGAGACGACAACCAGAACGCAGAACCAAAGATCTGAGACGACAACCAGAACGCAGAACCAAAGATCTGAGAGACGGCAACCAGAACCCACAACCAAAGATCTGAGAGACGACAACCAGAACCCACAACCAAAGATCTGAGACGACAACCAGAACGCAGAACCAAAGATCTGAGAGACGACAACCAGAACGCAGAACCAAAGATCTGAGAGACGACAACCACAACCCACAACCAAAGATCTGAGACGACAACCAGAACACACAACCAAAGATCTGAGACGACAACCAGAACACACAACCAAAGATCTGAGACGACAACCAGAACGCAGAACCAAAGATCTGAGAGACGACAACCACAACCCACAACCAAAGATCTGAGACGACAACCAGAACACACAACCAAAGATCTGAGAGACGACAACCAGAACCCACAACCAAAGATCTGAGACGACAACCAGAACACACAACCAAAGATCTGAGAGACGACAACCAGAACCCACAACCAAAGATCTGAGACGACAACCAGAACCCACAACCAAAGATCTGAGACGACAACCAGAACACACAACCAAAGATCTGAGATGACAACCAGAACACACAACCAAAGATCTGAGAGACGACAACCAGAACCCACAACCAAAGATCTGAGAGACGACAACCAGAACACACAACCAAAGATCTGAGAGACGACAACCAGAACCCACAACCAAAGATGTGTCACCATCTCACCAAAGTCCAGGTTTCCTCTGGTCTGATGTCTGCCCTGCTGTTTCTGGGTTCCACCAGCTCTTCTTGTGGTTCCAATTCTTCTATTTCATCTTCTAATTCTTGTTCTCTTCTTTTAATTCTTCTTCGTCGTCTTTTTCTTCTTTTGTCCTTCCAATTCTAATTCTTCTTCTTGTATTCTAATTCTTTATTTTTATTTCATCTCTTCTTGTGATTCTTCTTCCAGTTCCTCTTCAGAATATTCATCTCTTTCTTCTAGTTTTTCTTCTTCGCCATCTTCTTTGTCCTCTTTTTTCCTTCTAATTCTCCTTCTGATTCTTCTTCTAATTCTTTGTCTTGTGATTCTTCGTTTTCTTCTCTGAATTCTTCTTCATCTTCTTTTCTTCTATCTTTCTTCATCTTGTTCTTCTAATTCATCGTTTTTTCAGATTTTTCTTCTTCGTCTTCTAATTCTTTAAATTCTCTTTTGTTGTCTTCTTTTCTTCCTTTTACCTTCTAATTCTTCACCTTTTTCTTCTGGTTTTTCTTCATCTTCTCATCTTTGTCATCTTCTTTATTTTCTAATTCTTATTCTTTTATTTCTTTTAAATTATTTTCCTTCTTTCACTTCGTCTTCTAATTCTTCTTGTGATCTTTCATCTTAATCTTCTCATCTTTGTCGTCTTCTTATTATTTTCTTCATCATAGTCTGATTTTCTTCTAATTCTTTGATTTATTTCAATTCCTTATCTTCTAATTCCTCCTCTTGTGGTTCTATTTTCTTCTTCCAATTCTTCTTCTTCAGATTCTTCTTGTTCTTCTGATTTTTCTTTTTCTTCATCATCATCTTTGTCTTCTAATTCTTCAAACTCTCTTTTAAATCTTCTTTTAATTTTTCATCATCTACTTTTCTTATTCTTTTTTCCTCATAATTCTTGTTCTTTGACTTCTAATTCCAATTCTTCTTTTCTTTCTTTCTTTCTTTCACTTCATCTTCTGATTCTTCTTTTTCTTCTTCTGATTCCAGTTGTTTTTGTTTTCTCTTCATCTTCTTTTCTTTCTTTTCTTCTAATTATTTGATTAATTTAAATTCTTCTTCTTCTAATTCCTCTTCTTCTTCAAATTCTTCACATCCTCTTTTCTTCATCATCTTCTTGTTTTCTAATTCTTCTTTTAATTCTTCGTCTTCTTTTTGTATTGTTTTTTCCTTCTAATTTATCTTCTTTCATCTCTTCTTTTAATTCGTTCTCCTACTTTTCCTCCTTTCATTTCATTCTTCATCTTCTTTTCTTCTCCTCCTCCTCCTCCTCCTTCTTCTTTTAATTCCTCTCCTTCTTGGTTTTCCTTTAGTCGTGGTTTCTCCGCAGCAGCAGTAGTTCCACCGTCAACCAAAGAAAACAGTTTCTGCTCCTAAACTGGTTTTGTTTTATGTGTTTTAATCCTTCAGGTTGTTTCTTATCCAGGGCTCCTGCAAAAAGAGAAAAGGATATTAAAAAAGAGATTTTAAAGAGATTTTAATCTCCTGGGACTTGCTGGTAAATAAAGGTTTAACAATAAAAACGAGTCATTTATGCAGCTACAGATTCCCCCGTCGTGAAGTCGTAGAACGATCCCTGCAGCCTCACAGATTATTCTTTATTAAGAAGGAGAACAGACGAAGAGCTCAGCCGGGATGAAAGGCAGAACAAACTGGAAGAATTTCAGGTTTTTCTGGATGGGTTGGTGTAGATGTTGAACCGGAGCATCGAGGTGCAGAAAAAGCTTTTAAATTACTCTTAAGATCTACGTTCCAAACCTCGCCCGTGGTCACGAGGTCTGGAAAATGTTTCTTCTTCTTCATTGTTTCATTTGTGTCATTTTTTGTTGTTTTGTTTCATTTGTGTCATTTTGTCTTATTTTTTCATTCTGTACCTCATTTGTGTCCTTTTGTCTCATTTTTGCCATTTTGTGTCTCATTTTCATTTTGTTTCATTTCTCATTTTGTCTCATTTTCATCGTTTTGTGTCTCATTTTTGTCATTTTGTGTCTATGTAGTTTGGTTTTCGTTTTTCTCATTTTCATCATTTTGTTCCTCATTTTTGTCATTTTTTTGTCTCATTTTTGTAATACTTTGTCTTGTTTTGGTTCTTTTGTCTTTTTTGTCTGACTTGTCATTTGTCTCATGTATTTGTTTTTTCTTTCTCATTTTTTGCCATTTTGTGTTTGCTTTATTTGTTGTTTTGTGCTTTTTGTCTCATTTGTGTCGTTTGTCTATTTCTGGGTCGTTTTGTTTCTCATTTTTGTCATTTTTTTGTCTCGATTTTGTTGGTTGTCCATTTTTGTTGCTTTGTAACTTTTCTGTCAAATTTTATTGTCTCTTTCTTTGTTTTGCCTCGTTTGTCTGATTTTGTCATTTTGTCTTGTTTTTCTTGGTTTCTGTCTTGTTTTTGTTGTTTTGTGTCTCATTTTTGTTGTTTTGTGTTTTATTCTTTTGTTGTTTTATGTCTCATCTTTGTCATTTTGTGTCTCAGTTTTGTAATATTTTGTCTCATTTTTATTTTTGTGTCTTTTAAAATTTATCTTTAGAAGTTAAAAAAAAACAGAGTCACGATCCACAAGGAAAAGACTAAAACTAATTTCAGACATGTAGGAGATAAATTTCTCAATACTGCAGATAAAAACTGGGCAAAACAGGTTGAATAAAGTGCACAGGTTACCCTAATTGCTTTATAGAAGTATTAAATTAACAGCTAAGAGAAGCTGAATGCGCGGTCTTTATGGAATAATTAAAACTAAAGGGAGCTGATCTGAACGTCTGAACTTTCCCTGCAGATGTGAGATCTTCTAAGCTTCAGCAAACACGTCTCTGGTTTAGTTGGGGCCCAGAGCATTCAGAGAATTAAAGACAGTAAGTATAATTTTATTAATACATTTATGTAGAAGCCAGTGCAGGGATGTGAGAATAAGAGCAGCAACATTTCAGACACAGAGGTGAATTTTATTGGGTGTAAAAGCCTGAATGTTTGGATGCAAAGTTCATTTTTTAATGTGAGAATGAACATTTCGTTCCAGTTTTGTTATGACTTCTGAGACTGAGACAAGAGATAAATGTGTTAGAGATGAACGTGTTAGAGATAAGAGGTGAACAGGTTTGAGATGAACATGTTAGAGTAGAGATAAACATGTTAAAGTAGAGATGAACATGTTAGAGTTGAACATGTTACAAGAGATAAACATGTTAGAGATTACCATTTTTAGAGAGAAGAGATAAACATGTTAGAGATTAACACAATGGAGATGAACATAAAAGAGATTACCATTTTAGAGAGAAGAGATAAACATGTTAGAGATGAACGTGCTGGAGATGAACATGTTAGAAATTATATTTTACAGAGAAGAGATAAACATGTTAGAGATGAACATGCTAGAGGTGAACGTGGATGCCAGAATGAGGATTTAGCTCCAGTTTTGTCGTGTCTAATGAGATTCAGATCTTTTTTAATTAACACACTCAGATTCTTGACCCCTTTTTTTTAGCTGAAGGAGGTTTAGTTGCATCTAAATGTGAACTAAAATCTCACTGCGTTCCTGAGTTCTGGTGAAATAATGTCATAGCTGGTTTTGGATTGTAAGACTAAAGGAAGCCGGTTTAAAAAGGTCAGCGGTGGTTTAAGGTTTAACTTAATTAAAGCAAACACAGCTTTGGCCTTTTATTAACAGCAGAGGTTCTCTAATTATCCACCGATTTGTCCTGCAGATACGAGCAGCACCGAGGTCCGGCTACGGTCAAACCGCACCGTCGGTCCGAGCCCTGGATGTCTGCGTGAGCCAACATTTCAGCGGCTAATGAAATATTTTGTCATCCGGCATCGTCCCCCCGGTCCTCCCTTCATACCTTTTGTCACTCGGCTTCCTTTTCCTTCACGGCGAACGCTCGACGCCGCCGCTGCGGGACTTAACAAGCCTGGAAAATAATTAAAATTCAACCAAATGATGAAACACTTGCAGCAAAGCGTCCTTGAAGGGTCGGCAGGGCCCGTTCTGAAAGCAGCAGGGAGAGGAGCGCCGTTCCTTTTGCTTTTTCTTTTTTTCTCTTCACAGAGAATAATGTTAAGCTGCTGCTCCCAGCTTAAGGGCCTCTTAAATTGGAAAGGCACTGGCCTATAGAGACATGTACCTGTCAAACAAATACCACACGCCTCTGATTCTCTCTCCTCTTTCTCCGCGGCTCTGGTTTAAACTCTCAGATGGTATTCGAGTCAGACGTGGCGCCGTGGAGATTGTCGGGTTTGAGAACAGAGACGAGGATTCGCCTCTTAGAGGAATCACAGCGACGCCGCTGTCGGAGGAATTAAGAGGAGAAGATCAGCCGCCCTCCAGTGATCCGCCGAGAAGATGTTTCTCACGGATCCGACGAGGAGGCTGACGGAGGGAGACGCACGAGAGATGAACATGTTAGAGATGAGCATGTTAGAACACGGAGAAGAGATAAACATGTTAGAGATGAAGATGTTAGAACACATAGAAGAGATAAACATGTTAGAGGTGAACATGTTAGAACACGTTGGAGACGAGATGGACATGTTAGAGAAAAGAGATGAATATTTTAGAGAGATGAGATGAACATGTTAGAGATGAGCACGTTAGAAAGAGAACACATGAACATGCTAAAGAGGAACATGTTAAAACACGTTGGAGAAGAGATGGGCACGTTACAGAAAAGAGATGAATATGTTAGATGAGATGAACATGTTAGAGATGAACATGTTAGAACACGTTGGAGAAGAGATGGGCATGTTACAGAAAAGAGATGAATATGTTAGATGAGATGAACATGTTAGAACACATAGATAAGATAAACATGTTCGAGATGAACATGTTAGAACACTTAGAAGAGATAAACATTGATTATTTTTTTTATTTCAAATCAGCTTCTGACATTATCAAAATCAGACAATTTACATAAGTGATTTGAAAAGGGGATGGATGAAGCAACGCTTATAAATCCCAACCCCTCACACACCACCAGACTTCCATATAGGACTACATTTTCCTGCCACACACAACATATAGACGAGACAAAAGACAAAAGACAGACCCTTTACCCTTCAAACCCACACCACTCCCCCTTTGAACACTGAAACATCTCAATTAGAACAATGGTGTCAATCCTCATTCTTTTAGGTAGATACACAATACATCGACGCAGATCCTTGACCATCTACTTATGCTAATACATACCAACAACATACAATGTTATACAAACACATTTTGGAAAAAAAACGAAAGAACATGTTAGAGATGAACATGTTAGAACATGTTGGAGAAGAGATGGACATGTCAAGAGATGAACACGCTAGAGAAAAGAGATGAACGTTCTAGAGAGATAAGGTGAACATGCTAGAGATGAACATGTTAGAGATGAACATGTTGGAGAAGAGATGGACATGTGAAGAGATGAACATTCTAGAGAAGAGATGAACGTTCTAGAGAGATAAGGTGAACATGCTTGAGATGAACATGTTAGAGATAAACATGTTGGAACACGGAGAAGAGATAAACATGTTAAGAGATGAACATGTTGGAACATGGAGAAGAGATAAACATGTTAAGAGATGAACATGTTAGAACATGTTGGAGAAGAGATAAACATGTTAAGAGATGAACGTTCTAGAGAGATAAGGTGAACATGTTAGAGGTGAACATGTTAAAAAAGAGATTATCATGTTAGAGATGAACATATTTGAGAGATAAGAGATAAATGTGAGAAATGACCATGTTAAAGAGAAAACAGATGTAGGAGATGAACATGCTAGAGAGAAGAGGTGAACATATTCGAGATGCACATGTTAGAGATTAACATGTTTGAGAAAAGAGACGAACATGTTAGAGGTGAACATGTTAGAGATGAATGTTAAAGAGATCAGCATGTTAGAGATGAACATGTTAAACAGATGGCCATGTTAGAGATGAATATGTTAAAGATGAACATGTTAGAGATGAATATGTTAGAGATGAATATGTTAAAAAGAGATGACCATGTTAGAGATCAACATGTTAGAGATGAATATGTTAAAGATGAACATGTTCGAGATGAATATGTTAGAGATGAACATGTTAGAGATGAATATGTTAGAGATGAATATGTTAGAGATGAATATGTTAGAGATGAACATGTTAGAGATGAATATGTTAGAGATGAACATGTTAGAGATCAATATGTTAGAGATGAACATGTTAGAGATGAATATGTTAAAGATGAATATGTTAGAGATCAATATGTTAGAGATGAATATGTTAGAGATGAACATGTTAGAGATGAATATGTTAAAGATGAATATGTTAGAGATGAACATGTTAGACATGAATATGTTAGAGATGAATATGTTAGAGATGAATATGTTAAAGATGAATATGTTAGAGATGAACATGTTAGAGATGAATATGTTAAAGATGAATATGTTAGAGATGAACATGTTAGAGATGAATATGTTAGAGATGAACATGTTAGAGATCAATATGTTAGAGATGAACATGTTAGAGATGAATATGTTAGAGATGAATATTTTAAAGATGAATATGTTAAAGATGAATATGTTAGAGATGAACATGTTAGAGATGAATATGTTAGAGATGAACATGTTAGAGATCAATATGTTAGAGATGAACATGTTAGAGATGAACATGTTAGAGATGAATATGTTAAAGATGAATATGTTAGAGATGAACATGTTAGAGATGAACATGTTAGAGATGAATATGTTAGAGATGAATATGTTAGAGATGAATATGTTAAAGATGAATATGTTAAAGATGAATATGTTAGAGATGAACATGTTAGAGATGAATATGTTAAAGATGAATATGTTAGAGATGAACATGTTAGAGATGAACATGTTAGAGATGAACATGTTAGAGATCAATATGTTAGAGATGAATATGTTAGAGATGAACATGTTAGAGATGAATATGTTAAAGATGAATATGTTAGAGATGAACATGTTAGAGATGAATATGTTAGAGATGAACATGTTAGAGATGAACATGTTAGAGATGAATATGTTAAAGATGAATATGTTAGAGATGAACATGTTAGAGATGAACATGTTAGAGATGAATATGTTAGAGATGAATATGTTAGAGATGAATATGTTAAAGATGAATATGTTAGAGATGAACATGTTAGAGATGAATATGTTAAAGATGAATATGTTAGAGATGAACATGTTAGAGATGAATATGTTAAAGATGAATATGTTAGAGATGAACATGTTAGAGATGAATATGTTAGAGATCAATATGTTAGAGATGAATATGTTAGAGATGAACATGTTAGAGATGAATATGTTAAAGATGAATATGTTAGAGATGAACATGTTAGAGATGAACATGTTAGAGATGAATATGTTAGAGATGAATATGTTAGAGATGAATATGTTAAAGATGAATATGTTAGAGATGAACATGTTAGAGATGAATATGTTAAAGATGAATATGTTAGAGATGAACATGTTAGAGATGAATATGTTAGAGATGAACATGTTAGAGATCAATATGTTAGAGATGAACATGTTAGAGATCAATATGTTAGAGATGAATATGTTAGAGATGAACATGTTAGAGATGAATATGTTAAAGATGAATATGTTAGAGATGAACATGTTAGAGATGAATATGTTAGAGATGAACATGTTAGAGATGAATATGTTAAAGATGAATATGTTAGAGATCAATATGTTAGAGATGAACATGTTAGAGATCAATATGTTAGAGATGAATATGTTAGAGATCAATATGTTAGAGATGAATATGTTAGAGATCAACATGTTAGAGATCAATATGTTAGAGATGAACATGTTAGAGATGAATATGTTAAAGATGAACATGTTAGAGATCAATATGTTAAAGATGAACATGTTAGAGATCAATATGTTAGAGATGAATATGTTAGAGATGAATATATTGAAGAAGAGCATGTTAGAGATGAACATGTCCATGTTGTAGTCCTGCTGAATTTCTTTTGTTCCTCTTGGAGTTGTTAAATGTGAGATATAGTATAGTTGTACAGCAGTCATTTTTAAGGCTGATTTGTTTTCTTAAAGATTTTCATCATGAGTAAGGAGAAATCGATAAGTGTTTAGAGATGGATTAACGCTGTTTTTATGGGACCGATGCAGAATAAAGCAGCTTTAGGTCCACAGGTGGGTCTTTGGGATGGAAAAACAGTCCTTTATTACATTATTTGCATTCAGTTTTCTATCCTTTTGCAGTTGTATCATGTCTCCTTGTGGTCATTTTGCATTTCTTTGTGATCATTCTGTGTCCCTTTTTGGTAATTGTGTGTCTTTATAGTCAGTTCCTGTCTCTTGTGGTTCTTTTGAGTCTTTTTGTGCCGTTGTTTGTACGTCTCTGGTCATTTTGTATGCCTGTGCTGTTATTTTCTGTATGTTTGCAGCCATTTTTTGTCCCTTGGTGGGCAGTTTGTGTCTATTTATAGTCATTTTTGGTCTCCTTGAGGTTGCTTTATGTCTTATTATGGTCACTTTGTGTCTATTTTCAGATAGTTTATGTCTCTGTGTGTTTCTTTGTAACCCTTTTATGGCCATATTGTGTCCATTTTTGATAATTGTGTGTCCCTTTGGTGTTGTTTTGTGTCTGTTTATGGTCATTTTGTGTCACTTTGTGGTCAGTTTGTATCTATTTATAGTCATTTTATGTCTCCTTGAGGTTGCTTTGCGTCTTATAATGGTCATTTTGTGTCACTTTTCAGTCATTTTGTTTCTCTTTGTGGTCAGTTTGTGTCTTTTTGTGTGGTTGTTTTGCGTATCTTGGTCATTTTTTGTTTCACTGTGGTCATTTTGTGTGACTTTGCTGTCGTTTTGTGTCTGTTTACGGCCATTTTTGTCCCTTGGTGGTCAGTTTCTGTCTATTTATAGTCGTTTTAGGTCTCCTTGAGGTTGTTTTGTGCCTTATTTTTATCATTTTCTGTCTGTTTTTGGACAATTTTTGCGTGTTTTTGTTTCTCTTGTAGTTGTTCCATGTAAGTGAGATATAGTTTAGTTGTACAGGAGTAATTTTAGGCGCTGATTTGTGTTTTTAAAGATTTTCATCATGAGTACAGAGAAATCAATAAGTGTTTAGAGATGGATTAACGCTGTTTTTATGGGACCGATGCAGAATAAAGCAGCTTTGGGTCCACAGGTGGGTCTCTGGGATGGAAAAACAGTCCTTTATTACATTATTTGCATTCAGTTTTCTGTCCTTCCCGTGTGAAGCCGTGCTCCTGCCGGCTGTCAGTCTCTCAGAGCGTCGCATCTGAAGCTCCCTCCGTCGGGGGAATTGATCTGTTTGGTCCCCTGACACTCCCTGTTAGCATTGATTAACCGGTGAGTCACGCTACCTCTGCAAAGACAACGTTTGAAGCTTCCATTTTTCGCCTTAATTATTTAGAGTCGCGGCGAGGTGCGCGCTCATCCCGGCCTCATACATCATGCAAAACACTCCGGCTGACAGCCACACCGCTCCTTTTATTCCCCCCCCCAGCCGGAGTGTTTGTTTTAGCCGTGAGCTCCGGGGGCAGGAGGTGCAGCCGCTGATGGGAGGCTGAGAGCTGAATTACCGCTAATGGCTGCGGCTGAGTGGAGTGAGGGATGATTTTATGGATGAAGTCGTGTATTTTTCCTCAGATTTAAAGGTCTCGGTGAGCGGCCCGTCGGCTGTGCGCGCCGTGTTCCGCCTCGTCCGGCCTATTTGCTGGCTGATAAAACAGCAGCAGGGTGATTAAAACGGCGTGATAAAAGAAGCAGAATGCAGCGGCGGCGGTGGATGTTTATATGGAGTGTGTCGGAGGTTTATTAATGGCTCAGGTGTGTGTGTGTCTGCGTGTGCGTGTGCGGCGGTGGAAGCTACACTTTCATCCTGAAACACCGCTTGATCAATATTCTCAGCACGGATGTTGAATGAGATGACTCATCTTCCTCGAATGCTCCGATTCTGAGAGTTTTCAAAAAGGGTCCAAGAGACAGAAGGTCAGAAAGTGTGGAGGCTGTTCTGCGTTGGTGAAGTAGGACGGCTTAGAGCGGTCGGTTTGTCTAATTGAGGCCTTTGTTTGTGTGCCTTGTGAGCATTTTTAGTCTTTTTTTGACAGTTGTGGGTCTCCTCATGGCCATTTTGTGCCTCTTTGTGAGCGTTTGTCTAACTTTGTAGTGATTGTGTGTTCCTTTATGATTGTTTTGTCTCTTTGTTGCCATTTTGTGTCTCCTTGAGGTAATTTTGTGAGTCTTTTGGGTCATTTTGTGGGTCTTTTGGGTCATTCTGTGTGTCTTTTGGGTCATTTTGTATCACTTTGCAGCTGCTTTGTGTCCTTGAGGTCATTTTGTGGGTCTTTTGGGTCATTTTGTGGGTCTTTTGGGTCATTCTGTGTGTCTTTTGGGTCATTTTGTATCACTTTGCAGCTGCTTTGTGTCCTTGAGGTCATTTTGTGGGTCTTTTGGGTCATTTTGTATCCCTTTTTGGTTATTTTGTCCGTTTGCAGCTATTTTGTGTCTCCTTGAGGTCATTTTGTAGGTCTTTGGGTCATTTTATGTGTCTCTTTGGTCATTTTGTATCCCTTTATGCCTGTTTGTGGGTCTTTTGGGTCATTTTGTGTTAATTTATGGTCATTTTGTCCCTTTGCAGCTATTTTGTCTCCCTGAGGTCATTTTGTGGGTCTTGTGGGTCATTTTATGTGTCTTTTTGATCATTTTGTGCCCCTTTATGGTTATTTTGTGAGTTTTTTGGGTCATTTTGTGTCGCTTTATGGTTATTTTGTGAGTCTTTTGGGTCATCTTGTGTACCTTCATGGTTATTTTGTCCCTTTGCAGCTATTTTGTCTCCCTGAGGTCATTTTGTGGGTCTTGTGGGTGCTTTTATGTGTCTTTTGGGTCATTTTGTGTCCCTTTATGGTTATTTTGTGAGTTTTTTGGGTCATTTTGTGTCGCTTTATGGTTATTTTGTGAGTCTTTTGGGTCATCTTGTGTACCTTCATGGTTATTTTGTCCCTTTGCAGCTATTTTGTCTCCCTGAGGTCATTTTGTGGGTCTTGTGGGTCATTTTATGTGTCTTTTTGGTCATTTTGTGTCCCTTTATGGTTATTTTGTGAGTCCTTTGGGTCATTTTGTGTACCTTCATTGTTATTTTGTCCCTTTGCAGCCATTTTGCCGTCACGGTCACAGAGGCTTGGCAGCAGGTGTGTCTCATGAGTAATCAGCAGAGCCCGGACAGGTGGGACTAATCCAGTCAAATGCTTCTACCTCTTCATAAAACCAGGCTGCACTCCTCACTCGTTGCTGGACTGTGAACAATCACCAGTTGTTGCTGCACACGGTTCAGTCTGAGCCTTCCTCTCAGTAATCCTGTTTTTCTTTGTTTAGAACTGACTCCTGCCTCTCCACCTTGGACGTTCTGAAGTCCCTCGGTTTCACCAGTCCTTCCACCATGGACCCCAGTGACTGGTCTGTTCCTGGACAAAGATCTGGACTCACTCTGTGGTACCGTCAGTTCAGTTCCAGACCGAGCAATACCAGACCTAATTATTAGACCTGTTTTTGCTAGGCGGCTCTGTGACTTCCAGTTGGCTTCTGTGTTTTAAATACTACTTGTAAACCTTCAGGTCTGTAACCGTCTGTCCTAGCTTCACTTTAACTTCACTTTAATCTTGGGTTTTCTATTTTCAGGATTACCGTTGAGAATTCTAGTTATCTGTTGTGTGTGTCTGTGCTTTGAGTATTCCTGCCTTGGTTATACCATACGTGGGTTTGTGTTTTCTTGTCTTGTGTAGTTAGTCCGCCTGCCCATTAGAGGGTATCTAGATCCAGTCTGCCTGAGGTGGTTCTGCTTCAGTGTCAGACTTCTGGTATCTAGCTGTCGTTCTGTCGTTCTTCCTGTGTTGTAAATAAAAGCATTCTAAAATCATTCCTTTCCTGCGTCTGAGCCTCTGCACCCACCGTAACATTTGTCTCCTCGAAGTCCCTGTGTGGTCATTTTGTGTCAGTTTGACGTAATTGTGTGTCTCTTTATAGTTATTTTGTGTGTTTTTGGTCATTTTACATCCCTTTATGGTTACTTTGTCCCTCTGCAGTCCTTTTAAGTCGCTTTGGTGTCTGGTTGAGTCTATTCTGTGTCTCTTCGTGGTCATTTTGTGACTTTTTTTTTTCATCTCATTTATGGTTTAGTCACTCAAGTAGCGTTGATCAATATTCTCAGCACGGATGTTGAATCCGATGACTCATCTTTCTCAAATGCCCTGATTTTTGGGAGTTTTCAAAAAGGGTCCAAGAGACAGAAGGTCAGCAAGTGTGGAGGCTGTTCTGCATTAGTGAAGTAGGACGGCTTAGACTGGTTTGTGTGTCTGTGGTGGGTTTTGTGTCTCACTGACGGCTTTTCTTTTTTTTTTTTTTTTTTTTGTGCCTTGTGAGCATTTTTGGTCACTTTGATTTGTTTTGGTTCTCCTTATGGTCATTTTATGCCTCTTTGTGGGTGTTTGCCTCACTTTGTACTCATTTTATGATCTCTTTGTGTTCATTGAGGTCAATTTGTGGGTATTTTGGGTCATTCTGTGCCCACTGATTATTTGTGTTGGAAGTAATTCTCTTTGTGGTTTATGTTGTCCATTTGCAGTCTTTTTTGGGTTAATTTGTGGTCATAGCGTCTGTTTGAGGTAATTTTGGGCCATTTTACCACCCTTTTATGGTTATTTTGTGTCACCTTGAGGTCATTTTGTGGGTCTTTTGGTCATTTTATGTTCCTTCATTGTTATTTTGTGCCACTTTGAAGTGATTTTGTATCCCTATGTGGTCGTTTTGAGGTTGTTTGTGTCTTTTTGGACATTTTGATCTTTGGTTATTTTGTCCCTTTGCAGCCATTTTGGGTTAATTTGTTTTCATATTGTCTATTTTGAGGTCATTTTGTGTTTCATTGAAGTCTTTTGGTGTGTGAGGCCCTTTTGTGTCTATTTTGGCATTTTTGTTCCCCTTGGCAGTCATGCTGTGTCCTATTGTGACATTTGTGGTCCTTTTGAGTTTCTTTGCGGTCATATTGGGTCTCTTTGTCATCGTTTTGTGTCACTTTGTGGTCGTTTTCTCAGACTGACAACACTTTGTCTCTTCGTTGTCATTTTGTGTCCCTTCATTGCCGAGTTGTTTCCCCTTTGAGGCCAGTTTGTGCCTCCTTTTTTACTCAATTTTGTGTCATTATGATGATGTTGTGTCCTGTTGCAGTCATTTTGTCTGTTAGACTATTTTGCGTGTCATTTCAATGATTTTGCAGTCATTTCGAGTCCCTCTGTGGCCATTTAGTGTCTCTTTACATCCAGTTTTCTAAACTGAAACATCTCTGACCTGCAGCTGTAACAATCAAAGCAGAGCTTGTCTCTGGGGGGCGACGGACTGAAATGATAAATAACTCTTCGTTTAGCTCCAGTGAAGTCACGTGTTGGTCGTGTTCTGGTGCCAAACACGCTTCATATATGCACCAATTAGTGTTTCTGACGGAGGAACGTCCTGTGCTTCCTCTTGTCGCCTCTCGTCTTCCTCCTTGCGCAGAACTTTCATGTGAAGCCTCGGGGACGGAGCTCGAGTCGCCCTCCGTCCGTTAATTGGAGCCTCTGCGTGCTCGTTAGTTCGCAGCGCTTTAATTTGAGGACCGGCCCGTCTGCACGAGGCCCGGACTTGATAATGCTGTCGGTAACTAATTAGCGGTGATGGCGTCTGTCAGGATGTGGCACACAGGGGCAATTAAAAGTGATGCACTATTATTTTTTTTTCACCAACCTCAGCGACCCAGTTGGCGCTGGGCAGTCGGGGTGGGCGGAGCCAAGCGCTTTGAGGTTATTTCTGGACCAGTCAGGAAGCTTGAACTCAACCTTTAATGTTCTTATTTCCCTCAGATGTATTATTTTACAGGAAGAAATTCAGATTTGAAAGGCATCGGTCTGCGGTCATATTGTGTCTCCTTATAGTCCTGTTGTGTCTATGTAATCATTTTGTACCTTTTTTTTTTTTTTTTTTTTTTTTGTCACATTGCGTTTATTTGTGGTTCTCTTGTCTCTTCGCAGCCATTTTGTGTCCTTCTGTGGCCATTTTGTGTCCCTCTGTGGCCATTTTGTGTCCCTTTTATGGTTATTTTGTCCCTTTGCAGCCTTTTTGGGTACTTTTGTAGTTATTTTGTATCTGTTTGAGACCATTTTGTGTCCCTTTATGGTCATATTGTGTCTCCTATGTGGGCATTTTGTGCCAATTTCAGGCCATTTCGTGTCCATTTGTGGTCACTTTGTGTATGAATGTGGCCATTTTGTGTCTTTTTAGTCATTTTGTGTTGCTTTATGGTTATTTTATCCCTTTGCAACCATTTAAGGCCCATTTCTTGTCAGTTTGTGGTAATTTTCTACAGTAATTTTGTGTTGCTTTGTGACAGTTTGTCATTTTGTGCTCTTTCTGTGTCTCCTTGTGGTCATTTTCAGTCTCTATGCGGTCACATTGAGTGTCTTTATGGTCATTTTGTCCCTACTTATAGTCACTTTTGTGGTTATTTTGTGTCCAGTTCTGATCATTTTGCTTGTCTTCCTGTACATTTTATACTTTTTTGTTGTTATTTTGCCCTTTTTCTGCCATTTTATGTCCCTGTGCTGTGATTTTTTTTTTTTTTGTGTGTGTGTGTGTGTGTCTTTCTAGTGAGTTGTTTCTCGTTGTGGTCATTTTGTGTCTGTTTTGGGCAATTTTGTGTCTCTTTGTGGTCATTTTGAGTCCTTTCGCAGTCATCTTGTGTTTCTGTCATTTTGTGCCTCCCTGTAGTCACTTTGTATCCCTTTGCAGTCATTTTGTGTCTTCATATTCATTGTGTATCCCTATGTGGTCATTTTGTGTCAACTTTGGACCATTTTGTATGCCTTTGTGTATCCTTTTGGTCACTTTCAGTCTCTCTGTGGCCATAAGTTGTCTCTGTGGCCATAAGTTGTCTCTGTGTCATTTTGGCCCCCTAGAGTCGCTTTGTGGTTGTTTTGTGTCTCTCTGAGGTCATTTTGTGACATTTTGTGTGTCTTTCTGTGGTCACATTGTGTCTCTTTGTCATTTTGTGCCTCCCTGTAGTCGCTCTGTGTCCCCATGCGGTCATCTTGTCAATAATAAATGCAGCTCAGACTCTGCCTTTAAAGGTTTCTCTTCATCTGCAGCAGATCTTCCACACAGTTGAAGTAGAATTCAGTCCAGTGGAATCTGAATAAATACAGATCCAGATGCTCGCGACCCTCCGAGGAGGATTCCTGATGAGTTTGGTGAACTTTGCAGAGTTGATAAGTTTTTCGAATGCGGCTCCCTGATCGAGGCTTTGTGGGGAACAGAGATCAAACCTCTGCAGAAACCTTTGAGTCTTTCAATCAAATGTTCCTTCTCCAGTGATGTGTTCAAGAAAAATCTCAGGACATGCATGGATTTTAAGGCTTTTGGTCGCTTAGTATTTCATATTGGGTTTTTTTTTTTTTCAGTAGCCATCCTGTTTTTAATTCGTTTTATTTAGTTTGCACAGATTGATTTTACAAGTTTGATCCCGTCTTGATGTTTGCACGTCAGTTTTCTTGAGCAGCACTCTGGTGAACGCAGGTTGTTTTAAACGCGCCGTAGAAATAAATCTGCTTCAGGAAGTCGCTCTGATGAACATCAAACTGACAGAAAACTCATTAAATAAACTCAGTAGCTTTTCAGATGAATGATTTTAATGTCGACGCTTTCAGGTGGGACAGAACACTTCCAGTGATTCGGTCTTTTTTCCTGAGTTTATTACATCGACAGCAAGAGATCGCACCTTTAATAAGGATCGCACATTCACAAGCTTAAAGGTCGTTGCAAGGACCGTCAACACTGAACAGGTTTGGTTTCTCTGGATCTTTTTTTTGCCTCTACAGAAAAGTCTTTCAAATCAGTTATTGTCTTTAGTTTAGTGGGGAGCTAACGTGGCGTTCATTCTGGATCTCTTTTGGGCCATTTTATGCCTCTTTGCACTTATTTCATGTCTCCTTGTGGTCACTTTGTGTCTATTTGAGGCCATATTGTGTGTCTTTTTGGTCATTTTGTGTCTTAATAATCATTTTGTATCTCCTTGTGGTCACTTTGTGTCAATTCGAGGCCATTTTGTGTCCCTTTGCAGTCATTTTGTGCCCCGATGTGACATCTTGTCTGCTTGTGGTCGCTGTGTCTATTTCAGGCCATATTGTGTGTCTTTTTGGTCATTTTGTGTCCTAATAATCATTATATATCTCCTTGTGGTTGCTTTGTCTATTTCAGGCCATTTGGTGTCCCTTTGCTGTCATTTTGTGCCCCTATGTGACATCTTGTGTCTCCTTATGGTTGCTTTGTTTCTCTTTGGGGCCATTTTGTGTCTATTTGCACTCATTTTGTGTCTCCCTTCAGTCCCTTGGTGTCATTTTGTCTGACTCTGACACTGTGTCCTGTTTTGATAATTTTGCTGAAATCTTTGTCCATTTCACATCCCTTAATGGTTATTTTGCCCCTTTTTTTTTTTGCCAATTTTTTTTCTCCATTTGCAATCATTTTGTGTCAAATGTTGTTCCTAAAATGTTAAACATGTACATGAGGTGTTTTAAGTGTATTTTCTGTAATGCAGAAGTTTGAAAACCTTTCACCTGCACCAAAACTGCTTTATTACCCTAAAAGAGAGAGAAACACAAAAAAGTAGAATATAGGGTCTTAAAAATGTATTTAATGTCTGTTTTAAAGGCATTATGGAGGATGTTTTTTTTTTTTTTGTTTTGTTTAGTTTGTCTGATTCACATAAAATGAATATACTGACCTTTAGTGGACTTGTATGTATGGTCTCTAAAAGAATTTAAAAAAAAAAAACTGTGGACATGGCAGGACCTGAAAAACATCAGCCAATCAATGCGCTCGGACCGAGGCGTTTGGTTTTCTCCCTTTCCTGTCAATCAAAAATCTTCCGGCTCAGGCCTAGTTACGTAGATTACGTACGCCTTGGACTTACGTGTTTTCTGTATGTGTTGCTTTGGTATAGCTTCGTAGTTAGCTGGCCACTTGTTTTGCTCATCTTTTTTACATAATGGCAGATAAAGATCCAGGGGGACCCAGCCGTAAAAGACAACTTCACGAGTGCTACGCAAGTTTCTGGAGGGGGGCGTTTCTTCGTAAATGTTAAGAGGGGGGAGGTTAGAGGGGAGGTGAGGGAGAGGTTGTATGTGAGCATGCTACGTTCAAAGTCGTAGGAAATTAAATCTCCTCTAATGCCTTTAAGTGTTTCTCTCCACCACTGGAGCTCCATGGATGCTGTCAGTATATAAAGTTTGTCACATTCTGGATATTAAACCCCGAATATAGAAATTATAAAGAGTGTTTCACCATTTAATTGTCTTTACTGGGAGAATATTAACTCGCCAACCGTTTCCTCTGGAGCTGCTCTCTAGTGTTTGGAGCCTAATTGCTTTTTAAGTCGTCTTCTAAAGTGTTCCTCGGTTTAGAAACGGCAGATAATTCAACGGCTGATTGCTCAACTTTAGATGTTTTGTCTGTTTGTTGGATTCAGTTTGACTTTTCAGACTGCAGGTACAAACTCAGAAGGTTGTGGATTCATCCAAAACTGGTCAAAGTCTTTTGATTTTGAAACTGATAGGATGTTTTAAAGTTGGAGAGTTCAGTCTGGTCCAGAAGTTCTGCCTTTTTAGTCGACTGCCAGATAAGATGATCCTTTATTAAGGGAAATTTGTAGAGTTACAGCAGCAAAGGGGATGATGCAGTAATGTAGGGAAAATAGTTTTTTATAAAAAAAGGGGGGGGAAAAAAAGAGGATTATACAAAGCATAAAGTGAAACAGGAAGTAGAAATATTAATATTGCACAGATTCTTCTATTTGTAGAAAATACATGTAGAAAAAGTCCAAAACAGCAGAACAAGAAAACCAAGAACAAGAAAAACAAGAACATGATCAGTAAGACCAAGAAGATAAAAAAAAAAAAAAAAAAAAAAAAAAAAGAATATGAACAAGCACAGGAAGAACAAAAACATCAAGATGAACAAGAATAACCAGATCAAGAAAACTAATAAGAACAAGAAAAAACCTACAAGAAAAAGATGAACAAGAAGAGCAAGAACATGAAGAAAAACAAGACGAATTAACACAAGCACAAGAATATGAAAACAACAAAGTGAACAGGAAGATCAAGAAGAAAAAGAGCAAGAAGAAGAAAAAGAACAAGGGGAAGAAAAACAGGATTAAATGGAAGAACAAGATCAAGAAAACCACAAAGAACAAGGAAAAAAAACCAAAAGAAAACTAGAAGATGAACAAGAACCCAGAATATGGTGTACGGATGTCCGATTAAACACCATTTAAAGTCCTCAATGAGAACGTGAGAACCTTTAACGCCTCCAATAGAACTTATCTCCTAATATTCCACCAGTTTGATCTTCAGTGTGGCTGAAGATCCGACTTCCTGCCACTGATTTCCATCACAGAAACCCATTTAAAGAACCCT
The DNA here is from genome assembly GCF_021347895.1 of Acanthochromis polyacanthus. Lineage (NCBI taxonomy): Eukaryota > Metazoa > Chordata > Actinopteri > Pomacentridae > Acanthochromis > Acanthochromis polyacanthus. Next base: position 3,304,705 of record NC_067122.1, read on the forward strand.
GACGTTTGTTTCTCTTTGGTCAGGTTCTTCAGGTTCTCCGGGTTCTCTAGTTTCTCCAGGTCTTCTGGGTCCTCTGGGTTCTCTAGTTTGAGTTCTCGGGTCCTCCGGGTCTTCTGGGTTCTCTAGTTTCTCTGGGTTCTCCGGGTTCTCCAGGTCCTCCGGGTTCTCTGGGTCTTCTGGGTTCTCTGGGTTCTTTAGTTCCTCCAGGTCTTCTGGGTTCTCTGGGTTCTTTAGTTCCTCCAGGTCTTCTGGGTTCTCTCGTCTTCATGCCTGTCGGCGTCTCGTCATCTGATTCCTCCTCTGGCGACACTCGTCTCTCCTCCTCTTTTGTTTGTTTGTTTGTTTGTTTGCTAATTACAGGCGTGTTTTTTAAATTATTTTTTGACACCTGTGTCGACTGTGTGACGGCGTGAAAACTCTGCAACAACAACAACACGCCAACAAACACGCCAACAGACTTGAACACGCTTCCATCCCCTCGTGTGCAATTACCTCTTCTTTACTATTTACCTCTGGCTGGCTGTTTGTGAAGGCTTGCAGGTAAACAAAACAAATCCCTCCGCTGCTGCTGTGATAAACTGTCTGCAGACGCCTGCCGTGATGTGGCCCAACCAGCCATGAACGGTCCGATCACAACACACATGTTTCACGCCAACACGCCATAAAAAAAGCACCAAATCCAAACATCAGGAAGTGGAGAGGAGCAGCATCGTGTCAGATTCCCCTCGAGTCTGACGGATGTGTTCAACATGTGAAAGGAAAAGACAGACGGAAAGAATTCCCAGAATGCACCTCTGCTGCTGATGGTGTCCCCAGCGGCGGCTCCTCCTCCTCTTCTTCTGATTTTGTTCCCCTGTCAGTGAAGCTACAGATGGAGGCGTCCTGCAGAAAGACGAGGATGCAGCTTCAGCATCAGTTTATTTTCCTGCTTCTCAGCATCGTGGTGCATTCAAGGATCATGATGCTGAGTCCTTGAATGCATCTTGACGCATTACGGTTCTAATATGACCACAATCTGCCCCAACTGACTCTAAACATGTCAACAATGTGAAAAATTAGCTCAAAATGACTTAAAATATGTCACAAAATACTCAAGTTTTTGTTCAAAATGACAGAAATCGTTTCTAAACGACACAGAATCTGACCAAAATGTTGAAAATCTGTTCAAAACCGTTCCAAAATGACCCAGAAACTATCAAAAATAGCTCAAATCTGTTCACAACTACTTGAAATTTGCTCAAGTATTGTCCAAAAATTACTCAAATCTGTCTACAGTCCCTGAGGAATCATTCTTAATTATTCAATTAGGTGTTTGGTCCTAAATGCCAGAAACTTGTCCGAACTTCTAAACCTGTCCAAAATAACTCAAATTGTATCAAAAATGATCTACACATGTGTTCTAAATGACACAAGTTGTCCAGAATGTTGAAAATCTGTTTAAAATCACTGAAATGTTCCTCAAAATGACTCCAGAATTTTCCAAAATAAACCAAAATTCGCTCAAGTATTGTCGAAAACCACTCAAATCTTTCCAAAATGAGTATAGCATGTTCAAAGTCACTGAAACAGTGTAAAACTAGTTACATTTTATCCAAACCTGACCCAAATTGTTCCATTTTCGGTCTAAAACTACTCGCCTATTCTCCAAAATGACACAAAATCTGTCCAAAATGTTAAAGTATTGTGTAAAATGACAAAAAAATTTGTCCAAAGTTACAAAAAATGTTCTTTATTATTAAATTAATTGTTTGATGAAAAATGTCTATCAGTGCCAGAAACTCTCCAATCATTTCTACCAGAAAATGACCAAAATCTGTCCAAAAAATGACTCATCTGTTAAAATTTATCCAAACCTGTCCCAAATTACTCAAATTTATTGTGCAAAATGACAGAAATCTGTTTTAATTACACAAAATCTGGCCAAAACCACTCAGATACACTCCAAAATAAACCAAAAATTGCTCCAATATTGTCCAAATCTTTCCATGTTTTTGGCCAGATTAGCTGCTAGCAGGCGCTATGCTATTGTGCTACATGATGTCGGTATGTAACAAAATAAACAATAAGATGAAGAAAATAACAATAACACCTCTCTGTTGTCCTTTGTTTTAATCTTATTGTAATTTTTATTGTATAGTTTTTAGTTATTGTCATTGCGTTTTATTCCTTTGTAGAATGTCCATGAGTTCCTTTAAAGGCACTTTAAATAAAATATATTATATAAAATAATAACCAAAAAATGAAAAGCAACAAAAACAGCATCACTCTAAGGTCAGTGAATGCATCACGGTGCATTAAAAGACCCTCAGAATAGAGTTGAGAACAAGGAGACAAAAGCAGAAACATGAGGTGACGGAACTCTGACATTTTAGTGAAAACCCTCAATAAGAGAAACGTTTTAATGAGGAACTAGAACAGGTTTTATTTAATAAATATAAACAAATGAAGAGACGAGTTGTCCTCATCTAGAACATTAGAAACAAAAGAGCTGAAATTAAACATGTAATTATCAGTTTCAGGCCTCTTAAAGCTAAAATGTTGGATTCAGACTGAGTTGTGACCTCAGACCTTACTAATGGATCGCACAATAATAGAGAGTGATCCTCTCAGAGCTCTGCTTTCTCTCTGTTTTAATCATTTTTATGGTTGAGGGTCTGATGAAAACTCGACTTGTTCATGCTTCACTGAGTTCCAGTTGTCATGGAAATGTTAAAGGTTATTCTCTCCTACAGAAAGCTGCTGTTTACCGGCCTTAAACGCCTCGTCTGACGTCCAGGTTTTACCTCCGTTACCCGTCTACATCATCTTTAAAGGCCTTAAACGCCTCGTCTGACGTCCAGGTTTTACCTCCGTTACCCGTCTACATCATTTTTACCGGCCTTAAACGCCTCATCTGACGTCCAGGTTTTACCTCTGTTACCTGCTGACATCATCACGTAGCACGTTAGCATAGCGCCTGCTAGCAGCTACTCTGGCCTCAAACATCAAAGTTCTTTATTTCCTCACAAAAACTGCAGCAGGAAGAGCAACTTTGGGCTCATTTCTGAGAATATTTTGTGATTTTTAAACAGATTTTTAACATTCCAGACAGATTTGTGTCATTTTGGACATATATTGAGTAATTTGGGGGCAGGTTTGGATAAAATTTGAGTAATTTTGCTGTGTCAGTTTGGACATGTTTTCCTTATTTTGGACAGATTTGAGTGGGTTTATACAATACTTGAGCAAATTTTGGTTTATCATGGACAACTGTGGGCTAATTTTCTGACATATTTTAAGTCATTCAGGGCAGATTTTCATCATATTTGACATATTTTTAAAAATCTAGATGACTTTTTGACATTTTGGACCCTTTTTTAATCATTGTAGGTGAATTTGGACATTTTTCATCTTCAGCTTTGAGAAACACTGATGGACGTTTTTCACCTAACAATTAATTAAATAATTAAGAAGGACTTTGGACAGATTTTAGTAAGTTTTTGCACCATATTTGAGCCAATTTCACGTTGATTTAGACAGATTTGTTATTTTTAGATACCTGTGAGGTCATTTTGGAGAACATGAGTAATTTTAATCAGATATTTAACATTTTGGACAGATTCTGTGCCATTTAGAACAGATTTGTGCCATATTTCACAATAATGAAGTCAAACTTGAGTCATTTCTGACATATTTTGGTCATTTGTGGTGAAATTTGAAATATTTTGGACAGATTTAGAGATTGACACAAACACTGATGGATGTTTTTCACCAGACACTAAATTAAAAAAATTTTTTTTTTATGACTTTGGACAAATTAGTCATTTTGGAAAATATTTAAGTGATTTTTTTATTTCAGAAAATAATTGAGCAAATTTGTTCAAAATGACATTAATTAGTAGTAGTAGTTTGATTAATTCAGTCCACTATCACACAAATCTGTTTATAAATGATGCAAATGTTGAAAATCTTTCCAAAATAACTCAAGTATCCTCCAGAATGACTCTAAAGTTGTCCAAAAAAGATGAAAATCTGCCCCAAATGACTCATAATGTGTCAAAAATAAGGAAAATCAGCTAAAAACAACCCCAGAAATGACAGAATTATCAAAGATTTGCTCCAGTATTGAGCAAAAAATGATGAGAATCTGTCCAGAATGAGTTTCTACCATCTGCTTCACTTTGGCTGCTCACAGAGAAAACTTTGGAGGTTTCTTCTTCGTCATCTTCTCTTTCTCCCTCTCCTCGTCCTTTCTTCCTCTACCCCTCCTCCTTCTCCTTTCTCCTCCTTTTTCTGCTCGTCCTTCTCTTTCTCCCCCTCCTCCTTCTTCTCTGTCTTCGTCTTCTTCATCTTCTTTGTCGTCTTCTCCTCCTTCTCTTTCTTCTTCTTCTCCTCCTCCTTCTTTCTCCTCCCTCTTCTGCTTCTTTCTCCTCCTCCTTCTTTCTCCTCCCTCTTCTGCTTCTTTCTCCTCCTCCTTCTTTCTCCTCCCTCTTCTGCTTCTTTCTCCTCCTCCTTCTTTTCCTTCTTTCTCTTCTCCTCCTTCTCCTCCTCCTGACCTCCTGGGTGAATGGTCCGTTGTCTCTCGGCCTCGCTCCACCTCGTAGGGAGGAGGAGGAAGAAGTTTCTGGAAATCGATCTGTATCTGTGAGACGTGGTCCAGACAACGGCTCAGAGCTTTATCTGGGATTTTGTCCGTGATAAAGGCGAGCTCGTTACGGAGACGGAGGACGAATGTGAGCCTAACGACCTTCACTGACAGCTGTAATTCTATCAGGACCCAATCAGCTGCAGCAATTAGGCGCTCTTTGTGAGCCGGGGATCCTAACCGGGGTCAATTAGAGAGCAGAGAGCCGCCGCCCGCCTCCCTCTGCTCCGTCCCTTCGCCTCTAATCACATAATATAAATGTATCTGGCCGGCCTGCCTTCATCTCCACCGTGTCCCCGGGCAGATCCATCCTGGTCACATTTTACATCTCTGCTTCCGGTGGAGGTCTGGAGGTTATCGGTGAAGTCCACAGGCTCTGTCCGGGTCTCGTTCTCTTCAGTCTGATCTTCCTGTTGTTGGCTCGCAGTAGCAAACCACTCATCTGTTCAACATTATTTATCCAAACCTGTCAGAAATGACTCAGATTTGATCTTCAAATGCCTTTATTACTGTCTGAAATGACACAAATCTGTCCAAAACAACTCAAAAAATATCCAAAATGACCCAAAAAAATCCAAAATCTGTCCAAAACCACTCAAAAAAATCCCCAAAATGACCCAAGAAAGTGCAAAATCTGTCCAAAACCAGTCAAAAAATATCCAAAATGACCCAAAAAGTCCAAAATCTGTCCAGAACCACTCAAAAAAAATCCCCAAAATGACCCAAAAAAAGTGCAAAATCTGTCCAAAACCGCTCAAAAAATATCCAAAATGACCCAAAAAGTCCAAAATCTGTCCAGAACCACTCAAAAAATCCCCAAAATGACCCAAAAAATTGCAAAATCTGTCCAAAACCACTTAAAAAATCCCCAAAATGACCCAAAAAAAGTCCAAAATCTGTCCAAAAGACTCAAAAAATCCACAAAATGACCCAAAAAGTGCAAAATCTGTCCAGATTGACCCGAAATGTGCTCAAGTATTGTCCAAAAATGACTAAAATTTGTCCAAAGTCAGAGAAATATTGTTCTTGTTTATTCAATTTGTTGCTTGGTGAAATTTCCATCAGTGTAAAAACTTCACCAAAAATGGTCAAAATCTGTTCAAAATGACTCCATCTGTTTAAATTAGTCAAATTTTATACAAACCTGCCCCAGACTGTTCTTATGAGCTGTTCAAAATGACTTTATTATGCTCTAAAATGACACGTCTGTTTAAAAATGACAAAAAACTGACTAAAATGTTGAATATCTGTCCAAAACCACTAAATATCCTACAAAATTACACCAAAAATGGCAAAAATCTGTTCTAATTGACACAAAATCTGTCCAAAACCACTGAAAACATCCCCAAAATGACCCAAGAATTGTCCAAAATCTGTCCAAAACCACTGAAAACATCCCCAAAATGACCCAAGAATTGTCCAAAATCTTTCCAAAACCACTCAAAACATCCCCAAAATGACCTAAAAATTGTCCAAAATCTGTCCAAAACCACTAAATATCCACCAAAATTACACCAAAAATGTCAAAATATCACAAATCTGTTCTCGTTGACACAAAATCTGTCAAACCACTCAAAACATTCCCAAAATGACCCAAAATCTGTCCACATTCACCTGAAATGTGCTCGGGTATTTTCCAAAAATGTCTGTAATTTATCAGAGAAATATTGTTCCTTTTTATTCAATTAGTCGCTTGGTGAAATTTCCATCAGTGTTTGGTCCAAAATAACAGAAACTTGTCCAAAATTTAGCAAAAATGACAAAAATCTGTGAAAAATGACTCGACATCTGTTCAAAATGAGTCCAATTTTATCCAAAGCTGCTCTAAATTACTCAAAAATGAGAGAAATGATTCAAATTTGACGTCATTATCATCCAAAATGACACAGATCTGTTCTAAATCTGTCCAAAAGCAGTCAAATACACTCAAAGTGACTAAAATCTGCAATAACTGAGCAGGTTGAATCTTATTTTGGACACACTGCAAGTCATTTTGAATCATATTTGAGTCATTTCTATCATTTTTGAGCAGTTTTAATTAAATTTTGGACACATTGTGAGTCATTTTGACCAGATTTTAGTCATTTTTGGACAATTTGGGGGTCATTCTGGTGAATATTTGAATAATTTTTGGACAGATTTTGCATCGTTTATAACAGATTTGTGTCATTTTGGACAATCCTTTGGTCATTTAGAATAAGATTTGAGTTAATTTTGAGCTGTTTTGATCTAATTTTGAGCTGTTTTTTCTCAATTTGGATGCATTGAGTCATTTTGGATAGATTTTTGTACTTCTGGACAATATTTGAGCAAATTTCAGGTCATTTTGTACACATTTGTATTATTTTGGACAATTCTGGGTAATTTTCAGAGAATATTTGAGTGGTTTTGGACAGATTTTGTGTCCTTTATGATAGATTTGTGTCATTTTGGACAATTCTTGGGTCATTTTGAATAATATTTGAGTAATTTGTGTCATTTTTAACAGTTTCATTCTAATTTTGAGCTGTTTTTTTCTCATTTTAGACAGATTTTAGTCACTTCCAGACAATATTTGAGCAAATTTCAGGTCATTTTGGACA